>NC_045778.1:62569407-63189407 GCF_008692025.1 Phocoena sinus | reverse complement strand
CATGATATCATTAGGCACACAGAAATTCTAAAAGAATCAAAAAATTATTAGAATTAATAAGAAAAATTAACAAGGCCACTAGATACAAAATTAATGTAAGAATTAATTCTGTTTCAATATATTAGAAATAATTAGTTGAAAATTAAGACAAAGAAATAATATTCACAATGCCACCAAATACCTCCAATACCTGGGAATAAGTTTATTGAAAGATGTTCAGGATTCTACACTGAAAACTAATAAATATTGCTGAGAGGACTCAAAGAATATCTAAATAAATGAAGAGAAATAATATATTCATGGACTGGAAGACTTACTTAATATTTTTAAGATGTTAATTTTTCCCAAATTGATCTATAGACACAATGCAGTCCCATTAAAAAGTCCAGCATTTTTTTTAATTGACAAGGCCATTCTAATACAATATGGAAGAACTAAGTAGGGAACTTCACACCCAATATCAAGATTTATTATAAAAAGTTATAGTAATTAAGAAATGTTTTTATTAGCACAGAGTTTGATGAACTGATCAATTAAGCAGAATAGAAAATTCAGAAACACAAATACACAAATACAGTCACCTGATGTACAATAAATGTCACAACAGTGAAGTGGGAAAAGGATGGTCTTTTAAATTAATGTCAGTGGGTTAATTGGTATCCATATAAAACAGTATGAACTTTCAGCCTTACCTCATACCATACACACAAAATTAATCACACATGGATTATAGAAATAAATGTGATAAAGAAAACAATACCACTTATAGAAAAAAATAGGAGAATACATTCATGAACATGGGGTAAGAAAAGATTTATTAAACAGAAAATAAAAAGCATTAGCCATAAAGAAAAGTTTTGAAATAATTGATAAATTATATTACATAAATATTAAGCACTTCTATTTATCAAAAAATATCATATTAAAACCCCCAAATTTGGAACATTAATGTAAAGTTATAACTATTGTCTATAAAAATATATGTGGAAAAGGATTTGTATTTAGTCTACCTAAAAACTCCTACAAATCAATAGGAAAAAGACTGACCACCCAATATTTTTAAAACTGACCAAAAGCCTGGGACAAGTGCTTCAGAAAATAGAGTATTCAAAGGCCAGTAAATATTTTAAAAAGTACTCAGCATCCTTATTCTTCAGGAAAATACAAATTAAATGACTATGAGATACCTCTATACTCTCACCAGAATGGATAAAATTAAAAAAAAAAAAGGATTGGTGAAGATGTGAAATAACTGAAAGTCTCATACATTGCTGTTTGGAACAAACACTGAAAAACTAGCATCGTATAGCAAAAGTAAACATGTCCCTTCCTTAGAACTCATTGATTCCAGGCCCCAGAATATATCCTAGAGCAAGTCTAGCTTACGTCTACCAAATGACATTCACAATGATGCAGCTGTATTCCTAATAGCCAAAAATAGACACTATCTATATGTCTATCAACAGTATAATGAAGAAGTAAGGGCTTCCCTGGTGGCGCAGTGGTTGGGAGTCCGCCTGCCGATGCAGGGGACACGGGTTCGTATCCCGATCCGGGAAGATCCCACATGCCGCGGAGCGGCTGGGCCCGTGAGCCATGGCCACTGAGCCTGCGCGTCCGGAGCCTGTGCTCCGCAACGGGAGAGGCCACAACAGTGAGAGGCCCATATACCGCAAAAAAAAAAAAAAAAAAAAAAAAAAAGAAGTAAATGGTTGTGTGTTCACGTTGTGGAATACTACATGGGAATAAAATGGACCAATTGCTAGTACCCTCTACATGGTTAATGAATCTCACAAATATAATACTGAATGATAACAGCTAGACAGGGTACATACTGATTGATTTTGTTAAATATATTCAAAAAGAGCAAAATTAATCTGTGGTTATAGATGTCAGAATAGGCATTCTTTGTCAGAGTGTACCTGCCTTGGTGCTACTGACTGACAGGGTACAGGGAGCCTTTGGGAGGCTGGAGAAGATTTCCCTCTTAATCTGTGTGGTTGTGTGTGTGTGTATAAAAATAAAATCACTAAGCAGTTTAGTTAAGACTTGGACACTCTCATGGATATAGATTAAATTTCAAAATAATTTTTAAAAAGTATTTTAAATGCTAAAAAGCATTGTCATTGTTATTGAGCAGCGTTCTCTTCAAACAAGCTGCAACTAATAGCAATAGGTTGAAAAACATGAACTTTTCCAGTCCATGTTTTGTTTTAAATTGCCTTATTCATTGATTCAACTTTTGTCTTTGGTGTCAATGTGGCTTTATGTGACACTGGTGGCGGGTGTCTGTGATTCATGCTAGTGATGATTATCTGATGATATTAAGACATGCTATCAAACAAATGAGAACACCAGCTTTGTCATTCATTCATTCAACAAACATTTACCGACTGTCTATTCTGTGCCTGCATTGGTTTAGATACTAAGGCAAAGAGAGAAATATATAAGACATACAGGACCTGTAACCTACAGGAGTTTGCAGTCTAATGGGGGAGATAAAAGGGTAAGACAGATGATCATAATAACGAAAGTACAATGTCAGAATAGATACCAGTGGCCAAGAGAATATAGAAAAGAGGCAGTGGTTACCTACTTAGCACTAAAACAACAGCACTGAGAATTTTATTATAGGATGATTTCCAAAATAAGAACGCTTAAAAGGCTATGGATACATTTCAAATGTTCTCTAATGAAATGACAAGATCTAGGATGCGATGACATAGGATATGCAGGCAGGGATCAAGAATTAGGCTACAAAGGATGGCTGGTAGGCACCATGAGGTCATCAATTCAGGGAACCAAAATCTAGAAACAGCAAGGAGCTGGACTAGGAGATGGAGGAATGGAATAACCGATTTTGGCATAGGACCTCTGCAGAAATCCAGCATTTGGAGAGCAGGCATAAAGCAGCTTAACAATGTACCCAGTGCCTTCTTAGATAGGGGCTCATTAGACTGCCACTGCTGGGACCACAGCTGGCTTTAGAAAATGGACAGACCTCATCCCACAATGTGACTCACATAATCGTACCTGGTGATACTGAGCAGGTAAAGGTAGCTGAGCTTCCTAATAACAGCTTTTCATGGCAAACACTCATGAATCTTCATTTGGGCATTTATCTAAGCTTGTTCATGAGTTCAGACTTTGTAGTATCTCTTCATGATAAATGGCATGCATTTACTCCATGATGTACTAAATAAGGGATTCCTTTGACCTTTTCTTTTTTGTTTTTAACATCTTTATTGGAGTATAATTGCTTTGCAATGTTGTGTTAGTTTCTGCTTTATAACAAAGTGAATCAGTCATACATATACATATGTTCCCATATCTCTCCCCTCTTGCGTCTCCCTCCCTCCCACCCTCCCTATCCCACCCCTCTAGGTGGTCACAAACCACCGAGCTGATCTCCCTGTGCTATGCGGCTGCTTCCCACTCTAAAGTTAAATTTTCACGTTGCAAAGAATAATTCAAGTACACGGTCAAAAGTTCAGTCTACCACCCAATTTACTGCTGACCTCTTAGAAGCTTGTGAAACTCAGGTGCAGATTCCTTATACCACGATTCACATGGAAAATAGGTTTGGCAAGAACCAACAAGGCAGTAGTTTATTCCATCCATTCAATTTGCCTCCAAAGCAAAACTTTTGAATTTCAATCTCTGTTGTCTACCCCTCTTATTATATCTTATAGGGTATGGTGGTCTTTAATTTTTGTTTTATATTCAGCAGGAAATAGATTTTTTTTTCCAGTAGACTGGATTTTAACTTTCTTCCACCTAGGGAGCAGTGTCAAGTGGAAGTTGGTATTTGAAATGTGAAATAACTTTAAAAACAGCTAACAGGTATTGAGCATCTGCTCTGTGCCATATAGAACAGCCTCGCATGAGGGGAGTGATATAACCTCCATTTTACAGATTAGGCAACAGAGATTCAGAAATTCAAATGATAGTACACAGCTACGGCGTGGCACACATGGGATTTACGACTAGGATCTTGACTTCAAAGTATAGGATTTTAAGCCTCACACTGTCCTGTCTCCAAGCACCAGAGGCAGATAGACACAATAACTTCTGCTTTGATCACTTCTCTTGCCTTCCTCTTCAGTGTACTTCCGTGCTGCTACCAGAGAGTAGCACACTGTCAGGATGTCTGGACTCGTAAGGGCTGGAGCATGTCTGTGCTTTGTCCAGATCAAACAAAGAAATGGGAAGCAGCACAAAGTAGTTAGTGTCTGCCCAATTGTGCTTATTCTTTGATTTGTTCCCTCCTTTTCTTTGCAAGCTATGCTTGTTCTCTGAGAGAAAAGTCCCAAAGATCTTATTTTTCAACGGCTACTGTACATTTTATAGAGTTGTATTCTGCTGGAATATTTTGCCCTAGAAATCTACTGAATTTGGCTTCAGTGATAACCTCATTCATCTTTGGATCAGTTCTTTGGAAAAGAGACAAAAATAACTGAAGACTTCTTGCGATATAGGAAGCTTTTGGTTATCATCTCAGTGGCACTTAAAGAATTTGAGGGACAGCTTTCCATTTCTCTCGTCTTCTCTTCTCTAGTTAGTACTCCCAAAGAAACAGAAGTGAACTCAGCTCCAACTGAGTTCATATCTGTACTTTCTTTTTTTTAATTTAGTTTAATTTATTTTTTGTAAAGCAGGTTCTTATTACATATTTCTACTTTCAAGGAGACTGGAATAGAAAAAGTATTATGAAGTTGGTTTTGTGATTTACTATGTCAAAGCCTTTTTATGTTGCACTAACAGGCTAGAGGACAGAAGAGAGAGAGAAATGATAGAAGTTACAATTTCTAGATCATTTTAGACTATAATGAATTTTTAAAATACATTCTAAGACTTTTTGGTAAAGGTATATTTTTTTAATTAATTTATTTCATTTTTGGCTGTGTTGGGTCTTCATTGCTGCGCATGGGCTTTCTCTAGTTGCAGCGAGCGGGGGCTACTCTTCGTTGTGGTGCACGGGCTTCTCATTGTGATGGCTTCTCCTGTTGCAGAGCACAGACTCTAGGCGTGTGGGCTTCAGTAGCTGTGGTGTGCGGGCTCAGTAGTTGTGGCACATGGGCTTAGTTGCTCCGCGGCATGTGCGATCTTCCCGGACCAGGGCTCAAACCCGTGTCCCCTGCATTGGCAGGTGGATTCTTAACCACCGCACCACCAGGGAAGCCCCAAAGGTATACTTTTAAAAGTCTAATAATACCTCTCTAAATAAACTTACTTAGTCATAGTGCACATTTTCTCTATTTCACATTAAGTTTGACTATTTAAATGGGAAAAATATATATGCATATGAGTTTACACAATGACAGTGATATTATTTCATGCTTCTCTCTTCCTGTTTAACTATACAAGCTATCTTTTGAAACCTGAAATGATTGTTAAGAAATGCACATAATCGCTACACAAAAACAGTATGGAATTTTAATTCATGTATATACAAACTGGGGGAGGATTTGGACTAAAGGGAGAGAAAAAGGATAACAAAATTTAGTTCTAAGTTTTTTCTCTAACTCTGTGACCTTGGATAAATTTCTTTATATTCTGTGAGATGCAGGCAAAACCTGCCCCCTACCTAACTTTTGGAGCTGCTGCAAGATTTATTAAACTAGGAGAAAAAAACCCAAAAACAGTTTAGAGGTCTGATGAGATAAGAGTTATATAAATACAAGGCAGTATTGTTATCTCTAAGAGGTGTATGAAGTTGAATTAAATTTTACAACACCTTATGAGTCAAGTAGATAATCTCAGACCCATTTTTACAGATAAGAGGGCTTAAGCTCTCCTGTTCAGGCCACTTAGACTGGGTGTATGCGAAGAGATACCATTACTGAGTTCAGAGCTAGGCCAGTATTTGTTGATACCTGAATATATTTTAAAGGGCAGTTTAAAACATCCCATCATCCCCTTGGCAAGCAATGAGGAGAGTCTGCATATCATTCTCCCCAGTTTTCTTTCTGTGGTTCTTCGTGAAATTGATGTGAAATGCAAGACACCTTGTGTCAGTGGTATCCAAGGGGAGCCAAGTATTTTGAGAGCTATTAAAAGACATTGTTCTAATGATGAGATGTAAAATGTGATTTAGTGCAGCTGAAGCCAAGATATCCATCAGACACAGAGACCTAGGAAAAGGGGAAGAAGAAAAACCAATGTGACAGTTAATGCATTCGGTGCAGTAAGGTTCTGTTAGTAGTGAACACACCACTATATTCATATAAGGTGTATGTGGCTATAACCACATATAACATTACCCCCAACGCTTAAATGAATAAAAGCCAATATAAATTGGAGAATACACATCTTCCCTTCAGCCTAAATAGACTCGCTCACTTGTTTCCAAAAGTAATTGTTCCACATTACTAAAAAATGATTCAAAGAGCTAATTAGAGTGCCTGGCACATAGCAAATTGTCAATAAAGTTACCTGTAATCATTTGGATTTGGAGTAGCAACCGTATTGCAAAAAGTCAAGAACATATTAGGAATAAGATGCCTGGGTTCAAGCCTTGCCTCTTGCACGAAATTGCCATGTGACTCTGCATAGCTGTTTAACGTAATCTTTAAAATGGGGACAATGATAGTACTCAGCTGAAATAAATTTTGTAAAAAACCAAATGATCGGGCACATGTATAATCCTTAGCGTGGTTTCCAGCACACGGACACATCTGACCTACAGAATGTTAACTTCTAGCAGCTGTGCAGCTAGGGCTGGTACACTAGTGTTGCTCTGCTAGCCAGTTACTTACTGGGCATTTCCATGAGCCAGGCACTAAAGGAGATGCTGGGGAAAGGAAAGATGAACAGGGGAGACATGGTCCTTATCCACATGTTGCTTGGAGGGGGCGGGTATTAAAAAAAAACATTCAAATAAAATAATTGAAGCCTGTAACATGCTAAGAAGGAACTAAGAAAGGACTGATGCAGAAAATGTGGAAGATATTTCTTCTTAGTTAGGGAGTCGGGGAAAGTCTGTCTAAGGAAGTACATTTAAAGTGAAGGTTTCAAAGGTAAGGAGTCCACCATGTGAATGGGGGTGATGGTGGGTGTTCCACGTAGGTGGAACAGCATATGCAAAGGTCACGAGTTGGACAAAACTTGGCACATGGGAGGAAGGGATCGTCCAGAGTGACTGAAGCATATGGGTGAGGAGGGTGAGTGCTGCCAAATGTGACTGAGGAATGGACAGGACCCAGCTCACGCAGGCCTGGTGGGTCGTGGTAAGGAGTGTAGGTATTCTGTTTTGTTTTTGTTTTTGCGGTTCGTGGGCCTCTCGCTTTTATGGCCTCCCCCGTTGCGGAGCACAGGCTCCGGACGCGCAGGCTCAGCGGCCACGGCTCACGGGCCCAGCCGCTCCGCGGCACGTGGGATCTTCCCGGACCGGGGCACGAACCCGTGTCCCCTGCCTCGGCAGGCGGACTCTCAACCACTGCGCCACCAGGGAAGCCCTAGGTATTCTGTTTGCAAAGGTAAGTTACTGAAGTTTTAAACAGTGGCAAGGAATGGTATTTTTTATACTTTTGAAAGAGCACTTTTGGTGCTTTGTGGGGCAAGGCATCTAAACCGTTTTGATCATGTGCACCCATCAGCATGTGACTCCAAAATGTTTATATGTTCGTATGCTCTCTCTCTCCCTCGACAGATACATAGATATGTATAGATAGATAGAGATATATAAATAACATATATATGTTAATCAGTAATTGAACATTAGCTAGTCTATTTCCTGCACACAAATGTATCACCTTGTGATACCATTTTGGCACTTGTACCCCACTTTGGAGATGACTATTGTAGAGAAAGGATGGAGCAAAGCAATCTTGGAGTAGGGAGAGTAGTATGGAGACTGTTGAGCTAGTGCAGGTAAGAAATGATGGTGACTTACATCAGGTGGTGGCATATTTTTCATGTGCATAATGAAAAAGACTCCTAATTGGAATTATAGATCTACGCTCTCTAGTGGCCTTTCATATCAACTATTTTGCTAACAAATGACCCATTCCTAATGGATCATATTAATAAAACCCATTGGGTTGCTTATTGGGTTGTTGGGTTGCAAACACCATGAAATAGACTAGCCCACTTTCCCCCATGATTAGCCCATTTCTTGAAGTCCTCTGGAAAAAGATGATGGTTTAGGGAATTACTGGTACTTTCTGCTTGTTGACAAAAGTTCATGGGGACCAGAGCCGTAAGAAATAAAATGAATTTATTTAAAAAAAAAATAGTTGGAGTCAATTTCTTCTACATCTGTGTAACCTTTTTCACAAATGGATAATTAAAATCAGGCATTAAAAAAGTGCCTGCCTCTACGAATTCTCAGCAAATGGACTGAAAATGCTTTGACTAAAAGGGATTACTGTAGTAGGTGTTTGAAAAGATGGGCACTGTAAACTCCTTGAGGAGGAAATGTCAGCTCTACTTTCCCAAATCTTCAGGAAGAACTTCCTTTTGAAACCAAAGCAATCTAAATTTTGGTAGGGTAATGATAGACTAAGACCAGAAAATGTGAATTTACTAATTTCTTTTCCATTTTGCTTTTTCCAGTCCTATATTTGGATGGGAGTTCATTTGGGTTCTGAGTCTTTAATCTAATCTGGTTTTCCTCTCTTGGAGGAAATCTCACAGAGTGGAAAGGAGGTTAGCAGGGCATAGAAAGAAGGCGTTAAGCAAAGGATCCTGCAAAGCTTTGAAAACTTTTCTGAGGAGAGGAAAACAGCTCTCCTGGGCTTTGACAAAGAGCACTTGCAATTTGGGAGGAAGGAGGTGATAACCTCTGGCTCACCTCTCCTCCATCTAGAAGCCACAACCTGCCAGTGGTCCTTTTTTAGGAGGATTCAGGCTTGGGTAGTAATGGTACTTTTGGAAGAACAGTCTGTGTCTCCTTTAATGACGAACAGGACACTCTTTTGTCCTTTTAAGTATCCAAGTTTTATGGCTGAGAAGCCTGTGCTCTTTGCATTGGCACATTTCTTGGATCGATCATGAGAACAATCATTTTAAATTGTTTTGTAACACACCTCTGGCTTGGAATAAGAGTAACTCCTCTTGTACAGCAGTAACAAGAGTATTATTCATTAAAGAATAATGATCACGCTGTTACTTGCAAGTTGGTCCCATCACAAACTCAGGATTCAGATTTTTCAGTGAGGTTACCTTTGCAAGTGTGAGAATGAACAAACATGTAATTAGAAACTGGGAATTGTACTATTCTGTGGTGGGATTCATTTATTCGATTAATAAAAATTCACAGAATAATTTAACAGCTACCATGTGATAAGAAAGTGTTATCTGGCTCATGAAGACTACAAAGACATGTGAAGGTATTTCAGCCCTTAGAAGCAACTTTCTATTTGAAAAAGGCTTGGATTTTGAGAAATGCTTTGTACTTTTCAAAGCCCATTCACCTACTATAAATCTTAATCTGAACTTTTGAATAGTAGCAGGGGAGCTAGGCTGGGCAGACGTTATAATCATACAATTATAGAATTTTAGGAGTGAAAGGGATTTTAAAGGTCATCTAATGCAACAACTTAGTTTTAAACCTAGGAAGCTGATAGATTGCTACTTGTCATAGATTCCACAGCAAACTAATGGCAGAGCGTCCAGCACCCACATGAAGTTTCCTATTGAGTCTTAAGCCATGTGTTAGTAGCTCTGGGCTAGGCACGAATGCCACAGGATAGATGGAGCACCATGCCTCCTTTCCTGTATGTATTTGCACACAGAAATATAATAGTAGGCTTACAATAAATATTTATGAATTAATGACTGACAGATTTCCTACCATGTAGGGCACTGTGTCCAAGTACTAAGGATAAAATGGCAAACAGAATGAACTGGTTACTTCTTCCAAGTTGCTCACAACGTAGCCTTCCCGTCCTCAATGAGTGTGCAGTCCCTTAGGGAAGCCAAGACACGCCCACAAAATGCAGTAAGATTGGGTTCAAATACAGTGCGTGCTTTATTTAGGAGGTCAAGGAAGAAATCTAAGCGTCATAATTGATGGGAAAATCCCCCAGAACACACACACACACACACACACACACACACACACACACTCCTGCGATCTTTTAATTACATCATTCTCTGCTGATGCTGGGACACACAGACTCTTCCCAAGGTAAGGTCAAGGTGCCAACTCACTGAGGCTAAGAATGGAAAGAGCAGAAGCCCATTCATCCCTATTTTCTAAACTGAAAATGACCAGGGAGGAAGAAAAAGAAAAGAAAACAGAAACAGCTACAGAGACTGATAGAAACAAACAGGAATAGGAAGTCCCCAGCACAGTGACCACTCCGCCAGGTCCGGGCTGGCCGCCCCCACGGGAGGGGCACTCGGGCTCTGCGCGGAGGCCGGCGGCCGCGGGGGCGCACAGCGCGGCGGCGAGGAGCGG
Source organism: Phocoena sinus (assembly GCF_008692025.1). Taxonomy (NCBI): domain Eukaryota; kingdom Metazoa; phylum Chordata; class Mammalia; order Artiodactyla; family Phocoenidae; genus Phocoena; species Phocoena sinus. The sequence continues at coordinate 63,179,002 of NC_045778.1, read as the reverse complement.
GCGGCGGCGGCGCAGGCGAGCCCAAGGGGAGGGTCGGCGGCGCCTCCAGTCCCCACAGCCAACCGCGCGCAGCGCAGCTCGGGAGCGGGACGCGGCGCTCGAAGCCCCGGCAGCGCCCGCCCTCTCTTCCGTGTTGCCTGCCCGCGCGCCAGCGCCCGCTCCGCCCGTGACTTCACTTCGGCTCCACCCCCGCGTGGCTGCGGCTCGCTCCGTCCGAACCCGCGCTCGGCAGCAGCCCAGCCCGGGCAAGCGGCCGCCACCTGCCCCGAACCGCCTCTGCCCGCCCCCACCGCGGCCCAACTTGGATGGAGTTGGGGTCCTGAGCTCCTGGTCCTCGTAGCCGGCCAGCGGAGAGCCCCGCGCCGCCACCTCCGGTCCGGGACCCCCTCTCAGCTCCTCTCCGCTCCCGCAATGGGAAAAGTTGGCGCCGGCGGCGGCTCCCCAGCCGGGCTGAGCGCGCTTCTCGCCGGCGCGGGGCTCTTAGTCCTCTGCGCCCCGGGCGCCTGCGGCGGCGGCTCCTGCGGTCCTCCGCTGCACCCCAGCTCGGCTCCACGCTGGGCTCCGACCCGAGGGGGGCTTAGTCACCTGCGGCCGCGAGGCAGGGCTCCTGCCACGCCCCTGCTCGGACGCCCCCTGTTTGCAGTGGCTGCCGGAGACCGAGCGCTGTCCCTGGAGCGGGCCCCGGGCACTGGGGCGTCGGTGGCGATTGCTCCACGCTCTGACCGGAGGAGACGGAGTGGAGAGGATCAAGAGAAGGCAGAACGGGGAGAGGGCATGAGAAGACGCCCCCGGGGAGTGCTAAGGGACAGAGGGCAGCAGGAGCCTGGGACTCTGGAGCGGGACCCGGACAAAGCCACTCGCTTCCGGCTGGAGGAGCTGAAACTGACCAGCACTACGTTCGCGCTGACAGGAGACTCAGCACACAACCAAGCCATGGTCCACTGGTCTGGCCACAACAGCAGCGTGAGTATAATGGGACTGAGGGCAAAGGGGTGGAAAATGGAAAGGGTTAAAGTCGGCTGTGTGATCTGATTGAGAATTTGGGGAAATGGGGTTTCTGGACTTGAAACATTGTGCAAACTAAAGTCTTCCCTGCCCGCCTCCCCAAGGATTTAATGTCACCAACTAGGAGACCACCCCTTTCCCACCAACACCGGAGTCCTCTCCAAACCTCTAACAAAGCTTTATACAGGGCAGACAGATCCCTCTTTCCCGTTTCTTTGGTCTCCTTTGTGTAGGATGGAGCCGAAGACCAGGCAAACAGAGCGGGTTAAAGTATTCTGAATGCAGAGGTGAAAGGGTTAAAATTCCAGGCAGTCTGGTGTTCCCTCAAGTGACTTTCTCTTTAACTTGCTAGACTTATGGATGAGAGCACGTAAGATCAAAAAGTCTTTATTCGTAGCCTTTTAATTTTATTTTTGTGCGAAGCTCCTAACCCCCTCTTCCCAGCACGGAAGAGAAATTCAGTGGATGGTAAGGAGCCCTTAATGTATTCTGTTTCTGGGGACCAAGTGGATGCAAGTTTCAGGACGGGAACTCTCCAGCATCTTCTAACAGCACCAGCCAGTGTGTTTTGAGAGCTGGGGCTTTCCAGCCTGTGAATGAGTGGTTGTTCTCTGGCTTGATCTGTCCCAGGAAGATCAGATATGTCCCTGTGACAACAGCTCCCTGTTCTCCCCCATTGCCTGACCTCCTCTAGTGAAGAGCACAGATAAAGACGTAGCTCTCCCTTTATTAAGTGGGGAGAGGGATTGCTGGATTTCCAGGAGGCTGTCACTGGGGAGCGTGGGTGCAAGTCCATGAGCTGTGCCCAAGATCAGGGAAGGTTTTAGATGTTTGGAAAAGCCCGCATGTCTGGAATTTGAGGGAGCTATTCCAGCTTAAACTGCACCTGGAAACTTCAAGGAGCTGAAATAGTAAAGAAAGAGCTTTGGTGGTGATAACTGCAGGTGATTTAGAAGTATGGAAACTTCACCAGGCTGCATTGAAGCAGACAAGAAAATAAAAACCAAGGATGGGTAAACTGAAAAAAAAAATCAAAGTTTCAGCTTCTCTCAGGTTACTGAGATTGTAGTATTTGTACTATGCACAGTCTGCATCCTGGTACATTTCAAAATATTTTCAATCGTGATGTTATTGCCAGAAACCTTCCCGGGGAAGTGCCACTTTAGTGAATTGTGCTCACTGTCAGCTTTTTTAATGAAAGTTGTGAACATTTTAAAATAAGAGGCTGTCATTATGGATTCCTTGGGTACATAGATATAAATTGTATTAAGGCAAATTGTGGTAAATAGTATTTTGTATCGTGTCTCTGTCCTGAGAGCCTCAGCACGGTTTTCCCTACAATTCAGCCTTCATGACCAAGGCTATGGTTTTATATGGTTCTCCGGACTGGTTTAATCAAATAATTGAAGCTGAAATTCTTTTCATTCAAGTTCTGGAGACCCTTGCCCTCATTCCTTACCTTAACTGTCCTATCTTTCATATCATAACCACTGAAATTAATCCCCCAATTTGAACCTGAATCTTCTTAAACCGATCAGATAACTTTCGTACTGCTTTAGATGATTAACTCAAAGCTTCTAGCTTTAAGGGGCAATTTTAAACACATCAAACATATTAAATCTTGTATCAAGAAGTAAAGGACTTTGGACTCAAAATATTTCTGGCTTTTAATGTAATTCAAGCCGTAAAATATCACTCACCCATTAGACCTCTAGTCACCTATTGAAAGATCTTGGAAAGAGCAAGAAAGGGAGAGTACATCTTTGGCAAGTTTTAAACTCCATTTAAGAAATGGTGCCAAGCACTGCCAGCCTTTTTTTTTTTTTTAAATGGTGCTTATAAACCCAGTCAGGCTTCTTAGGGTCAGGGCTTGAAGGGGTGACACGTAAGAAAGTCTGAGGTAATGTAGGAAATAATCAAGGTGTTAAAAGTTGGAGCACTCAAATCGTGTATACGAATGAGATTTCTATCGTATTAAGTCTCTCATTCTATAAGGACATACCCTCCATCCATGCCCACTTACATACAAATTGTTGTTGTTTTTCTTCAGTGTATATGTATAAGTAGTAGAGGAAGAGAAATAGTCTTGTATCAGTATCCTCCACAAAGTAGTCCCAGATTCGTAGGAGAGATAAAGTTTAAAATATATTTTGAAGGTAAGGGAGGCAGAAAGAAACTTTTCTAGACAACTTTGTGATGTGAAAAGCAGAGTGGAGACCTGAGTTCTGGTTCTGCCTATTTGTGGTTTGATCTTGGCAAGCTGATTGCCTGAGTGTGAATTTCCTCATCTCTAAAACAGGAGGGGAGGATGCCTGTCAGATTCATTACTGAGAATTACAGGCCAGGATATAGTTAAGAGAGTGTTGTGACTGTAAAGTACTGTATACCTCTTTGTAACTCTCATCTCATGGCACTTCACATTCCCCCCCAGAGCAAGAAATCCACTAACCTAACACTGAGGACAGCAGTGGGTGGGAGCTCTCATTTTCTTCTCATTTAGCTGCTGTTCCCCATAAATCCACCCCCAGCCCATTCAGGACCACTGGCAGTACACATCCTCTGGACCTGTCTCACCTTTAGCTAAAAGCCTTTGCTAAGTAGGGCTTCTGATGACAATAACACCTGCATTAAAGGTGTAAATGTATGGTAATTATAGGCTGCCTATCAAACTTGTGAAGAACTCTGGATCCTTCTCTCACCTCCTTCCCTTCTCCTTCCTGCCCCCTCCGCTGTTGGACTTATGCAGTTGTGTAAGGATATGACTGTTTTGCCTTGTCCGTGGGTGTGATGTGATTCCTCTGTACTGCAGTCTAGCTTGATGGAAAGTGTTGATGGAGTTGGTGGAACACCTGGGGGGATCTTTTGGCATGAAAAGTGCTGGGTATGAATCATTTGTCATGAGCTTGGTATCGTAAGAACATATTGTTCCTACCCTACTCATCCAAGGCATGCTGTGCCCTGATCTAAATTTATAGAGTAATTCTTAGTTTGGTAAAATATATATTTGTCTATACCTATGTATGATGGGGATGCGTTTATTCCTTATTTCCAAGGAATTTCAAAGTGCTGCGCTCATTAATCCTTACAATATCCCTGTTAGGTAATAGACAGGTGTCAAGTGTTAATACCTCTTTTTCATATTTTTATGCTGGAGTCAATTTGAATATTTCAGTTCACTGTCTTGTCCCTTTCTCACTAGAAATAGTGTTACAAATTGTTAACAGAGGCTTTTACTTGACATATTTCGCTGTTATGACATCTTTAATACTGCATTTATTGTAGTGAATGACGATCTGGTTGGTTTTCATGTAATTCTTTGCCTTTTGTTATTCTGGGACTTGACATTTACCATCCACCCTTAGTGAGTAAACTGAGTCCCAGTGAGTCAGGTTTTTGAGTAATGTCTTACATTCATCGTTTCACTTAATTTTCACAAAAATGTTATGAGTAGCTATTATTATCTCCATTACATTAATGAGGAAACTGAGGCTCCAGAAGGCTAAATGACTTGCCAAGAAGATATAACAGTTCAGTGGCAAAGCAGAGGCTGGCACCCAGGGTGATCTGACTTCAAAACCCCACAGAAGGGCTTGTCTTAGAGACTTTAAGGTAGGACAGAAAAACTCAGACCTTTGGGGATCTGTATTTTAAATAATCCTGTTTTGGGTGGATTTCAGATGGTGGTGAAGGAAGACATAGTCTTAGCCGGAAGCTCTATCTCTTTGTAGAAAAGCAAGGACTATATAGCATGTGCCTGTCACATTGCACCCTTTACCTTAAAGTAGTGATTTGGCTGTTCTCTTATCCACCCACATCTTCATCTTTACTGAGACATGGGATCTGTACCTGATGATTCATTGAGCACGAGGTAATGTGCCATCATTCAGATCTGGTGTTCTTCAGGAATAGATTCCTCTTCTAAGTTAATTACAAGTATGATTTTATAAAGAGTTGCCTATGAACACTTGATTTGGCTATACATTTTGACATAAGTTTTTTTACCTTTTTTTCCAAAGTAAACTGACGAAGGATTTTAGATTTCTCTAGCAAGCCACATAATACCTTCTCTGATCAGTGTTTTATGCTATTAATGGGTGTTAATATGGTATGACATGGAAGGCAGTGGGTTTGGAAGCAGATTTGAGTTTGAATGTTAGCTCTCCTGCTTCCCAGCACTTTGCTTTGAGCAAGAAACTTAAATTCTTTGAGTTTCTGTTTGCTCAACTAAAATATGGGGAGAGCACGTCTTTTTCTGTTTTGTTTTTTTTTTTTTTTTTTCCCCAGAAGATTTGACATCATATATACAAACTGGCTGGTACATAGTAAGTGCTCAATAAATGCTACTTCTTATTTTTGTAGAAGAAGTACTTCTCTACTGGGTTTTTAAGACTCCTGGGTTATAGTCCTGGCTGTACACAAAAATTAGATATGTAGTGACAGCCTGTAAAAATTTTGTGGCCTCAATTTTATCCTCTGTAAAACGACACAAATAGGCCAGAGCATCACTGAAATCCCTTACAGGTTGAAATTCATTAAAAATTTTTGTCAACCTGTAGGTGTTGTGCACCTACTACATCTAAATAAAGTCCACTGGGAGTGTTCAGGATGCAGAAATGACACAATGACCTATACCCTTGACCTGTAAGTGAGCAAGCCTTTCATTTCACAAGATTCTTCCTCTTTCCATGGTTTATATGCACATCTATTAATAGGAAATTAAGGCATTTGAGACCCAAGCAGGCATTCATTTCAATGTAGATTTGCAGCAAAATATAGTTTATTAGGTTTATTGCATCATATCTTCAGGTTAAGGCACTTGGTATCTTTGAACAAAAAAAAGTGCTTAATGTGAAATTGGAAAGTAAAGCTCTCTTAAGATATTTTAATGGGATTTTCTAGACTCATCAATGTTGACTCTGGGAACTATGTCCACATCCTTTTTTTTTTTTTTTTTTTTTTTTGTATGCGGGCCTCTCACTGTTGTGGTCTCTCCTGTTGCGGAGCACAGGTTCCGGACGCTCAGGCTCAGCGGCCATGGCTCACGGGCCTAGCTGCTCCGCGGCATGTGGGATCTTCCCAGACCGGTGCACGAACCCACGTCTCCTGCATCAGCAGGCGGACTCTCAACCACTGTGCCACCAGGGAAGCCCCTGTCCACATCCTTTTAAAGAAGGACCCCAGAAACTCATAAACTAGGGTAGAGAAGCTGGTGCAATTGTCTAATTTATTTAAGAGAATAATAATTGCTCACATTTAAGGTGAGATTGTCATATGGCAGCATTATGCTAAGAAGCTTACACAAATTATCATATTTACTTTTAATTCTATGAATGGGTATTGAGTCCTAATATTTGTCAGGCATTGATAGTAGGGACATATGTGGAGTGATGTGCAAAGATGAAAAGAAATGATACCTGCCCTCAGAGAGCTTTCAGTTTGCTGCCCAAACAATGCTCTGAAGAGGTAGCAGAAGGTAAGTGTCCTCTGAGGGTGTCACATGCTATAGGAGTTCAGAGGAGGGATGGGCAGGCATCTTCTGGCTGGGGTGGTCTCCAAACTTCATTGCAAAGCAGGTGTTTCAACTGAACCTTGAAATGTAGAGAAATTTTTAATTAAAAGATGGAGATTATTACAAGGATATTTTGAGCTGAGTGGATGGTGTGAGTAAAGGTCAAGCGTAGAGATGTAAAGGTTCCTATCTATATCAAGGAAGTTAACCTACATTAAATGTAAACTATGTTTAACTAAGGTCTTAACCTTAGAAATAGTTTTTAAAATATGATTTAAGCAAAAACATATACACACCCATCTCCTAGTGAGCTTGGCTGTATTCCAGGCCCCAAAGAAAATAAAAACCTCTATGGTCACTTGAAGGCATGACTGCCATTATTTATCCATTAAATTGCAGCTGGAGTCATCGTTGTTCCATTTTTACCTTTTGACATTTTTCACACGCAGTTTTCACAGACGGACTTTCTTTTGTTTAAGTTCTTGATTAGAAATATCAGTAGCTGGGCTGCCCGGAGGGTAGATTAATTTGGCTCCCTGACAACTTCTGTTAACTAAACGTATGTAATATGTTTGTCCTGTCTTTATGTTATGTCTCAGTTACTGTCCTTTATCTCTGGCTGGAAAGGGTGGAGAATACATCTGTGTGTCCTAGAGGGGAAACTAGCCAAACAGTGTCCCTACAGTGGCCAACAGGATGGCAGAGAAGAGGCGTGGTCAGCGTGATGTGGAACCAGGCTCCAGGAAAGGGCAGTGGTTACTCCTGAGGAGTGCGCCTCCTTCTCCCTTGGAATGGATGGAACAATGAAGTGGTTGGCAAGAAACAAAGCTGGACTCTTACTGTGCACAGTTTATAAGGAAGAAGAGAGCCTATTCTAAAATGTAGGTAGGGGGATAAAAAGGACGTGAATGCTCTGCAGGAAATCCTACATGAAATTTTACACGTGTATAAAAGATATTGTGTCTATTTCTATAGCACTCCTGAATGTCCTTATACCACTTTAGATCAGTTATAGCCCTTTTCTTTTGCAAAATGCTTCAGTTTTCAGAGATGGGAACATTACTTCCATGACTTCAGTTTTATTTTCACCACAGTCCTAGGAGATAGGAAAAACAGATATCATCCGCGTTTCTCAAAGAGGGAAAGCAGGGCGTTGGTATTAAGCAAGTCCGTTAGTGGAAGGACAGGGTCAAACACGTTTTGTCACACTGTACGACTGATTCTCGGTTTGGAACACCGCTGGCTTTCCACAGCCAGGAGATGGGACGCAGCTGCATCCTAGCCTCACAGTTTGCCTCAAGCCTATGCATCTGTGTGTCCAAAATGGTTGCCATTGAGGGATGAAGTATGGAGGTTGGCCATGGAGCTCCTGAGTTCCAGGCTCAGCTATTCAAGTTATTTATCCTGGGCTTCAGTGCAAGGACAAAAGTCATGTACTTGGCATTATTTAAATCTTTAAAAAGGGACCCTGAGGGGAGGAGATGGGACTTTTTACAGGTGAGGGGTCTCCGGCAGTAAATAACCCATCTATCGTGTATGTTCCACTGCTAATGGTCTTTGGAGATGAGATTGCGTATCACTGGGCTTATTGCAGCAGGGGGTTGGGGAGAAGAGGGGGAGAGTCACGTCCTCCCCTCTTCAATTGTCTTATGCCTATGAAATCTAGTTGAAAATAATATTAAGTATGGTCTTGGTCAAAGGAAACTAGAGCTTCAACTTTGGGGAGCAGCATTAGTCAAACTGAAGGAGTGCCTTGTTGATGCTAATGGATTTTATTTGCTCAAGGATTATAATAGAGTTCCCAGCTGTTGCCTTCTCCACTTCCTTTAACTTTTGGGTGTGGGGTGGGGCAGGTGGGGGAAGGGAGCAAAGGAGAGTTTGCTGCACACCAGGGATAGCTCTCTGCAGCCAGATGAGCTACATTGATTATAAGAGAAATCGCTCTTAATGATAATAATATAAATAGCCATCAATTTAGTGACCAGATTCCCTGGAAGTACATTCTAGGGCATCACCACGTTATTCACTTCATCCTCACACCACCCTTACAAACTAGATGTCATTATCCTCATTCGAAAGCCGAGGAAGTCAAGGCTTAAAGATCTTGCAAAGGAAACCATAAACAAGACCAAAAGACAACCCTCAGAATGGGAGAAAATACTTGCAAATGAAGCAACTGACAAAGGATTAATCTCCAAAATTTATAAGCAGCTCATGCAGCTCAATAACAAAACAACAAAACCCAATACAAAAATGGGCAGAAGACCTAAATAGACATTTCTCCAAAGAAGATATACAGACTGCCAACAAATACATGAAAGAATGCTCAACATCATTAATCATTAGAGAAATGCAAATCAAAACTGCAATGAGATATCACCTCACACCTGTCAGAATGGCCATCATCAAAAAATCTAGAAACAATAAATGCTGGAGAGAGTGTGGAGAAAAGGGAACACTCTTGCACTGTTGGTGGGAATGTGAATTGGTACAGCCACCATGGAGAACAGCATGGAGGTTCCTTAAAAAACTACAAATAGAACTACTATATGACCCAGCAATCCCACTACTGGGCATATACCTGAGAAAACCATAATTCAAAAAGAGTCATGTACCAAAATGTTCATCGCAGCTCTATTTACAATAGCCAGGACATGGAAGCAACCTAAGTGTCCATCAACAGATGGATGGATAAAGAAGATGTGGCACATATATACAATGGAATATTACTCAGCCATAAAAAGAAATGAAATTGAGCTATTTGTAATGAGGTGGATGGACCTAGAGTCTGTCATACAGAGTGAAGTAAGTCAGAAAGAGAAAGACAAATACCGTATGCTAACACATATATATGGAATTGAAGAAAAAAAATGTCATGAAGAACCTAGGGGTGAGATAGGAATAAAGACACAGACCTACTAGAGAATGGACTTGAGGTTATGGGGAGGGGGAAGGGTAAGCTGTGACAAAGTGAGAGAGTGGCGTGGACATATATACACTACCAAACGTAAGGTAGATAGCTAGTGGGAAGCAGCCACATAGCACAGGGAGATCAGCTCGGTGGTTTGTGACCACCTAGAGGGGTGGGATAGGGAGGGTGGGAGGGAGGGAGATGCAAGAGGGAAGAGATATGGGAACATATGTATATGTATAACTGATTCACTTTGTTATAAAGCAGAAACTAACACACCATTGTAGAGCAATTATACTCCAATAAAGATGTAAAAAAAAAAAAGGTCTTGCCTGAGGTCACCGAGCTCAAAGGTGGGGGCAGACATAGAATTCGATTTTTCCCCTTTCTGGCTCCAGAGCTTTTTCTATTTGATCATGCTCTCCCTTCGTCAGGGTTTATCTCTGAATTTCTTTAGAGAGAACTTGACAAGTCAGTGCGGAGGGGTGGTGGGAGAACTCTTGGCAAGAGCACCCCATCTCAGGGCGCTCCCTTTCGCAACACCCCCATCTCAGGTCCCTGACCTGATACACTTTACGAGGTAATAAGCTGCTATGTGATGGAGCTTGATCAGAGCCCTCACCTCCCCCGTCCTCTCCCCAAGAGCGGATCATCTGGGGTTATTAGTGTGTGTCATCTTGTTATCCTTGGAGGATGTGTAGGATGTGCCGATTGGTTTCTCCCTGCTGGCTAATGACCCTAGAGTGACAGTGTGGACAACTTGTTCACTCTTTAAAGGAGGTGCTAATAAGAATCATGTTATCAGGCAACCAACTTATCAGGTTGTGCCCCGAAGCCAAAGGACTGATGCCTCTAGTGGTCTTCCTCTAATCAGAGTTGCAGGGGCTATTGAGACACAAAACTGTGGGCCATGGATCCAGGGCCTATGGAGGGAGGTTAAAAGTAAAAGGTCTTTCCCTATCTCAATACTTCCCAAAGTGCACTCTTGATTAGAATCATTAAAGGGGAGGAAAAGCTCTTTTAGGCATGGTTGTGACTTGCCTAGAAACCTGTCTGCAGCACTCTTTACCCTGCCTTGCATTTTTCTGAGTTGGTGGAGGAATTCTTGCCTGAGCAGGCGTGGGCTCTCTCCTTGGACACTTAGGGCAGCGTTTCCCAGAGTTTGTCATCATGGAACCTCCTTTTGAATCTGCTGATGGAGAGTGGGAATCTTTATGTTTTTCAAACTCCCTTAGGAACACTAAAGGTTGAAAATAATTTTCCTAAAATCTATGTGTGAGTTTTGGGGTCCCTGAACCCCTTCCATTGTCTGCACAATCTTATGTCAATAGGCTTTACTTTTCCCCAAGGAGAGCTGATGCCCAAAGCTTTTATCAGCTTCTCAATGAAAATTATGACCCCAATGGTGAGGACCCGGTAGAAGGTTCTCTAAGAGAAGGAGAGATGATTACATGGCACAGCACTGGTGCCCCAGGCAGAGAAAGATGGTACCTTTCTGCAAGATGGTGCTGTTTCTACACTGAATATATTCTATGCAGTTATCTTTCCTGGATGTCCATATGACCATGGGCAAAACAAGTGGCTAAAAGAGTACATTACTTTAAATATAACATAATGTTTAGTGATTGGTTTGAATTCCCACTCCTAGGTATGCTAACTTGGGCAATAAGCTTTGTAATTCTGTACCTTAGTTTCCTCGTCTGTTTAATGGAAATAATAGTGGTATATTTTCTATGTGGTTTCTTGATGGTTGAAAGAGACAATAGATCTAAAAACGCTGAAAGTGGCATCTGCCATAGAGTAAGCAATCAGTAAACATTAGCTATTATTATTATCATCATTACTGTGTTAGTACTAGTACTAATAATGCTCGAGTATGATGTACTAAAAGATGTTTGTAATACGTTGCTCATTGCTTCTGTTTCTGTATTTATGTTTTTTCATTCCAGTTCCACTTTCTTATAAGGAGGTCAGGACTCTCTTCTGCTCTTTTTTTGGCATGCCTTTCAGCATCTCTAGCTATTTGCACATGATGGTTGTAATAGGGTTCTGGACCCAATTTCCAGTGTGTGGGCTGGGGGCTGATAGGTTCCACAGCGACAATCAATTCTCTGACACCAGCTGGGTGTCCAACAATTTAACTCAATTCTGACACTGTCTACACAGAGGTCACATCAGATTTCACAGGTTAAGGGCTCAGTCCCACAAGACTGTCCCCCCCACCTCCCACTTCCAAGGCCAGCCCCAAGTCCAGGTTATCACCTGTGCTTCTGAGCGACAGGCTATAGATTGGAAGGTTCAACGACTCCCTTCTTGGGTTTGATTAATTGGCTAGAGTTGCTGGCTCACAGAACTCAGAGAAACATTTCACCTACTAGATTACCAGTTTATTTTTAAGGATGTAACTCAGGGCCAGCAGATGGAAGACATGCCTAGGGCAAGGTATGGAGAAAGAGCGTGGAGCCTCCCTTTGCTCTCTGAGTGCACCATTCTTCCTGAATCTCCACCTGTTCACCAACCTGGAAGCTCTCGGAACCCTGTCTTTTTGGGTTTTTTATGGAGGTTTCATTACATCAGCACAGTTGAATAAATCATTGGCCATTGGCCGTTGATTCAAACTCCAGCACCTATCCCCTCCCCAGAGGTCAAGGGGGCTGGACTGAAAGTTTCAACCCTCTGATCACATGGTTGGTTTTTTGGCAACCAGCCCACATCCTTAACTGTGGTCCGAAGTCACGTCATTAAACTCTCATCACAGGAAAACCCAGGGGTTTGAGGGGCTCTGTGCCAGAAACGGGCACTAAGGCAAAATGTATATTTCTTATTATAAATCACAATATCACACTAACTTACTGAATATTTTGCTGTTTTATTTGCTGTATCCTTGGGGAAAACTGGCTTTCATATAAAATAAATGACCCATGACCTTCCATATGAGTGTTGTACAATATTCAGCCATTAAAAGATTGCTTATGTGTTTATATATATATATAAATTATATTTATATTTATAAATTATTTACATTTATAAATAAATATATCTATATATATTTATTTTGGGAAAGCTTCCACAAAATACCAGAAAGAGGAAATAAAATAATACATAAATAATAAAATATAAAGTAGTACAGATGTAAGCGCCACAAAGTAACGGTTTCTTTTTTTTTTTTTTAACTGGGTTGTTGCCTTGTATATCCTAAGTCCCTAGACTTAGAAGTGGCTCAATATATGTATATATATTTTTGGAATTTTTGAATTTTATTTTTTTATACAGCAGGTTCTTATTAGTTATCCATTTTATACATATTAGTGTCTACATGTCAATCCCAATCTCCCAGTTCAACGCCCCCCCGCACCCCCCCAAACTTTACCCCCTTGGTGTCCATACGTTTGTTCTCTACATCTGTGTCTCAATTTCTGCCCTGCAAACTGGTTCATCTCTACCATTTTTCTAGGTTCCACATATGCGTTAATATACAATATTTGTTTTTCTCTTTCTGACTTACTTCGCTCTGTATGAGAGTGTCTAGATCCATCCGCATCTCTACAAGTGACCCAATTTCGTTCCTTTTTATGGCTGAGTAATATTCCATTGTATATATTTACCACATCTTCTTTATCCATTCGTCTGTAGATGGGTATTTAGGTTGCTTCCATGTCCTGGCTATTGTAAATAGTGCTGAAATGAACATTGGGGTACATGTGTCTTTTAGAATTATGGTTTTCTCTGGGTATATGCCCAGTAGTGGGATTGCTGGGTCATATGGTAATTCTACTTTTAGTTTTTTAAGGAACCTCCATACTATTCTCCATAGTGGCTGTATCAATTTACATTCCCATCAACAGTGCAAGAGGGTTCCCTTTCTTCCACACCCTCTCCAGCATTTGTTGTTTGTAGATTTTCTGATGATGGCCATTCTGACTGGTGTGAGGTGATACCTCATTGTAGTTTTGATTTGCATTTCTCTAATAATTAGTGATGTTGAGTAGCTTTTCATGTGCTTCTTGGCCCCATATGTCTTCTTTGGAGAAATGTCTATTTAGGTCTTCTGCCCATTTTTTGATTGGGTTGTTTGTTTTTTTAATATTGAGCTGCATGAGCTGTTTATATATTTTGGAGATTAATCCTTTGCCTGTTGATTCGTTTGCAAATATCTTCTCCCATTCTGAGGGTTGTCTTTTCATCTTGTTTGTAGTTACCTTTGCTTTGCAAAAGCTTTTAAATTTCATTAGGTCCCATTTGTTTATTTCTGTTTTTATTTCCGTTACTCTAGCAGTCCCTCAAGACTGCTTTGGCTATTAGGGGTCTTTTGTGTCTCCATACAAATTGTAAGATGTTTTGTTCTAGTTCTGTAAAAAATGTAACTGGTAATTTGATAGGGATTGCATTGAATCTGTAGATTGCTTTGGGTAGTATAGTCATTTTCACAATATTGATTCTTCCAATCCAAGAACACAGTATATACCTCTCCATCTGTTTGTGTCATCTTTAATTTCTTTCATCAGTGTCTTATAGTTTTCTGAGTACAGGTCTTTTACCTCCTTAGGTAGGTTTATTCCTGGTATTTTATTCTTTTTTGTTGCAATGGTGAATGGGATTGTTTCCTTAATTTCTCTTTCTGATCTTTCATTGTTAGTGTATAGGAATGCAAGAGATTTCTGTGCATTAATTTTGTATCCTGCAACTTTACCAGATTCATTGAGTAGCTCTAGTAGTTTTCTGGTAGCATCTTTAGGATTCTCTATGTATAGTATCGTGTCATCTGCAGTGACAGCTTTACTTCTTCTTTTCTGATTTGGATTCCTTTTATTTCTTTTTCTTCTTTGATTGCCCTGGCTAGGACTTCCAAAACTCTGTGGAATACTAGTGGTGAGAGTGGATATCCTTGTCTTATTCCTGATCTTAGAGGAAATGCTTTCAGTTTTTCAACATTGAGAATGTTGTTTGCTGTGGGTTTGTTGTATATGGACTTTATTATGTTGAGGTAGGTTCCCTCTATGTCCACTTTTGGTGTTGAATTTTGTTGAAAGCTTTTTCTGCATCTACTGAGATGATCACATAGATTTTATTCTTCAATTTGTTAATATGGTGTATCACATTGATTGATTTGCATATATTGAAGAATCCTTGCATCCCTGAGATAAATCCCACTTGATCATGGTGTATGATCCTTATACTGTGTTGTTGGATTCTCTTTGCTAGTATTTCGTTGAGGATTTTTGCATCTATATTCATCAGTGTTATTGGTCTGTAATTTTCTTTTTTTGTAGTATCTTTGTCTGGTTTTGGTATCAGGGTGATGGTGGCCTCATAGAATGAGTTTGGGAGTGTTCTTTCCACTGCAATTTTTTGAGGAAGATGGGTGTTAGCTCTTCTCTAAATGTTTGATAGAATTCACCTGTGAAGCCATCTGGTCCTGGATTTTTGTTTGTAGGAAGATTTTTAATCACAGTTTCAATTTCATTAGCTGTGATTGGCATGTTCATATTTTCTATTTCTTCTTCGTTCAGTCTTGGAAGGTTGTACCTTTCTAAGAATTTGTCCATTTATTCCAGGCTGTCCATTTTATTGGCATAGAGTTGCTGGTAGTATTCTCTTATGATGCTTCATATTTCTGTTGTGTCCGTTGTAACTTCTCCTTTTTCATTTCTAATTTTACTGATTTGAGTCTTCTCCCTCTTTTTCTTGATGAGTCTGGCTAAAGTTTTATCAATTTTGTTTATCTTCTCAAAGAACCAGCTTTTAGTTTTATAGACCTTTACTATTGTTTTCTTTGTTTCTATTTCATTTATTTCTGCTCTGATCTTTATGATTTCTTTCCTTCTACTAACTATGGGTTTTGTTTGTTATTCTTTCTAAATTCCTTTAGGTGTACGGTTAGATTGTTTATTTGAGATTTTTCTTGTTTCTTGAGGTAGGATTGTATTGCTATAAAATTCCCTCTTAGAACTGCTTTTGCTGCACCCCATAGGTTTTGGATTGTCGTGTTTTCATTGTCATTTTTCTCTAGTATTTTTTGATTTCCCCTTTGATTTCTTCAGTGATCTCTTGGTTATTTAGTAGCATATCGTTTAGCCTCCATGTGTTTGTGTTTTTGCTTTTTTTTCCCTTTAATTGATTTCTAATCTCATAGCATCGTGGTTGGAAAAGATGCTTGATATGATTTCAATTTTCTTAAATTTACCAAGGCTTGGTTTGTGACCCAAGATGTGATCTATCCTGGAGAATGATCTGTGCACACTTGAGAAGAAAGTGTAATCTGCTGTTTTTGGATGGATTGTCCTATAAATATCAATTAAATCTATCTGGTGTATTGTGTCATTTAAAGCTTCTGTTTCTGTATTAATTTTCTGTCTGGATGATCTGTCCATTGGTGTAAGTGAGGTGTTAAAGTCCCCCACTATTATTGTTTTACTGTTGATTTCTTCTCTTATAGCTATTAGCAGTTGCCTTATGTATTGAGGTGCTCCTATGTTGGATGCATACCTATTTAGAATTGTTATATCTTCTTGGATTGATCCCTTGATCATTATATGATCATTATATTGATCCCTTGATCATTATATCATTATTATATCCTTCCTTGTCTCTTGTAACATTCTTTATCTTAAAGTCTATTTTATCTGATATGAGTATTGCTACTCCAGCTTTCTTTTGATTTCCATTTGCATGGAATATCTTTTTCCATCCCCTCACTTTCAGTCTGTATGTGTCCCTATGTCTGAAGTGTGTCTCTTGTAGACAGCATATATATGTATCTTGTTTTCATATCCATTCTGTGAACCTGTGTCTTTTGGTTGGAGCATTTAATCCATTCACACTTAAGGTAATTATTGATATGTTTGTTCCTGTTACCACTTTCTTAATTGTTATGGGTTTGTTTTTGTAGGTCCTTTTCTTCTCTTGTGTTTCCCACTTAGAGAAGTTCCTGTAGCATTTGTTGTAGAGCTGGTTTGGTGGTGCTGAATTCTCTTAGCTTTTGCTTGTCTGTAAAGCTTTTGATTTCTCTGTCAAATTTGAATGAGATCCTTGCCGGATAGAGTAACCTTGGTTGTAGATTCTTCCCTTTCATCACTTTAAATATATCGTGCCACTTCCTCTGGCTTGTAGAGTTTCTGCTGAGAAATCAGCTGTTAACCTTATGGGAGTTCCCTTGTACGTTATTTGTCGTTTTTCCCTTGTTGCTTTTAATAATTTTTCTTTGTCTTTAATTTTTGTCAGTTTGATTACTATGTGCCTCGGCATGTTTCTCTTTGGGTTTATCCTCCCTGTGCTTGGGTTTATCCTGCCTTTGCTTCCTGGACTTGGGTGGCTATTTCCTTTCCCATATTAGGGAAGTTTTTGACTATAATCTCTTCAAATATTTTCTCAGTTCCTTTCTCTCTTTCTTCTCCTTTTGGGACCCCTATAATGCGAATGTTGTTGAGTTTAATGTTGTCCCAGAAGTTTCTTAGGCTGTTTTCATTTCTCTTCATTTTTTCTTTATTCTCTTCTGTGGCAGTGAATTCCACCATTCTGTCTTCCAGGTCACTTATCTGTTCTTCTGCCTCAGTGGTTCTGCTATTGATTCCTTCTAGTGTATTTTTCATTTCAGTTATTGTATTGTTCAACTCTGTTTGTTCTTCTAGGTCTTTGTAAAACATTTCTTGCATCTTCTTGATATTTGCGTCCATTCTTTTTCCTAGGTGCTGGATCATCTTCACTATCATTATTTTGAATTATTTTTCGGAAGGTTGCCTATCTCTACTTCGTGTAGTTGTTTTTCTGGGGTTTAATCTTGTTCCTTCATCTGATAGAATGTCCTCTGCCTTTTCATTTTGTCTGTCTTTCTGTGAATGTGGTTTTCCACAGGCTGCAGAATTGTAGTCCTTCTTGCTTCTGCTGTCTGCCCTCTAGTGGATGAAGCTATCTAAGAGGCTTGTGCAAGCTTCTTGATGGGAGGGATTGATGGTGGGTAGAGCTGGATGTTGCTCTGCTGGGCAGAGCTCAGTAAAACTTTAATCTGGTTGACTGCTGATGGGTGGGGTTGGGTTCCCTCCCTGTTGTTGTTTGGCCTGAGGTGACCCAACACTGGGGCCTACCCGACTCTTTGGTGGGGCTAATGGTGTACTGTAGGAAGGCTCTCACCAAGGAGTACTTCCCAGAACTTTCGCTGCCAGTGACCTTGTCCCCCCGGTGAGCCACAGCCACCCCCCACCTCTGCAGGAGACCCTCCAACACTAGCAGGTAGGTCTGGTTCAGTCTCCTATGGCATCACTGCTCCTTCCCCTGGGTCCCGATGCGCACACTACTTTGTGTGTGCCCTCCAAGTGTACAGTCTCTGTTTCCTCCAGTCCTGTCAAAGTCTTGCAGTCAAATCCCTCTAGCTTCAAAGTCTGATTCTCTAGTAATTCCTCCTCCCGTTGCCAGACCCCCAGGTTGGAAAGCCTGACGTGGGGCTCAGAACCTTCACTCCAGTGGGTGGACTTCTGTGGTATAAGTGTTCTCCAGTTTGTGAGTCACCCACCCAGCAGTTATGGGATTTGATTTTATTGTGATTGCGCCCCTCCTACCGTCTCATTGTGGCGTCTTCTTTGTCTTTGGATGTGGGGTGTCTTTCTTGGTGCGTTCCAGTGTCTTCCTGTTGACGATTGTTCAGCAGTTAGTTGTGATTCCAGTGCTCTCACAAGAGGGAGTCTAAATGGCTTCTTAAGTTTACTTCTACTTTTGAAATTCTCTCAGTTTGTCCATAGTTTTGGTGTTGTTGTTTTTCCATAAGTGTGCATTGCTTGATTTATTTTTTAAAGTTATTTGAAAAGTGGTGGTGGGGGGGGAAGAAACAAACAAAACGGGAGAGAGTAAGCAAGTTTGTGAACTTGGACACATTAGAATTGCATTCCAGACAACTGAACTTGACAAAGAGCCCAAGTTCAAGTTTCCTGACTTGCTTTCAGTCCCTATTATTGGGAAGGAGCCGGTGCCCAGGGTTTTTGTGAAACAGCAAGATCACTCTGCTTCTCTCTTCCTTCTCTTTTTTGTGGTATGCAGCATCAGGGGCTTCCAGGCCTTTTGTTTATTGTCCTCTTTGTTGATTACAGAGAGAGAGATCTGTAGGTAATTTCACCCACCTGACTACACCTGCTGAAAACTCTAGTAGCTTCCAGTCCCCGATAAAGAAGCATGCATTTTAATTTAAATCTCAGTCTCTTTCTTGATCTTGGACTCCATCTCTCCATCATATATGTGTATTTAAGTGAATACATCATAGATGTGGGCATCCCAGGCATCTCTGTACATTCAGAGCAACTTAACGCACTGATGTCTTTAAGTATCTGCTCTTAAAAGTGAAAGACTAAATTTTGTTATATGGCCACAGTGAGGATGTTTACTGACTGTGAGAGCTGAATGGAAGATGATCTCCAGAATGAGGAGAGAGGTAAAGAAACCAAGAGGAAGAGACTGAGAGACAATGGAAGCCAAGAGATGGAAAAAGAGAATGAATAAGCGGAGAGGAAGAGAGAGTATAGGATCATGACAGAGGCAGAGAGAGACAGAGAGCAATTCAGAGACAGGAGAAGTGGACTAAGAAAGAGGAGGATAAAGAGAAGGCGAGGGGCAATGAGCCAGTGATACTGTGGACTGGGAAGGGCAGATGGAGAGACAAAGACAGCCTTGTAACAAACACGTGGAGACAGAGTAAGTCACAGAAAGAGAGTTAGAGATGAAAACAAGAAAGGAAAAGTGTCAGTGAGTAGAGAGAACTTGTTATCAATTCATAAAATGTGCAGAGTATAGCAAATTTCTACTTAGTCTGACCGTATTCTTTCCACTGTAGCAACAGCACATCTCTGGCCTTTGGCCCTGGGGGGTTTCACACCCAGCCGGTCTTGTTGCTAGCATCAGCCAGTCTTGCATGTGGGACAGCTCTGAGAGCCATATATGTTGGTGAGCTGGGTGTAGGGTGGAAGGGGTGCATGCAGTATTTATGCATTTTAAAGAATCCCTTAAATCCCTTCGGGAAATAGGATTGATGGTCTGGAAGGTGGAAGGGCAACTTTGAACATTTCCTTTTATACTAGTCCGTGCTATTTTGAATTTTTAATGGGAATGCATTTCTTTAATAATAAAAATCCTAAAACATGTTTTAAGTGGCTGTTGAGTCAGCACAGGGCTGAGTGCTGGGAATACAAAGATAAATAACACCTGATCTTTACCCTTGACGGTGCATATTCTGGTGGAAATAGACACATAAACAGATAAATAGCAATTTAGTGTGATAAACACATAATAGCTGTAATAGAGTTTTGTGCAAAGTGCTATGGGATCAAAGATGAGTGGGGGACAACTAATTTTTTTTTTTTTTTCCCCTGAGAGTAGGAGGCAAGGCTTTAAAGGGAAGTGACATTTAAGACAGGTCTTTATACAAGGTTAGGAGTTTTGCAGATAGGATAGGGTTGGGTGGGAGGAAAGGCCACTCCTGCCCATTTTAAACTCCCCAGATCTTGGGTCAACAAGTGGTGACTGAAATGGTACTTTCTTTCTTCATCATCTCAGTGTCCAAGATATTTGGAATCAAGGCTCATAGTGTGTTTAAATATCAGATTAGACTCCCCAGTTTAAAATGTCCTGTTAAGTACTTGGCCTCAAACTGGCCAAAAAATCTGATTTTTCCAAAGGGAAAAGTTGTTCCCTTGAATCTTTACACACCCATGTGTGCTTGCACATGCATGCACCCAGATTCACAAACAATTTTAAAGTATTTCTATCTTCTCTATTCACAGTAGAATTTGATTAACTAAGCAATCATGGGATTTTTGTTGGCCATTCTATATGTTTTAAAGGGTTAAAAGTGGGTGTTTATATCATTTTCTTGATCATGCTTCCCTAGTCAATATGGGAAACTGGGTGCATTAGGATGAGTTGGATTGTCACCACTTAGGATTGGAGTATGACTATTCAAAGCAGTAAGAGAATGCACTAGAGTCCACATCAGTGTCACCCAGACTTAAGTGGTTATGCCTTACAAATAGAAGACAAAGCATACATAAATACATAGAAAATTACCAAAGAATAAATTTGGCTTTTAACTGGTTGTCCCCTTTACCTCCTTCTTGTCTACAAAGAAGAAAAAAAATAAAGAAAAAAGAACAGAAGTGGGTAGCTGGTGAGGAAAGGCATGGCCAGAGTTAGGGGGAGCATGTGCTCTTAGAACCCACTCACCAGCTCATGAGTGGGTGAAAAGACACTTCCCTGACCTTTGAGTTCTTCCCTTTCCATCCTCATAACTTTCAAACAGACTGGCTTGAGATGATGTTACAGTGTCCAGATCTACCTTTGAGGTATCCTGATTTAGGAATTTTTGCCTAGCATTTTGTGCTACTGTTGTAGATTAAATGACTCAGGAATTTTGTCATTTTGAAACAGAAATGACTTGGGAATGACTTTTTCAGCTGTTAACAAATATGTCCTTAGATATATAAATGACTATCCCCAAAGAGTAGGATGAGGTCTACTATGATCTGAATGTTTGTGTTCTTCCCACAAGCCATATGTTGAAATCTAACCCCAAACCTGATGGTATTAGGAGGTAAGGCTTTCAGGAGGTAATTAGGTCATGAGGATGGAGCCCTTATGAATGAGATTAGTGCCCTTGTAAAACTGACCTATGGAACTCCCTTGTCCTTTTTACCATGTAAGAACATGGCAAGAAGACACCATCTATGAACCAGGAAGTGGGCCCTCACCAGATACTGGATCTTATGACATTTTGACCTTAGGCTTCCTAGGCTAAAGAACTGTGAGAAATAAATGTCTGTTGTTTATAAACCACCTAGTCTATGGTATCTTCTTATAGCAGCCCAAACTGACTAAGACAAGCTCTCTTTCAGTCACCTAATTTGGTTTAATTTCCTATACAAGACTCTCCTTGATATTCGTTTAACTTAAAGTCTTAGAGAAAGGAGAAGGAAAAAAATTATATTTGCCTTAAAGCTCACCAACTTTAGAAGTACCTGAGTACCTCATATCAACCTAAATGTAGGTCTTGAAAATATTTGTGAAGAAGTAACAATGACATTTCCCATTAGAGGCATAGAAATTAACTTATCTTTCTTTTGCAGGTGGGATTTGAGGTAGTTTAAGGCAAGGGCTGGCAAACTACAGCCCATGGGCCAAATCTGTCCTACCACTGTTTTTTTTTGTATGACCCACAAGCTACGAATGTTTTTTATATATATATATATATAAACATCTTTATTGGAGTATAATTGTTTTACATTGTTGTGTTAGTTTCTGCTATATAACAAAGTGAATCAGCTATACGTATACTTATATCCCCATATCCCCTCCCTCTTGCATCTCTCTCCCACCCTCCCTATCCCGCTCCTCTAGGTGATCACAAAGCACTGAGCTGATCTCCCTGTGCTATGTGGCTGCTTCCCACTAGGTATCTGTTTTACATTTTGTAGTATATATATGTCAGTGCCACTCTCTCACTTCATCCCAGCTTACCCTTCCCCCTCCCCGTGTCCTCAAGTCCATTCTCTACGTCTGTGTCTTTATTCTTGTCCTGCCCCTCAGTTCTTCATGACCATTTTTTTTTTTTTTAGATTCCATATATATGTGTTAGCATATGGAATTTGCTTCTCTGTTTCTGACTTACTTCACTCTGTATGACAGATTCTAGGTCCATCCACCTCACTACAAATAACTCAATTTCATTTCTTTTTATGGCTAATATTCCATTGTATATATGTGCCACATCTTCTTTATCCATTCATCTGTCGATGGACACTTAGGTTGCTTCCATGTCCTGGCTATTGTAAATAGTGCTGCAATGAACATTGGGGTACATGTGTCTTTTAGAATTATGGTTTTCTCAGGGTATATGCCCAGTAGTGGGATTGCTGGGTCATATGGTAGTTCTATTTTTAGTTATTTAAGGAACCTCCATACTGTTCTCTATAGTGGCTGTATCAATTTACATTCCCACCAACAGTGCAAGAGGGTTCCCTTTTCTCCACATCCTCTTCAGCATTTACTGTTTGTAGATTTTTTGATGATGACTGTTCTGACCGGTGCGAGGTGATTCCTCATTGTAGTTTTGATTTGCATTTCTCTAATGATTAGTGATGTTGAGCATCTATTCATGTGTTTGTTGGCAATCTGTGTATCTTCTTTGGAGAAATGTCTATTTAGGTCTTCTGCCCATTTTTGGATTGGGTTGTTTGTTTTTTTGATATTGAGATGCATTAGCTGCTTGTATATTTTGGAGATTAATCCTGTGTCAGTTGCTTCATTTGCACATATTTTCTCCCATTCTGTCTTTTCTCTCATTGTTGTCTTTTCGTCTTGTTAATGGTTTCCTTTGCTGTGAAAAAGCTTCTAAGTTTCATTAGGTCCCATTTGTTTATTTTTGTTTTTATTTCCATTTCTCTAGGAGGTGGGTCAAAAAGGATCTTGCTGTGATTTATGTCATAGAGTGTTCTGCTTATGTTTTCCTCTATGAGTTCGATAGTATCTGGCCTTACTTTTAGATCTTTAATCCATTTTGAGTTTATTTTTGTGTGTGGTGTTAGAGAGTGTTCTAATTTCATTCTTTTACATGTAGCTGTCCAGTTTTCCCAGCACCACTTATTGAAGAGGCTGTCTTTTCTCCATTGTATATTCTTGCCTCCTTTACCAAAGATAAGGTGACCATATGTGTGTGGGTTTATCTCTGGGCTTTCTATCCTGTTCCATTGATCTATCTTTCTGTTTTGTGCCAGTACCATACTGTCTTGATTACTGTAGCTTTGTAGTATAGTCTGAAGTCAGGGAGCCTGATTCCTCCAGCTGTGTTTCTTTCTCAAAATTTCTTTGGCTATTTGGGGTCTTTTGTGTTTCCATACAAATTGTGAAATTTTTTGTTCTAGTTCTGTGAAAACTGCCATTGGTAGTTTGATAGGGATTTCACTGAATCTGTAGATCGCTTTGGGTAGTATAGTCATTTTCACAGTGTTGATTCTTCCAATCCAAGAACATGGTATATCTCTCCATCTGTTTTTATCATCTTTAATTTCTTTCATCAGTGTCTTATAGTTCTCTGCATACAGGTCTTTAATGACTTAGAAAAATAAAAAGAAGAAAGATATGTTGTGATACCCTCAAATTTTTTGATGTAATTTTTTTTTGGAACATGGTCATTTATTGTCTATGGCGACTTTTACTCAAAACTGATAAAATTGAGTAGTTGTGACAGAGACTGTGTAGCTTATAAAATCGCAAATATTTATCCTCTGATCCTTTAGGGGAAAAGTTTGCGGACTCCTGATTTGGGGGGTTGGAGAGAATGCAAGCAGCAAGGCACAATGAAGATACTGCAGTTGTCATCTGCATGCTAACTTGAGGGTGGTCTTTTGACCTTGGTTTTCTTACTTCAAAGGTATACATATTCATATCCATTGGAAATTCCCACCTTGACGTGGACCTTTCATTCTCTCTCCCTGTCCCTTTGCTCATACTACTTCTTGCCCAGTTAAATCTATTTCATGTTTTAAGTCCTCGCTTAGATATTACCTCCTTTCTGAGAATTTATCCATTACTTCTAAAAAGAAGAGATACCTGATTCTTAGGAACAGAGATCTTATGTGCCAGGTCACTGTCTTTATGCCCTGTTCAAGCAGTAAGCATCATCTGGTTTGTATTCCAGTTAATGGTGAGCTCCTTGAGGGCACGACTCCATTTCATTCATTTTTATATACCAATATTTGACACATAGGAGGTACTTAACAAGAATACTTTAAAAGATCAGAGCACTAAAGCAATTTAGGATTGTTTTATTGGCCTTTTTTTGGTCTGGAAGATATATGGTCAGCATATAGACGCCATGATGATGGTCTACCTGGATACTTTTCACTGTCCTGATTCATGAAGTATAAACTATATGGATTACCTCATTCAAATAGTTCTAGTAAAAAGGCCCCAAAGTAGAGAGAGAGACTGAGATTGAGATAGAGATAGATAGATAGAGAGAGAGAGAGAGAGAGAGAGAGAGAGGTGTAGAATCGCAGCTTTCTCATAGCAGGAGGGGTAGGGATACTTCGTAATGAAGTCTGATGATCCAGCTTCAAAAATGAGCTGGTGACAATAGCCAGGACATGGAAACAACCTAAGTGTCCATCATCAGATGAATGGATAAAGAAGATGTGGCACATATATACAATAGGATATTACTCATCCATAAAAAGAAACGAAACTGAGATATTTGTAGTGAGGTGGATGGACCTAGAGTCTGTCATACAGAGTGAAGTAAGTCAGAAAGAGAAAAACAAATACCGTATGCTAACACATATATATGGAATCTAAGAAAAAAAAAAAAGGTCATGAAGAACCTAGGGGTAAGATGGGAATAAAGACACAGACCTACTAGAGAATGGACTTGAGGTTATGGGGAGGGGGAAGGGTAAGCTCTGACAAAGTAAGAGAGTGGCATGGACATATATACACTACCAAACGTAAAATAGATAGCTAGTGGGAAGCAGCCTCATAGCACAGGGAGATCAGCTCGGTGCTTTGTGACCGCCTAGAGGGGTGGGATAGGGAGGGTGGGAGGGAGGGAGACGCAAGAGGGAAGAGATATGGGAACATATGTATATGTATAACTGATTCACTTGGTTGTAAAGCAGAAACTAACACACCATTGTAAAGCAATTATACTCCAATAAAGATGTTTAAAAAAATGAGCTGGTGGCTGGTAGGGGCTTGCATTGCCTCAGGCCTGAGGGAGAAAACACCTTCATGCTCCTCATTTAAGGAGCTGCATTGAGAACCAGCCCCCACTATACAAAAGTCACAGCAGGGCCAGAACATTTAAGAAAAGATGAGGGACTATTGCATTGTGAGAAATAAAATTGCATTTGTGGTAATGGACTGAACGAGAGCACAGTGACAATGAGAAAATAATTATGGGTTTAATCTACATGTTCTTTTAGGCACATTTACCTGAAAGGGCAGCTTGAGAGTTGCTTTCTTTTCCAAGTGAGTTTGGAAGTAATAGGATTTACATTAAAGGTGGGTAAGGACTGCTATTTATCGAAGGCTCAGGCGATAGTCAATATGATTATAACGAACACTTATGGGTGTTTGCAATGTGCCAGGCACTGTTCCTGGTAATACATGTATTAGCAACAGTAGGAAGTAGGTATTGCCATTATCCCCATTTTAGAAATAAAGGAACTGAAAAATGGGAGGTTAAGTAACTCACCCAACATCACAGGGATAGCAGGATGTAGAATTGGGATTTAAATCCAGACAGTTGTGATCTAAAAAAATCTCAGCTCTTGGACATTATATTCTACTGCATTTAGAACACTATGGCATTTCATCTTCAAGTAGCTTCCAGTTTTTCATGTATACAACCATTAGTTATTGAGTGCCTAATACCTGTCAAGCATGCCAGGCCCTGGGAGTTTATTCATGATCAAACCCGGTAATAGTCCATGAGCTTAGAGCTTGGTGGTCCATCCACTGACTCTCTGTAGGGTTTGAAAGGTTATGATCCAGGAGTCCTTTTGAGAAGTAGACTTTTCAGAACTCCCAAAGCTTACTCATTCCTTAGGGGGTAATTGAAAAAAT
Source organism: Phocoena sinus (assembly GCF_008692025.1). Classification (NCBI taxonomy): domain Eukaryota; kingdom Metazoa; phylum Chordata; class Mammalia; order Artiodactyla; family Phocoenidae; genus Phocoena; species Phocoena sinus. Next base: position 63,152,984 of record NC_045778.1, on the reverse strand, counting down.
GTGAAGGAAACATTTTTCTAAATAAGATTGTTAGGCATTGTTAGGCAACAGGTAGCATGCTGGTTGTCATGGTTAAAGTAATGCAAAAATGTATTCACATAAATCTATATCTAAAGACATATAAACACGTAGGCCTCTCTTTATCATGGACATTGGCAAATTAGTATTTGTGCGTGTGTGTGTATGTGTGTGTGTGTGTGAAGGGTGTTTAAATATGCACACACATCTCTGCTTCTGCCTCTATATCTATATCATCAGGCTTATGATACTTACACCTATAGCTGGATAATCTCTTTCAATGCCTCTGCTGTGTTTTCAAATTTTGAGGCAGATTCTATTCAATAAGTATATAATAAAACTATGGGACTGCTTTTCTATGAAAACCAAAAGTTTGCCCTAGTCATAATGATTAAGCAAACATTTTATGGGTAGATTAAAAAAACAGAGCTCGAGTGAAGTTATTTAGCAAATAATTTGGGGTCCTTTCTTCTTGCTATAGTTTCTTCTCTCACTTGGAAAATACCCCTTTCTATTTAAGAAGGAGCCCTTGGTTTATTTCTTCAAATCGACGATTGTTTAAGCTAGATTGTGTTGTGTGCAACCTGCTGTTTCAACCTAATAGCTAAGTTGCCTTAATTCAATCAGAATAAATTTGAATGGTCTGACTTTGATTTATTATTTTATTATTAACTATAGCCAAGTTGTTCATGTTTTTAATGGACTTTCTTAGTTTTAGGTCCGCTTGCATTTTATTTATGCTAAATTGCTTGCAAAAGCATGGGCTTCTATTTAAGACCTATTATCTTTCTTTGTTAAAACATTTGCTGCATACTGGTTAATTTTCCTGCACAGTAATCTAGTGTTGGACAGAGTTTCTTAAAATGCAATATCGGTACTTCAATAGAGACAGAAATCCAGAATAGTAAATGGGTTTTTGCATCCTTTTGACAAGACCATTTCTGCAATCAGGGATGACTGACAAAATGTTTCCTTCCCAGAGGTTCTTGGTCTCCGGCCTTCCTCCAGTTCTTTAGGTGATTCAGTTCAGTCACTTTCCCTTCACTATTTCTGGTAATTCAAATAACTTATACCATCAGGAAATGCCTGATGTGTTTGCCCAAGATTTTCCTACCAAACAATCTGCTTTATTCATTGCTTGCCCATGTTTTAACACCACCTACCACCCACATCAGTATTTATCACATTGTTTGCTGATGGATACGAGCGGAGAATTTGGAATGCTTTTCACACCTCCCCCTTCATCCACAGGGAGACAGAGATTATCGCCACCTTGCAGAAGAGGGAGATAGATTAAATAATAGCACCATGTACCCCGATGGCTTAATTCTTAAAAAAAAAAAAAAAAAAAAAAAAGCACTGCAGAAAGCCTTGGCATGTTGACAGAGCCGTTCCTTTCTTTCCTTTTCAAGAGGTGGTGTGGATATTTGTCACAATACATTCTTATAATCCTGCACAAAATGCAGGCAAGTAACCGAACGCAAAATTCCTCTCTGTCTCCTCTGTGATACTATTATTTCTCAAAAATTGTGACCACTGCTACACAGGTTAGAAGAAAACTGTGCTAAAGGGGGAGAGGACTGTCAAGGAATTCGGCAGGTGGAGCTGTTCCCTGGGAGTCGGTGCTGAACCTGGCTTCTGCGTTGGGCTTCAGCCACTCACTGCTGAGAGCAAACTGGGCCAAGGCCATGGGCTCTTGCTTGTTTGGCAGAGACAAACTAGCTGCAGGAGTTTGCTCTCTCTTTAAACTGAGGCAGTGTTCCACTGCCTGAGTATGTCCTTTTATGCGATGAGATGGGGACGTTTGCCTAGCTCTGTGGGTGACCATTCTGGTACTCATCTAAAGTCAGTGAAGTCTTACTAGGAAGAAGGAGAGGGTAGTAGTTAAAGGTATGGATTGCAGGGCCCCATATTTGTTTTCTATTTACTAACTCTGTGCCTTTTGTTGTCGCATGTAAATCTTACCATGTGCTTAACTTTCTGGTAGGGTTGAGAATACAGAACTAGGCCTCCTCTCAAGTGGCTTTCAGTCTAAGGGGAGAATACATAGTTAAAATACAACTTGGTCAGGTGTTTACAGAGGAGAAGAATTTAGCCAGATGGGAGTGGGGTGAGGTCATGGATGATATTAGTAAAGACTTCCGAGAAGAAGTAACATATTATGTCCTTGGTAAATAAAAAGGATAAATAAGAATTTTCAGGTGAAAAGATGTAGAAAACATGCTCCCTATGGAAGGATTGATACATGTGACAACTTATAAGCATGAGAAGGAACAGCCCATGAAAGGCATAGGATGGAAGTCTGGGGAGGGAGATGAGGCCAGATAGCATAACATCATGAAAGGCTTTGCAAACCAGACTGAAAGGACCAGGGAGTGACATCAGCATTTCAGTTTGGAAGAATTGGATGAATTGGATGGACAAAATATTAGAGAAAGAGAGACTGGTTAGAAAGCCATTTGGAGCATTCACTCCTCCACTGGTCCCATTTGTGAGGCATTGTGTGAGCAGCTGAGTGCCTCACCGTGGACACTGGTGGTGCTTTGTGATTTTCACATACACTTTTTCAGGATAACACTACAGAAGATAGGACCAACACACACAGTGTGTCACAAGATGTGCGTCATCAACAGTGATGTCTTTCGTCTGTTATACATTTCATCCTTTGCCTTTGGAATGCCAGAAACTAGCTAGAGGGAGGCCTGTGCTGGAAGTCAGGATGCCTGGGTGTGGGCCCTGTCCCACCACAAGTTTCCTGTGTACCTAACGAGAGTCATTTTAGTTCTCTGGGGTTATTTCCTCCATGATCCAGGTAATGAAAATGCCAGACTGGACAATAGCATAGGTCTCATCCATGCTATAAAACTTTAAATGTGATCCCACCTATGATCTGGTGATGAGAAGCATTTGAGCTGGCATTTAAGAAGAGCTTGGAGAAGAACCACAGGTGAAACTGGAATTTAGACTCAAGTACTAATGATTGAGAAGACTTTGTAGGGATAGAGTATGGATTTGAACCACACAAAGACATTTTCCTATAGATCACTATACAAATAGCATATAAATATAGGCTATGGGTAAATCTACTGAGTATACAAGCAGTGTTTAATAAATATTCAAATTTTAAGCAGCTTTAAGGAACAGATGACATATATCTTTCCCTGGTCTCCATGCTTAACGCAGTGTCCTTCGCACACTAGTGCTCGAGAAATGTCAGGTAACGAAGGTGCTTTAGAATGTCTTTTTCTGAGCATAGCTGAACATTTATGCAAGACCAGCACTTGTGGTTTCAGCTGCTTCTTGCAGTGCAGCTCTCTTTGCCACAAAATCTAAGTTCTCATCACAGTCTCCAGCGGGATTCATAAAGCCAATCCACAATAGGAACTCTCCTACAATTCTTGTCTCCCGGGCTCACATTTTAATATCTTTCCTCTTCCCAAACCTCTGCTGCATTTGGACACAAGAAAATGGAGAATGGCTCCTGGGAGGCAGCCAATGAGAGGGCTAACCCTGGTTGAATTGAGAGAGAAAGCTTTGGAAGACTAAAACAACTGAATTGGTTGGAAGGATACTACATGGTGCCCAATTCCTGGACCACCATTCTTTCCCACTCTTTACAGTGAAGGAGCTTTAAATATTCTGAGTCTTCAAGAACTGTTTTCCCCATGGTGTTCCAAGTCAGGGGGAAAGAATGGGGCTATTTTATAGGAAGGTGTGAACACTGGTGTTTTTTGATTGTGTGGTATTCAGGGAAGGCAAGGGCTGGTGATGAAGACAGAAAAAGACACTGCTACCTCAGCAGAGTTTCCTGAGTGCAGGACACACCACTGGGACTGTGCTGGGGGAAGTGTCTGTGTTCAGCAGGAAGCCTGGTGTCTAGGGAGTCATGATCAAAGGCGACAAATCCTCTTTGCTGCAGCCAGCCTTTAAAATAGACCCAATTAGGCCCTTAACTCGGAACCCAAGGGATTCCTCTGCCCCGTGCCGGCTACCATTCCCACTCTGCCATGGGACCTGTGCATGCACACGGGCAAGACACAGTGATAATAACTTTTATTGTATTACATGATGAAGGGCCAGGAACAATTTTGAGTCAATGATCTGAGCACTGCCCCAAAGCAAGTTGGCATTACATAACTACCACATTCTTGAAAACTAGTCTCATAATCCCCGTTGGGCACACTGCATACTTTCTCAGCTTCTTCTGGCTTGGAGAATTGTAACAGTGCTAACAATTGGCCTGGGGAGGAAATGGTGAAGTTTGTGTTTTTACCTAGAAGAGAGAGTCATAATTTTCATTTGTTCTAATGTTAAATAATATGTGTGCCCCTCCCCTGCATGATGTCCATCTCTGCAAAAGTGACCAAGATAAAAAGGCATCCCTCTTGCCCATGGGATGCTCAGTGCAGATTCTTATGGACTCAATTTGAGTTCACATGGGGATTTTGCTGGACGCTTTCATTGCTTCTTTTCCCACCAGTCTGATCTTGGTAATTGAGTGTCGTTAACTGTTGGGTCCCTTTCAAAGCAGAAAGATCTCTGAGGTCAATCCCTCCAGTGCTCTCATTTTACAGAGGAGGAATCTGAGGATTATGGAGACTGAACTAAATATGCTGTAAAAGACTTCAGAGTATAGATGCCCTTGACTTTTATAAAGGGTTCAAAACACGGGTGGTGTGTTGTGGTGGTGAAAGACTGGGTTTGGATTCTCGGTTCTTTCATTTACTAGTTGGGCAACATTGGACAGGTCATTTAATTTCTCCAAGATGGTTCATTCACATATAAAATGAAACTAATGTTGCATCCACCTAACAGGGTTAAACTGAGTATTACTAGAGATCATATATGTCAAGCATTTTGCACAATGCCCAGTGCAAATTAAGTACTATGCATGATAGATGTTGAGATAATGGAAGCCCTTCGGAGAAGATGTAATTATATATAACTTGAAAACAGTGAAATATGTATATACATATATTTTTTTCCTTATCACAAAGGTTGATTAGTCAGCAAGCCTTCATAATACAAGAATTTTCTGCTAAAAGCAGACCATAGAATTCATTTCACGTAAAAAGCAACATTATAGGCACTCACTGAGAACATTCAGAGTTTTCACTCAGTCTGTGACAACGTGGTCCAGTAAGAAGAAATATGTGTTCATTTATTTGAAAACTCAACACTTAAAAGTCAACCACAGGGCTTCCCTGGTGGTGCAGTGATTGGGAACCCGCCTGCCAGCGCAGGGGACAAGGGTTCGAGCCCTGGTCTGGGAAGATCCCACATGCCACGGAGCAACTAAACCCGTTCACCACAGCTGCTGAGCCTGCGCTCTACAGTCTGCGAGCCACGGCTGCTGGGCCCGCGTGCCACAGCCACTGAGGCCCACGCACCTAGAGCCAATGCTCCACAACAGGAGAGGCCACTACAGTGAAAAGCCCACGCACCGCAGCGAAGTGTAGCCCCCACTTGCCGCAACTAGAGAAGGCCTGCGCACAGCAACGAAGACCCAATGCAACCAAAAGTGAATTAAAAAAAAAAAAAAAAGTCAACCACAAAGAAACAAACCACAAAAATGATAGCGTGAAATTATTGCTGAGAGTAAAACTGCATGTGTCATGAAATTAGAAGCTTGAATTTTAACAGTTTCTAACAAAGCACACTTTTTCAAGGCTTCTTTGAAACCCTGTGTTGCTGGAATCTGTATGCATGAAGGAATTGTGGTGGTAGTGGTAGACTTTAACTTCACAGATTTTGCAAGGAAATTCCGGTTGCCAAAGCTTGAGATACTTAGTGTGTGTTCAGATACACACAGTTTTGCACTTCTTTTCTTTTTCAGTGGTAGGCAAATGCAACTTATGAATGACTGTGGGATCAGGATTGAGATGGTTTTCTTACGGGATTTAATATGAATGCTGCTTCGCATTATCTTTGTTCAAATGGTGGAGGGGAATGTAATGGTTAAGAGGATCACTAGAGGCCCGCAAACCTGGGTGTGCATCTTGTCTCCACTTTTCGCCAGCCAGGTGGCTTTGCACAAATCACTTAAACGCTCCAAATGTTTCTTCATTCTCCATTTCTTCAAATTCAAGATGGTATTGATAGTGGCAACTCCACGGGAGTGTTGTGAGAGACAAATGAGAGAAGTTATATGAAGCACTTTGTGTTTGGTTAGGTGCATGGAGGTTCTGAATACCTGCTGGTTATCAGCTTTATGTCTGGGTTATTATTATTATGTCTTGGTGACTCCAGGTTTCTCAGAAAGAACTGTGTGATCACTAGAAATAGTTCAAGGAAGAGCCTGACAAAGACTAATTTACATGGGCTGGTCGTCTTTTGTCTTCAGGAATACGGATTACATCAAAGCAGTCAGTTAGTGATGGAGCTGCCTAGTGGGTACATGCTTCACTAAGCTCTACATCTTGGTGTATGTGTAAGGACCTGACTGTATCATTAAGGATCCACTTTCTCAGGACTTCCCTGGTGGCGCAGTGGTTAAGAATCTGCCTGCCAATGCAGGGGACACGGGTTCAAGCCATGGTCCAGGAAGATCCCACATGCCTCAGAGCAACTAAGCCCGTGCGCCACAACTACTGAGCTTGTGCTCTAGAGCCCACGAGCCACAACTACTGAGCCCTCATGCCACAACTACTGAAGCCCGCACACCTAGAGCCCAAGCTCTGAGACAAGAGAGGCCACCACAATGAGAAGCCCGCGCACCGCAACGAAGAGTAGCCCATGCTCGCCGCAACTAGAGAAAGCCTGCGTGCAGCAACGAAGACCCAGTGCAGCCAAAAATAAATAAATAAAATTTAAAAATAAATAAATTTTTAAAAAAGGATCCATTTTCCCCTTTTTCCTCTGTCTTTCCATTTCTCTTTCTTTCCCTCTCTCTCTTTCTTGTCCCCCTCCTTTGGGTCCTCTGGGATTTGCTAGGAGTTCACTGCTACGTAACCAATTGATTGCAGGGCCAGACCAAAGGGTCTAGGTGGCAGTGTCTTTATTTCATTTGGCAAGATCTTAGAAGGATAAACAAATAATGGAAATTGTGTTTTGTTTTGGCTTTTTTCCTCCCAGACTTTCCAAATTAGCTAGTCTTCCATCAGTAAGGCTAAGTGTACACCTCTGCCTGTTACCAGCCTCGTTTCTCATTAAAAAAATTTTTTTCATATATATCTTTTCCAAGCCAGTGATTTCAATGCCCTCTTTTTTACCTGGAATTTCTTTCTAAAGAAAGAAAGAAAATATCCAGATGATTTAAGCAAATGAGGATTTAATTCATCAGATATAATCTTATTTCTGCTCTTAGATTCATAGCTTTAATCTGTAAACAAGCACATCATTAGGGAGGTAGGTAATTACACAAATTAGACTGGAGACATTTTGCCAGAGGAGATGGATATTGTTTACCCTCATTTGTTTGGCACCAGAGGAATTTCTCCCACAAAGAGAACATCTTGTGTGCCTCGAGAAGGGGAAAATAGTGGAAAGTCTAGGAAAGGAATGCTTTTGTCCTTGGGACTGAATCTTGGAGCAATGGGCTCTTGTCCAGCCACTTCATGGGGGTCAGTCTGAGGTGAAGGACAGCAGAGAGCATGGAGCAAATAGAGGCATTGAGGTGTCCATTTCCCAGGAGCCTGACACATTTGTTGCTCAAAATATGTTCTTTGGCTTAAATGGAAAGTCTTTTAAATTTTAAGATGTGCTCTGCACATGTTGAAGTACACCCATGAAAAAAATCAATCAAATCGCCTTGGGGATCTTTATTCTGACCAAGAATTTCTAAGATTTCAAGGGGAGATGTCGTTCTCAAAGGGTGAATAGTCTACATGAGAAGTAAAATGTGAATATGAATTGATGTCTCTGTCTATCCGCTCATCTTAAAAGGAGGGACTGGTAAGACTTGATGAGTGGTGTAGACCATCACCTTTGGAAGGACTTTACAGGCAAATATGATTGCTGAGTGTTGAGAAGGCAGGGAAGGAGAGGAGGGAGGAAACACATTCTCTTTGGAAAGATGGATCCTCATAGAGAATAATAATAAATTTGCAAAGACAGTTTGACTCCTGGAATCCAAGTGTTGTCTTTCTCTTATTGGCATTAGGAAGCCAGTAAATACTGAAAGTAAAAAGTGACTTAAAGAAAATCACGCTAAAATAAGAATGGTCTGGCATGAAGTTCAGAAAGGATTGGAGGGGTGGAGAGATCATTTAAAAAGTAAAGTGAACAAAAAAAAAAAAGTAAAGTGTTCATTCATTCATTTATTTTTTTTTAATTATAGATTGAGCACCTACTACATGCTAGGCACCATACCAGGAACAGGAGATTCATCAGTAACAAATCGAATATGAATTTTGCTCTGAAAAATTTTAGAAATTGAGACCTGAGAGAGATTATTATATCTTTTATTATTTTGGTAATAATGAGATTAGAAAGGCAAAAAAATTAATGGTGCCTATTTTTGAACTTTATATAAATGGAACCATACTGTATATAGTGTCTTGTAACTGGCTTCTTTTGTGACATTTATATCAATCACTCTGAATAGTGGTCGTAGTTTGTTCATTCTTGTTGCTGTATGATATCCCATCCTATGAGTATACCACAGTTTATCCATTCTCCCGAAGATGTGTACCTGAGTACTTTCCAGTTTTTGGCCAAATACTACTGCTTTGAACATTCTTGTAAATAACAGTATTTACATTTGTAAATAACAGCAGTTGTGATATATTCTGTGAAAGTACTATCAGAGGGGTTTAACCTAACTGGGCAAGGCAGAAGAAACTTTTTGAGGAAGTGAAATTTGAATTAGGGGCAATGGAATCCAGCCAGAAGGAATGGTGTTTGCTGACATCCAGGACAAGAAGGAGATTCAATCAGAGAACTCTTCTAGAGCAAGAACGCCTAGAAATACATGGGATCAATGCGGTGGGCCTCATTCAGAGTGTCCCCAGCACCCGTTGTCCATACAACTCCATCCTCTCTGCCATTCCTGCTTTCCAGCCTCCTCCTTCTGTGCCTGGCTCCCAGCTGGAGGAAGGATGTCTGAGGCTCCAGGATGGTAACTACAGAATGCAGGGATTCCCTGTGGGAGACCACAGAGGAGGGGGACTCCGGAGAGCTCTGTGACCAGAAAGCCACAGATTCTTCTGTTGGTGAAATACTTATTTTCCAAAATGGAACCCTGGGCATGTTTGGTTTTTGTTTTTAATTAGGAAAGGTGGCTAGACTACAGTCTTAGACCTGTCTGATGGAGTGATTTGAAGGGAATTTGTTCCCAAATAGAGTCGGATAGAACTGATTTGTTCTCCCAAATTTGTTTGGCAAATGGAAAAGGGAAGTAGGGGACCCTCGGTGGCGTGTAGGGAAGCAGTTGGTGTGCACTGGGCCAAGGGAAGTGTGCAAAGGCCAAGAGAATAACAGTATTTTATTAGAAACTTGACCTGGCGTCGTCTTCTACTTGGGCGTGGGATGAGGACAAATGGCTGAATGGCTTACAAGGCAGATTTCTGTTCCTGGGGAGAGGCAGTATTTCGAAGAGGCCAAGAAAATGAACCCTGAGATCAGATGGCCTGGACTTGAACCCTGACATCCCTGTTTACTAGCTGGGTAATCTCAAGTATGCTGTTCAACCTACCCATATCTCTATTACTTCATATTTAACATGGACATAATAATAAAGGTGGTTCTAAGGATTAAACGATTACATATGAGGCATTTAGAACAGCACCTGTTGCATTTTGGCATCCTTGTAATTGTTAGATATTACTATTAATTGGGCCCCATCACTTTCCAGCTGTGACTTCAGATAAGACACAGTCCCTCTTTGAACCTCGATTTCTTCGCCTTCACCCACAATCTGAGGTCTCCAGGGCTCCTCCTGACATTTTACATTTGTGTACGTGTCCCATTTATGGTTCTCCAAAGCTAAGGTGGTATAATCACATGGCCTGGTGCTGTAGGATGTTTTGTATGCCCCCGATGTTGACAACTACAGCCCCAAATTTGTCTGGCAAAACCCCCTACTGTCAAGATGTGATGGAATGCAATCTGAACTTGATGCATTCTGTTTTCTTTGCAGGCTGTGTGGAACCCTAGTTTGGATCAGGAAATGAAGATTTATTGTTTGTGTTCTATTCTCTCATTCCCTTTGGTTGTTAAGATTTCAGTAGGTCCCTTGCATGAAGAGAAGCCACAATTCTTTTCCCTCCCCCTTGCATGTGGGTTCACAAGCCACTCCTTGAAAAGTCTTAGCTGATGTCCCCATAAGTTTTGCATAAACATATTTCCAACTTCCACCTCCTTGATTTCAAGTTATCTTTTCCTTTCAGCCCTTTTTTGGGTTCTTTTAAAATTTCCCCCTGGGACTTCAGGGTCTTCACTATTAAACAGTGACCACAGTTTACTATCATCCTGATGAACAACTTAAAAGAAAAACCAGAGGTTGTTTGTATGAAAACAGGATCATGGTGAAGGATGGGAAAAAATGAGAGGGAGCTCAGGAGACACCTTCAGTTGCTATAACAACCATATGTAATATCTGTATTTTCTTCCCTCTTTGCTTTTAGTAGCTATCTAATCTATCTTCTGATTTCTGATTCTAAAAATCACCTGGTATCATTTTACAAAAGGATATGTGAGTTTTTAACAATGCTTGAAAAAGAAGCACGAATGCAACAATGGCTATCAAGTGTTGTGGGTCTCCTACCTGCCAGGTACTTTACTGGATGTTTAATACATGTCATTTCATTGTAGTCTTCTCTTTCTTCTAGAACACTGTGGAGAATATATTGTTTTCTGGAAATACAGTGGGGTTTTTTTTGTTTGTTTTTAACATCTTTATTGGAGTATAATTGCTTTGTAATGGTGTGTTAGTTTCTGCTTTATAACAAAGTGAATCAGTTATACATATACATACGTTCCCATATCTCTTCCCTCTTGCATCTCCCTCCCTCTCATCCTCCCTATCCCAAAGTGAGAGAGTAGCATGGACATATATACACTACCAAATGTAAAGCCAACAGCTAGTGGGAAGCAGCCGCATAGCACAGGGAGATCAGCTCGGTGCTTTGTGACCGCCTAGAGGGGTGGAAATACAGTGTTAATCTGATACATTTATAGCTGGAGCCATTAGGACACTCCCAGTGCATATTCTGGGTCTGAGCTTTAGAAGGAACAGCCTTAGAGGACGGCAGGTTGTAGGTGGGAAGGGTAGTTTGGTCAGTGCCCTTTCACGATTCATCCAGTGACTTCTGTTCATCATACAGTTGAAGTTGTGATTGGTCATGTAATTGTCTGGTTATCTTTCTTTGTTGAAGAGAATCCTTCTGTGTGTATGGGTCTGTGTATATGACGCTGTTACCTCTTGTATGATTAATTGGAAGAGAATATTGACCAATGTTACACTTCAGTGCATCCATTTTGCACCTACTCTGTGCAAAGCACTGTGCTCAGTGCCAAGGGGGGTGAGTAGATACAGTCTTCAGCATTCTGGAATTTGTATTCCAATTGGAGAGAGAGTCACAAATACAAATAATGCAAAGAATCGTACAATTGTGATAAATCCTAGAACAGATATGCAATGATTAAAGGAAGCCAAAGACCTTACTTTCTTCAGAATAACTTTACCATCACGAAGACTTACCTGTCATTCTATAATAGTTCTTTCTGACAGCACCCTTTTACTCAATTTGAATTCAGTTTACAAATATGCAAATAGTATGTGTGAGGCTCTCTGTTCCACACAGAGGTTACAGGTAAATAGGATAGGACCTTTCATCAAAGATATATTGTACATATTTGCATGTGAATTAGCATAAGCATGATTTCCAAAGCAACTTCTCCTTTCTAAATTTCCATGGTGTTTTGTGTTCCTTATGTTAGGCAAAGCCATAGACATTCAACTAATGGCCCAAGACATACAGCTGATCAGCCAGAGCTAGGTTTTTAAATATAAATTGGATTTTGTTACTCCCCTTAAAATCTTACAGGCCTCCTTTTTTGCATATCTGGGCACCATAATGATCAGTCCTGTGCTGAGCTTTCCGTGGGCCACTCCACCCCACCCTTCACATTGTGGTCCAGCTACATCAATCTGCTGTGCAGTGATGGGATGTAAAGCCTAAATGAGCCATTCTAGAAAGAGGCGGAGGGAAGGAAGGCTGGTTAGTAGGAATTAATAGTATAAAGTTTAAAAGTTATAAGGAATTTTTAGCTAAATGATAGTTATTTCTCTATGCAGTGAACTGTACCTCCATAATTTCCTTTCTTCCTTCCTCACGTCTATATCCCACCCCCACCCCCCAGCCCTCATTCCCTTAGAGTGAAAGTATGCCAGTTACTTTGCCCAGGGCCAGTAAGACCCTCTGACCCCTTTATTATTTTTAGTAGTAGTAGTTGAAGCAGCAGTATGTAGGGAGAAGAACCTCAATGACTCACACAGAAATTTCAGCAGTTGGTGGCAAAGGTATTGGAATCTATAGCTCTGAGTACATTTCCTTCTTTCAGCGGCCCTTTCTCATTTAGTGTGAAAAAGCACTGGAGTAAGCCGGTTATGTTTGTTAGAGAGATGGAAACAGACAGGAGAAGAACATGATTTAACTGGAATTGAAACCTGGGCATCCGTTTAGGATTTCTATTCCTTTTGAGATGTGGCTAGACCCTATTTTGGTTTGCAAATTCCTGGGGTTCTGATTATTAAAGATTTTCAAAAGTTGTGGTTGTATTCAAGTGCCAGTAGTTGTGAAAGAGACACAAAGGGAAGGATGTAAGAAAAGCATCAGAGCTGAGCTGAAGGGCTCTTCCCACAAAGTCCTTCCTGCCGCCTAGATTTCTAGCTCCTTCAAAGACATCTTGTATTCCCAACAAGGGAAAATGAAAACAAAACTGCTCTAAGACTCTTCCACAAGTGTGGCTGTTTTTTCAAAGCAAAGAAAAAGCCTTTGTGTCTGCTGAGGTAAGCTGTTCACGGGCTCATTTTCCTAGATTCTATTCTTAAGATATAGGGTACAGAGGAAATAATAGGAAACATGGTTACACACATGGAGTGCCAGCAGGGCTGGGGAAGATGGTAATCTTTGTGAATCTCGTTAATGCTTTAACAGACAGACAATACTCAAAATCAGCACATTGATTCTTTGAATGGAGGCAGGCACGGAAGTGCTGCTTAAAATAACGTGTTGATTTTCACATTAAAGTAGGCCAAACTCTCTCTGTTTACAGTATTAATTTGCTTAGCAAGCCCTTTATTTCATTGACAGTAAGGAGATAAGCTTCAGCCCAGCTGTGACTGAATTATCCATCAAGCAACAAGTGCTTGTTGTCTGCTGTCTGTGTGCTAGCGATTGCTGGGCACCATGGTGTATGCGTAAGATAAATGATACATCTCTCTAGGTTTTCAGGAGATTTCGTCTTGAACTAAGGAGACTAGGGTAGCTCATTTTAAAATGAAATGCTACCTCGTAGAAATAAACACATAGTCTAGGAAACAAAAAGGGAGAGATTGGCACAGTGCTTTGTAGAACAAGGCGGGGTTCTCACTGGATGTTTAAGGCTACGTAGGTTTGGGTAGGAAACGTGAAGTTTTCCATGAAAAGGGAAAGGCTTGGACATAGGGATAAAAAAATGGGATTTCCTGGAGTTTACAGAAACTTGACTTTGTGGTGAGGAGGTGTGGATGGAGGGTGGGGTTGGGGAAAGGGAGGAGGTGGGTAGAGGGACAAAGGGAGAGGAAAAGGGGGCGGGGCGGTGTGTGTGAAGAGGTGGCGATGGAGCCTGACGAGCGTGGAAGTCTTTAAATGCTAGGCAAAAGAGGATTCTCACAAATTCCAACTCATCAGAGTCTGAGAGGATTAATTTTCGAGGTTTTATTTTACTACTTCTTCTTATAGGAGAGAAAAAAACACTGAGGGAAGACAGATTTCCTGTTTTTTGGTCAACAGCTTTGCTTCATGCTGGAAGGAGGCCGGGGAGGGAGCAGACAAGGAAGTTGAGGGATTTTCTCATCTTTGGTTGTACCTCAGCTGCCCAGTCAGTAAAATGGGTGGGAAATAACTCGGTCACAAATAATTGTCCTGGGAGTGTCCTTTGTGTAGTATAGCCTCTGACTAGAAATAGTCTAAATGGTGAAAGGGTGAAGTACCTTTTCCAAGGTACCACATCATCCACGAGAAGGGCTGAAGCACAGCCATGTGGGTCAGTTTGAAGGAGTCTCTGCAGTTGGTAGATTAATTTTAGGAGAGGGAGGTGAGACTTGGAGGGGCTGGGATTGGTCAGAGCGTAAAGCAGAAATGTGATTTGAAAGATCTCGGTAAGAGACCCAGGGGAGGAGGACGTGCCAGTAATAATGACCTTGCCAGCTGGTAGCCAAGCATTAAAAAAAAGCGCCCAAATGCAAGATATCTCAGAATTAGGAGGGGTAGTGTAAGGGGCAGGGGAGGGCACAGAGGACCTGGCGACCCATGTGTGGTGTCGGCAACAAGGAAGCATTGGAAAGTGAGTTCAGCTTCTAGCCCTTTCCACTTATATGAGGTTCCTAGAATAGGCAGATGCATGGAGACAAAAGGAAATCAGGGGTTACCAGGTGCTTGGGAGAAGGGGCATCGGGGGTTATTGTTTTAGGGGCCAGAGTTTCTGTCCAGGGTGGCGTTACCATTCTGGACATAGATAGTGGTGATGGATAGACAACATTATGAATGTACGTAATGCCACCAAATTGCACACTTAAAAATGGTTCAGGGGCTTCCCTGGTGGCGCAGTGGTTGAGAGTCCGCCTGCCGATGCAGGGGACACGGGTTCGTGCCCCGGTCCGGGAAGATCCCACATGCCGCGGAGCGGCTGGGCCCGTGAGCCATGGCCGCTGAGCCTGCGCGTCCGGAGCCTGTGCTCTGTGGCGGGAGAGGCCACAACAGTGAGAGGACCATGTACCGTAAAAAAAAAAAAAAAAAAAAAGGTTCAAATGGTAAATTTTATGTTATGTATATTTTGCCATAATAAAAAAAATATTTCTTTCAAGATTAACAAAATAGCTACCTGTTTGGGAGGAACTCTGGTGTTCAAAGTCCATGAGGAAAACTGCTCCACTTTAACTTGTGTTAAGAACCAAAAGTAGGAGCAGCAGTTGACATCAGACAGGTCCTGAGTCTTTAGATCTTTGTACTTTTGTTCTCCTGTTGTTGCCTGTGTGATGCACAAAAGCTCCTCTCTGCCGTGAGAGGCCACCGTTATGATGTTGAATTATTCTTGCAACTATAAATAAATTGTTCCCAGCCTCTGCTCCTCTGGGTAGATTTTGGAAGGTTTTTGGTTAATTATTTAAAATACGATTTGCCTCTTAAAATTGTTTATCTTCTGTCACTGCTTGGAGAATGTTTCCCATTTTCCATTTTAAAGATATTTGAGATACTGAGCTTCATCCTAAGAAGTGCTGCTTATTTGTTGCTAGGCAGTCTGTAACTCTATAGCAGAGTCAACTTCTTCCTTCTGCAAATAAAAGCGGCCAGAAGACAAAGAATCCCACTTCTTTGGAATATTTTACTTTGCCCCTAAGTGCCCTTGAGTGGCTAGGTTTTCCAGATTTTCTCCCCATTGGTGGTTCTGTTGAGAGGGTTTGGGTTCTCTTAACTCACAATGAAGTCTCCCCTGCAGGACTGGAAAACGGTGATTCCTTCCTGTCGGACCGTCCCTTCTTCTCTGATAGTGTGGTCTTTTTTCTCTAAAATATATAGAAAACTTGGCTATATCTGAAGACATTATTACGTCTGTTGTAGTTATAGGGGATGGAATCTCCTCTGTCATGCAGAACAACATAATTCCATCTCCACTAAATACACTGACACCAAGACCCCCAGGAACTCCCGCTTCAGCAGAGTAGCGCTTTTGTGAACTTCAGAGCGTGATCAGTGGTCGCTCGTGTAGAACCCAACAATAGCAATAGTGCCAGTGACAGGGAAACTAAAATCAATAAAGGAAAGAGATTTCAGCCAAGGCATCAAAGAGGTTATTAGGGGACAGTGAGAAAGGAGAATTAAAAGAGCAGTTGGAAAAGGTCTTAAAAAATCTTCCTTTGAAGGGGTTTGTTCAGAGAAGTCTCTTGAATGTAAGATGGCAAGGCCACACTCCCATATTCAAATTAAATGGCAAGTTGGGAAAAGAGGATAAAATATAAAAACTTAAATCGTGCTCATGTGAAACATTTTCCTAATTAATGAGTTAATCCATCTCTACCTGGTTTCTCCCTAATGAACAAAGGCAATTGCGTTATTGTTCAGGCTCGTGTGGAGCCGTTGATAACAACAGAGTTATTTGTGTATCCCTCTTCCTCCCTCCTTTTTATGCCAGCATGCAATTGAACCCAATCATTGTATTTCTCCAAAAGTTGAAGGAACTGCAGCTCTTGCTTGAGCCTGACTGATTTATTCCATGTTCTTTCGTCCCACGGCAACTAAATTCTAGTTACATTTATTTTTGAACAAAGGTAGTCAGCCTCCGAGAGAGATTCTCTTTTAAATGAATGACAGCAGACAGTTCCAAGACCATTCATTTGCTTATATCTATTTGCTGTATGTAGACAGCTATTATAATGCATGTGGTACTTCAGAACAATTTTCCCCAGTCTGCTGTCAGTAGCAACCAGCTGAAGGAGCCTGCTTCAGCCAGACTTGTGCTTGGCATCTTGAATCTGAACCGCAACTTTCCATATCGCTTTGATATTTGGACTAGTGCATGCTCAGAAACCGGTGCTGGGAAAGAGCCTCCTTACTGCAAATAATTGATTGGCTTAAAGGGACTATAAATGTGTATTTGGTATTTTTCGCTAACCGTCTTATAAACAAGTTTGCAGAAATGAAATGTGTTCCTCCCCAGAGCCTGGTCACTAGACCTAGTGACATCACCTAGGAGTAAAACCCAGGAAACCTTATCAGGTACTGGGATAATAATAGCTAAAGGGCAGGGAGGAGAAATGCCAGAGAACTAATGTTAACCAACAGCATGGATCAGCATTATGAAGCAGGGAGAAGACTAAGGGAAATACTCCATCTCCCAGCTAAAGGGGTATTAGAATTCAAGAAGTCCCAGGTAGGAACAGGTGTCCTGGAAAAATAATGTTGGCGGTGATTCAGTAATCCCCTGTGTGATGGTAAGGGTTTCTGTATGTTTCCTTGTTTGTCTTTGTAAGCACATCACATAGATTTCTTCCTCCCAAGGTTCTCTTCTTACTTCCATTTTACAGAAGAGAAAACGGAGGTTCCCTGAGGCTCGGAAACTTCTCCAAAGCCAAAGAGCTGGTAGGTGGCAGAGATGGTGTCAAACACTCACAGGCCTGATTATTCCAAAATCTTAATTACAAAGCCCATTTTGCCTTTCCCCCTTGCCCGTGCCAGCAAAAGTTCACTCTTGCATTTTTCAGGCTTCCCTAACTGTGAAAGGAGAATGGTACATACTGTCAGCCCTGTATCCTTTTCTCCCAAAGGACACTTTGGTCCTCTGGTTGCTATTGTGTAAATTCCTTCTCATACAGGGCATGATCTAGGTTAATTTTATATTTATCTGGAAGAAGGGATTAATACTCCAGAGCGGAAAAGTAAGTGCTGTGGAATTTGTTTCACTCCACCAGAGATTTGTAAGGCCTTACGTTTACCTTGAAGAGCTTACAATCTAGTAGAAACTTTGGAAGGAAAGGAAAGTAACGTGTGTTGAGAATCTCCTGAGTTCCAGTCACTCTGACTGTTTTTGAGAACTACTTGTATTCAATCCTTGAAACAGCTGAAGACACTATTAGTGTCTCCATTTCACACGAGACAAAGTTCCAAGATGATACATTATGGCCCAAGATTACACAGCTGGTAAATGAGGCAAGAGTTAAACCCAGGTATGCCTGACTCCAAGCCATAGTCACCCAACTCCCTATTGTATAAGACAGGGTGCCGGGCTTCCCTGGTGGCGCGGTGGTTGGGAGTCCGCCTGCCGATGCAGGGGACACGGGATCGTGCCCCGGTCCGGGAGGATCCCACATGCCGCGGAGCGGCTGGGCCCGTGAGCCGTGGCCGCTGAGCCTGCGCGTCCGGAGCCTGTGCTCCGCAACGGGAGAGGCCACAGCGGTGAGAGGCCCACGTACCGCAAAAAGGAAAAATAAAAATAAATTAAAAAAAAAAATCTTCTAAAAGACAGGGTGCCATCAGATTCAGAGATGAGAGTGAGTATGAGGGGAAGGGGGTGTGCGATTCATGCAGGAAGGAAGCGTAAGTGAGGTGACACAGAATCAGAAAGGCATGGGGTGCATACAGAAGACATGATTAGAGCTTGTTCTATTGTTTAAGATCCTTTCTGGAAAATGATTCCATCTTCCTACTATCTTGGAACTTAATCAGACAGTAGGAAGGATTATGCCGTGTGGGAAAGATACACAAAAAGGACATAGGAACACTTAAGAAAATGAACTGAAAGAAATGCCAGTTACATAGGAAGCCCTACAAACAGCATGTCTGCTAAGAAAATCAGAGTAATGGTGGAGTCAAAGCTGTGTGGATCAAGCAGATACATCCCGGAGAATTAGAATTTGAAGCACAGCACGAAAAGCAAAGAGAGCTGTGTGTAAGTGAAAATGCATTCATTGGTCCAAGCAACATAAGAAAAAGAAATGTCCTAAATGACAACATAAAATCCTGGACTAGTTAATTTCTCTTACCTGGCAAGATCGGGCTCATTATGTGCAAGCTTCCTTGAAGAGCCAGTGGACCATGGGCATTTTTTGCAGTTACACGTCTCCTCTGAATAATCAGCCTGTCGTGAACAGGATTTAGGTTGGCATCTCATTTGCTGCCGAAGTCACCAAAGATCTGTAAATCATGTTAACCACTGCTGGGCTCAAACGAGCGGGTTGGGGGGTGGGGGGAAGAAAGGCTACTTGCCCATGGCGCTAAGTTTTACAGTCTTCCCTTGCTGTTGCTATTTATGGTAACGAGACTGCTTACAAGTATTCTCCCAATTTGCTCATTAGTTCCTAACTAATCTTTTAGAGTCTTTTTTCTGTCATGGACAGACTGTGTCCCTTCTGCTTGGAACTGATTCATTAATACAATTATGTTGAAGTCACAGATCCTCCTTCATAACTGGGATACAGGGAAATGCCCACGATTAAAGGAGGTAAGATCCACATCCATCAAAAGTGCTCTGGCAGGGAGCAGAACTATTGTGTCCCCCCTCCTTGGCGTTTCATAATGAACCTAGAGATGTGGAGAAAGTCTCTCTGCAGACACGCAGGGAGAGGGTCCTAAGGAAGATTTCTGAGTTCATCCCAGATGCTGAAGATGGTTTACGTCATATTACTGGAATGCAGAAGACACTGGGGCTTCTTCTCTTAAAGGTCAATAGGAAGTCACATTATGTTTGTTTCTCATTAAAATTTGATTCCAACCTAGATTCTAAGAATTTTAATGAAGTAGATACCTGTCTAAGATTTTTCTTGTGAACCATGGTATTCTGAGTGGTACAGGGAAATCTTCAAAGATGCTGACCATATGTCCTAGAAGTCCTCAGAATTTAGCTGTGTCTGGGCTGATAATCTAAGTGTTTAATTGCAGTTTTGAAACTTAGGAGCATGCATTAGAGGGGGTTTTTGTTGTTCATTCGTTTGTTTTAGAAGGGGTGAAGTAATTGTTGGCTTCCTTGGAAGAGGTCGGGCTGAGAGTAAAGCTAAAAGTGCAAAGGAATATTGTGACTCAAGGGACTCTTCTAAAGCAAAGACATATACCAGAAGGAAAGAAAAGGGACAAGTAGGTCGAAGAGGAGATAATAAAGTCAAGCAGAGATAAATGTGACCTTAAATAGGTATTTAATCACATCAAATCATGTTTAATCATGTATTATAGACAGTTACTGACATGTTAGTTTATTGGCAAGTCACCTTAGGGACGAAGGAAGGAAGAGCATTCCAATTTAGAAGCATTTGTAGCATTTCTTCTGGGACCCGAAGCATTCCCATAATGATGGTTTAATACAGCCTTGGTCAATTACCTTTCTGTGAGAGCTGGGGATGTGTGCCACCTTGCTGGTAATGTTAAAATCCCATTAAACTTCAGTTATTAGCAGCAGAGGAAAAAAAAACAAACAAAAACCTGAATGATTCAATTAAGACACAAGCAACCAGATGTCTGTGGCACTGAATGAGTTTTCCTGTTATGACCAAGAAATACTGATTTCCAAGTTGGCTAAAAGCCTATTTTCCCCCGTATTCATCATTAATATTGGCTTCCCAGCCTTCTAACGCTGCCCCAATTGCCAGATTTTCAGAGATTTAACCCATATCCTAACACATTAAGCAACTTATTCTGTGTACAAGGATGATATAGCCACTACCAGGAGGACAGGTGAGCAGTGACTAAGTATTCACAGCCCCTCCTTTGCTTTGTGTCTAGAGTATAGATGAGGAGATGTTGCTGGGGTTTGAGATATTGCTTCTTGGGACCAGGAAACTGGATGAAACTGCCTGACTTACGTGTAGGGTGCATTTATGTGAAGCTCACTAGCAATTTCTAAGAAACAAACAAATCATGTGTATCTTTAATCCTCTTGCAAAAGAAGCCACACAATGCAGGTTTATTGGGGAAGGGAGTGAATCACCTCCAAAGGATGCTGTTAGGTCCAGCTTTGCTGATATTCACTGGTGGGTAAAGTGCTTAATTCTTGAGAACACCTGTTGTTGTTTTCTTCCATAAATTAAGGAGAGGGTTCTACGTGATTTCTAAGGATCCTTCTAGCAACCATGTTACATAATTTTGTGAAATGGTTCTACAAACACCAGGAAAGGCCAACACAAGCCAATAAACAAACAAAAAATACACAAAACCCCTAGAATCTGCATATTAGATTCCACTGGATTTTCCCATAATGTTAATTTTTACATTGACTCTCTTCTGTCCTTGTGTGTGTGTGGTGGGGGTGGTCCCTTAACTATTAATTCTGGAGGAAATCTAGCTTGATTTTAATCACGTTGTGATTCTCAGGGACGTTGTGTGAATGGCTTTATTTTGGTTAGTCACTAGTTTATAATTGATTAATATTGCCTTGGTAACATAAAATCAGGCTGACCTAGCAAGCTTGAATGAAGCTCAATATCCATTGTCTTTGTTATTAATAAGAAGGATCCAGAGAGGCAGGCCCTTCTGGACTGACATTGCTACGAAAGCCCTTCTAGTGAGAACAGCCACAGACAGGTGGGATGCTTTAAGTTGGTCCCGACTTCCAATGGCACGGCCAAAGCAATTTTCCTGTTGAACTTGCCAAATATCACTATCATCCTTGTAAATTTTGGGTTGAACAAATGGGCAAAGCTTCCAGGCCTTTCTGGAAAAAAAAATGGGCGTTTTTGTTTTGAGAAAGCTGGGAGGAGTGAGCATTGAGGGACAATTCAGCTCTCAACAATTGCATTCTGCTGACCAAAAGACTGACAGTTCCCTTGATCAGGTGGGAGAAAGGCTGTATGCTTTGTGAGTTTTGTAAAGAGAAAATAACACATTTCCTACACAGCCTGGCTGGTTATTTACCAGGTTTGGATGTTTTTGTTCTTTCTCTT
Source organism: Phocoena sinus (assembly GCF_008692025.1). NCBI lineage: Eukaryota > Metazoa > Chordata > Mammalia > Artiodactyla > Phocoenidae > Phocoena > Phocoena sinus. The sequence continues at coordinate 63,131,398 of NC_045778.1, read as the reverse complement.
TTTTTTTTTTTTTTTTTTTTGGTATATTGCCCACCACTAGTAACTACACCACTGCTCAGGTCAAACTGGCTACCAATTCCCAGGAAAAAATAGAAAGGAAGGAGGTGACGCTATTCACGATATATTTACCTTCATTTTCAACTTTCTGTGCTCAGTTATGAACACTTCGGAGCTAGTTTCAAGTCACTGGTTTGGGAGACCTAAATTTCAAAACTGACCAGTGTTGATTCTGTTTTACATCAGCTCTCTGACAGGTTTCCCATGACATACCTGGTCCAAACATTGGAATCAGACCTGCGGAGTGAGTAAGACTTAAATACGTTTAATGGAGGCTTGTCTCCACCGCTGTGGTCAAAATTGGGAACTCTAGTGCCGCATCGTGCCATGCTGTTGAGTCCGGATGCTGCATCTCTCTTTCTGAGGCTCCTGCACTCGAGAACGATAACAACGCGTTCTATAAGCGCACAAACACTAAAGCATGATGCAAAGGAGTTTTCGTGCATTTTATTATTTAATCCTTCTAATCTCCACAGGTAGGTTTTAATTTTGTTTCCATTTTGCAGATGAGGAAACTGAGTCTTAGAAAAGGTAATGTGTTCAAGTCATCTCACTAATAAATAGTAGAGCACAGATTTAAACCCTTATTTGCTGTCTCCAGGACCTCCATATTTAAACACTAAGCTATATCCTATAGGTAAAAGATGTTCACACTTTGAGTTAAATTAAACATTAAAAAATTAACCAGTGAAAATATCATCTTCAACACTGGATCAAAGTCAGAGTCTTTTTATAATCTTGACATTAATTTGTGGTACTTTATATTTATTGGGTATATCTCATGTGCTAGATTCTGGAACACAGAAATGAGTTTAGACTAACTTCATATTCCCTGCTTTCAAAGTGCTCTGCCTTTTCACTTTCCATCTATTCACGTCAAGGTTCTGTAGTTGAACTACTTTCAAGAATTAACATTCACACAGAGCTAGTCCATTTTAGTTTCTGTTTTCCTGTTTATTGAATGGTATAGTTATCTGGCATATTGCTTCATTATCGTATGCACATTATTTCATCCATTTTAAGCATTCAACATCATGTGTGGGCAAAACTGTGAATGCAAGGACCAAATATTTCATTTTTTTAGTGGGGAGATGCAACTTCATTTAGAATCTTTTCTCATGTACCCACTTCCAAGTTGGGAATTGCCGTGTCTCTTTAAACACTTCGACTTCATTCAGTTTGCTTATTGCAGGGTTTTTGTTTTTTTGTTGTTGTTTTTTTTGCCAGTTTGTCTCTGCTCCATAATATTTAGAAGTTAGAAAAAAACTGAAAAAGAGGGAGGGGAAATCGTGGATGTAAAGGAATATATTTTTGCATCTTGAATGTGAGTGAAATCATCACTGGGAAAGCAGTGACAACGAACAGAAGGGTCTTGTCAAAGTGACTGAGATTGTCTCTGCATCTCTAACAATGTCTAGAATGACACCAGCAACACTGAGGATTCTCTTATCATCATGCCAACTCGAGCATTCTTTCCCATTCCTGTTTGTGCCCCATCCATAGCTGATCTCCAGCTGCAAACTCAGGCTGTTAAGACAAGTGCTAAATTGGTCCTCACTTTGGACCATGAAACAAGATTTCTCCCATTTTTGTTTTTAGCTCGTAAAGCGATGATAGCCATTTTATAATGACACTGAGGTTTCCCTGAAGCTGCCATCGTGCTCTTGTGCTGCCAATATCAAAGCTGAAGACAATGAACTTGAAAGCTTTTTTATTCAATTAAAAATGACTAAATATCACACCTCTTCATTTATGAATCATTTAAATTGGGTGTCTTGTGTTCTTTCCTTCTTCAAATTCACACACACGTGCACACACAAAACACACCGTTCTATTTTTATGTACAATTAATTTGAGTAGCTTCTTCCCCACCTTTCCTGGTTTAAGCGATCAGAGAGGCAGAACCCTGACATTAGAGCAGAACTCCTGCTACTTTCTGCTCAGCAGTTCTCTTTCTGAATGGAAAAAAAAGGAAGGAAATGAAAAACAGACTTCTGATGGTTTTACTTGAGGAAAACAAATGGGAGAAATAGCAAGGCTGACAAGGTCAGGAAGGGCAGGCACTCGGTTGTATTTGGCTTAGGCGTGGGAAGAGAGATGGAAATAAGGATGTAATTTGAAAGAATATCTCTTCTTATGAGGTGACCTCTTTGTGCCCCCTGGAATCGATGAGACCAGAACCAGGTTCCCTAGCATTTCTCAAGCCTGGCACTAAGTGCAGACCAGCCCATCTGCATACATGGAGGCATCTAGTTGCTAATCTCCTCCCCCAGGACCTGCCCTATCCACCAGCCAATTTCTGCATGGAGATACGCTTGCCTTTGTTTCTTTTTCTCCTTTTTTTTTTTTCGTTTGTTATACAATTAATGCATGAGAAGATGATTGCTGTGAAAGATAAAAACAATTGATAAAAGAGTGGTTTCCTTGGGTCCCTTCTCCCTGTGCCCAAGCCACGTGTCTCTGGCCAGAGTGAACTACTGTGCATCTTTTTCAGATAGTTTATATTTGTTATGCATGGAGATACATATACGAGGAAATTAAAAAATGCTTGTTTTTTGTTTTTAAAGTAACTAGTTTCATACTGTCTATGCTATTATGCAAATTTTGTCTTTTCTCTAAATGATATTTCTTGGGCACTTGCCATGATATTACTTAAAGAATACCATGTGATTTTTACCATAGAATAGTGTTTTATAATGTGGTTAAATCACACTTAGCCACTTTACTATTAATGTGTTTAACAATAAGGTGATAATAGGCACCATCTAGCCTTCTCTGTTGGGTTTTCTTGAAACAACTAAAAAGCTAGGTGGGATCTTCCCAAACCCACCATTGTATGAATTTTGCACTGGGGAAGCCTAATTCATGGAGAGCAGGGAGAATGCTTAGGTGCTATGGTCAGCTCAGCTCTGAACTCCTGCTCTACCTACATCTGTTCATGTTATCGTTCTTCTCAACATTCCACACAGTTTTGTCTAATCAGAAATGTCTCTGAGGAGAGCCAGCAAGGAATTATATTTTTCTGAGCTCCTATGATATGCCAGGCACACTTGTGAATGACCTCATGTCATCCTATGGCAATTGAGAAACAGGTGATACTGTCCTTAGTTTATAAGGGAGAATGAAGCTCAGGGAAATGAAGTAACCTGCCCGAGATTACACACACTCAGTGGTGCGTTATAAATTTAAATACTCTGGCTCCAAAGACATTTGTGATTTCCACTATGCCTTGTTACTGTCCAACTTGAACTTCATTTTCAGAGTGCTGGCTCTTTTGCTGTTTATCCTCTCCATTTCTCCCTGCAGACCCTAAGCAAAGCTATCGCATCCCCATCTTTCTCTGCTCCTCTGCGTAGATCGGTACCTGCTGCCGTTTGCACCTGAGACTTGAAATACAGAACCTAGGGATTTTCTCACTGTGGTCTCCCCTACAAGGAGTATGTAAAAAGAAGGGATGTTCAGTGGAAATTAAATGGGTTTTCTTGAATGTGGTTAGCCTGCTTACCACATTTTCAGTTGTAGCAATTTGGTGCCACTGAGGCATGGCTGGTTTAAGCAAGCGTGCTTTGCCTCTCAAGTTAGTCATCTCTGGTTTTGTGGAAAGAATCCTCCCTTAGAGAAATGACAGGTGGGAAAGATCTATTAGGTTATCCTGCGCCTTATGAGATTGCTTACTGCTGTGAATTTGCCAGGTCTTTGCTTTATTCCTATTTCAAGTGACCCATGTGATAAGTCTTACGTCTCTTTCTATAAGCTAATACCGATTACTGTTGGGATTTGCTTAGTCTGAGTGTCCTCTTACTTGTTTTGAATCTGCCAGTCTAAATCAAACTTGTACCATCAGAGAAAACAATAATATAGCACTATACAGTCATCTCTCCCAGGCACTTGGCTATAGGCAGGTAATTTTTTTATTAGTTTATTTCCTTATTCACGAATTTATTTATTCATTCAGCAAATACAAATTAAATGCCTGATCTGTGTATCTCTGTAAGAGATACCTTATGACCCGTCAGTGGATTTTTTGATGTATGATGGATTCGATGATGTAGGATGTGGCAAGGTAGTTAACATCCAATACCTACCCTCCAAGAGTTTGGCTTCTCATTTTTTCCTGACACTAAATGTACTCACTTGCGAAGGTAATGCCAATATGAAGTAGAATTAATAACAGTGATAATAGCATTGGAGATATGTTCCAAAGCAGTCCATGATTAAAAGCCCAGTATTCATCCCTGATGGCATGTGCTTTGTGCTCTGGACAGGTAGATATCAGAATGAATTGGAAAAGGCCATGAAAGCCTCTACTAAGTGGGTGACAGGTTTTGGAGAGCTGTGATCAGTTTGGCTCTAAATGAACAGTTCCATGCACGAAGACTCTCCAGCCTCCTTCATTTTCTACCATTGCATTGTCTTGATCAATACACATATTATTATATCTATCTGAAGATTATTTTGAGTTAATTTGTTATAGATCTGCTTGTTTGGTCTTCAGGAAATGTGAAAAATACCCAGCACCTATGGGAATCATAAGACTTTTTTTCTTAGTTTTACTGACCAGCTCTGGGATGTGTTAACCTCTCTGGGGATTAAAGTTTCTCTTGCAAAAGAAAAAGTTTAAAGAGGATTCTAACACTTATTGAGCTTTTTTCCTTGCCCAAGGATTAGGGGATTATTTAATTTGATTGTCTCAACAATAACATAAGACAGTCATGATACTCTCCATTTTACTAATAAAACAAAAATCAAGGCCAAGCAAGGCAATATAAAATTTTCAAGTCCTCAGACACATAGTAAGGTATTTCTGATTCCAAATCCCATGCTTTATAATTCCTTTGAAGGGTTAAATTGTATTACGCTAGGGACCTGTGAAATGCAAACCTTATATAAACCATATCCCTTCTTTAAAATCAAATGTATACCTCAGCTAAGTGCATGAAATATACAAAGCAGCAAAATTCTGTAGATAAGCAATAACAGCACCTCGAATATTTCTTCACTGTATCTGAGTCCATCCTACTAACTTTTGTCATTCATCTCTGAACCCTTCCTAATTCTTTTGCACAATTGGGAAAGTATACTTCAAAATCCACAATGAAATTTTGATATTTTGCCTTTTTCTCTTGCTTCCTGTACTAGTGGATTTAGTTACTTTAGAGGTCTGTGTACTACCTTCATTCTACTGGCTCTACGATGCATTTTATTAGGGTATATAGCAGTCAGGATAGGTTACTTGATGCTGCAGTAGCAAACAGCCCTAAGTTATCTGAGGATTAAAACAGGAAAAGTTTGTTTCTTATTTGTATGACCAGTGGGAGTCATTTATGGGGACTCTGATCTGCGTAGTTTCACTCAGGGACCCAGGCATTAGATCCACTCTCTGTAACTTTGCTAATTGTTGGCACTGGAGGAGGGAGCCATGAAGGGTCTCACATTATAATTAAATGTTCTGATCTGGCAGTTATACATGTCACTTCTTACAACTGCCCATTGCCCATGTCTTGTCACATGTCCCATTGGTGCTTAGAAATAGATAGAACAATCAAGATGATTGTGGTTATATGGTTATTTTCACAAGAGAAAAATGTGGTTAATGTTGCAAGTATTCTCAAAAGCTAAAAGGAAGTAGAAGTAGACAAGAGCATAAAACCAGAATAGGTATTATTTACCTAGATATCAGTTTATCTGTGTAGTCACCCATTGATCTGTTTATCCTTTTGTGTCATATAAATTTGTATAAAGTTTCTAACAACCTTATGGAATAGGAGAGGAATACTTTTTATTATTTTTAATTATTATTTTTTTTGTGTGGCATGCGGGCCTCTCACTGTTGTGCCCTCTCCCGTTGCGGAGCACAGACTCTGGACACGCAGGCTCAGCGGCCATGGCTCACGGGCCCAGCCACTCCGCGGCATGTGGGATCTTCCTGGACCGGGGCACGAACCCGTGTCCCCTGCATCGGCAGGCGGACTCTCAACCACTGCGCCACCTGGGAAGCCCAGGAATACTTTTTAAGTCAAAGGACCTTGGATGTTAAGTAAGTCAGTGGTGGAACGTAATAAAGTGCTAGGATAAATCTGTCATGGCCATATGCATATGCTATGATCCTATTCAGTTCATGGATTAGTCCCCAAATTCACTATCGACTTTCTTAGCTTAATCAAAAAATATATACACGTGCTTTATAAGATTAATAGTGGCTTTGATTAAAAAAATTGTGGTTAAGAAGAAGAATCTTTATTCCTGGTACTGAGAGCTGACTGCATTTTTTTCTTCAGAACTCTGCAGAAGCCATACCCTCAAGAGATACAATAGCTTTTTCTTATCATGCCATTCAGTATTTAGACGGATGGCTTGTGGAAGAGTGGCACTTCTTTGGGAGCTAAATAAATGCATAATAAATAAGTAGTTCTCAGGCATGTCTGGTATTTTCTCCCTAAGCTTCTTTGCAGCAAACATCTTTGCCACAAGCATTTTTGCTGCATTTCCTGCCACATAACTAATTGGCTGTAAGGCAATTTTGCCATGAAATGTGAAATAACTGGTTGGCAGTTTGGTTAGACAGTTTGGTTTCAACTGGTTGACAGTTTGGTTTAATTTCTCCGTTGATGCAGTATTCCCATTTTTATATTACATAAATCTGAAAGAGGCCTAGGGCCTGGAAGGCTCCTAATTGAACCCACATTTCCCATAGAACTTTGGAATGTTTATCAACAGGCATGTGACAATATGCCAAGAAGAAACAACAGTGCAGAAGGCTTTCACAATGTGATACAAAATTCAATTACAAATATGCATTCTAGTGTTTGGAAACTAATACCTCTCTTAATGAAGGAAGAAATTTTAGCAGAAAAAAAAAGTTCCTAACAAGGAAATGAATCAACAAGCAAAAAAAAAAAAAAAAAAAAAAATATATATATATATATATATAATACTTCAATAAAAAAATACTATGAATGAAAGACTTCGAAGATAAATGCTTAGATACCACCCATAAAATAGAATCAGTCATTTGCACAGTATTGCCATGAATCTACACACATTTTAAATGTATTCAAATATTTGGTGTTTGCAATAGTCTTTTTAATTTTGTTACAAAAAGTGAATTTCATTGAATGTCCCTCTTTTATTTTTGCTTATTGTATCTTTTATGGCAAAATTGCCCTATGGGCAATTAATTATGTGGTGAAAATATTTGCAGTGAAAATGCTTGTGGTAAAGATGTTTATGGCAAAGAAACTTCAGGCAAAAAAATACCTAGAACCCTTCTCGGGTCTGGTTTCAGCTCAATAAAATACATTTAATACTTATCTGTCCATAACATCCTTTCAACTAACATTTTTTTGAGCTTGTGATATGCTGGGCATTGTGCTGGATTTGGGGAATACCAAGATTAGGTGCTCAGTGTGTACCTGGATTAACTGACCTATTGCATGATTATTATGGGCAGGGGAGCACCTTGTTCCTGTCAAATGGGGAGTGATGGTCCAGTATAAAATTATCTTAAGAGTGAGTCTCGGGCTTCCCTGGTGGTGCAAGTGGTTGAGAGTCCACCTGCCGATGCAGGGGACACGGGTTCGTGCCCCGGTCCGGGAAGATCCCACATGCCGCGGAGCGGCTGGGCCCGTGAGCCATGGCCGCTGAGCCTGCGTGTAAGAGTGAGTCTCATTTATGTCAACCGATTGTACACAGTAATAGGAGAGAAGGTTTAGTGAGGAGATCCTAATCCTAATTTCCCATCATCTGCACCCAACAGCTGAGGCATAACCATCTCTTGCTTTATTAGCCCTGGGGGTCTAAGGATGTCCAAATCTAGCACGGCTTGCTAATATTGTTTTTTTCTGCCCTTCTAACCTCTGGACCTTTTCTGCTTTTCCCTCCTTTCTTTCTGTCCTTCTCATGTTGGTGCTTCAGCCATCAAGAAGTACTCTTTCCTTCCTGATCTCTACATCCTGAGCTACCACAAAGCCTTTGTCTACACTGTGTTTGCTTTCTAGACCAACTTCCCTCTACATTTTGCCTTTCCCATGTCCTGCAAATCTTAACTGAGGTGTCACCTCCTGTCCTAGAGCTTCCTTGACTCTCCAAATAGTTCATTCGAGCCACTCCTGTGTTCAGCCCCAGAACTCAATTCCTCACTTAAGGGAGATATGCTAATCACAGCGATTGATCCATAGTATTCACTCAATACACGTTAACTGCTATTATTAGTATTATGATTATACTTTCAAAATATATGTTGATAATTGAGAAATAAAATTGGGCTTTCTGTCCAGCGTTTCTTTTCCTTATTGCTTCCTCTGGATACACCACTGGCTTTCAGGTTGTTTGCCGCTCTTATAGGTCTGCTCTTCTTGATTCTATTTCCCTCACAACTGAGGCTGCTTCACACTTGCCAGCTCCCTCTTTCTTAGGTCTGGCCACTAACTCCTGCAACCTAGACCCAGAGGTGACTCTTTAAAAGGTAAGTCATATCTGTGTATACAAATGGAACTTTTCTGCACCCCTTAGAGAATTTGGTGAAGGAGGGCTGAGCAAAGGAAAGGACTCTCTCATACTAGGATCAGATAAGGTTAAGTACTTTTCCAAAATGCTGAATCCTGGAAAGTCTTCCGGGTGTCCCTTTTTTTTGGAGTGGACATCTTTGGTTTCGGTCTATTAAACACGCTTTTCTTCTGGGAACATATGCTGATGTAAAACCCTTCCCCACTCTCAGTCCACGTGGTTACAGCAGAGTGGATCCCGCGCTCCAGGTCCTGAGAGACACATGACTCTGGTCTGTCAGTGAAGGGATAGCATCCCCCTTGGCCAGAAACCTTGGCTCAAGAGAAGGAAGGTGACTAAAGCCAGTCTGTCCAAGCCACGGAGACTCAATTTCTAGACTGTTGTTGGAACTAATGGATAACAGGGACTTCTTTCAAATTAGGGTGGCTAAGCAGATGAGACATAAACCAAGTACAAGGTGATGACAACCGGGTGAGAATTTGCTTGAGTATAATCCCGCAGCAAGGAAAGCCGAGCCAAGAGGTGAGGAGGGGCTGATTCCTGACAATATCCGAGCACCTGGAGGCAGTCATTCCTGAGGAGTTTACTCCTTGAACTTCTCAGATGCGTGGACAGTGTATCTTCTGTTATTTAAGCTTGATAGAGTTAGGTTTCTGTTATTTGTGCCTAAAAGTGTTCTGACTAACCCACCATCCATTAAAGCAGAAGAAAAACTACGTCTGCAATACTTTTTCCAAATAGAGGAGTGGATGGTGACTCAACTCACAATGAAATGATGGCCTGTTTAGAACTTGAGTTTGCTGTGCCCATGGTGGTGGCCACAGGTGGTCCGGAGGATTTGGTCTCTGAGTCATGCAGGAAGGAGCACAAAGGGGGGGGCATTATAGGGCTAATGGATGCCTCTTTGGGATTCCCTCCTCTGCTTCCTCCTGGAATGTAAAAGCCCACACAATGCAGATGGCATGTTTCATTAATACAAACAGAGGTCCAGGCAACAGATGCTTCGGGGACTGAGGGGAAAGAAGATCTCTATATTTCTCCAACAGCAACAACTTGGATGACAAATTTCTCCCACTGAGCATATTGAACCATGAACAAAGAAACATGTTCAAGCCTTAGGCACTCTATGATACTTAAAAGTAGGAAGATCAAATTTAGTATTTTTGGACAAAGAGTGCTTATGTGGAGGAAGCTGTGGTGAAAAGGAATGAGCAGGAAAAGTGAGGCATCTTTGTTAATTTCTCAGGGCTTCAGGTTGCGCAGGACTTCTAGTGTTCTGTGTCTGTCTAGGGAGCATATATTAATAAGCCTTCACCACTTCCCTCCACAGTGACAAAAGTCAAGCCAGGCCAATTATTTGCACATCAAGGGCTGGGTTAGGATGGCTCCTGTTCCTTTGTTTCTTATGTTGTTTTGTGAAAAATGTAATGCAGAAATGATTAATTGCAGAGAAGATCCAGTCCTCTTTCTGATTGTGATCAGGTTAAATCAAAATGCCCAAGTTTAAATTATGGAATTATGTCTAGGTATAGTGATTAAAGAATTATAACAATTACACAGTACTTTCTGCCCATATTCTCCTGAGTTCACTGTGACTTTGGACAACTGCCTAGGAAGGAGTGTGGAAAAGAGAGAGGTATGGGGATAGAAAGAATAAAATAGGCAGCAAATGCTTCTGGACCATTTTGGTGCTATTCAGCTGAAGGGGGAAGATTGATACCAAGCATTTGACGGCAATATTATTTCAATTTCTATGGCTTCTCTGTAGGGTAGGCTTAATGCTAATAAAACATTGTGAATAGTGATCATAAGACATTTTCTGCTCACAAAATGTAAAGATTTCACATTTCACATTATATGTATGTGTGTGTGTGTGTGTGTGTGTGTGTGTGTGTACATTTCTTTAAAATCTTGCCTCTCCAATTGTGTGTGCATTTTTAGCCTATTCAGTTGTCAGAGTAGAAAGGGCTGAGTTAGGCTGAAGAATTATAATTCATAGCTTTGCATCTAATAGTTATGGTCTGACTCCTCTGGTTTTGCAAGGCTTTTTCTTTTTTTCTTTTTTTTTGTTAGTGCTGAAGTAAAACCTTGGTGAAATAACCCCTGCGATATAGGAAGCAAAATAAAACACCTTTAACAAATCCCAATTGGATTCTCTTTTCACGTGTAACTCAAAAGAGGTGACACCATTAAAAGTATGAGCCACTTAACGATTCAATACTACCCTGCTGCTGGAAACCAGTCTTCACTTGGTAGGTCTTGTTTGTTCCTACTGTCCTGGCCTAGATCCCTAACACCTTACCTTTTCGACCGTTTTCCCCGAATTCTGAGGTCTCCTCAAATCTAGTTCAGGAAGGTGAGACATGCAGCTTGCTTTACATGAGAAAAGCCACAAGTTTTTCTTTCTGTACTTTAAACATCATATACGCAGTGCTTGAATGAATAGTAAAATAAAACAATGAGAAGTGCCTAAAATGCAATGATTATTATTAACCATTCATTCGTTCATGCTTTACTTATTGAGGCAACAAATACAAATTATGTGATGCATTATACTAGTCATTAGGAGAAAATGGTGAACAAGTTAAGTATAGTCTCTTAAGATATAGAAGGGAAAGCTCCCTTTCTGTTTTGTCCAATCCATGCTGAAAATGTACATTGAGTATTCTATAGCAAGGAAAAACAGGTAGCAACTAGAGTCACTGTAAATCAAGAGTTTCATACTCAAAAGACTAAAGGGAGAAGGTAGATTACATATATGTACAAACTGGGTCAGCTGAGAATTGATAGGGCATAATGGAACTTGTAGATAACTGAAGAATGTCATGCTTAAAGGCATTCAAGTTATTTTTATTTTAAAGATTATTGAGTCAACTTTCTCCAAACATACACACATATTTAGTCCCTGGAAAACTTGTTTCTGGAAACATGTTATATAACATTCTCAAATTTGAGGTTATTGCCTTTCATTCAAGAACATATGTCCATTTTTTTCTCAGCAGAAAGAATTAGTGTTTTCTTAAGGCGGGAGAATTTTGAAGTAACATTAAGAATGTTGGCAGATAAACATTTACTGTTAAATGAGCATTTTCTTGTTCTTTCTCCTGACTCCTCTGTAGGAGTGAGATTTTAAAACAATGTCAGGAGAGAATAATCAAGATCCAGCCCACTAACTACCAAAGCTGTAGGTTAGAACTAGTGCTGGCTCCTGTAGGTAATGTTCAGCTTGAATAGCTAAAGAGAACTGTTACCCCACCAACAAGGATGACTTAAACCAACCCAATCAGAGGCTGATTTTCAAGCTTTTTATGAGATTCTCACTAAATGCTGTTTTTTTTTTTTTTTTTTTTTTTTTTTTTTTTTTTATTTTTTGCGATACGCGGGCCTCTCACTGCTATGGCCTCCCCCGTTGCGGAGCACAGGCTCCAGAAGCACAGGCTCAGCAGCCATGGCTCACGGACCCAGCCGCTCCGCGGCATGTGGGATCCTCCCAGACCGGGGCACGAACCCGCGTCCCCTGCATCGGCAGGCGGACTCCCAACCACTGCGCCACCAGGGAAGCCCCCTAAATGCTGTTTTTAGTGTTCCTAGACAACAGGATAGCTTTGACTCTACTGTAAAGCCTCCCTAAGAGACTACTGACTTACTATTGCAGTGTACAGAATGCACCCATGCTTCAAAAACTCTCATTTGAATCATATGAGGCAAAACCACCGAAATGCTTATTAATAAACTCACACCTCGAAAGCTTACAGAAGTTTCTCAAAGAAATTTTTCTTCCATTAGCAGAAATGGTTATATGACTCCGAAAGAGTAAAATGTATCAGGGGACAAAAACGTCTGCTTCTTTTTGCATGTGCAAATGTAAGAGAGCTGTCATTTGTTGTTATGATTGCAACAAAATTAGAGGGAGGAGTAAATAATCACATTCTATTGCAATTACATATTTTATTGTATCTCATCTAGGTTTTAAGATGAATGAGGTCAGGAATCATATCTGTTTTACTCATTATATCTCCTACTACGAGTACAATGCCTGGCACATAGTATACAGTTAATATATATTTACTAGATCCATACAGAACAAATAAATGAATGAATCTGAGTTACTTTCAGCTGTAATGGCATTTTGAAATTCTGTTTTATGGTTTTATTATATTAACCCATGCTTCTTTGGTTCAACAATTTCAAGGAAAATGTATATTAAATATAAACGAACACTGTTCAATAGAACATTCTGTAATGATGGAAACCTTTTATACCTGCTCTGTTCAATATGGTAGCCACCAGCCACATGAGGCTATTAGCAGTTTAAATGTGACTGGTGTCATTGAGAAACTGAATTTTTAATTTAATTTTAGTTTTATTTAGTTGAAATTTAATTAGACACGTGGCTAGTGGCTGCCATATTGCATAGTGCATAGACCATTCATTGACTTTAGGGAATAATTTTTTTCTGTTGAATAGGGGCTCAGTGTTTAGACATGCTTATAGAAAGGATCACATTTTAGGAGATGGGCACGTAAAAATCTTGTGTTTTTCAAAAACTTCCTTAATCAGATAGACATATAGATCAATGGAATGGAATTGAGTTTCTAGAAATAAACTCATGCATTTTTGGCCAATTGAAAAAAAAGCTTTCTTAATCAAGAGTAGATAGGTCTTTATTCCTGCCCTGCCATATAGATTCATCAGTACCATTTTATTTTTCTAGATTCCACGGGGTGGGGGGGAGGGGGAAGCTGGGGTGAAGTGAGAGTAGCATCGACATATATTCACTACCGAATGTAAAATAGTTAGCTAGTGGGAAGCAGCAGCATAGAACAAGGAGATCAGCTCTGGTGCTTTGCAATGACCTAGAGATGTGGGATAGAGAGGGTGGGAGGGAGGCTCAAGAGGGAGGGGATATGGGGATATATGTGTGCATATGGCTGATTCACTTCGTTGTACAACAGAAACTAACACAGTCTTGTGAAGCAATTATACTCCAATAAAGATCTATTAAAAAAAAAGCGTAGATAGGATTTGAGTCTGAGTTAAAATACAGAGAGACATCTTATGTAGCATGCAGTTAGTAGAGGAAGAAAACATCTTGTGCCAAGTTGCCTCTGAAGAACTGATATCTGCCAATCAAGACTGAACCCAACTGTTGCTCCTCTATGAGGTCTTCCTTCTCTGCTTCCTTTGGAGCTCCATGGAACTTTGTCAATACCTCTAACCCTGTAGATGACTCTACTATAGATCATTTTCAAGGCAACTAAAACTTCCTTAATGAAATGGGCACTATATCTTTTTAAAAACTTTTTGTATAGAAGTGCATACCAGGCCTAATTCAGTACCTCACACATGGTTGGTCTTTCATGAATAGTTACTGAGTGAAAAAAGAATGAAATTTGGGGTCAGGAAATTTGAGTTCTTGTCCAATTCTGAGCCTCTGCCATTTATAAATACTTAGTGACCTGGGGTCTAACACTTAATACCTCTAAGTTTCAGTTTTCTTATTTTTAAAACAGGAATACTAATACATGTTTCCCAAGGGTAACGCATAAGGCTCACATGGAAGAAAGCATACCCTCGTAAAAATCATTAAAAGTAAATCCAACTGTTGTCAGTATGGCCTCAGATTGATATCTCCAAGGAACTGATTTCAATTCTAGGAAGAAGTGATACCAAAAGTGTTAGGAGTTATGACACAAGGCATTAGTTAAATTCCCTCATTCCTGGGCTTCCCTGGTGGCGCAGTGGTTGAGAGTCCACCTGCCGATGCAGGGGACACGGGTTCGTGCCCCGGTCCGGAAAGATCCCACATGCCGCGGAGCGGCTGGGCCCGTGAGCCATGGCTGCTGAGCCTGCGCGTCCGGAGCCTGTGCCCCGCAACAGGAGAGGCCACAACAGTGAGAGGCCCATGTACCGCAAAAAAAAAAAAAAAAAAAAAATTCCCTCATTCCTTATAAAATGGTGTCATCTCCAAGAACAAGGTATTAGGTGAGCCCAAGCAGAGAACATTAAATTTTCTAATTTGACATACCTTCCTGCCATATGATACACACTCATATGCCAAGTCCTTTAATTTTACAGTCGGTGAAGATAGCCTAAATCTTTCTCCCCATGGGGAAGCAAACCAAAACATACAGTTATGGCTCTAGACCATAGCATCAGCTTACCAGACTGCCTTAGGAAAACTGACTAGTTCTTTTTTTTTTTTTTTAACATCTTTATTGGAGTATACTTGCTTTACAATGGTGTGTTCCTTTCTTCTGTATAACAAAGTGAATCAGCTATATGTATACATATATCCCTTCCCTCTTATGTCTCCCTGCCACTCTTCCCATCCCACCCCTCTAGGTGGTCACAGAGCATGGAGCTGATCTCCCTGTGCTATGCGGCTGTGACTAGTTCTTTAGTATGGCAAGCAGCTCCTGGAAAACAGTGATTGATTCCGGGTCCCTTGTTTTCTGCTGAGTAACACTCTAGATGTTCAAGAGAAGAGCCCCAGGATTAAGGGGCTGGGATGGATTGACTTGGGAGGAAAGATGAAAGAACTAAATATAGACAAGGTGGCAAAGAAAGGTCTAATGATAACTATCCTAGCTGCCTGCCAATAGTTGTCTAACATAATAAGAACAACCTGGATGGTACACCAGAAAAAGAAAGGCACGTTACAAAACTTGGCCACTTTGCAGCTTACTTAAGGATTGTTTGCATTCAACCAAGAGATGACCTGCACAGGAAAGAATCCTATCACAATGGTGCTTTGCAGAAAATGCTTGTTCAGATGGAGGATGTAACAGATATTCACTGATCATCTTACTGTGTAACAGGGACAGAATGGGGCATTTTCACGTATTTTATCTCTTAGCATTTTTACACTGTCTCAGTGATGTAGACTTTTGTATCAGTCTGTCCTGGCAGCAAAGAGATGGCACCCCCAAGTGGAAATAAAGGAGAGTTTAATGAAGGGCCTCTTCAAGGGCTCTTGTTGGAGTTAAAGGAAACCAGTGAGTGATGAAGAAGCACATAGACGCTAGCAACAGTGTGCAGCCATCACCTCTGGTCCTGAAGAGGCAAAGAGGGAACAACATGGTGGGAGGGAGGGAGTAGGCGAGTTGCAGGCACAGACAGAGGAAGGTGGCCACTGCTAATCAGTAGAGAGGCAGATGGTAAAGGGTGATGGAGAACAGCTCTGGTCTCTCCCTCCAGTCTCGGAACTCTTGCCAGTTCCTCCCGTTGACCCAACCAGAAGCCACAGAGCAAGGGGGCCCTGTTAATACAGCCCCAAATGTCAGCATCCTATGGCCCATAGCGTGAGGAAGGAGGACAGGAAAGGATCTGGAAGGGCAAGTGGGCAGTATCTAACCATTTTTTTTGCCTTTATTTTACAAAAGGGAAAATGTGACCCAGAATAATAAATGATTTACTTAATGGCATGCAGCAGAGGACTCAACCACAGATTTCTGATTCCAGAGTGTTTGTTTTCTTAAGTTCTCCATTTCTGATTCACTTGTTTAAATGAAGTGCAAATTGGACTAAGTTCCTAGATTCCATCGCCTGAGCACAGCTCCTTGACTGAGGACTGTGTCCTAACACCATCATTTTCCAGAACTTCACATTCATCACAAGTGGGTATGGTGAGAGTGAACGTGAGTTTCTGTGTGTTGCAGTGAAGATCTCAATACTGAGGGAGGTTATTCTCTTTAAAGTACATTAAGTTTTTTGATACAGAATGAGGGGTTGAGGAAAATTAGTGTTGGGATAGCATAGAAAAGTGAATGGGGAAAAAGTGAGATGGGAGATTTAACTAGGAATTGGGGTTGGGGTGTGTGTGTTTCTGATTGGTTATGTTAGGAGTTTGGCCTTTAAAAATATTGATAATGTTAGCAAACCTTTACTAAGTCTACATAATATGGTAAGCTGTGTGCTAAAGCTCCGTCTTTATGTACATAATGTGTGTTCCCAATAGTTAGCTATTTAACTACTTACAGGTGAGAAAATGGAGGCGTTAAAGTTGAAAGTCATACCAACAGTATGTAATCAGGATTTGACCCTCATCATCCAGCTTACCTCATAGCCAGCCTTTTCAATCTTTTAATACCTATTAAAGCAAAGCACAAAGCCTTCAAGATCTTATTGCTCATTAACGTGGGTGAAAATAACTTCATCTATCTCTTCTGCAGTACAACAATAACTTAGCCATATATTATCTGCCTTTAGATTAGTGCAACTACTGGATAAGATATAATTTGTCTATCAGCAAATATGAGTGATTGTGTCATTTTAGTATATTTTATAAAGGAGACATAATTGTTTCTAGTTGAATGAAAATGGGGAATCGGCAGTGAGGTTTCATAAATACAAAAGGAAAATTCTTGGGCAAGTTGTGAAGTGTATCTTTAATCTTGGGCTTTAATGCAAATTGAATCCCACACCCATTTGTAAATACCTATGTTGGGGTTATATAGTTTATTGTCAGCAGGGCACATACTATTTTTTATATTTGGCTTTATAATATTTTTATCTGAATCACTTTTACCATGCTCCTTGGAAGAGAGGTCACTTTTTTTTTTTAATTCCTCATGATTTCTGCCCTATACTTAGCCATTTGGTAACTTTCTAAAATTTTATTTTATTGTAAAACTCAGCACTGATAAACCACTGAGCTTCCACATACAGTGGATTTAAAATTTATATGCTCTGACTCAGGTAGGTAGAAATATAACTTTATTTCTCCATAACTGAATATTGCTTGCTCACCAGCACCCATTTCTGCTTAAGGAAGGAATACTCATATGCCACTTGAATTTATCTCACTCCCCATTTAAGTCTATCACTTTTAGGTGAAATCCAACTCTCTACAGAAGATACTTACTCTTTCAGAGTTTTTTCCTCACCCCTTCTCTTTCTCTTTCACCTGGGCCCAGTGAAACTATGAGTTCAGGGTTACAGGTAACATGATGAAGTGGAGGAGAGGCAGGAGGTCACTCTGGTTCTTGCAGACTCCACTGAAGAACGTCACTCCTTGGTCTTTCATGTTGACTCTGATGCAGTTGTAGATGAGATCAGTTACCTTCTGTTTCCTTTTGTGTGTTATGCATTGAGATCACTCCCCTGGTGACTAGGCTCCCATCTTAATGCTTACATGTGCATTTTTTTTTTCCCCGAAGTCCAGCTTTGGCTGACATTTAATTTCTAACTTGGACCATCTACCCTAACCCCTTCTCTATAGTCCACACTCTTGCCTAATGACCAGCCGGTGCCTTTAGGAAAGATCTGTGTCTTATACTAGGCCAGGTGGAATTTCCACATCTTTACACCTTGGGTCTGCCCTGTGTTGATGTGAGACACTCTGAAAGTCTTCGCCCATGTTCCAGAAAGAAAGCAGGTGAGCCTTTCCTTCCCACAGATCACCAAACCTATCTATGAGACTTCTGTTGTTCCCTCAACTGAAGATTTTCTCTCTAAACACTGTAGGGCTGGCTGTGTCAGGGACCATGCTTAGATCTAACCGTGTTGTTCCCTGAATTCTCAGGGTTCCTCCCTCCAGGTCAGATGCTTCTCTCTCTCTCTCTCTCTCTCTCTCTCTCTTTGGTCTGGCAAACTGCTCCTGTATCCTTCCCTGAGTCAATGCTTATCCTACTGTCCAGTTCTACCAACCACTGATATATGGAAACAGTGACGACAGAAAAATCAAGACAAAAGCCACTTCTCTATTTCTTGTATCTAATTGCTGCCAATCAAAAGGTCTTGGCTCTAAATCTCTTATTGGGCTATGGCTTTGAAAGAAACCGCTACTCTGGAAGTTGCAGTTGAGTAATGAATTTGTTTCTCTAGGCGATATCTCCCTGTTCCCTCCTTTGAGCTCACATTGCCTCACCGTCCTGGTGTATTCTTTTTTTTTTTTTTTTTTTTTATGGTACGCGGGTCTCTCACTGTTGTGGCCTCTCCCGTTGCGGAGCTAGGCTCCGGACACGCAGGCTCAGCGGCCATGGCTCACGGGCCCAGCCGCTCCGTGGCATGTGGGATCTTCCCGGACCGGGGCACGAACCCGTGTCCCCTGCATCGGCAGGTGGACTCTCAACCACTGCGCCAGCAGGGAAGCCCCCGTCCTGGTGTATTCTTAATGAAAACAGGACTGCTTAAGGGAAAAAATTACCTAGAAGGAGTAGAACTTGGGTAATATTTATAAATATTAACCAACTTTAGTAATAGATTAGAGCTGCTTTCATGTCATTTTGGAAGAATACTTAACGGATAGGATTTTCCAGTGAGTTAAGATTCTCTACATGATTGAGAGATGTCCCAACAGCAGTCCCCAACCGTTTTGGTACCAGGGACTGGTGTTGTGGAAGATAGTTTTTCCACGGGGTGGCGGGGGCGGGATGGGTCAGGTAGTGATGGAGCAATGAGGAGCGGCAGATGAAGCTTTGCTCGCTAGCCTGCCTGTCACCTCCTGCTGTGCAGCCGGGGGGTTGGAGACCCTGCCTTCGAATGCTGAGATTATGTATTAAGCATTCTGCAACAAATATTTATCACGCACCCCTGTTTAAGGGCTGGGGACATAGCAGAGAATAAAAGAAACAAAATATCTGCCCTCATAGAGTTGCTATTCTAGAAAAGAAATAGAAAATATACAGGTAAGCGAAATACAAAGGGCATTATATAGTCATCAGTGTTGTGGAGAAAATATAGTGAGGAAGAATGGTAGGAAGTCTGGAAGAAGCAAGGCTTTTTGCAGTTTTAAACAGTGTGATGAAAGTTGAAAAATCTCGAGGAGGTGAGGGAGCGAGCCATGTGGATGGATGGTGGTCCAGGCAGCGGGAACAGCAAGTGGAAAGTTTTTGAGGCAGGAATGACTTTGCTGTGTTCAGGAAAGAACAAGGAGACACAGTAGCTGAAGCAGAGTGAGGGAGGGAGAGAATAGACAGGGGTGAAGTCACAGGGGTCATGGTGGAAGAGGTAGTGACAGGCAGGTCATGTAAGGCGTTGCAGCCCATCATAGGGAATGTGGCTTTGATTCTGAGGGAGATGGGGATCCAATGGAAGGGATCCAATGATTCGACCAATGGGTCAGATCGGGGATGTAGCACTGTTGGTTATGGAAAGTGTGCACATGTTGTGTATATATGCGGAAATCACCCAGACATTTTGGGAGCCAGTCGTGCATTGTGGTTAAAACACATGGGCTGTCTGTGGTCAGGCTGCTTGGGTACAATTTGTAGTTCAAGAACTTACTAGGAAATCTTAGAGAATTCCACTAAAGCCTAAAGTACATGGGGCTTTTATAAGGATTAAATAAGAAAATACATGAAGAGCAACAAAAACAGTGCCTAGCTCATAAAATTCAAACCGTTATCTGGCATTATTACTGTTAGGGTTTCTTTTATTGTTGAACTTCAAAAAAGCAAAGTTGGGATCATGAAGAACTTAGGGTTTTTTTGGTTTGTTTGTTTGCTTGGGTTTTTTTTGCGGTACGCGGGCCTCTTACTGTTGTGGCCTCTCCCGTTGCGGAGCACAGGCTCCGGACGCGCAGGCTCAGCAGCCATGGCTCACAGGCCCAGCCGCTCCGCGGCATGTGGGATATTCCCGGACCGGGGCACGAACCCGTGTCCCCTGCATCGGCAGGCGGACTCTCAACCACCACGCCACCAGGGAAGCCCCGAACTTAGAGTTTTTTGGTTATGTTTTGCTTTTCTCCCCATGGTTTGCTTTCGGCCTGTGAAGTTGGGAATTTTCCAAAAGAAACAAACAAAAAACTTTCAGTGCTCTCAGGATTTGTCTGGCATAGGTGCTTAGACGGAAAATACAGAACCACCTGTTTCTTGAGTACTGAACTTGGTTCTCAAGTTGAAAGCCACACAAAGATACACTTGGCATTTATGGCTACCAAGAAAAGAGAGTATAAAAATAAAGTGGTGATAAGTCTCTCACATCAAGTTACTAAGTTGCCAAATCAGCTCTTGCCGATAGGTAGTACACGTGTGGCTCCTGAGTGGGGACTCAGTAGGAAGAGGAAAGGCTCTAAGAGCTGTTTGACTGGCAGGTGTATTGGACTGCATCCTTATCATGCCTGAGGCAGGGAGAGTGATAACATTGAGAGTCAACACTAATAGCTGCTGTGCATTTAGCACTTAGTACGTGCCAAGCCCTGTGCTACGTCCATTAACTCTCATCCTGCAATACAGATGATATTATTCCTGCTATCTAGATAAGTGAGGCTCCACACTACCCAGTTTCCATAGACCTAAGTAGCAGTCTCCAGAAGAATTCTTGTCTCACATCCTTGTTTTTGATTGCAGAAGTAGCTCACCTCAATCTTGGGCAAAATTCACTCTTGGAGTGTCCTTGGCATCCTACAGTCTAACAGAGGATGCATCTAACAGTCAGTGAGGCTCTCTCTTTTCTGAGCTCAGTTTTCAGTTGCACTTAGCATGGCTTCCAATCCTCCTACCTAGGAGAGTGTCCGAACCTCAGGTGTACGCATGTGCTCTCTTTACCACATTTCCATAGTTGGCTTAAGTGAGACATCTTCTTGTCTTCCTTTGTAAATCAACTTTCGATACCGTTAAATCACGTTTGCAGCTCTTCTTGGAATTCTCTTGGAGTTTCTGACATCTTCTGGTCCTGTAGGTACTCACACGTGCTCTGAGGTGCAGTGTTGCACACTCCGATGGCGTTCCTGGGGGCTCATTTGTGCACAAAGACGGGATCATCAGAAAGTGAGTGATGGGTCGTGAACACATGTGGCAGCTACTTGGCTGTTGGGAGATACTAAGATGTTTCCATTTCACCACTCCATCTTCACCATGGAGCGAGTTGAAGAAAATGTATTGAAGCCGTATGGACCATTTAGGCTTTGAGGCAGCAGGTTCCAGCTGTTAGAGGCAGGTGGGGGTCTCCAGTGGTTAGATATCCTCAGCATTCAAAAGCTTTTAGGCCAGGAGCTCAGAGGTAAGCATTACTGTAGAAGGTGATTGAGTCTCAATGACTTAATTTCCACCTGGTACCTTAATGTAGCAGCAGATGAACTCAGTCTCTGGAATTTCAAACCCATGCTTAAACTGTTAAAGATGACTTTAAATGAGACACTCCATTCATCTTCCTGAGTTTGGAGGACTGCCCGAAGACCGGAGGCACAGGTGAGAAACGTCAGAAGAATTGTCCTCCCAGAAATGGAAATTAATGCCGCATTCTAACTTGACACCCGCCTCCTGTCTATATGAACCCATTAAATGATGAAACGGTTGGATTGTCATCATCAGAAGACTGATTCCATTTAAAGGGAGAGGAGCAGAGTTTACTTCAAATCCTAAGCCATCAGTCATCATTGATGTTGGGGACCCATAAACAAGTGGTGAGGATTAAGGGATTTATCAGAGAAGGCTCAAAAGGGGCCACTGACCAGCTCCACTGCACAGACAAGAAGGGATTAGTAGAGGAGTTATGTCAGCAGCAGCTGCAGGACGGGGTTTGTGATAAAATGC
Organism: Phocoena sinus; assembly: GCF_008692025.1. Lineage (NCBI taxonomy): Eukaryota > Metazoa > Chordata > Mammalia > Artiodactyla > Phocoenidae > Phocoena > Phocoena sinus. The sequence goes on along the minus strand of NC_045778.1, from coordinate 63,109,358 downwards.
GGTAAAGGACAGCTGTATTAACTACTTTTGTTGATGTTTTCCCCGAGTTGCACCATAACAGAGGGCTTGAGTCTCTCTTGCTTTTTCCTCCAGAAACCCCATGGAAGGGGTAGTTTTTTTCCATATGATGGCTCTCCTTTAGGTCACTGACTATCTCTCCTTTCATCATTTTACTCAACAAATTGTGTGGCGCACGCATGTGTGTGTGTGTGTGTGTGTGTGTGTGTGTACATTAGAATAGATTTCTGGCCGTGATGTTTTGGCCCATCAGTCCTAGATCCAGAATGTCTCTCCACATCATTTCAGCTGTGAGATATTGGTGTGGTGAAGGGCAAGAGAGTACAGAGTGGAAAGCCTGGCTTGTATGCCAGGCAGACTTGGGTTTTGTATCCCAGTTTTGCATCTTACTGGCCAACTTGCTGGAACCCTGCTCCATAAAAATAAAGGCTTTGGTCCAAATTAAGTGTGCAGTCGATGAGGCTATGATTATTTATCAATTTAGCATCTCTCCCAGGCCCAGCATCTCCCAGCTCCAACTAAGCATCCAGGTTTAGTGTTGCTCCAACACAGTTGGAAAAGAATAACTAATAGCTCCCTACGGTTTTGAATTTTGTAATTTCATGTTCTCATTTAATATCTAAAAATACTGGAAGATATAAATTATTATAATTGTTATCAGTCATCATCATCATTACTACTAACGTCATTTTACATATGAAAAAGGGAAGGTCAGCAAAGCAGTGATCCAGCCCAAATTACAAATTCAGACCACTCTGTGCTCTTGTCCTCTGGGGATGATGCTAAAAAAAGAGACTAGTCACACCAGGAAACACTTAATTTGTCCCCAAATGACGTGTTAACTGGAGGTTGCTGCCTCCCATTCCACTGTCTTCCCCTACTTTACTCCCTACCTTATGAACCCATTAGGGCTCACGCTTCTGTAGGGTTCTCTCTAGGGATGGTAGATTGTGACAGGTCACTGGTGGGAAAAGTACTCTTGGTGCTACTTACCTCCTTGCAAGGAATTGTGAACTAGAGGAAAGGAGATCAAGAAGCCGTACTCATCCCAGGGAGAGGCTGAGCCCCTCTGTGTGGAAGCCACCAGCCTCCCCTCCTCTTTTCACTCTGTAATGCCAGTCTGTCATTGTTGCCTGAGCTATGAAGTGAAATAAACACAGACTGAAGGGATTTGGTGGGTCGATGGATAATTCTTTTTCCTAGTGTTCTGTTCAGGATTTTATGTCTGAAAAGAGCTTCAGCGATTTTAGAGTCCTTTTAAACATTGTAAAGATAGATGGAATAAGTACTGATAGACTTTGGGGGGTTTGTTCTAAGACTATAAGAACTAACAGTGACTTGAGTCTAGCTTCATGCCATTTTTCTGAGGTCAGTGCTTTGGGGGATAGAGATGGGGTTTGGGAAGGTATAGAGGTGACAGAGAGCAGTGTATCCATTTTATACTTGGGAGAACTGATTTGCCTTTGCTCTACAGCATTAAACTTGAATCTTGTTGTCTTTTTGTTGCATTATTTTACCTCTTTACTTCATTCATTTGCTCTTTCATTGATCATTTATAAATAACCAGTTTGGGGCTTCCCTCGTGGTGCAGTGGTTGGGAGTCCGCCTGCCGATGCAGAGGACGCGGGTTCGTGCCGCATGCCATGGAGCGGCTGGGCCTGTGAGCCATGGCCACTGGGCCTGCGCGTCCAGAGCTTGTGCTCCGTAAGGGGAGAGGCCACAACGGTAAGAGGCCCGCGTACCGCAAAAAAAAAAAACAAAACGGTTTGAGTGCCTGCTCGAGGTTTGATTCTGTGCTTAGTGATGGGGACACAGCAGTGAGAATGACTACATTTTCCTACTCTTCAGAGACAGAGAGGCAGTGCATGTTAGATGATACTAAAGCACATGAGTAAGTTTTCGTTTCTAAAGACTTTTCAAGATTTTCAAAAATCTGCAGGTTTTTTTCCAGATTTTAGATTTTCATGTGCCTGGTTTAATTTAGACTTGTCTTTCCTGAAGCTCAGAGGAGTAGACTATGGACAGTACTAGTAGTAATTGGATGAAAATCACGTAAAGACGAGAAAATCTATGCCATTTTTTGTTTACTCCAAAAGCATTCTTAGTTCATGTCAAGTAACATCAGCTTTACTATTTATTAGTTTATTCTGTGAAAGCATTGGTTTTAGCTTTTATTTTATTTCAACAAAGATGCCAACAAAATCAAATTAACAATTAAAATGCTCAAAAAGTTTTGTATGCTTTCATGAAAATATAGGAATTTGATGGGGTGATTACTTATGTTTTTAGAGGTTGGCCGTTGGTTAGTATATACTGTTTTTCAGGAGTGACTCATATATCATGAGATTCTGAGTCAGATTCTTACCGCAGTTGAGTTCAGAGGATAGCAGCAATTAAAATTAGTAATAGTGATAAATTATAGTCACATTAATAGTAATTTTTCAAAAAGCTTAGGTAAAGGGGACACTGATTGGAAAGGATGCGGGTCACTCTCCTATAATCCAAGGAAAAGCTGAACGTGAAGGTTCCAGGAAACCAGGGGTTATAGTACAAGTTGTTTATGAACTTTTATTCTAAGGCCCTGAAATGGGTATAACTTAAACTCTGCGTCTAAGTTACAAGTGACCAGAAGAGACACTCTTAATTGTTCTGGTTTGGTTCAACTGCCTATGACCTGCGTCCAAAGAGATAGAGGCAAAAAGCTGCTGGTCACCAAGTAGTGACTGTGTGAGCTGACTTTCTGATAAAAGTTGAGTCAGACAGTTGACCAATATATCTGCTTCATTACACCTTCGAGCCTGCCCTGCTTATTTACACTGCTTCTCTCATATGTCAAAGGACACCCTAGCTTACCAGTTCAGCTATCACACAGGCAGCAGAGTGCCAGTCATCCCCTACCCAACCGGGAAAGAAAACCAAGTCCCAACCAGAGGCTGTATCCAGAGGTAGTGCAACAAGCTGCTGTAAGAGCTGCTTGTCAGCCATTGGGTTTCCTAGGTGATGTGCTTGCCTCCCTAATGTTTTAACTCGACCTTGTCTCACGTTTCTGAGATCTACAGATAAAATGGTAACTTGAACTATCACCAGTGCAATGTGTATACAGTCTTTGGGGAAAAGGGTGGGAACAAAAAAAATTCAAACCATTTAAAAAAATTTTTAAAAAAAGCTTCAGTGAGATAATTTCTCAACCCACAGCAACTAAGAGACTCAAGGAACCAAAAGAAAAACAGGCAGAGGCTATAAGGAAGGTTTCTGGAGACAGGAGTCCTTTGCAAATATTTATCTTTTGCCTCTTCTACTCTTTATTCTAGCTTTTTAATGTCTCTGTGATGAATGCAATGTTTACTCCTCAAATGTTTGACCCTTGGTGGCCCTGCCTATATAAGGCTCTTATATCTTCCAGTTAATCCTTGTTACTTGTCATCACCTTCATCATCACTACTACATTGTACTGAGCACATACCAGGTGCTAGGAGTTAGGCTTGGTGAGACCTACATATATGTTTATGTGTGTGTATGTGTGTGTGTGTGTATATATATATATAGTTTATTCAGTCTTTCACACAATTCAAGAGATTATTACTATAGAGAGAGGAGTTCTTGGCTATTCAGCTGCATTAAAATTTTGCCTAATATTACAGCTAGGAAGTCATAGAAGCTATCTACATCAGTCCTTTCAGGATCTTTCCATTGTACTATGTTGCCTTTTTATTTATGAAATGAAAACCTTTTTCCTCCCGGAAAACTGAACATATGGACCAAGGATAAAGCTGCTTAATAAAAACAGATTGGCTAGTGCCACTATGGAATGCCATGTTTTCCAGAAAAAAAAATGAATTACCCTAAGCTGCTGATAATGCTTTAAATTTGAGGGGCCAGACGGTCACATGGTGGCAGATTAAATGCAGTGGGTTTCTGGAGTTTTATAGAGGACAATTATTTATCCTTACCAAGACCAAGACTGACTTAAAGTAAAAGACAGCAATCACAGAGGAGAAAAATTAAATCCAGATATTGTAACTCTCAGTCTAGTGCTCTTTCTATCACTGGTAATATTTCTAGGTGGGATTAAATCATGTGACTTAACAGAGCTTTCTGTTCCCAAACCATTCTGTTAAGTCACTTAATCCACCAAAGAACAATAATATATTGAATCACGTTATTTCTGTAGCTTTTTTTTTTAACAGTGAGAAAGGAAAAAACCCAAGAGATTGGTTAGTTTACCTAAAGTCACACAGCTATAAGTGACAAAGTCAAAATGTTGAATCTAGACCTACCTGACTCCTAATTCATGGTCTTTTCACTCTGACATATTATTTATAGTTGGATAAACTTATTATTTGAAGAGATAAAAAATCTAGGATAAAAACTTCAGACTATCGTAACATTTTAAGCTGTTATATATTAACTTCTCTTATTTATTGAAAACTCTGGTCTCTTAATGAGTTTAGACATCCCCACTCACTCCCCCCAAAATAATCCATCAGTGTCATTAAATGCATCATTTACTCACATTGGAGGTTTGAGAGTGGATTAATTTTGCATCTGTATATTCACATCTTGGACTTTTTGTGGTCTTGGCTGGGTTTTACTATAATATACAGTGGATTAGGACTTCCGTGTGAGTTGTGAAACTATTAAATGATTATATGTCTCTAGAAAGCAATGAGCCCTGTAGGTATTGAGATTCCCCAGATGCTTCTCCAGTGCCTGAATTCTCTACACTGTGAAAGCAAGGTTTGAAAATGCCTATTTTGACAGCATCTGTGGAAGTGCTTTAAACTCCAAGTCACTTCCAGGCTTTGGAGCTCTTTACTCAGTCACATTCTCCCTTTGAACAATACAGCTTAGAAATTTGTTTGGTAATGGGGGAAAGGCCTCGGTTTGTTTTATTGTCAGATTCCAATTGCTTTGTGAGCGATTGTAAAATGTCGAGCTAGTGTCTGTAATGCAATTGCCTCCGCATAATACAAAATGCTCATTGTCGACTTCTCCTGAGAAAAACAGTGTATAGCTGTTAAAAAGGATTCTGCTTCTACTCCAATGTTCGGCTGAGTAGGATCCATCTTCAAAATGTGACATACATTTGGGTGTCACCAAACTTCTGTATTTTCTGAGCCGGGAAATGGAGCAGATGCTCTTGGGAACTTGATTTACTTGCCCCATTTCTCTTCAAAAGAGCCCCTGGCATTTTTTTTCTCCCACATTTCCCATGGTTACAGTGTGCTTCTCTTATTGTGGTCTCTAATTAGGATACTACTTGGTAGTAAATACATTATTTAAGAGTTTAATAAAACACTGTATGAGTTGTCCATACAGGACAAACTATAAAGTGAGCTTTGATCATGTTTCTGTGTTTTGGAAGTATGTTTCACATTTATTTGCAGAAGACCAACCATTAACCTCTACGTAATACTTATTATTAAGTTGAGTCAGTTCAGTTACATGTTGATGTTCTAGCCAGCTTTTGTTTGTTGTTGTGTTTAAATGGGATTACCCAAGGACGAATCGGTATTTCCTAAAAATCACACAATGTAGTTTTCAGAGTTTTTGAGATATGATGATTTGAAAGCCTAGTCAGAAGCCATGTGGAATGACATCTCTGTCTCTCTCTCTATCTCTCTCTGTCTCCCTATCTCTCTCTCTCTCTCTCTTCAAATGTGACTTGCCTCTTGTGTCCCTAAGATTTTATGTACCTGGAACTTGAGGTCTCTTCAGTAAAACAGAGGCTTTGGGGGGCTTCATGCTGCTCTAACCTCTCATCAAGATCCAATATTGTTGTTGAGATATGAGCACACAGTTTTAGAAGCTGAGTTTTAGAGATTTTGCATGCCCTTGAGTTTATGTCAGGTGGAGCATTAATGTTTTAATAAATTAGTAATCAGGGTCTCATGAACCATGATCCTGATCTTTTTCAGGAAATGGAATAGATTATAGCCCCAAATAATTTGGAAGGTGTATTCTTTTAGATAAATTCATAATAGCTTTTGAATAGTTTGTATTTGCGGTTTTGTAGTATTTACTTAGTCTCATTATGGGGCAGGAAGTTAGTTGAGAAATACATCAAAGAATACATGACTGCACTTCTATTTATCTTTCAAATGAAGAGGCCAAAGAGTGTATTTGATCAGCTTGCATTTGTAATTCTGTTGTGGACTATTTTTGACCATTAATAGAGGAAATTACATTTCCATTTTCCAAGTTCTATTTTTTTTTTTTTTTTTTTTTTTTTTTGCGGTACGCGGGCCTCTCACTGTTGTGGCCTCTCCCGTTGCGGAGCAACAGGCTCCGGACGCGCAGGCTCAGTGGCCATGGCTCACGGGCCCAGCCGCTCCGCGGCATGTGGGATCCTCCCACACCGGGGCACGAACCCGTATCCCCTGCATCGGCAGGCGGACTCTCAACCACTGCGCCACCAGGGAAGCCCTCCAAGTTCTATTTTTTACACCAGAAAGTTCCATTCAGTATTTTCTTTCTCCCCCCTCCTGTTTTTCTCTCTCCTCTCTCTGTTTCTCCCCGCTCTCTCTCACTAACATACACACACACACTGACACCTGTAGTCATTATGCAAACTGTGGCTTAAATAAACATTTGACTCTAATAATAAGAAATAGTATAGTTCTTGTTCATTTACAACCTTTTTCTCCCCTACTGTAGACACTCACATTAGCTTTAAGTATTATTCTTTACAGTGTTAGATGTGTACATTTTAAAAAGTTCTCTTAGCTACAGCGTGAGAGGTATATCATATTCATACAATCCTGGATGACTGTCTAACACCTTTCCTTGTATTATGCACTTAAGAGCAGGGCAAGAGACCACAAACTGGAACTCTAGTATCGTGTCAAACCCACATGACCCTTCACAGTCAGAATCTAAATAGAATGCCATGGGTTGCCCCCATCCCCCAACAAATGATTCATGTTTGAGTGCCCATATGCAACTCTGTTCAACCTCTTTCTTTAAAAGATGTGGCTTCCTTGTGAAAAAGAAAGGCTTCCACTGAGGATCATTCTGACTCATTTTGAAGCCTAGGGGAAGGCTAGGAATCTTCTGAAGATATGTCCCACTTCCTAGAATTGGGGAGGTAATTGATTTGGAGGATTACTTGAATTCACAAAATGGTTATAAACACTGCTAAGCATTCTGAAGGTAAGGACACAAAAAGGATGACCTGTGACACTTATGCTTTAAATGGTGTGTCTTAGGCATGAAGGGTATTAACTAAGAAGCATATGAAGTGGGGTTGGAAGAATAGTATGAGAAAAAATACAAACTGGCAATTGAAATAAAATCATTTAAAAGAGGAATGACAAACAAAACAAAACCAGAGTTCATTTTGAAGTATATGAGTTATAAGGTTGCCTGTCCTCCAGGATCTTACATCATAGGATGTTGCTTTAGACTTAAATATTCTCCTCTTCAAATGTGCTCATCAAAATTCCAAGTTCCCCTCAGTGATGGTGGGGATGAGCCTTTCCTGTAATAATACTAGACCCTTTCAAATATGCAAGCATCTGACTCTCACGGATCCCTTCTCATATCAGGAAATTCAGCTCTTGGATTTTGAAGATCTTATTTAATAAAAAGTAACAAACAAAAACTCTGTGTAGTAAAAAAAAAAATAAATTATTCACCTTTGAATAAAACTGTATCTAAAATTTAAAAAAATTAAAGGTATATCTAAAAATGTTTAAAAAGTAAATAAATTTAAAAATTAAAATAAGCTCCTCTTAAAGAGAAGTGTGGAAAGTAAAGTTCCAAAAATTGAGGCTATTTCATTCCACCTCAGAGCCCTTGAGGGCAGACAAAGCCCTGTTCTGACAGCTGGGAAACGATGCTTTGATGACAGGCAAATCTTTGCTCTGAGAGTCTGTGGAAGTGCAGGTGTGATAAAAAACAAACAACCCTGAATTAAAATGAGGGAAAACTGTGCATTTCCACAACAAATTGTACAATTTGGAAGTGGTACTGTTGCTTCAAACATGCCAAATGGGAAAGTGCTGCTGTGTCTTTCGGGGAATCTCTTATCAGTTTTAAACAGATTATTTCTTCACAGGCATAAAGACACAACCAAGCATGTTATATTAGTGTGAGTTGACAGATGACAAGAGGATTTTTCTAGCACTTTCCCATTGGCTCAGGTGGCTCACAGCAATGGTTTGTTTTGTGACTTCTTCTCTATGGTAGCCACAGATGGGACCATTGATCACGGAGTAGCTCTTGCTTTTTTATTTGTTGTTATTCATGTTACTCCTTTTTATTGTTTCTCTCCATCATACATTGTAGTTTTTTCTCTTTGTGCCTTTGTATATTTACCAGCTCTAAAAATCTGCTACATTATGAAATAGACTGTGATAACCATAAACAGGCAATATATAAATATAATTAGCTTTTCTGAATATGACAGGATGCAGCTGTTATAGAATGCACCGAGGAGAAAGCAGTGCTGAAAGGAACTAGGTTCTCCAGTCTTTCACCCACAGGAGGCCGACTTGGGGTGCGGTAGTTGAGAATAGTTCTCAAAACGGCAGATCTCGTGGGTCAGTGATAGAATGGTTCAGTACAGTGGTCGGCATGTCCGGAATACACACTCTGTTCACGTTGTATATAAAAGGCAATCAACTCAAATCTCTGTATTTCAATGAATTATAGAAAATTCCCTATGAAGAAATGCATGATGATTTCCTCTTAGACAGTCTTTTTTGGTGTCAGCCTGTGACCTGGTGACCTGAGACTTGTTTCAGGAGATGTTTTCTTTCTTTAGCGTGATCCACTGAGTGGTCAAGTTATGATGAGTTTGGCCTCCTGGAACAAAACTATGATTCAAAAAGATACCTGCACCCCTGTGTTCATAGCAGCACCATTCATAATAGTCAAGACATGGAAACAAGCTAAATGCTCATCCACAGATGAATGGATAAAGAAGATGCGGTACATATATACAATGGAATTCTACTCAGCCATAAAAGAGAATGAAATGATGCCGTTTGCCGCAACATGGGTGGACCTAGAGATTATCATACTAAGTGAAGTAAGTCAGACAGAGAAAGACAAGTATCATATGGTATCACTTATATGTGGAATCTAAAATATGACACAAATGAACTTATCCACGAAATAGAAACAGACTTACAGACATAGAGAACAGACTTGTGGTTGCCAAGGGGGAGGGGAGGTGGGGGTGGGATGGACTGAGAGTTTGGGATTAGCAGAGGCAAACTATTATACTGTATATAGAATGGATAAACAACAAGGTTCTACTGTATAGCGTAGGGAACTATATTCAATATCCTGTGACAAACCATAATGGAAAAGAATATGAAAAAGAATGTATATATATATATATGTATGTATAACTGAATCACTTTGTTGTACAGCAGAAATTAACACAACATTGTAAAATCAACTACACTTCAATTATATGTAAAAAAAAGATTGATCTCCTGTAGAACAGAGAGGAAAAGATAAAAGAGGTAGTTTAGGGGTGGTTCGGGCTGCAGGTTCTGGAATCAGGCAGACTTGAACTTGAACTGTGTCTACAGTACTGACTAGCTTTGTGACCAAGTTGACCAACCTCTCTGCACCTCTGTGGACTCATTTATAAAGTGAGAATATCAATGACACTTCTTAATAGCGTTGTGATTCTTAAGTGAGGTGATAAGGGTAATGCACTTGACACCCTATCTCTTAAGGAGTGTGTTAGCTATAATCATGAAAGACAGATGGGGGAATAAAGAGAAGATTCTAGTGTGGAATAGCACCCTGGGGATCAATAGTGCCTTTTGAATTTTCTATAACATTTTATTTGAAATATGATTTTTGAAGCCATTCAAATAGGTTACAGTTAATTTAGGAGGTTGCGTATCACTTTTATTGTTTTAACAATTGAGTTTTAAAGGTGAACAAAGGGCAAACTCGTTAAAATTTTCTTTTCTAATTATCAGTAGCAGTGGGGCAACTTTCAGCTCTTGCGTGCAAAGCGCTTCTGTTGGAAGTCCAATACTCTTAAATGTTTTGATTTCAGAAGGTCCTTCACATGCAAAGCTCTTTATAACATGATGCACTGCTTGACTACCGAGGAGCAGATCTTATCGACAAGTATGTTTTTACAAGACCACACAGGGACTGGGAGATGGGATTGCAGTTGTCAAAGAGTACATGATTTTTTAATTTTAAATTTAAGGAAGTAAGTTGCCTTTAAATTGGAAGCATGAGTGACACAGGTTCAGCGGAGGTCATCTCATTTCACTGGTTGCCTGCAGATTGCAGAAGTTATCTCAGGGAGAGATTTAGTGCCGAGGAACTTAGCAGAAAGCTCTCGTTTGGCAGTGGGATGACTACGCACTGAAAACATTATTGTTTCGTGTCAGCCACTCAGAAAAGGCACTGGGGGTTTTATCATTCGTTGGAAGACATGGAGGGTGCTAATAAAATACATTAGAGGCAGGTTGTTCAAAACGTTCTGAAAATGGAAAAGAATCCAAATGTTTATTGCAGCAATTTTATTGCCGGGAAACACAGGCTTTACGGTGACCAGAGTGTTTGTAGTATATTCAGTGGGGTCTCTGAGGAATTTCAGGCTGGTGAGAATTATTTGGATTGCGTGAGCATAATTATGTTACAATTTGAGAGCTAAATCTCTCTTTGTTTTTATCATACATATTATTTTATTAATCTTTTAGATGGGAGCAGCTCATGAGGAAAACTGTACGCCAGCCAGAGGCAGGAGCTGGGGTCCATCCAAGACCCTCATTATTAGCCAGTAAATCCAGGTTTTGTGTCAGCTCAGAGTTCTCCCTTTGGCGATGTTTGAGTGGCATCTGTGCTGACTCCCACTGAGATGTCACTCTACCAAGGATGCTAGCTAGTCAGAGGCAATGAGTTTCTCACACAAGACCTTCCTGGTTTGCTTCTGGAGAATCTCTTGCCTCAAATTTTTGTTATCCACTTTACAGAATTTGGGGGAAAAGTTTTTTTTAGAGGGTTAATTAGTTGACATCCCAGCATCCAGCACACTTTCTCTTTCCTCGTTCTTGCCTTACACTGGAAGATGTAGCAACAAATCTTTGGTAATGGTGGTTACTGGAGCACATGGTGATTGTTCACTCTCTTGGTATCCCCTGCAGGAGCAAGTCTAAGATCAGGTGAAGCACCAAACAAAGCCAGCCCTCCACTCTAGCCAACAAGATAGAACATGGCTATTTAGAAGATATATAGTTCTTAGTTGACGTCAGTGACCCAATTCCTAATAGGATCTGTGCTGGCACACCTGTGGAGCGCTTTCAAAGAATGGTGACAATTCTATATTTAGCCAGAGGTGTTATCACCTTCAGAGCATTCCCTTATGACCTCACCACCATTTTTAATCAATTAAATTCTTCAGTGCCGTTTATGTATTTCCTGAGAGATAACAGTATCGTAAAATGTGGCAACTGGATTCAGTGAATTTAAGACTAGTTTCAGAGAGGACCTTACATAAAAAAAACAATCAATGACTTTACAATTGCTCAGTGCTAGATTATGAGATATGGGATATTGTTGCTTTGGAAGTTCAGAAGAGAGGGATGCTGGTTAGACCGCGGTGGTCCTAGAATGATCAGGTACAAAGGTTTCGGAAATTCAACATGTGAAGAGTTTCTTAAACACAGGTGGTGGAGAAAACTGCAAAGAGCAGCTTGTGCGAGAAAATTGGGTGCTGAGGGAGTGCTAGGGAACTGCGTTGAATGGGAGACGTGTGTCCAGACCAGGGGCATTCATTATTGTCAGAATTGTTTTCATTGCCAGAGAACACTTCAGGCTGGGACCTGGGCGAGACTGTTATGCGGGAAGAATTGACATGCAAAGTCCCTACTCCATAATTCAGTGTCAGAGACAGGCTCCTCTCCCGTGGGTGATAAATTACCTTCTCCTTTCTAATCTTGGTTTTGTTTTGTTTTGTTGCTGTACGCGGGCCTCTCACTGTTGTGGCCTCTCCCGCTGCGGAGCACGGGCTCCAGACGCGCAAGCTCAGCGGCCATGGCTCACAGGCCCAGCCGCTCCACGGCATGTGGGATCCTCCGGGACCAGGGCACGAACCCGTGTCCCCTGCATCGGCAGGCGGACTCAACCACTGCACCACCAGGGAAGCCTTCCTTTCTAATCTTGTTTTGAATTCTCTGCAAGCTGAGCTAGAACTCCGGTGAATTGAATTAGTATTTTTTATCCCAAACACTTCTGCTATTCCAGAGTGGAACCCCCATTTTTCTGGTTCTAAGTTATTTAACACTGTGACCTTCTTCTCAGAAAAGGTAACATTCTACAGTGGAAGGTTTTGTTGCTGAATTAATGAAAATAGAACCACTTTCCAAAAGCATTTTATGATAGTATTTAATTTACATCACATAGGAAAGACTAATATATTGGGCTTCCTCTAAAATTTTCGAATCCCTTTTAACTCACATAACACTTTATATTGATTGTAAGTGATCAAAAAATATCAGTTCCATTTAACGGAAGGGAACCATGAGTTTCCCAGGCATTAAATGCTGATTTGGAATTGCAAAAATTAGTGAAAAGGGCTTATATGTTTTCCCAAATTCTAACCCCAATTCTCTTCCTAAATTCTCACCCAACTCTCTTCCTAAATATTCCCTTCTCCCCTAATTGCCATATTCTCATACAAATCTCTTCTTTTCCCCTTGATACATGTAGTATGTGTAGAATAGATTGTCATTTTCTAGAATCAGCAAAGGGAAGCATAGTGTTTAGAAGTGGGAAAGCTCTGGAGTCAGAGAGATCAGTTTGAGACCTGGTGCTGTGTTTCACATCTATGTGGCCTTGTTCCAGTTATTCAGCTCTTCTGTGTTTCATTTCTCTTAACTACAAAACAGATATAATGATGTTGCCTGCATAATACATTGCTGTGAGGATTTTAATGAGATATGGTATGTGAAATGCCTTAATACAAGGCTTGTTTTATAACAGTGAGCATCAGTTACTAACGATGCTACGTTATGCTGGGTACAGCCAGTCTGTTCTTTATTGTATGATCTTTGCTTTATGTTTTCCTAAGTTCATCTTGCACTTCTTTTCGTGTACAGCATCTAGAAAATACCATAGTAGAATCATGCCTGTTAATTTATGTTTGACAGTAACTAGTGGTGGGCCTAAGTAATAAGTTCATAAGAATGGTATAATTTTATAGTATGTACTTTTTAAACATTTGAGATTGAGTTTAGAATTCATACCAGCAGTTAACATTCATTATGTCACCTAATTGGAACTAAAAATGGTATTCAAAACCAAGACGAAAAGACAACCCTTCAGAATGGGAGAAGATATTTTGCAAATGGAGCAACTGACAAAGGATTAATCTCCAAATATACAAGCAGCTCATGCAGCTCAATATCAAAAAAACAAACAATCCAATCCAAAAATGGGCAGACGACCCTAAATAGACATTTTCTCCAAAGAAGACATACCAGATTGCCAACAAAACACATGGAAGGATGCTCAACATCACTAATCATTAGAGAAATGCCAAATCGTAAACTACAATGAGGTATCACCTCACACCAGTCAGAATGGCCATCATCAAAAAATCTACAAACAGTAAATGCTGGAGAGGGTGTGGAGAAAAGGGAACCCTCTTGCACTGTTGGTGGGAAATGTAAATTGATACAGCCATATAGAGAACAGTATGGAGGTTCCTTAAAAACTAAAAATAGAACTACCATACGACACAGCAGTCCCCATACTGGGCAATACCCTGAGAAAACCATAATTCAAAAAGAGTCATGTACCACAAGGTTCATTGCAGCTCTATTTTACAATAGCCAGGACATGGAAGCAACTTGTGTCCATCAAACAGATGAATGGATAAAGAAGATGTGACACATATATACAATGCAATATTACTCAACCATAGAAAGAAACGGAATTGAGTTATTTATAGTGAGGTGGATGGACCTAGAGTCTGTCATACAGAGTGAAATAAGTCAGAAAGAGAAAAACAAATACCGTATGCTAACACATATATATGGAATCTAAAAATAAAAATTGTTCTGAAAATCCTAGGGGCAGGACACAACTAAAGATGCAGACGTAGGAGAATGGACTTGCGGACATGGGGAGGGGAAAGGGTAAGCTGGACAAAGTGAGGGGACTGGCTATGGACATATATGCACAACCAAATGTAAAATAGATAGCTAGTGGGAAGCAGCCTCATAGCACAGGGAGATCAGCTCAGTGCTTTGTGACCACCTAGAGGGGTGGGATAGGGAGGGTGGGAGGGAGACGCAAGAGGAGGAGATATGGGGATATATGTATATGTATAGCTGATTCATTTTGTTATAAAGCAGAAACTAACACACCATCGTAAGCAATTATAGTCCAATAAAGATGTTTAAAAATAAGGCAAAAAAAAACGTTATTCAATTTTGGGAATTTGATTACCCTAATTAAATGTTTAAGTATGTTCAAGACAGGAAACCTGGCTATACTACATACAAGACCTCAGAGACACATCACAGGACAAAAACTAACAAAACATCAGAAGGGAAAAAATGAAAAAAGAAAATCAATGAACTCTAGGTCAGTGGAGACAAAGTATGAAGGAAGAGAAGAATGATTGGGAATGAAAAATAGGGCAGGTCCTCTGAGGTAGTCATTAGAAGTAACAGATGCACATAATGAAGAAGCCGCTTTTCATCTTGAAAAAGCATAACAGATAAAGGATGCGTGTCAGATTTCGTGGTGTGCAATAGAGATTTTTTCACAAGGAGTTAAATATATTGAAACAAACACAGCTATTTTCATGATGAAAATGTTTTCATTCATTCCGAAGTCCCAGACCCCTCCAGTGTTGTGAGAAATGGCTTTGAGGATATGAATGGAATAACAGCTACCACTAGAACAGTCAGAAAAATAGACTCAGGGAACACCTAGAAGGGTCCACCTCACCATGATGTTTACCTAACTGGGAGCCAGACAAAAATATGTACCTCTGTTTCCTCACAGAAAGTTGGTTGTTGCTTTCTCAAAAGCTCCATCACTGGACTCATTAAGTGTTGACTCTGAGAACAGGAGAGTGAATTATGCTTAGACTGAAGCACGTGAAATAAACAGCATTCTTTATATATTACTAATTGGTTAGTAATATTTGTGGAAGAAGGAATTAAACTTTTTTCAAACGTTGCATGTCTGCTGGGCACAGACAGTTTGTGATCGTTGGGGTGAAGGCGATATGTTTATTGTTTAGATGAGATGCTACAAGAAACATAATATCCTATGCTACAGGATATTAATATGTGTTAAGAAGAGTGTTTAAAAAGCCTTCCATAGTCAAATATGTTTGAGATATTCTGGCTAATGCAATATTAAATAAATTTCTGACTGGGGGATTTCAGAGAGTTTAATATGCCAGTTTGCCCTGTGAATCGTCAAGAATGCTGTATTGCTAAGCTTATTTCACTACAGGCAAGTTTTTCAGAGTATCTCACAGTCCTGATGTTTTGCTAAACAAGGTCAAAAAACCTAGCAAGAGACTTTTGATATTCACAACGTTCATTAAACTGGTGGGCCGCCCTCAGAAGCTGATGATCTGAGATAATGTGTAGTTTGTCTAGCTTAGCATTTGGATTTCAGCTCCTGTTACAGAAGTCACTTAGTTCCTTAGTGAGTCTAGCTGTTCCCACCCCCTCAGTTTTCCTTCCTGTTGGTGTCACCTGTTTAAAGTTATAAAGCTTTGTTTCTTTATGAAAAAGGGACATCAGAAGAAGGTCAGCTGATATGGCTGCTGACAATAATAAAGTGAATGTGAAGCCCTCTAAGAAAGTTTTAACCAGAAAATGAATTATAGAGATGGTAAGAAAGGAGCAATTGAATTCAGCTGTGGCTTTTTAAGTGGCAACACGTCCACCATGTGATTTGTATAAAAACAAGAGTGGTTCCAGAACAGACTTTACTAAGTGCTCCAGCTAGTGTAAAAGTTGTTCTACGTGTAACAAGTAGAACTTTACTGCAAGGTGTGAGAGAGAGACCATTTGTGTGTGAAACTATGCATGAGAAATGCTTAGCTTTAGAGACATGAATAGAGAAATTCCAGGCTCTGAGGAAGTGTTCTGTATTTGTGAATTTGGGATTTCTGACCATCGTCATGATTTATCCCATGAGGGTATTAATCTAGCTTCTGCTGGGCGGGAGTTTATCAGTTATCTGTGCCATCTTCAGTGTCAAGAACATTTACTCTAAAGAAGGCATGACTCCACTTTGCAGATGAGGAAACTGAGGTCCAGAGAGATGAAGGCACTTACATCCCATCATACAGGACTGGGATTCAAAGCAAAGCCTGCCTACTTCCAAACTCTCTCCACTGCACCATGCCCCTTTCTAATAAAAAGTGACTTTCTAAATTAAAATTAATTGAGGGAGTCACCATTTCTGGCTGGTGATATCAGAAACCTCAAACCCCATATTCTAATGTATAAAATTCAGTACTGTATGATTAGTTATAAAAATTTAACTGCCCAGTTTATAAAGTCCCCAGTAATTATTTTGAAGATTTCTTACCAGGGAATGTACTTAATAAGGCTGACTTCTGTAGATATATACCACCCCATTTTTAGATGGTTATGCCTTGAATAGCTACTGCCTAACAAACAGTAAACATTTAATAATGGAGCTACCATTATCAATGGTAACAGATAGTGACAGCAATTCTGTCATAGAACGCATCTTATTTAAACGATATCCAAGCCCCGTTGTGTTATCTTCTCCATGTAAACCGTCTCTGGTCTCCCAAGTTAGAACATCTCTCCAGTCCTTAAGTGTACACAGTGCGACGTGATATTCAGCATTTCTTTATTGTTATAACAAGAGTCAGCAAGGCCTAGGTAAGCACAGAGGATTTGGAATTAAATGTCTCCACCATTTATAGCTGTGTGACTTGGGCAGCGTAGCTTAAATGTTCTGTGCTTCAGTTTCCTTATCTGTAAGCTGGAGATGCGTACTAAGAATATCTGCCGTATAAACTGTTGTGAGTATTTAGTGAGTTAGTATATGTTAGGCACACTGAAGAGCGACTGGCAGGTATTAATACTCAACAAATGGTGCTTGTTATTGAATTCAAGGCCCTACCCTCAATTGGATTGTAAGCTCTTTAAGGAGAGTAGCCAACCTGATTCATCTCTGCCTGGCAAATTATAGGCTCTGGATAAGTATGTTCATTTGGTATATGCATTGAATGAATGCCCATGGAGATTTCCCCCACAGTTTTGCTGTATTTTTCATTGCATTTTTAAAGAACTGTAAACGTCAGGTGAACGCTCCTTAGAAAATTAGTTGCACCTCTTTACCCTTTTATTCATGGCCTTTTCCACCTTGGCTGATGTCATCTATCCAAATCTTTCTCTCTGTTTTAAAGTGGTATCCTTAGGGAAGAATTATATAAGAATATCTGTGCTACATGTAATTGAAGCAGTAGCTCATTGTAATTAAAAGTAATTGAGACCTTCCAGTGAATGGGTTTTAGCAGGAAGCACAGCAGGCATCAACTAGAAAGAATGTCCTGGTGCCCTGTTGCTTTCCCAGCCGGCTGAACCCCAGTAACCCTGCAGCGCTGGGGGACAATGAGCCTTTGTGTCAGTGTCACCGAACATCACTGAGCACCCTGCTGGGGAAGTGGGCTTTTAGACAGAGACCTGGCGTGTCCCTTGCTGGCTTTGGATAGTAGTGTAGATAGAATACTTAAGAGACCCGGGTTGAGGGTCAGATCTTCATGTGGCTTCTGCAGCAATTATTTAAACTTCCCCAGTCTTGCTAGTTCCCTTTTTATTGTTATTTTGTTTTGTGTTATTTTGTTTAGAAGTATTATACTCATCTCTAGAGTTGATCCAATAATGCATGCACTTTCATTTCTCTTTCTTTATGCAATATTGTGCTCTCACTTTTTCTCTTTCTCTCTCTATACATATATCTATATATGTATCCATATGTATATGTGTGTCTGTCTCTACACGCACGCGCACACACACACACACACACACACACATAGAGGGAGAGAGCAAGAGAGAGAAGGGAGGGAAATCGTGTTACGGAGATCAAATGAAGTAGTGCAGATTAACTAAATCACCACACTCTCTAGCATGCAACAAGTGTTCCATGCGTGTTCTTGGTTCGTTAGGTGTTCTAAGGCATCTGTATGGGTTAGGTAGACAGAAACTTGTTTAATTGCTGATTTGCTTTTTTTTTTTTTTTTTTAATCTGGGGTCTCTTATTGAGAGTATTCGGCTTGCCAGTTATTAGAGCTCCAGACTCACTCCTCTGTACTTGGCTTTGCGAAGCTGAAGCTGGGCCTCCCTTAACTTGGGGGCTCCATGGTAGGCTCTGCCCATAGAGGACGCTAGAGAAAACCAGCAAGGTTGGAGGGGGAAGTAAGGACTCCTTCTTTGCTTGCTTTGGGCCCCCTGTCTTCCTGTTACTGTGAGCATTACCCGGGCAAAGCTTCTTCACCTGGGCAACGGGAGTGCTTTCCTGCAGCAGCCAGTTGAATCCAGTTTGCAGTCTTTCCAACTCAAGAAACCAACCTCATCGTGCACTTCAGAGACGCCACAGAGGCCAAGGGCACCGCCTCAACACAGGTCTGCTTCTAAGCTTTGATAATTCCAACCTCTTCTCATTTTTTCCCCTCAGCTTTCTGCAGTTATTCACTTCCGTGATACCTTTAAGTTCTTTTTATACGCTCTCAGTTACCTAGTTAACAGTTTTCTACTTAGCTAACGAGTCTTCATTTAAACTCTGTCTGTCATAAGTGATGTGGTTTCTGTCTGGTGACTGGCCTGAGTGATACGTGTGTTGGGATCCGTCTCTGTTAATAGTGCCAAAGTGAGTTACCAGTTGGCAAAATGCTAATTGGGTGATGGCTTGCTAAGTACAGTTCTTAGAGCCAAGGAAGTGGATTAATCTGGAGGGACAATTTTTCCAGGGATATGGTGCCCTTAATGCTACTTTAAAAAATTATCACATTTATCATGTGAACCTTAACAACTGTAGAGGATGTTCTGTTCTCTTCCACGTAGCAAGTTTCATAGAGGTGAAATGACTCTCCCTAAGGCAGATGTCCCTGAGCAAGTTCATTGGTTGCTTCCAGGTGGTTCACATAATCTCTCACACTTGTGTGCAAAAGTTGAGTGCATGGAAATTTTTTGAAGGAGAGGCTTTTCTTTTCAATAGTTCTTTTTTTTTTTTTTTTTCCCGTGGAACCTTGACCCATAAAAACTTAAGAAACGCTGTTGCAGTGGGGTTATTTGGGAAGAAAATATAGACGGATTTTAAAAAAAAAAAGCTCGAGAATTATTTTGGGAGTGAGCATAAATAAAATAACTACATGAAATCTACCAGGATATTTCCTGCCCTTGAGGCTGCTGTTGGGAGAGCAACGCGTTTTCCCTGCCAAGGTCCGTGCTCCCTCTCTTGACAGCGTGGTTCTGAGCCAGATGGGCTGTGAATCTACTCCTGCTGGTCATTCCAGTGCACCTGACCTCAGACTGGATAGAGCCAAAGCAAATGTTTACATTTTGCTTCTTTGCATTTTTAGTGTTAATGCTTAGTAAGTGCCAGATGAAACTTCCTGGTCGCTTGACTCAGGTCAGTAGCGAGCCTCACTTATGGAACATTTATTTTTTTTTGAGATATCTTGCCTTCTCTTGAAATGATCATTGGGAGATGTATATCACTCTCCTTATATAGTACATATATTCACAGTATAAATATATATTTTAATAAAATATATATATTTAAGTATAAACATATATATGAATTAGATTCTCTAATATTCAGTAATATAATCATGAAATAAGAATGATCATTTTTGTTTGAGAATTTTCTGACAATCCATACAGTCATACAAATCATGTATGATTTTTCTGTATTAACTTATGCCCTATTAGAGTTGGTAGATTGAAAGAAAAAGGCATTTTTAAAAAGTGATGAGAGGAAAGTAAAATATTTGTCTTTCTTGAACTTTGATTTTTGCAGCTGCTGAATCTGAACACAGTAGGAAGCCTAGTAAAAGATGCTTTAAATGGAGGATAAGAGCTCGAAACGGAGGTTTTAAATTCTGCAATTCTGCTCTGTTATTTTTCATTAACTCTTACTCTCTCAGTGTGAGGAAGAGGCAGTTATGTGGGGATGTAAAGTGGTGCAGCCGCTGTGGAAAAGTTCAGCAGTTCCTCAAAAGGTTAAGCATAGAGTTGCCATATGACCCAGCAATTCTATTCCTAGGTATAGACCCAAAAGAATTGAAAACATATATTCACACACAAATAATTCTCCATGAATGTTCATAACAACATTATCCCTATTAGCCAAAATATGGAAACAACCAACAAGTGTCAACCAACTGGTAAATGAATAAATAAAATGTAGTCTCTCCATATTATGTAATATGGAATTTTATTCAGCCATGAAAAAGAATGAAGTACTGATACATGCTGCAGCATGGATAAATCTTAAAACATTATGCTAAGTGAAAGAAACCAGACAAAAAAGGTTACATACTATGCAAATTAATTCACATGAAATCTCCAGAACAGGCAATTCCATAGCGAATAGAGACAGAAAATAAGTTAGTGGCTTGAGGATGGGGAGAATGGAGAGTGACTGATAAGTAGTATGGGATTCCTTTTGCAGAGAAGAAAACAGATAGGGATCATGGCTGCACAAGTCTGTGACTATATGTGAATTACATGCTTTAAAATGGTGAATTTTCGAGTGTGTGAATTATATCCCATTTTTTAAAAATTTGAAGAGTCAGTTGATAAAAATTAGTCCTTTGCTTTGAAGGAGAGAATCATTGCCTAAAACATGGTTTGAATTCTGTATTCCTCTTTCAAACAAAGACTATCCAATTCAAAGAGATTTTCAGGGATAGACATGTGATTTTAAAAATTGAATCTGCAATAGAATGCTGGAAAATGAAAATGTTAGAGATGCAGGTGGGGTCAGCATGGGGTCTTACAGTTTGTGAACACATCCCCTTCCCAGGTCAGATCCCTCCATGCTCACACTGGAGGATCCCCTCAGCTGGGGAATGCTGAGCTCATCCTGCGGTGCTTATACATTCAGTAGCTGTACTTACGTCAAACCAAATTCAAGACTCTCTTTAGACTGAGAACTTAGTTTCTAGTCAGAAAGGCATGACATGGACAATAACAAAATAGCAAGTATGTGCTTTAGGGACTACTGGGATCTGCTAGCATTATATTTTCTCATCAGCTAGGTTTCATCTATAATTAATTGTTTGTTATACTTGGATGATACACCCCCCGCCCCCAAAGCTCATAGTGAGCTTTCTAAGGGGAAGAAAAAAAACCAAGCTTTAGAATCAGACTGACTTATGCCTAAAGTAATGTTTGTTCAAATACATACTTGTTACATAACCTTTAGAAAAATACTAACCCCTTTTGTACCCAAATCTTGGTGATTTGTCATAAAATTTAACAGGTATAACTCTTGAGAGGTTAATCTGTCGTTCCTCTTCATTACCTTCTACTGCTTCACCTTTTGCTGCCTTGTTACCTTCAAGCAGGTGGTGTGCTTTTTTGCTCAGTTGTCTCAGTGAGGAAATCGGTAGGAACAGTGTTAGATGTGGTTAAAATCTTCCAGGCCTTTCTTTCTAAAAGCCCAATCCCAGAGTAGACTCAGGATTTGTGGTAATAAGCTTCCCTAGAACATATTAGAAAGAGATTCCTCCAAGCTAGGGAGGGGAGGATGACAGCAAAACCTAGGCAGCTCCTGCCTTGTTTCCTAGCAGCACATTTGTGAATGTAGTAAGACTTTGAAGAGGGAAAGGGGGGGGTGGGTCTTAAGAGGGCTAGCAAAGTTATTCTGTTCCGAGCTTGCCATGGAGGCAGCAGAGAGCTAGCTTTTCTCCTTTATTCTTCCTTTTTTCCCTCTCTTGACGGCTTTGTGGGATAGGGGCTCAGAACTACAACCATCGTGATCCTTCTCATCGTCCTTGTTCACCATAGCCAGTGCTTACGGTAGTGCTCTTAATGCACTGGGCATTTTCTAAGCACTTTACACATATTGCTTATTTAATTCTCACACCTATATGAAGTAGGTACTCTTTATTATCTCCATTTTACTAAGGAGGAAAGTGAGTGAGGATCACAGAAGTGGAATGAGTTGTCCAGGGTAACACAGTGAATAATGGAGGCATTTGAACCCAGGTGGTCTGATTCCGGTTCCTTTTAGGCATCATGTTACAGTGCCTTTCTTAATGATAAATTAAATCTTGTATAAAATAAGGAAACGAATAGTTCCTAAAAAACTGTATTTATGAACCAAATTTCACACCTGCTCTGCCTGAAATACACACTTTTCAAAAATCTTCTTAATATAGCTATATGCATACAAAAATTATACTAAGATGTTTTGGAGTGCTAGACTAATTGATACCCCATTCCAAAGGAAATGTTCGGGACCAGTGCCTCGCAGAAGGGACAAATCTAGGAGGCCAATATGACCTTCGCCCAGACTACTGGGCAAGGATCAGAAGACGGTCTTCCAAATGGGCATCCAGAGACTAGCCAACAACGTGTTGCCTGGGAAAAAAGTTGAACCAAGTAGCCGCTTTTCTTCCTAGGTCTTGGATTTGGACCTAGTTAGTAGTAGGAGAGAAGACAGGCTACATTTAGAGAACAGATGAGTCCATGAATGGCAGAACCCAGGGAGGATGACCTCAGAATTCCACAGCTGAAATCCCTACAACTGTCTCATCTCCAGAATGATTTTAAGTACCAGTCCAGCCCCGAAGAAACCTTGCTACCCTATTATCTCTAGTTTTACCATAATTCCACCTATATTACCCATCTTAAAATTCTTGGATTGTTTGAAATTCTCAGCCTAGCAAAGAGGTGTGTATAATGCAGTAAGTGTTAGAACTTTTCTGTATTAACCCCACATTTTCAGTATTAAGGTTGGCTAATTAAGCAAGATTATGTCATAGAGGGCCCACCTATGGCAAGTAACAGGGTTTTTCATATCCCAACGGTGACAAATCAACATCTGTCATTTCTCCATTCCCTCCACTTATATGGTTGGGAACACACTATTCTCCCTCCTTTCTCTCTCTTAATCTTTAATAGAAGACCCAGTCTTGTTTTGGGCTTCTTACCTAGAAACATTTCAGCAGTGTTGAGAAAACAATAATCAAAATGATTAAATTATGATAACAAAGTAGGTATTTTGCATCATTTGATGTAGGAGTCAAGGCTTAATCAGCATTAACTAATGACTTTTGATCCTTGAACTTCATTTTTCTCTAGCCTTGGGTCTCCAGGTGTCTAGGCAGTAGATTCATTTGTGGAGCCTTGCAGCAGATGGCTGGCTGTTCATTTTCAGGTAGCTATTATCTTGAAAAGGAAGACTGAAGATACTAAGTAATATTTACAGGTTTCCACACATTCTCGTTTCAATCAAAAACGTTTTTATTGGTAAAGTGATTAAAGGATAATGAACATGGTAGTCACTCACAGAGTAGTTTTCTACCTGAAGGAATTTGAGGCTTTTTGGAACACAGGGTCCAGAGAGAACTCCAGAGTGAAATGTAGGAGCTATTTCATGGCTAAATGGCAATAGCAAATGTTCATGATGCTTGAACCCCAGGGGTGGACAAATGCCCTCTCAGTTTCAGACAGAATGAGAAAAGGAATCATCTAGGTTGATTTGATGCAGTCTTAAGACCTGGGGAAAAAATCATTAAAATATTAATAACCGTTAAAATTTCTACTTCTCTTCAAAGAAGCAGTTTCCGTAGGGGCTGATAACATCCTTTTTAAAGGTTGAGAAATATATTTTTATTATAATGAGAAAGTGGTGGCTAAGTTGTCCTGGAATCAAACAGGTTAGATTTGGATCCCGTCTCTGCAACTTATTAGGCTTGGGAGCTTTAAAAATGAGGGAAATTTATAAAATGAGGGAAATAATAGTACCCACACTTAGAATTTCTGTCAAAATTAAATAAGATGATGTATGAGAATATTCGGTGTGGTATGAAAAGCCTGAAGCGCTCACAAAATGTTAACACTGATCTTTTTGTTACTGTCTTTTGCCCCATTCTCATGGCTGAATCAAAACATACTAGTGAGGGATGCTGAATGTATGCAGAGCCCGTTAGGATTTGTGTATTGGCAGGGGGAGAGAATGCTCATTCAAATTAGAGGTATTTCTGGGATTTCAAAAGAAAGTGATGTTGCCTTTTTTTGGGTTCTATACTCTGCTCTGACACTGTTTAGATGGTGTCCTTATGCAAGAAACCTGAGACTCACTTTCTTTTGTTAGTTGGGAATCCTAGTAAATGACACTTACTGGTTGTTCTGAAGATGGACGGAGATCACTGGAATGGAAGCTATTTGCAAAAATAGCACTATAGAAATGCTATTTCCTTTAACGTGTACCCACACCACTGGGCTTTATAATAAAGTCTGTGGAACGAATTTCCAGAGATGATGTAATTACACAAAAATAAAACAGTGCATTGACAACCAAACATATTGCTGTTAACAAGAGGCAAGAATCCATGTCTGCTGAGGGATGGGTAGGATCAGATCAGGAAGGTCCACTTCTGGAGAGATTGTTGATAAATACACCTTCAAAGGGAGTAAGTCTGAATGAAATTCCAGCATATAAAGTGCAGCAAGCTGTTTACATAAAGTGTGCTTAATGGGAGGCAGGCTGGAGGGAAAGTTTCAGAGGGGAGTCACTTTACTGGCTATGGCTTCTTGTCCAAAGTACTGTTTCCTTGGGAGCAGCTGGTAACTGAGCCCGAGTGGATCTGCTGCTCCTTGCCCATTCTCTCCCTCAGGTAGAAAATGGGTAATTTTGAGTGACAGGCTGTTGAAGACCTAGAATTAATCAAGCCAAATGTGTCGACTGGGGGCTGGGGAGACAGGGGTAGGACAGATAAGTCTATATAATGTCTCACGTCCCTTTCAGCTCAGAGTTGAGGATTCTAAGATGGTGGGCCCAGCTGCTGGTACCTTATTTAATCTTTTCTATTCTTAGCCAAGGTAATTGCGTAAATGTTAAAATAGAAATGAGTTGAACTCCTGGGAAAGCCACAGGTAGCTGCCTAAAAGAATTTTAAACATTGTGAACAAAAACTCCTAATTAGTGGAAGGAGTGGGGTGATGGAGTAGGGGGGGGTAGTGAAGAGAGTTCTTACTGTCTTTCAATTCAGTGAGGTTTAGCACTTTAAATTTCCACTGAACATTTTAAGCCTATTCTTCATTTATTTAAAGTCTTTTAAAATTCACCCTGATTTCATTGTGACTAAAGAGTTACTGTTATGAACTTGTATGAGACCCCAGTGAGTTTCCATTTTTAATTGGGAATGTCGGAACTGAGGGAGCAGCTGCAAATTTATTCAGGTCCTTAACTGTGGTGTGAGAAAGCTAAGGATTTATCAGAATCTAACCGTCCATATTCATATGTTTATAATATGTGACTTGATAAACATACAGAGCTAAGTTCCTGTCATTAAGAATGCAAACATGGGGCTTCCCTGGTGGCGCAGTGGTTGAGAGTCTGCCTGCCGATGCAGGGGACACGGGTTCGTGCCCCGATCTGGGAAGATCCCACATGCCGCGGAGCGGCTGGGCCCGTGAGCCATGGCCGCTGGGCCTGCGTCCGGAGCCTGTGCTCCAAAACGGGAGAGGCCACAACAGTGAGAGGCCCGCTTACCACAAAAAAAAAAAAAAAAAAAAAAAGAATGCAAACATGAAAACTCAAATAACCAGGCTTACTTAAGACACATGGTCAATGAGAATTTGTTATTATGACCATGAGGGACCATGAGATTTTGGATTGCCTTTCAAATCACCAAAAGGATATTACATCATGTTAAACATCTTTGAGGGTCACACATCCTAGTGCTTGAGAATTGATTTTCTGTATATGATACACATGGCTACTTTTTATTAACCAGAATTTAATAAGCCACAGCTTTTAAATGGTCTTAAATAGTTCTTGCAAAACTTTGTCGGCTGATCATAATGTTGGAGTGTTCCCCTCTCACAGAATTGCTAATATAAAAATGTTTAATATCCAGACTTCCTCCCGAAGTTTTTTATACAGTTTTATTATAAAACTACTACCTCCTTATTTTAGAAAACATGAAAATAGAGAATCATATAAAGAACATAGAAGCTTCCATTTTTCCACTAATAAGAAATACCTCCAGATATATTGGTGCATTTCTTTATATAACCATACACATTTACATACATACATACATACATATGTACATAAGCATATGTGAGAATAAACACACACATTCTATCCAAGTTTCTAGTGTCTAGCAGTCATTTCTTTGGTTCAAGGAAACATCATCTGCTTCCACTATCTGATTTTCTGGTTTTATGGAAGCATGTTTATTCATGTACAGTTTGAAATAAGCAGTGCAGAATTTTTCCCTTCACAGAAAGATTTGGAAAAAAAAAAAACAATAGAGATCAAAAATGAAACACTACACTGAACCACAGTAAAACTCTTATGTCATCACCCATACTTATCACTGACTTCACATTTCAAGATGCAGTATCTCTGACCTTGTTGAATTTATGGGGACTGGAGGGAGAAGAGGTATTAACATAGGAGAAAGGAAGTGTTTAAAAGCATGGCATAAATCCAGATGATTTACAAATCAGTTCCAATGTACCTACGGAGTGGTTGCAGTTCCTTTGGTGGCAGTCTCTCTGGGGTGTTTGAACATCTAACTTCCATTTTCTTGACCCTGAAATTCAGACCTATGTCTCAGGCAAGGCTGTATTAGTTATTCTGAGTTAGGACAGGTAGGTTAGCAATAGTTTCAGCTCCCTAAGGTGTTCTAATCTTCCATCTCCTTATGTTTTCATGAGTATTTCAATTTAAAAAAGTGCCTTTTGTTCATTGTAATTATAACCTAAACGTGCCCCACCCTGAATTAATTTCAACTGCCTCACTCATCGGTAATATTGTGACTGAAATAATAGAGAACAATACTATTGAGGTATTAATAAATTTAAACATGTTAATATTAATAAAAAATGATGAAGGTGAAAGGAATGACATGATTTTCCTTCAACTTTGGAAATTAAATTCAATTTTCATTCATTTTATGAATATTATGAATATGAGCTCTTTTAAGTAAATAAAACTGCATTTAAATTTATATAGATGGAGCTAGCAAACTGTGTGGTTTTGGACAGATTACTTAGCATCTCTGGGCCTCAGTTCCTCATTGATAGATTAGGAAGTGGAGGCTGCTGATACTTATTTTAGAGAGTTGTTGTATTCATTCATTGATATAATAAAATGTGAAGTACATTTAACAATGTCTGATACAGAGTAAAAACTGAATAAAGTTAGCTACTAATATTATTACCCATTCAGATTAGCTTCTAATATTTGTTTCACATTTATTATTCACTAACTTTATTCTGTTAATGTTTCTATATTGTAATGTAATCAGCGTATATGTAATTTTTAATGATTCATTCATACATTTATTATGTCCTACTTATTTCCAAAATAACTGTAAGATATTTTACATTATATGATACAGATAAAATGAAACCTTAAGTTATATGAGTGAAATAAAACAACCAAGTTATTAAAGGAATGAAAGAATAATTATATCAGAATGTAGATTTGGACAGCTATTATATTGGAGCCCTGAATTTTGTTCTGAACTGCCCACAAAAAGGCAAAAAGGAGAAGAGTGAACTATGGAGCTTTTACTATCTTATAAAGGGAAACATGTTGGTTCTCTAAGCATAGTTTTTTCTCTAAGCATAGTTTTTTCTCTTGTACTGCTGTCTAAATGGAATGTATTGCATTGGCCTTTATGTAAGGGATGTTGAAAAACCTAATGGATGGTGTCTTTGTTAGCAGTTTTACTACAGAAAAAGATCACGAATGGCCTTAAAGACATGTTCTTTTCTTTGATTTTTATAAGCTGGAAATAAGGATTTTAATTAGATATGTAGAATTTTGTTATGTCAGAGTGATATTTGCTCAGGAATTTATTTACTCACTTTGTTTTTCATGTGCTGAGCATCCATTATGGATGTTTGTGAAAACATTATTATTTTTCTTTTATCCTTTGATTATTTGTATCCATTCTTCTCTAACATAGATTATAATAGCTAAGAATTGGAATCCATAAGAACTCTTGTTGAGTACCATTAGATTACTTGGTAGAGAGTCCGAACTGGTTCATTTTTATGTCTAATTTTCCTTCAAGTTGTCTTTTGTTGATGAAATGCATCATTAGCGTAGCTCTGATATTTGCCAGGCAAGATTATTGTTAGTTTTTACTCATAGATGTATCTGGGTGGAATAGAGACAGACGGTAAATTATCTTGAGTCAATCTGAAAAGGGAAAGAGAAGATATATTTGAAAATGTGAGTACTTGAGCATGTTTTTAAATAAATTTATTTATTTATTTTGGCTGCTTTGGGTTTTTTTTTTAACATTTTTACTGGAGTATAATTGCTTTACAATGGTGTGTTAGTTTCTGCTTTATAACAAAGTGAATCAGTTATACATATACATATATCCCAATATCTCTTCCCTATTGCGTCTCCCTCCCTCCCACCCTCCCTATCCCACCCTTCTAGCTGGTCACAAAGCACTGAGCTGATCTCCCTGTGCTATGCAACTGCTTCCCACTAGCTATCTGTTTTACATTTGGTAGTGTATATATGGACATATATATACTACCACTCTCTCACTTTGTCCCAGCTTACCCTTCCCGCTCCCCGTGTCCTCAAGTCCATTCTCTAGTAGGTCTGTGTTGTTATTCGCGTCTTGCCACTAGGTTCTTCATGACCATTTTTTTGTTTGTTGTTTCTTAAGATTCCATACGTATGTGTTAGCATATGGTATTTGTCTTTCTCTTTCTGACTTACTTCACTCTGTATGACAGACTCTAGGTCCATCCACCTCACTACAAATAACTCAATTTCGTTTCTTTTTATGGCTGAGTAATATTCCATTGTATATATGTGCCACATCTTCTTTATCCATTCATCTCTTGATGGACACTTAGGTTGCTTCCAAGTCCTGGCTATTGTAAATAGAGCTGCAATGAACATTGTGGTACGTGACTCTTTTTGAATTATGGTTTTCTCAGGGTATATGCCCAGTAGTGGGATTTCTGGGTCATATGGTAGTTCTATTTTTAGTTTTTTAAGGAACCTCCATACTGTTCTCCATAGTGGCTGTATCAATTTACATTTACACCAACAGTGTATGAGGGTTCCCTCTTCTCCACACCCTCTCCAGCATTTATTGTTTGTAGACTTTTTGATGATGGCCATTCTGACTGGTGTGAGGTGATACCTCATTGTAGTTTTGATTAGCATTTCTCTAATGATTAGTGATGCTGAGCATCCTTTCATGTGTTTGTTGGCAATCTGTATATCTTCTTTGGAGAAATGTCTATTTAGGTCTTCTGCCAATTTTTTGATTGGGTTGTTTGTTTTTTTGATACTGAGCTGCATGAGCTGCTTGTAAATGCAATCCCTATCAAACTACCACTGGCATTTTTTACAGAGCTAGAACAAAAAATTTCACAATTTGTATGGAAACACAAAAGACCCCAAATAGCCAAAGCAATCTTGAGAAAGAAAAGTGGAGCTGGAGGAATCAGGCTCCCTGATTTCAGACTATACTACAAAGCTACAGTAATCAAGACAGTATGGTACTGGCACAAAAACAGAAATATAGATCAATGGAACAGGATAGAAAGCCCAGAGATAAACCCACGCACATATGGTCCCTTTTCTTTGATAAAGGGGGCAAGAATATACAATGGAGAAAAGACAGACTCTTCAATAAGTGCTGCTGGGAAACTGACCAGCTACATGTAAAGAATGAAATTAGAATACTCCTTAACACCATACACAAAAATAAACTCAGAATGGATTAAAGACCTAAATATAAGGCCAGACACTATCAAACTCTTAGAGGAGAACATAGGCAGAACACTCTATGACATAAATCACAGCAAGATCCCTTTTGACCCACCTCCTAGAGAAATGGAAATAAAAACAAAAATAAGCAAATGGGACCTAATGAAACTTCAAAGCTTTTGCACAGCAAAGGAAACCATAAACAAGATGAAAAGACAACCCTCAGAATGGGAGAAAATATTTATTTGAGCATTTTTAGGTCATTGGTTTACGTGCTGGTAATGAAATAAAATTAACTGAAATATGATTATTTAAAAGCTCCTTAAAAATCTGGAGGAAAGGAAGGTAACCAAAACATGATAAGAGGCAATAAAGAGAATGCAAAAATGAGTTGGGTTCAATTTTTTTTTTTCTCATGTAAAAAGATATTGCCTAGGGAAAAACAACCAAGAAAAGTACCTGGACATGTTTCTTGCAAGATTCCTACAGCCCAAGATGTGGAATTCTTTCAAATGTACTAAATACTCTTTAAAAATATTGTTTATAGAATTTATTTTACAGATTTGTTCCCCTGGTGTACAAAATGCCCCCTAAGTTATCTCTGAAAACTTAAATACATCTAATTTTTTATGGTCCATAGTTGAACTTGTGAGATTTTTTTTTTTTTTAAGTGTGACTGCAAAGTAAGGGGATGGATTTTCCTCCTGATACTGTAAACTGGCTCTGTAGACAATTTCAAAAGGATAATTTATCAGAAGATTCTATCAGTATCATCAGAATCAGAGAACAATTTTTTAAGGTCATTTCATTAAGGGCTAACAATCATTTGCATGTATTAAAATAAAAAGATATTGCCTAATGTAGAGTGAACTTGGTGACCTGGGGGCATGTAGTCACAATCACCACAAAGTAGAGGAAAAGGGTTGTTGGCAAGGATATTGAATAGGATGGCTCCCTTTCATGATCACAGGGGGTGCCCTTGATCAAAAGGAGGTGCTCAAGGGCTGAGGGCATGTTGGGGAAAATAATGACAGAACAATCCTGTGTGAGCAGAGGGCAGAGTAGGTCTGGCAGGGTCCATTTGCAGGTTTGGGACACTTACTAAGTACAGGACAATAAAAATTATAGCTAAGAAAGTCACTTGGGTGTATACTTTGTTATCTTCATAGGCCTTCATGTCTGTTAATTAATTTTAACCTCGTAAGAACTCTCCTCAATCCCTTTATCCCAGTTTTGCAGATGAAAAAAAAAAAAGAGCTTGGATAGATGATAAATTATTGAGAATCAGGTAGATAAAAAACCCTGAAGATAGCAGTAGAATCCAGATTTTCTGAATCCCTATTGCCATTTCCATCTTCCTCTCTGCATTTTAACACTGGGTGTACATATATGATTGGGCGTCTGTGTATGTGTGTGTACGACGTGATCTGGCAGGGAATTTGTTAGCTAAGGTAGAGCTGTGTGCTGTCACCGATAAGAATTCTGTGTATGAGGACAAATGATAAATTAAGATCACTTTGTCTGTCAGAAGCATTCTTTGACCCTCATGATAATCAAATTTGATGTACTTTGGCATTCTGATGTACTTTGTAATTGAATGAGTAGAGTACTGAGGTTTTTTTCAATTTACTCTTTTTCGACGTCCCCAAAACATGAAGTAAGGTAGGATCTCCTCTGTCTGGGCTTGCAGAGCATAAGCCCGCTTGATGGCGGGAGGATGGGCCAGATGGACTTCTGAGGTCCCTTTCATTTTACAGAATTCGTTATTGTCTCATCTCCTATTGCTCCAAATGTCCTTTCATCATAAAGCTCATAGGCAAAGCACTAAACAGGCGCATCCTTTGTATAGCATCCCCTGGATTCTTTACAGCAGCAGGACTGCAGGTCCTTGAATCTGACATCCACAGTGTTTCTGCGACATTTTCTTTCGTTGTCAGTTATGACCTCACATGAAATCCAGGCTTCTTGTTTTACTGGGATTTTGAACATCTCTTCTGCCATCTGAGCAGTTCCCAGAGAGCCTTTGTCTCAACCAGAGATAATATGCCTTTAAACAGTGTGAAACGTAGCAAAGTAATTACTTTTGTTTTAAGGTCCTTATCTTGGCACAGAAAACATTGAAAAATAAGATTGGGTGGGAAACTATAGCCACTTCATGTCACAGTTTCAGCAAAACTAGACTGTTTGCATTTGTCACTTTTACTGAAAGAGTGTCTTTATAATGTGTGCGTGGGATTTGCTTTCGGCCTCATGGTAGGAGCCAACTCTATGGAGTGAAGTCCCTTGTTCTGAGCTTCTTGGCTGGCCTTCCTGTAACCCTAGGCTCCAATAAGAAAACAACAAAGACAGGTTTTATGTTCTGTGTTAGAGATGATTTAGATTATTCAAAGGAATTTTTATACAGACAGTAGTCATAGGAAACATATTCAGATCAATGAAAACATAAAGATGGCTTATTGGTTTCCTGTCACAAGATGCATTACAGGGAAGAGTTTCAGCACATGAAGAAACCCAGGGCAGTACTATTAGCAATGTGCTTTTATAGTTAGTGATTTCCCTAGTTTTCTCTGAAAAGTTGAAAAATTCATATCGGACAGATTCAGATTTGCAATGCTTTCAGTCATAGTACTTGAAAATAAAATCTTAAACAATTGGAATCATAAATCATAATTCTCTGTCGCTCAGTACTTTAGTGATAGTTAATAGTTGGAATATTTGTGAATGTTAACCTTTATTTTCTAGTTCCTACGTGCCAGACACGGTTCTACATATACTGATTCATCACCCTGTGTGGTCGTAGTATTATCATCCCCATGTATTATCATTTCCATTTTAACCCATAAGGATCCTGAAGCATGGAGATGGTGAGCAGCTTACTTATTAGACCAAACAGATGAGGAAGAGGGCTGGGATTCAAACTCAGACATTCTGAGTTGGGAGTCTCTGCTCCCTGAGACAGTACAGCATATACCCTGGAACACTTTGTGAATCACTGAAGAAAATTATAGTCAAGGTAATTTTATTGTTAATAATGTAACACAGTCTATATTTTTGAATGACAATCTTTGTTGACTATTTAAATATATATATACAATGGAATATTACTCAGCCATAAAAAGGAACAAATTGGGTCATTTGTAGAGACGTGGATGGATCTAGAGACTGTCATACAGAGTGAAGTAAGTCAGAAAGGGCAAAACACATATCATATATTAATGCATATATGTGGAACCCAGAAAAATGGTACAGATGAACAGGTTTGCAAGGCAGAAATAGAGACACAGATGTAGAGAACAAACGTATGGACACCAAGGGGAGAAAGTGGTGGGGTGGTGGTGGTGGGATGAATTGGGGGATTGGGAATGACATATATACACTAATATGTATAAAATAGATAACTAATAAGAACCTGCTGTATAAAAAATAAATAAATTCAAAAAAAACCCTGTTAGCCATCATATTTATTAATGAGAAATGCCTGTTTATCTGTCATATTGGATAGAAGTTGATTTTAGGTGTCTCAAATATCTTCAAAATAGGGCTGATGGACACATTTCTGTTATAGGAAGGTTGTTAGTCTTGTTCTATAAGAGCTACATTGTAGGGCTTCCCTGGTGGCGCAGTGGTTGAGAGTCTACCTGCTGATGCAGGGGACACGGGTTCGTGCCCCGGTCTGGGAAGATCCCACATGTCGCGGAGCGGCTGGGCCCATGAGCCATGGCCGCTGAGCCTGCGCGTCCGGAGCCTGTGCTCCGCAACGGGAGAGGCCACGACAGTGAGAGGCGCGCGTACCGCCAAAAAAAAAAAAAAAAAAAAAGAGCTACATTGTAAAGTTCTATTTACTCTTTCTCTTATCAACAGCAAAAATATTCTGCCAGTCAAATGTGTTTCCTTTCAGTTGAGGTGCTATAAACTGAATGTTTGTGTTTCCCCCAAAATCATACATTGAAACCTAACCCCCAAGGTGATGGTATTTGGAGGTGAGGCTTTTGGGAGGTGATTAGGTCATGAGGGTAGTAGATCCCTCATGGATAGGATTAATGAAAGCGGCTCCAGAGAGGTCCTTGCCCCTTCTGACATGGCTAGAAGATGGCTCTCTATGAACAAGGAAGTGGGCAGAAGAATTAGTACTAATGTGTTGATTGCAATATGCTTCTATTTCCATGTATCATTTAAGAATGTAATTTTAAAGTGAACTGACTATATAGAATTTGGAATTTCCAAGTTGAAAACAAGTCTTGTCTAAACTTTAATATTTTTTCTATTATGCCCTTTGTTAAATGGTGGAATCTTTGGGTAAAATAAGATAGTGAGGCTCAGTTCTATTAGACATTTTGAGAACCTGGATTCAGAGAGGGAAGGAAGAAGAGAGGGAGGAAAGACTAGGAGAGACAGCCACAGGTAATGGGTAGAAACTCTATACCTGAGTCTAGTTTAACATGAGAAAGAATTACTTTGTTCAGGTTCAGGAGTTGAATGCACTTGGGTCCTCGGAGGATGCAAATTGGGAAAGGTGAGCCCATGACTTGGGGCTATGACTCCTAAGAGAGAGACTGATAATGTTTTAAAATGCCTGTTACGTAAAGGACAGGCCATTATCCTAATTGATTCCTTTTTCTAACAAACTTATTTATTGGGTTGTGTTTGTGTGTGTAGAAGAAAGAATACATTTACTGGCTTTATAATAATGATCACTGGAAACTGGTATTTGTGTTCAAGATACTCATTTTATGGGCAATTTTTTTTTTCTGGGGGAAGCCTCTATTCCATAAAGTGGTTATGCACGGATTATTTGAGAATAAACAATGCTGATTTTATCCTTTCCTTGTCTTTTGAGCTCTGACGGTGTATTTTTCACTCCTCTGTGCGACCCAGTCACATTCTTTGGCGTTTTAATGATGACATTTAGAACAGAGAGAGGTCAGTGGTAAAGCTGAGGATTTGAGACAGGGGAGGTTGGATGCTAGAGCTGATAAGAAAAAGGTTTTGGGTATATGATGACAAGAAAACCACCCAGGGCATGGTGAAAGAGGGATAGACAGAAAAGACAAACAGAAAATAAAAATTTACTCAACTAAAAATGTTTTATTTGTGAGCATATCAGTTAACTGTGGCCTTAGTGACGTGAGCCTCCCATATATGACTGGGCTGTGGATATTCACTATAAAACTATAGTAAGATCAGAGATAGAACCCCAGCTTTCTCTCTCTGCCCTAGAAGAAGTTTGGGTGAACAGAGAGTAAATTTCATCACTGCATCAGCCAATTGGATCAACTTATTTCCCTTTTTGCTCTTTGCCACTAATAAATGAGTTGAATGAAACAGACAAACATTATTTTGCTTCCTATAAAACTTTGAATTAGCTACAAGTGGGTGTGTGCTGATGACATGATGAGAGACGGTTTTCTCCCGTCCTCATGAGCAATTGCATTCTGCAAACTACAGCTTCTGTGCCACCAGAATACAGGGCGCATTGTTCTATTTCCCAGTAATTGGCAGAGAACAATTAAAATTCAAAGAAAAGCTCAGTGGTAGAGGAAGGACATTGTGTCTCGCAGACTGATGGCCCATAGCTCTCCCATTCTTCCCTGCACGATGGGGCGGTGGCCGTGCCCCCTGCTATCCCTATGCGGCGAGAGGGTGAGCAGCGGGTGCTAAGTGACTTGTTCTTCCAGTACGTGGCTCTTGAGAATCCTAATAAGAATAGGTGACAATTATTAGGCATGTCCTAGTGACGGCTCAAGAATCGTGATCTCAATTAATCTTTACCTAGTATGCCTTAGAAGTAGACTCCACTATTCATTGCATTTTATAGATAAAAGAAAGAGATGCTAAATAATTTGCTCAAGTCAGAGAAGAAATTAGTGTCAGGACTGAGTTGGACAACGCAGAACCCACTCTGGTCCGTGCATAGCCCCTGCCCTGTGGTTGCTGCTTGGCTATTGATTAATGAATGTCCAAAGGAGTAGAGTTCTCTGCACTTAGCCCGGCCATTTCACTCCCTGCCCCAGGCTGTCATGTTAGTCTTTCAGCAAGGCTCTAAATGTGACATTTCCCTGGTTACCCGTGACTCCCAGTTAAAATCTCCCCTTCTGCGCTCAGTTCCAGCCAGACTTTCCTTCTTTCTGCCATGGAACATACCAAGCTGTCTTCTGTCGCACAGGTAACTTAAATGCGCTGATCTCTGCCTGCAGTCCTGCCCTCTTCACCTGGTTCATTTCTTCTCCACCTTCTGATCTCAGCTGAAACTTCCTCATGAGATTTGCCTACAAAAACCCCTAATTGCATGCTCTTACAGTACCATACAACTTTTCTTTTACAAAAGTTATTACAGTAAGAATTCTACATTGTCTCAGGCTGGTTTTGTTCATCACTGGGTCCCCAAGATTTATCACAGTGAAAATATTGAAGTTAAAAATATTTAAGATGCTGTTCTCTTTCTACTTGCATCTTACCTGTTGTGAAGGTTTCTACTTCCTCTTTCCCCTTTCTGCACCACAGCCCTTATCTTTCTCCAACCATTTGTTGTGGAGGCATTTCAAGATAAATATCACGCAAATCAGAGGTCCTCAACACATGATGAATATCAGAGTCACCTAGGGAGCTCTTAAAAATTTGATAGCTGTTGAGCATTCTTTCATGTGTTTGTTGGCAGTCTGTATATCTTCTTTGGAGAAATGTCTATTTAGGTCTTCTGCCCATTTTTGGATGGGGTTGTTTGTTTTTTTGTTATTGAGCTGCATGAGCTGCTTGCAAATTTTGGAGATTAATCTTTGTCAGTTGCTTCATTTGCAAATATTTTCTCCCATTCTGAAGGTTGTCTTTTCGTCTTGTTTATGGTTTCCTTTGCTGTGCTAAAGCTTTGAAGTTTCATTAGGTCCCATTTGTTTATTTTTGTTTTTATTTCCATTTCTCTAGGAGGTGGGTCAAAAAGGATCTTGCTGTGATTTATGCCATAGAGTGTTCTGCCTATGTTTTCCTCTAAGAGTTTGATAGTTTCTGGCCTTACATTTAGGTCTTTAATCCATTTTGAGCTTATTTTTGTGTATGGTGTTAGGGAGTGATCTAATCTCATACTTTTACATGTACCTGTCCAGTTTTCCCAGCACCACTTATTGAAGAGGCTGTCCTTTCTCCACTGTACATTCCTGCCTCCTTTATCAAATATAAGTTGACCATACATATGTGGGTTTATCTCTGGGCTTTCTATGCTGTACCATTGATCTATCTTTCTGTTTTTGTGCCAGTACCATACTGTCTTGATTACTGTAGCTTTGTAGTATAGTCTGAAGTCAGGGAGCCTGATTCCTCCAGCTCCGTTTTTCGTTCTTAAGATTGCTTTGGCTATTTGGGGTCTTTTGTGTTTCCGTACAAATTGTGAAATTTTTTGTTCTAGTTCTGTGAAAAATGCCAGTGGTAGTTTGATAGGGATTGCTTTGAATCTGTAGATTGCTTTGGGTAGTAGAGTCACTTTCACAATATTGATTCTTCCAATCTAAGAACATGGTATATCTCTCCATCTATTTGTATCATCTTTAATTTCTTTCATCAGTGTCTTATAATTTTCTGCATACAGGTCTTTTGTCTCCTTAGGTAGGTTTATTCCTAGATATTTTATTCTTTTTGTTGTATTGGTAAATGGGAGTGTTTTCTTGATTTCACTTTCAGATTTTTCATCATTAGTGTATAGGAATGCCAGAGATTTCTGTGCATTAATTTTGTATGCTGCTACTTAACCAAATTCATTGATTAGCTCTAGTAGTTTTCTGGTAGCATCTTTAGGATTCTCTATGTATAGTATCATGTCATCTGCAAACAGTGACAGCTTTACTTCTTCTTTTATGCAAATCAAAACTACAATGAGATATCATCTCACACCAGTCAGAATGGCCATCATCAAAAAATCTAGAAACAATAAATGCTGGAGAGGGTGTGGAGAAAAGGGAACACTCTTGCACTGCTGGTGGGAATGTGAATTGGTACAGCCACTATGGACAACAGTATGGAGATTCCTTAAAAAACTAAAAATAGAACTACCATAGGACCCAGCCATCCCCCTACTGGGCATATATCCTGAGAAAACCATAATTCAAAAAGAGTCATGTACCAAAATGTTCATTGCAGCTTTATGTACAATAACCAGGCGATGGAAACAACCTAAGTGTCCATCATCATATGAATGGATAAAGAAGATTTGGCACATATATACAATGGAATATTACTCAGCCATAAAAAGAAACGAAATTGAGCTATTTGTAATGAGGTGGATGGACCTAGAGTCTGTTATACAGAGTGAAGTAAGTCAGAAAGAGAAAGACGAGTACCGTATGCTAACACACATATATGGAATTTAAGAAAAAAAAAATCTCGTGAAGAACCTAGGGGTAAGACAGGAGTAAAGACACAGACCTACTAGAGAATGGACTTGAGGATACGGGGAGGGGGAAGGGGAAGCTGTGACAAAGCGAGAGAGAGGCATGGACATATATACACTACCAAACGTAAAATAGATAGCTAGTGGGAAGCAGCCGCGTAGCACAGGGAGATCAGCTCGGTGCTTTGTGACCACCTAGAGGGTTGGGATAGGGAGGGTGGGAGGGAGGGAGACTCAAGAGGGAAGAGATATGGGAACATATGTATATGTATAACTGATTCACTTTGTTATAAAGCAGAAACTAACACACCATTGTAAGCAATTATACTCCATAAAGATGTAAAAAAAAAAAAATTGATAGCTGTGCCCACTCCTGGTCAGTTACATCGGAATGCCAAACAGGTATGTGCATTTCGTAAATGTAGACAATGTTAACTGCAGCAGGAGGTGAACTTGTGTGATTGAAGGGACTCTTGCAAATTCCCAGCAGTGATGGGAAGAAACCAAATCTTTATGAGACACGAGGGTTTTTGCTTACTTGTGTTTTTAATGAAACCTCTTGACTTTTGAATCATTCGATTTGCCTCTTCTTTTGCCCTAGGAAGATTTTTGCAAGCATTTTCAGTGAACTTGGCAGGAGGACTTTGTATTGTTGTCGATATGTATGTTTCAAATAATATATTAAATAATTCTTCAGAGTTGCAAACCAACCTTCTTTTCCAGTTGGAGTCACTTTTTCAGTTGACTAAATAAGTTTTTCTGATTCAAGAAAAATAAATACACAAATGCTAAAGAAAAAAATTTCATATTTTGTTCTCTCTGCAGTTCATATTCGACTATCTACTTAACTTTGGCCTGTCTGATTTCATTTACTGGTGGCAAAATATGACTTGTAATTTTTTTTTTTTACAAAAAAAATATTTTAAGTACTTCGAGTGATGTCAGAAAGTCTTCTAAAAGCTGTTCTTATTTCAGTATAATAATCATAAATGTATAAATTGGATTTCCCTGGAAGTATGCATTTTAAAACTTAAGGGAGGGGGTGCTTGTTTGGAGAGACTAATGCATTAGAACTCTATAGTGGAAGTCACAATTAAAGATTTTAAATCGAATTTGGCTTCAGACAGGGTTTCTTAAGCATTTGAGTGAATGATTGAGTGGCTTTTAAGTGAGGGAAAAGCAATGGGGTTTGCCTGTAGACTTTTAATTTACCCATAAAAATGTATTCCCAAGTGAGATATGTTACTGCCTCATGATTTTGCCACGCCTAGAAAGTAGTTGATTCCTGCTTTGTCCTGTCCTTGAAGTAATAGTGAGCCACATGGCTTTCAGTAAAAATACTGAGATCAGAGAGAGGAGAGGCGCTTCCCTGGTGGTGCAGTGGTTGAGAGTCCGCCTGCCGATGCAGGGGACACGGGTTCGTGCCCCGGTCTGGGAAGATCCCACATGCCGCGGAGCGGCTGGGCCCGTGAGCCATGGCCGCTGGGCCTGCGTGTCTGGAGCCTGTGCTCCGCAACGGGAGAGGCCACAACAGTGAGAGGTTCCTTTGCTATGAGTTTTCTGTAGAGTTCAATGGGGAAAAAAAGCATTTTCTGCAACTATTGATTTCAAGCCTTTTCCTATCACTAATGTTCTAAAAAGGGCCTATTCTGCTAGGATATAATCCATAAAATTTGATGAAAAAAATTCCCATTGTAGAATAGAAGTTGACAAGTAGCAGAAAAAGAATTCATGGGGACATGTGAAAAGAAGACAAACATTCATGGGAGACTCGGAACAGATGTGGGATTTCTGTAATACTGTTGTTCTGAAAAGTGCTTCTGTAACTTTGGAGGCTGGAATTCAATTTATGTCTTTGCGTTATCTTTTAAGGAGGTGATATATAAAGATATATATATACATATATTTATGTATATATATATATGTGTGTGTATATATGTATATATTTATTTATATACATTTATATCTGCCACCTACTTGGTGCTCAGTAAATCTTACTTGAATCTCAAGATGCAGAAATCTAAGGTGACCATACATCCTGCCTTGTCCTGGATGGATTTCAGTTTATATCTGTTATCATGGGTAGTTATTCATAGTGCCCATCTCACAAACATCTTGGTAAACTGATAATATATATGGTCGCTTTCCTTAGAAGCAACGTGTCCAACCTCTTGGTCTTGGTTAACTGAGGTGCAATCGCTTGGACAAATCTTGAAATTTGAAACTGATCTTTGATTTGGGCTGAAATGTCATCCTCATGTCCGAGGATGTCCTTAGATTCCCAATGGCTGAGAAGTGATAAATGAGTCTCTCTGTAAGCAGCAGGCCTCCTCAGAGGTGGGTGAGGACCCGAGATATTTAACAGCTCCATTAATGACCCGGAAGAGCTTGATAAGCCGCTTGCTAATGAAACCTGCAGACGCCACTAATTGTGTAGGTGTTGGAAGTAACCGCCGAAGCATGAATAAAAAGCTCCAAGCCCAGGCAGGGGCTAGAAACACAAATGCCCATTTAGGCTAACTTTGTAAAGCAGTTCTGCGTCTCTTGGATTCTCAGTTCCTTCTGTAAATATTAAATCAGTGGCGTCTCTGAAAATGCTTGGCGCAAACGTGCAACTCGGTATGAATCGGTTAAACCAGATTTTAAGAGCAGCATCGTAACACCCATTCTTTCTTCTACTGTATCAAGAGTCCATCAGTGTCCAGTAAATATATTGATGGGTGTCAAGGGGTCCATGACCCCCTTGAGGTAGCTTACCCAGCATTTGGTATGTGTGCCTGTGGTCACTGTGAGTGCATGGCTGTGGGTTTCTCTGGGGAGAGTGTCTACAGCTTTCATCATGCGTTCAATGGTGTTGACAGTGAGAAGTACATTAAGAATCTCTGTAGTGGTCTGTGAGTTTCCTTTAAGGTTTTCTTTTTGTTTTTTTTCCCACTGCTCTGCGCACACGCTGAACTTTTTGTACTTTCAGCATGCCAGAACGGCTGTCTCAGCTCAGGGCCTGGGCGGTTGCTGTTACTTTGCCATCCCCCGGATATTTTCACAGCTATTACAATTTCAGCTCTTTGGAAAGGTGTAAACTATTACCCCAACTTCAGGCACTCCCTATCACTATGCCTTCTTTTGTTATCCTCATAAGACAAGAGTAGCTAAAGTATGACTTTTCTTGTTTATTATTTCTATTCACTTGTGTGCTGCCATCCAGTGAACTGCCAGCCCCTTGAGAAGAGCGTCCTTGACTTTCTTGCTCACGGATCCATGATAGGTCCTCAGTGGTTATGTGTGGCAGGGAGGGAGGGAGGGAGGGAGGGAGGGAGGGAGGAAGTTTTATATCACATCGAATCTGTCACATAGTGTATATTAAGTAGTTTAATGAATGAAGAACTGAAAGGATGTATGAATGAATAAGCACGTCTTCCTGAGCTTGTTGTAAGGGTGTGGAGGGAAGGATGAGGCCTAAGCAGTGGAAAAATTCACCCTGCTCTTCTTTGGCACAATAGAGATTTTTTTTACTCTCCAGCCTGCAAAACCTTTTCCATTAGCTAGTCCTTAAGTAGTTCTGGGTGGTGCTTTCGGTTCTGAAACGAAACTCCCCAGTCATATTTCCTGTGTCGTAAGGATGGACTGGTTCAACTGCTGACAAGATGAAGTCCTGGCATATTGAATTCTATCCAGAATTCAGTATTGAGGAGAGGTCCACTAAAAGCGTTTTGCGTCTACGTTCATTCAGTGGGACTGGAATTTTCCAGGAATAAAGGCTAAATGGGGTGGCATTTTTATCACTGGGGTT
This sequence comes from Phocoena sinus, assembly GCF_008692025.1. NCBI lineage: Eukaryota > Metazoa > Chordata > Mammalia > Artiodactyla > Phocoenidae > Phocoena > Phocoena sinus. The sequence continues at coordinate 63,067,236 of NC_045778.1, read as the reverse complement.
TCTGCTCTACAGTCAAAATACATCCTTCAAAATCAGAAAGCAATGTCATAAATTCTCCTCCTCACAGGAATTAACCTCTTCTGATTGTGGAAAAGGAATTTTTTTTTTCCTTTTGGCTGAAGCCTATTGTCCTGTTCTTATTTGATTGATTCATATCTCACATCTGATTTTCCCTGTCAGGTGTTTAAAAGTGACCATTTTCTCTGAAAGCCTGTCAGCCCTGGATACTAAGTTGCAGAATAAAATAAAATATCTGATCTTTATATGTAAGCATCAGCTATTAAGTCATATCTAGCAACATCTACGATTCAGAATGATTAACTAACAAATGTATTTGTTTTGGCTAAATCTCTCCCTTAGGCTAGTTTTTAAAAGTTAAGAATTTTGGTTGATGAGGCCTCTTCCCACAGGAGCCTGTGCTAGTGGGCTCGGTTCCTTGAAACTGTTGGTAGAAGATAGTGAACTTGTGGAACAACAAACCCAATTTCATACACTAATATCCTTTATTAAACGGGCTTGAAGCCAGAATTTGAAACTGAGGCACATTGCATTTGTTTACTGTTAATTCTCTCTTCATACAAGCTGTTAGCCAGAGCTAGCATTCTAACAGCATCATGTATATGCCAAAAGTACTGGAAAAATTTTTCCCCCTAAAATTCCAGATTCATTTCTATACTCTTGTAATTTTTACTGCATAATTAACAGTAATGTTTGACACTGTCATCCTCTTGACAGACTCTAACATGGAACATCTGGTGTTATTTAGCCAAGGGCCCTGGTTCTATTCTCCAGTACAAAAGGGTTCTGATTAATTAATCATTGCCCAACCTGAATAATACATTAAAGATAAACTTCAGTGCTTAGGAAGAAACAAAGGGGAAAGTTTTCTTATGTTATAGAAGATGGAGTTTCCTATGAATAGAAATGTAAAAATGAGTAAGTTTTAGCACTTACCCCAGGTCCTTAGCTGGAAGTGAAAGAGACAGAGTGTCTTCTTAGATGGCCATGGTTTGGGGTTCAACCAACAGAGCTTACCACCTGCCCTGGGGTGTTTATCTCCTGCTCCTGTCTAGGCAGCCCCTCTTGACTTTAATGCCTTTGTCTCACACCTAATGCATTCTGTTGTCTGTGTGCCAAGAAGGACTCAAAGAGAAGACAGTTCACTGAGCGCCTATGTGGTGAATTTTGCATGGACTTTATGTTTCTTTCTTTATTGTGTACCAGTGCCTGTCGGAGCTGCTGACACCAGTAGACACTCAGTAGGTGTTTGTTCAGTTTACAAATGGGAATCCTTTTGCCGTGCCAACTAGGTTCCCAAGTTATCATTGCTCTCTTCTTACCAAAGGCTAGAAGTTGGTGTAGTTGATATTTCCATCTGTTTTTCTCTGTATGAATGTCGCTCCGTGACTCACAGACTTTATATCCAGCAACTTATAAAATGCCTAAAGTGTGTGATCTTCATTGCGTTAAATAAGATAATAACCTGTTTATGATTTTTGCTGCTTTTTCTCTCTTTTTAAGAGTCCTTTACAAGTGTTTTTCAAACACAAAAATCTCTGTTACTGGCTTTAAACATGGCCCTGCTGTGTGGCTTTGTCAAAATACCTCCTTCCTAAAAGCCATCCTTTGGCTTGCTAGTTGTGTGCCTTCCGTGGCCTTTCCTTTAGGCCTAATACAGATTATTTTCTATTCCATCCCCAAAGTTATCTCACCTACAATCTGAATGGGTGTGAAAAGTTGCACGTAACTAAACATATTTAGCTGTAAGACATTAGTTGAGATTAGCTCAACTCTAAAGGTCAAGGGATGTTTTCCATCTTCACAAGCCCCATAATGTATTTATTTATAAGTAGTTATCAGTTCAAATATATTTACTTTGCAAATACTATATCCAAGGCGAGGTCCTAGGCACTGGAGATACAGCAGTGAATAAAAGGGCAGGTTCCTGCTTTCATGGAGTTTACATCCTAATTGCAAGACGAATTCACAGATTAATGTAGGGTATGCTATTTCAAGTGGTGTTAAGCGCTATGAAGAAAAGTAAGGCAGAGTAAGTAGAAAGACAGTGAGGTGCTATTCTAAGCTTCTTTGTGTTCTTTCCAAGGAGCTTACTGGGTATTACTGAGCACCAATTGTGTGCAACACTTTGTGCTAAAAGCCCATTCCCTGTAATGTACTTTCAGTCTAATGATGGAGATAGGAAATGCATAAAAATAGCTAAAACATAGTGTTGAAAATAATCGAGCCAGTAAGAGAGGTACATAATAGTATCAAGGAGCTTGAAAAACTGAAAGGGCCCCCCTGAGTAGCCATAAGTGTAAAGGCTTCTCAGAAGAGGGGTGTGGGAGATGGGCCCAGGTGAGGATGGGGCTCCATTCACAGGAACAACTTGAGCAAGGACATGACATTAGGAAAATACTGGCAGTACCCTGAGGTAACACATGGTCCATTTTGGCTAGAGTGCAGGGAGAGAGCCGGATCCTATTGAGAGAGCGGCGTAAAGTTCCCTTGTCGCCAAATTTTGAAGGGCCTCAAATGCCAAAGTGAGAAATTTGAATATAAGAGCCACTTCAAAAAATATGTATTTACATGTTTCCTGATTATCAGAGTAATTCATTTCATCATGTAAAACGTAGGCAATTCCTAATAATAACATTTCAGGCAGAAAGGTGAGTTAACAGAGCTATGGTAACAAAATAATAACCCATCAGTGGTGTATAGACAATTCTGAGTGGAAGGAGTGGCAGAATAATCGTGTAAGGTTATCGACGTCACCAACAGTAGTTTTGTTTTTAACTACTTGTTCTGCTGACATCTAGGTTCTGTCTAAAATAAAATTGAATGCCGGATGGGCCTTTTCCAGAAACTTTATGAAATTCAAATACATAGCCACCGTCATGGTTAAGGGACCGTTTGAGAGGCATCAAGTTTTCTTTGCTTCCTGCTCTTGCTTGCACCCCTTTATGCTAAACGGTTGTCCGGAGTGTTGTGCCTCAAAGGATATTGATCCTAATTAAAGATTGAATTTTCAGGGCTTCCCTGGTGGCGCAGTGGTTGGGAGTCCGCCTGCCGATGCAGGGGACACGGGTTCGTGCCCGGGGTCTGCGAAGATCCCACATGCCGCGGAACGGCTGGGCCCGTGGGCCATGGCCGCTGAGCCTGCGCGTCCGGAGCCTGTGCTCCGCAACGGGAGAGGCCACAGCAGTGAGAGGCCGTGTACCGCAAAAAAAAAAAAAGATTGAATTCTCTGGAAGGTTTTTTTTTTTTTTTTTTTTTTATTCCGGTACGCGGGCCTCTCACTGTTGTGGCCTCTCCCGTTGCGGAGCACAGGCTCCGGACGCGCAGGCTCAGCGGCCATGGCCCACGGGCCCAGCCGTTCCGCGGCATGTGGGATCTTCCCAGACCGGGGCACGAACCCGTGTCCCCTGCATCGGCAGGCGGACTCCCAACCACTGCGCCACCAGGGAAGCCCAGGGAAGCCCTCTGGAAGGTTTTAAATCCCAGCAATTAATACATGGATGTAGAAAGCCAAATGATCTCTTCCCTGGAATCAAAGTCCTTTCTCTTTTCAGATTCTTTGCTAGAAAAATAAATTTCTTCTTTCACACACTCTGATATGCAAGAGACTCATGTCAGTGCCCAATGTAAAGAGTTTTTTAATCCTTTTGCATTTTCTCACCCTCTGTTTCTTGGCTGCATATTGACTTTTATGAGCTCTAGTTACTTTGCTTTTGGGGCCTCTTTCTCTATAAAAATATATTATGATTGTATTTCATGACTGCATTGGTATAAAAACAAATATTGACATATAATGTTATTTACTTAAACATTGTCTTTGAGCTAAAATTTATGTTTTTTTCTTTTGATTTTAAAATAAATTAAAACATTGCTCTGGTCCCCTAAAACTGGTGTGAGCCTTAGGAGCTCTGCATGATATACCTAAAGGGGACGTTGGTCCTTCTTCCTAACTGTGGAGAGCGGATAATAAGCTGAATTAAGAACCAGTATGCATGGTGGGGCCCAAAGGTGTCCCCATAAGACTCTGCAGATACGGACTTTAGGGCAGATACTGGATACTTTGAAAATACCTCCCACTTGTACACGAGGAACATGGGGAAAGGTCAGATTCATTTTACTGACCTTTTCTTTCCCATCAGCAATGGCAGCTTCAATCTTTTATTTGCAGTGAATTTAGGAAAAATAGGGGCCTCAGTACGCTTACATGAGAGCCACCGGAGTCAGTTAGCAAGGTCCCTTTGAATGAATTTCCGTTTTCTAGGCCCCATTTAATGCAATCAGAATCTCAACTGTTTGAGGCATATGAATCTCATGCACGCTTAAGCTCGTAGCCACTGTTCTACTAAACATCTACGTGGGTTTCTCTCCTCCAGTAGTTCTCCATTGCGGAATAAAGCCTGGCTCCTTAACCTGGCATTGACTGTCCTTCATAGTATGTTCCAACACCTCTCAGAGCCTGGTATCTCCTTCTCCAGCCCTGCTGAAGTACCAGAAGTTACTCAAATGTACAGTCTTCTCTTTGGGCCTAAAATCCACTTCTTTCACAGGCTCTCAGTTTCGTATTCATTCCTAAGGACTCATAGTAAATGCTATCCCCTCTCCAAAGCTCCTGTGGATCCTTTAGTATTTTTAAAATTGACCCCTCCTTTCTTTGTGCCGTACCCACGTAGCTAGTATACCACCTGGGGCACATTATTGCATTTCTTTAGTTGTGACTGTCAACTTGAAAAAAAACACACGATGTGAGAGCTGTGAGTTTCAGTTTTATCTGGGGACTTACTGAGGACTACAGCCCAGGAGACAGCCTCTCAGGTACTGTGAGCTTCCTCTGAGGAACTGTGTCAAAAGAGGTAGAGGCAGAAGCAGGTACATATATATAATTTTGGCAAAGGGGTACGTGCAAATCAAGCGTACATCTCAGTAGAAGGTTGCTGCTAGTCACGAGGAACGGATACCTAATTGAATGGTTTTAGTGCTTTTCTTAGTCTGGGGAGGTGCAAGAATCCGGGTTCGTAAAAATTTCTCCTTAAAATATCTGACTGTCTGAAGGCCTTTTCTGCCAGTTTTCCCAGAGCACGGAGTTCCTTATTCTCAGTCTTCACCCTGAATTCTTTTCAGGGTACACTGTAGGTCAGCAATTGCAGTAACTAATGACTCAATTCTTGTAGGACTGGGTGGCAAGTGGCACTCCTTACTTGGCATGACTTTCCCCTACAAGTTAGCATGCTCATTTCTTAAAAGCAGGGCTAATTTCTCATTTGTTTGTTCATTTTACAAATTACAGTGCTTGTTTCTTACAGGCAGAGTACTTTTCTTAACTACATTTCCCTTTTGTGTATATATGTATGTATATTTGCTTGTTTATATATTTATTAATTCTTAAGGCTGAACACAGGCAAGGGAGAATGTGAACCTTTCAAATGGCAGTGTCTTTCAATATAAAACCCTCAGGATGAATAAAAACTTGTGAGAGAAAAGACCTATTAAACTACCCATTACTAGTACTAAGTCTTCCTCCCTGAGGACATGAATAAAGGCTTATTCCTTCTCCTTAGATATTTTCTAGCTCTTTGCCTGGATTAGATTTTAATGACCGAGGATCCGGAGGTCTCAGTAGTTCCCTGCAAGTATTTTGTGGCTATCAACTTGACTTGTAGAATTTTTATTTTTTTCTCCTGGGAAAGATTTCTATGCTTAATTGAATTGTCTATTTGAAGGGTGACAGAAGATGAAGAGGAATTCATTAGATGCCTGGGGTCTTTGGAATAATATAGCTTGGAACATCTAGCTCAAGTACTTGAACAAATAAATTTTATGTTGGAATAGCCTCAGAATCTCCAACATGGAGTTCATGCCCGTCAGGGCAGCACCAGTGTTAGTGGTCAATCATCACTTCCCCACTGGCAAAGTGGAAGTTGGAGCTAAACTGGGGACTTCCTATACACAGCATGAGAGCTCCAACCCTGCGTCCTCATGCCGAGGGCAGATATCGCTGTTCTTTCGAAACACATTCACACTGTGCTAGGATGGCCTCGGAAAAACATTCACTAAAACAAATTTGAGTTAGCATAAGAGAGAAAACGTATCTGCCAGCCTGGTTCTAGATGATCTCTATGGCTCTTTATAACTCTAGATGATACTCTATTTGCTTAAGAGTTTGCTGTACTTCGGGGTTGATATCATGGTAAGTTTTGAAGACTCATCTCTTCGCTTGAGATGCTCCATTTTAAGGTTAATGAATCTTTATTATGGACTCAGATTTGATACTGGAACAAGGATTTAAATTTTTAAAAGCTTTACATTTTCCCCAAGTGCCCTAAGAGCTGTTCTTTTCTTCTTTGAAAACCTAAAGTAGATAGGACACATATTATTCCCATTTGTGGTGAAGAAACCGAGTTGCTAAATGTTTAATTGGTTTATCTAGGGGAACACAGATATATCCTCTGAAATTCCTGTTTGAAACGTAGTGAATGCCCCAGCCGAGATGGCTCAGTCTTCTGAGGGCTGTGATCTCACTTTTCACTGCATAGTTGGATTTACGTGCCAACCTTTTACGTAAAATTCTATTTGAATATAGGGCTAAAAATATTTTTAAAAAACATTGGTGGAGAGGAAGGAGAAATGAGCTGGAAGTTTGAGTGTATTTCATTTGCAAATAAAAAACCCAAATGGGACTCAAACTGACTCCACGACAGAGGGAAATGACGGCTCCTGGAACTGTAATGTCAAGGGATAGCCCTACCTTCAAGCCCCCTCAGATCCCAGGGCTTTGGTCATCAGAGATCTCCCTTCCCAGCTTTCATCTCCACACTTCTGTAAGTGCATTTCATCCTTGGCCAGAATCTTTCAGAAGGTGTCAGAGAGCCAACAGTCACGAAATGCTTAACAGCAGAAGGAGAGAGCCTCTTTCCCAATGGCATTAACCAGAGTCCTGAGTCTGCTTCTCATCGCTTTCAGTAGGGCCACGTGCTTTCCCGGATAAATAACCACGTAGGAATATATGAGTAAAACATATTGTATTTTCATGGGTTCCCCCCCAAATACAAATTATATCATACTACACATCTGTTCTGAACTTGCATTTTTCCTCCCACCTAACAGCACATCTTAGAGATATTTTTGTGGGTATCGATACATGTAGATCAGTCTTTTCAACTGTTGCATAACATTACAGTGAACAAATACAATATTGATTATTTAATAATTTTACCAGTGAGCATTTAAATAATTTGAATTATCTTTGTTACAGCAAATTTGGCATTATTTTAATGCATTTTACATACCCCTTGGGCTGCATATGAGATTATTTCTCTAGCATAGATACCAGGAGGTAGATCTGCTGGGTTAAAAGCTATAAGCTTTGTGGATGAGTGCCAGTTGACTCGCAAAAAGTTTCACCAGCCTCATGAGTTTGTCAGGTTGTTGCTGCTGCTGCTGGCAACTCCTTACTGAATACTCGCTCTTGGCCACGTACTGTGCTGAGTGTTTTCTCTTACTACAGCCCCAATAGGGTTACCCTGTGAGATACCTGCTAATGTCATCATTAATTATCGTTTTACAGAAGAGTGTGTCAAGGCTTAGAGAATTCTAGTCACTGGTCTAAATTTAGAAAAGTGTTTGTCTTGTTTTGATAAACTAAAGATGAACTTTATATTCTAAAGTTAGAGGGTATATTACTTGGACTATCCCATGTGCTCAGGGAGGAAATTTATCCCTGAGTCTTGGGCCAAATACATTAAGGAGAAAATCCACAAACGTTCCATCCCTGTGTCCAGCGTATGTGATTTGGATTCCATACAATATTTCTGCAGTTATTACCTGGCGTTATTAAATGTGGAGTGAAACAAAGTCAATAAAACAAAATTGCTGCTGACTTTCTTACTGATCTGAGCATTAGCCCCCCAGAGAAAATTAACATGGCAAGGAGAAAACTGGAAAAAAAAAACCCAAAAAAGCAAAGAAAGCAAAACGGACCATTAGAGAAAGCAACACACACATTGCATAGAGTAGGGCACGTTTCTCCGTGGAGTCATTGGCTGTTGTGTAACATGGTTCATGTGGTGATGACAGTGGCTTAGAATCCTCGCAAGATGTGTTATCACTGTGGCTGGCTTCCTGGACTCCGGTGGTATTAAGAAGCGTTACTTTACTTAATCCTGTGAGGAGATGTGTTTATTTAACCTTCAGTTGTGGCTATCAGATGTTTAGCTCTATTTAACGTAGATTGCACTGGTGGAAGATTGTCTGGTCTCTTTAAAAAAATAGATCAGCTGCTGAGCTCTTAGAAGGTGGTTAATTGGTAGCTGCTGAGTGGAAAAGGCACCCCCGCCCGCCCATACCTCCCAGCTGAACCCAGAGGAGAGCCAGAGAGGAAAAAAGGCCGCTTCCAATGACTCTGGAAAGAATGGGCTGAGCTCAGTTATTCTGAGAACCAGGAAATAATCAGACCAGATAAATTTAAGATACTTTGGCTCATGCTAGAGAACATTAAATATTCTCGGCACATTTCAATTTTAGAAGTTTCTATAGAACAAATGAGAAAGCAGCGTTATATAGGGCCAGAATTTGCAGTCAGTTTATAAAGAGGTTTGATATACGTTTTATTCCATACTTTTTTGGATTACATCCATCCATATTGCTTAGCTCAGTCATGTTTGATAGTTTATTTAAGTTTTGCTCTTGTAAACGAGTCCTCTTTATTTTGCCATAAACTCTTGTGGCAGCTTCTTTACCATATGTTAACATTCTGGACCTAAAATCTATCATGTTTTTGACTTTGGTATTTTTTTCCTGCTGTGTTCAAAAGATGAACCGATCGCCGCTGACCTGTTGGCAGGATTAGAAGGTAGAGTATATAATATTGAATATTAAAGATGTTAACTGATTCAGCCAACGGGAGGCCAACTCCCCTTCTGTAGATGGTGAATATTTAGAGTATATTAGTATCCACGTCATGCAAGTTTCTGTCCCATTTCTGACAGAAGTATTAACATTTACAGCCTTTGTTGCGCTTGGAATGTGTATCATGCACTGGGCCGTCTTAAATGTGTGTTATTTCATTTAATTCATGCCACCCCACCGGGAGGGTCTACATTCACCCTCATCCCCATTTTACCAGTTAAAAGCAAATAGGATTTAATCTGCTCACCTAGAACCATAGTTATCAAGCAGCTGATTCAGAGCTACACCTCCCACCTGTCTGATTTCAGGCTTCATTTTACTACCTTGCTGAGTGCTTGCTTTCCCCTCCCTGCTGTTTTCTTTCCCCCACACACACATGTCCTACAACTTTAGGAGAAGTTTCTTTTGCTTTTTTCTGCTTTATTTTTCCATTGAGAAAAGCTTACAAAGTCTCAATTTAGTACCTTTAATGACTCTTTTTTCCCTCTATAGCTGTGTTTGGCGACCCCTGGCCATAAATAAGTAGAGAAATGAACAAATAAAGTGTCCTTCAAACAAAGCACATAGAAAGTTCCTTCTTTTAAAATTTTGTTTGGGAATTGGTTTCTCCTCTTAGCCTCTCCAGCTGAAGCAGCTGGGACTAATGATCCTTTTCCGGTGTTCACCTCAAAGTGATGTCAAAAGAATTGGATGAGTTGTTTTGCAGGAATAACAACATAATATTCAGTATTTTGAGGATTGCACCGAGTCTCCCCATGATTTTTGCCTGGAAATGATTTCGTCTGAGAAAAACACTGGGTTTCCCTACTCCCACAGCTCATTTATAAAATATGCCAATAGTTATTCAAGCTTCTTTGGATCCAGAAGCCAGATAGAAATGCAAACAGATGATGGCTGTTTTATTCTTATCGAGCTTCCACCAGGGCTGGCTGCCTGTAGACCTCTCCCCTCTCTCTAGGAGCTTGGATACAGTGTATGCCCCGAAGTTAGTTCTGTAACTTGTGTATCCATGGGAGCACATTTCCATCACTGAATCTATTGGAAGGCCAGGTTCATTTCTTTGGTTCTAATTGAAAACGTAAATGAACAGATAGAATACTAGCAAAATTAGAACCTTCTTTAGAAATGGAACCCTGAGCAATATGAGAGGATGATGAGAGTACTACTTAAATATTTTAGAACTTGAGATTTTTTTCAGCATAATGAGAGTTGAGTGGTCTGAGTCTAGATATCTTACCAGGGGATATTCAGGAGATGCAGAAAAGGAGGAAGCATTACGTAAGGAGGTCCCTAAAGTCTTAGAGCTAAAGCTCTAATTCTAACCAATTCTTTCATCTGTAGTTCTCACTTGTGTTGAAATTCACCACTGTGAACATTTCCTGTGGAACCAGCTCAGAGAGAAACAATGACTGTCTGGGCCAAGCTACCTAAATAGCTTGATGAGGTCACCTACAGCCTTGCGGGACCAGAGAATTTAAGTTCACTTATGTAACTATCTGTAACTCCCTCCTCAACATATTATGTGTGTGTGTATGTGTGCCTGTATGTATGAATGTTAAGTATACTTCCATGTGAAATATGCTTCAATGAGGCAATGGTTCTTCATTTCTACCTCTTAAATACTCCCTGTAACTGGTATATAGAATGAAAGGACTTAAAATTTAGCTTTTTTTTTTTTTTTTACTTAAATATCAAACACGTTCTCCTTCATACTGGCTAAACTAAACAAAAAAGATTGGCGTCCAGGACAGGCTATTAATGTCACTCTATCCCTAGCAGGTATAACATCATGGCACAGTACAAACATGGAGGCTTAGGAATCACACTGTCTGGGTTCTAAGCCTGATTCTGCCATTTACAATAAATATGACTCTGAGATATAAAATGGGATAGTAATGATAATGTCGATTTCATGGGAAGTTTGTGAGGATTAAGTGAAGCCATCCAGGTATAGCACTTAAGAGTGTCAGAATTTTAGAACTGTTAGCCCTTTAACTATTTCTAAAACACATTGGAGGTTTAATGACCTTCAGATGTGAAATAACTTAATTGAGATGAGATTTACCACTGACAGGCAAAAACAATTTAGAGAAAAAGCCTAAATTATAGGTGACATTTGCAATCAATCAATGAACCCTGAACCTCATCTCTGGAAACCCTCATTGGCAGTGGAGCTCCAGATGGTTAAATACTACATGTGTAGCATCGTGATTAACTTTTAATGTGCAACTAATGATAAGTATGGTTTTCACTCCATTCTTCTACCAAAGCATGGTTCTGCTGGTGTGGGGTTGGCTGAAGGGTGGGACTCTAGGTCACTGCATTAAGTTGAAGAGTTGAAGATTTTTTTTTTTTTTTTAACTCATTGGGAAGAGACATTCTTAGCGGGAAGCAAAGCACCTGATACACTGTGCTCCTCCCCCACCCCCACCCCCAAGAAAGTAATCCTGCATAACGTTATGTGTGAAGATTTTTTTCTGGAAGAAGTCACTGAAGCAAGATGCCCTAAGATACCTTACAGTAACACTGGAGCAAAATCTACATCTCCACATCTACAAAGATGTAGGGAGCCTGGAGATGAGCTCCAGAAGTGTCTTCCATCCCGTGTGGAGATTGGTAATCAATATCCAAAGCTCTTTTTTTAAAAATTACAAATGTCCAATTGTAACTGTACATACATTTGTGTTCTTCATTATACAGAAGAGCTAAATCATATAGCTTTTAGCTGATACTCCTCTTTTAACGTGATGAGTATTACATTGGTTATCTCAAAGGGTCAGGTTAGCATTTTTGTGTATTTCATTAATAAAAACAGGTAAAAGGATAACTCACCATATATGTATTAAAAAGAAAAGCGAATAAAACATGGTGTTTATAGGGAAACATCGTGAAAGGATTTCTGGTAGAAAAAAGGATAGGAGTCAATGTCCTAGTACATCCCCATCAGAGAGACAGGTATTTCTTCTACAGGTTCTAGATGAAAACTGAGAGAGGCTAAGTTTTCTCTGTTGGAATTGTTAGTGTTGTTTGAAGTTGAAGTATGAAGGAAGGACAACTAGCAAGCTCCCACTTTCACCCACACTTCTTCAAGGAGCCCCTGGCCTCCTCCCTTTTGGCTCTTTTCTGATACTGGGAGCGTGGCCAACCGTATTGACTCAACAACCTTGAGCTCCCTCCTAACCCCACCTCACCATTTCTGTCTATGAGATCTTCTTTACTACACAATCTAATTAAGACCTAACCAGGGTGCTTCCAGATGTGACAAATAAGGGATTTTCCTGTTGAATTGGTCTGCCTGTCTCTGTCCTTCCCAAGCTGTCCTGTGCAAATCTCTTTCCAAATGTGTTCATGATGCTGATTAGTTTCCCCAACCAACTACCAATGAACTAGGGGATTAGCCGGCTTATAATTGTATCTCACGTCCCCCAAAGCATCAGGAGTGATTAATGGACCACATGCAGGCAGCTGCCTTCCCTAACTCTGTATTTCATTATCCGGGAGGCCCACCAGCTCGGAAAAGTTTTCCTGGAAGCAGAAAACCCACTTGTACTGTAAACAACAGAACTTGGAAAATAAGGGAATGGGGGCGAGGATTTAAGAAAAGCAGCAAAAACTTAATAAACTTCAAGGAAGTTAAAACAAACAACCAGCTAAAACTCTAGAAGCTTTCTTTGTACTGTTAATGGGAGTATTTAATCTTTCTCATCTGTAATTTCTTTTTCTGTATGTAAAATGGACTTCCTACCTTATTGAATTGTTATGTGATCCTTTACTGATTAATTAAAGTAAGAGCTTAGCGTATCTTGGCACGTAGAACTTAGTGTTTACTGTTAGATGTCAGTGCTTTTATACAAGGTCTTCATCATTGCCTGTTGGCTGTAGAGACCACGCTTTGCACAGCCTGTGCTATGCTCCAGTCGGGAATCAAACCATTGCCATTTTGTAGCCGTGAGACTGAGGCCCAATAGGAAATAAGAATCAGGAAGGGTATAGTGCATGCTGTTGGTTCTTGGAATTGTGCCTCCCTTTCAAAATGAAGATGAGTTTGTTCTACTGGCAGGTTGTGGGGTGGACAGGTGTGGTAGTGACTGGCAAAAAATCCTTCCAGTGGTCAAGTTTTGCTCCTAGATTGCTGGCTGCAGCAGTGAGTTTGAGGGTGCGATGCCATGTGAAGTGTGCTGAGTGAGGAGGGGACGGGAGGGAGCTTAAGTGTGTTGTTCCAGCCTCGTCTGATTGCCTCTGTCAGTGAACAGCTTCAGGTGACATCAGCTCCGTTGTCATTTTTCTTTGACATTAGACACTGTGGAGAGGCACCCAATTCACAAGACCCCTCTCTTCTGGAGACATCTCTGCATATCTGGGGCAATGAGGGGAGGTTCCCAGTAGGCTTGTTTATAGTGACTTACTTCAAACTTACAGCTGATTGGAATAAATTAGATTTCCCATCCCAGGGATGGAATTCAGACTGAGGGAAAGTAATCGTTTCTGTAGCTGCTGGAAACCCTGGTTGTTTCGAGGAGGACATGTTCCACCCAGCATTTGGACTCAGAAGCAGGAGAGGGGAAAAGAAATGCAGATAAGCAAAGAGAAATCAAGAAAAGATACGGCTCTGGAGTACTCTTGGCATCTTCATGGTTTTCATACCTGATTTCAGCCCGAGGCTCTCAATCCATGCCAGGCCCCTTGTGCGTGTAGTGACTCTTTCCTGCTTAATCTAGTTCCAGCTGGTGTCTGTTAATTGTTGCGACCACAAGAGTCCTTACTGTCAGACGTATATCTGTGTGTCTTGTGTATATTTATGTATCTGCAGTGGAGGCCTGGGGAACAGGTCCGCAGAGAGCAGTGAGGCTGTGCTCTTGGGTCTGTCAAAAGGTCACAGATGCTGCTGCCGGGTCCGATGTGCTCTCCTTTCTGCCGTTGGCACCACCAGATCGTGCATATGTCTGAGATTCTGAACATGATAGAATAACATATGGGGAACAGCAACATAGCAGAGTCGGTCCAGATTTCTGACATGGGAAAACAGAAACACAGGGTCCTCGTGCAGAAAAGTTGGGAAAGGGAACCAAGGGGAAGCAGAGAGGTACCAAGTTTAGCGTGGAGCACAAATACGCTTTCAAGTGTCAGAGGAAAGCCCAGAGAGGATGGCCTGTGAGCAGTTAAAACTAATGGCCAGAAAGCCAGGACTCAATGAAGATTGGGTATCATTCACATTTTGAGGCTGTTAATGCAAAGTTCTTCTTTCCTACCAACGTCATGGAAACCTTCCCAAAAAGTCAGTCATTTTTCAAAAGAATGGAACTGAAGTCTTTCAGGGCAGTTTGCCAAATTATGTTACTCTGTGTCTCCAAGCCCTAGACATTGATCCCTTAAAGGACTGTGGACATGATCAATTGCTTTCAGATCGCTAATTCGATGAGTATTATGGGCCCTGGCTAGGAAAAACAAAAAACAAAAAAAAACCCATTAGAAATGGAAAACAAATCTGGCAGGGGTTGGAAAGGATCACTGCAAAGTTACGTTTTAATGGAACCCAATGAGGTAACTTAACCATAAATGAAAGAAGAAACTATTGACATGCCTAATGGTTCTCATGATCTCCAATCATTTCAAGGGTTAGGGAGAGAAGAGGTTGTTGTATCAATATTTTCACATAGAGGTGGGAAACGTCTGACTTTTGGTATGATTTCATCTTTCTAGACGTCTGCTTCAGGCTAGATGATAATGCCTTCCAGGTGGGCTAAGCTAGCCCATTCAGACACTTGCCAGTTTCTGGGAAAAGAACAGTTTGAGAACTGTGAGCCCTAGTTTTCCCTCCCGTTGTTTCTCTAAGGGCAGCGATGCGAGTGCCAAGGTTCTGAGATTCAGGTGAATCGCACACATGTTCTTAGAAGACTCAGGACCCCCTGTGTATCCATGCTGTATCACTTCTCACTCCTTGATGTCTCTCCTGTTCCCTTTGTGTGTTTGTGGTTTTGTGTCTTATTCCCTTAGTTCTTTTTTTTATTATTTAATTTATTTATTTTTGGCTGCGTTGGGTGTTCCTGGCTGCACACGGGCTTTCTCTGGTTGCGTAGAGCGGGGACTACTCTTTGTTGCAGTGCACCAGCTTTCCATTGCGGTGGCTTCTCGTTGCAGAGCACGGGTTCTAGGCACCGGGGCTTCAGTAGTTGTGGCTTGTGGGCTCTAGAGCGCAGGCTCAGTCGTTGTGGTGCACGGGCTTAGTTGCTTCACGGCACGTGGGATCTTCCCAGACCAGGGCTCGAACCCGTGTCGCCTGCATTGGCAGGTGGATTCTTAACCACTGTGCCGCCAGGGAAACCCTATTCCCTTCGTTCTTTACCAGCTGATCTTTCTACTCTCTTGTATCATCTTTCCCCCCGTCCATTTCCCTTTCCCCATATTTTTGAAATTTTTTCAGTTTTAAACTCAGTATAATGCAAAAATGAGTTTTGCTCTTAAAAATATTGTATTCATTGAGCAAAGGCTTGTTGCATTTCAAAATCAAGTGAGTTTGGCCACGAATAAGCTTTTTTTTTTTTTTTTTTTTTTTTGTGATACGCGGGCCTCTCACTGTTGTGACCTCTCCCGTTGCGGAGCACAGGCTCCGGACGCGCAGGCCCAGCAGCCATGGCTCACGGGCCCAGCCGCTCCGCCGCACGTGGGATCCTCCCGGACCGGGGCACGAACCCGCATCCCCTGCATCGGCAGGCAGACTCTCAACCACTGCGCCACCAGGGAACCCACGAATAAGCTTTTACTCCAGCCTTTCACTCTCTCCAAACAAATCAACAAAAACCCACCAGTGAAATTTGCTCTTTCACTTCTGTGAAATTAGATTTAAATGTGTCTTATTAATATATGTCTACACCTGTTATAGTTGTGATTTTCCTTTGCATAGCAGAGCTGTGGGTGTGGAAAACTTAGACATGTAAAGTAGGGCATAGGTAACTTTTGAATTGTACAGATTTTGGATTTAGATGTGGTTCAGTTACTTAGTAACAGCTGTATGACCTCAAGCAAGATATTTAACCCCATTTTCTTACCTGTCACTTAGGGATCAATATAATGCCTACCTCATGGTGTAGATAGGAGGATGAAGTACGATGTGATATTGGTAGAGTACTTAGCCCAGGTCTTTAAGCAGTCTCAGTAAATGATTGCCATTATTGTTAATGTTCGTATTAGAGTTGTCTGAAATCACCTGGTACTAAGTATTGACTGTGGGAACTGGCACTGGACCAACAAAAGAGGTGTTCTTATTACTAAAAGAAGTAGCATAGAGTAAACCACTTTGGATGTCTTTCATTTTCTCAGGTGGAAAATGGTTAAAGTAATTTCAGAATCTGTGAGTTCTTATATGACATGGCAATCTTCTCTGGACCTGCATAGCCCTCCAAAGCTCATCTTTGGCACCTCTACTTTCCTCTAACCTCACTCCAAATGCAAATCTATCAGCTCTTTATTGCCTGTGATGTTCCTTTTTGCCTCAGAGATGTTCTCTCTGCCTTGAAGGCAGTTGACGTTTTTACACAGTTTCTGATACAAGAATGAAGAGCCTACTTACAAACCTAGAACTTGGATAAGAGTGGGATGGAGACAAAATGAATTTCTATGTATGTGTATACATACAATTGTGTGTGCTTATATTTGATTAACGTCTATTCCACACCCTTAATTGTAGTGTCTGTGAAATCAGGGACCGAATTTCTTTACTTCCTCCCATATCTGGAATACCTACTTCTGGCCTGAACAAAATGAGAGTTCACCACATATTCATTGGGTCAACTGAATGCTGTGTTGAGAATTTAGG
The DNA here is from genome assembly GCF_008692025.1 of Phocoena sinus. Taxonomy (NCBI): domain Eukaryota; kingdom Metazoa; phylum Chordata; class Mammalia; order Artiodactyla; family Phocoenidae; genus Phocoena; species Phocoena sinus. The sequence goes on along the minus strand of NC_045778.1, from coordinate 63,050,504 downwards.
CAATATGCTTACAACGGAGGGGCTCTCCTTTCAACCTTGGGGTTGTGTTGGGAATGAACAAGCTAACATTTACTGCGTATTGACTACATACTGTGGTTTGCGGGAATTGCACGAAGAGGGACGCGAAGACTGATTTTTGCAGTAGAATGTTTGAATAAGTAGCTTATGGTCAGGAGGCTGTGAGTAAGTAGATTTAGTGGGACTTTTTCTGACTAATGTGTTCCCAAACAAGTGAACCCATGCTCTTGACTAGCGGAAGGGAAGATTAACCAGAATACAAATGCTTTATAGTGTTCACCCAGTGTTATAGAAAGATGCCAGTGTGCCAGTGAATGACCCAAACATCCCCTCATGAAAACTAACATGAACTCAGCTTTGCCTTGGGGAATTGGCTTTTTGTTGAGGTTTAGCTATTGATTGAAATCCCGTAGGAGAGCATCTAGCAGAGTGTCTGTACAACCTGTGGGCTTCATATATATTAGTCTTCCCATAAGAGCCAAGACCTCTTGATTTGTTATCTAGGAACTACGTGTGTTCGTTTCCTAGAATCACAGATCGTCGAGCCAGAAAGACTTTAGAGATTATGTCGTCCAACTGTTTCATTTAAATGATGAGCGAAGAGAAGCCATGAGAGGTTAAGTGACTTGACACGGGTCACACAGCTGCTTCTTTGGTTTAGAAGCAAACATTTGTAATCTGTTATGCCCTTGCAGTGAAAAGAAGGAGAGAGAGAAAATGAGAGTTGCTTGGCGATGAGAACCTTGGGGGTATACATAACTAGAGTTCACAGTCCTGTTTCCCATCGTTGATTGGTTGGTTGGTTGTTTTCTATAATGGCGCTTAGTTGAGTTGTAAAGGGTTTCCTGAGGATTTAGTTAACATAGCCAACCACTCACACAAATGGGGTATTGCTAATCTCTCTCCAGAAGATGAATGAACAGTGTTACCTTCCACTGAATGAGCACCTGCCACGTCCCAGGCAATATGTTAGAACCTTTACCCTCAGTATTTCAGTTGCATGTGGTCTCGAACAGTTTTACAGATAGGGAAACCGAGACTCCAAGGAAATGAACACGTTGTCAAAATTACAGAAATAGGAAGCGGTGCAGATGGGAGTCTAACACAGATCTGTCTGAATAGGAACCGTTTTCTGTTCCCTGTCTGCTAATTCGCATGAATAAAGGATGGGGAATTCAACGTTTCAGGGTAGTCAGGTGAGAAATGTTTAGTGCTGCCTTCCGACGTAAAGTTGGCCCTCTGTATCTGTGGATATGGAGCCCATGGATACAGAGAGCCGACTGTAAGGGACTTGAGCATCCGAGGATTTTGTTACCCTCAGGACGCCCTGGAACCAGTCCCCTGCAGGTACCGAGGTGTAACTGAATGTTAGCCTAAACCCTGAACGTTCTTTCGAACTAGGTGAGTAGTTTTACCAGGTGAAAATACAGTGACCCTCCCTCTACCTGGCAGGAGTCAGTTGCTTTAGAAAGCACCTCCCTCCCCATCAATAACTGGTGAATTAGTTCAACTTGGGAGGGATAAAATTTTAAAAAGAAACAAATTCAACCCCAATGTCTTGTTTTCTTTGGAAAAGTAACCATTATTTCAGTCACCAAAACTCATTTATTTATTCTTTTGTTCACTTACCAAGCATAGTTTGAGAACTTCTTTTGTATTAGACACCAGGTGGAGAACTGAGGTTTCAGATGAATAGATCTCTGTTCTTTCCATCAAAGCGTTCACATTCTCGCTGGGGCATGACAGGCGGGCCAACAAATAGTTGTGATGCAGTGAGCTGGATACCTTGACAGAAATCCTTTTGCCACCGAGCCAGCAGGTTGTGTTTGGGTCTCAGGTAATTCTGTATATGAGGACCTGCCCGGGGAGTTGAGGATGGGTACCTTTCCCTGCAGCAGTGGGTGATTGAAACTTCTGTGGTGCCCTTGCTGATCCTGCTAATAAATCAGGCCGGATCCACCTTGTGGCTTTCCATGGCTGCCCTTGAGGAGAGGTGTCATACAGCTGCTCAGGGATGAGTGTAATGGTTTATGACTTCAGCACCTGAAGTCCTGTCACACAGCAAGTTCCCTGGAGATGGTGATCATACAGAACGAATATTGCGTAGCTGGTGATAATGTCACGCTGCCACGCTGAGTTACACAGATTGCCTGATCCCTGCAGCTAAAAAACTCCTGGCTGATTAATCCTGATGCCATGTAAATAGAGTCGGTGTCAAGGAGGTCGTAAATGAGAAAATGGATGCTCAGATGGGGACACTAGTGAGGAATAGAGAGCCCCCACCACCCCTCTCATCCCGCAGGCAGCCCCTGACAACATCATTATCCAGGTGAGAGGAGGTGCGTCACTCGGTCAGGTCCTGGAAGGCTTCCAAGTCTTCCTCCCCCAACCCCACCCCCAGCCCTATTTTAAACAGTTAATGTTTTACAAATCATGTAAGCAGGCTTTCTGTTGCTTGCCATGCCTCCAGGGAGGAGTAATGGGACCGCCCCCGTATAAGAAAACCTGATCGTCATGCATCTTAATTACTAACCAGATAAATTGGGGCATAAGTTATTCATACTGTTAAAGGACTCATTAGAGAGTTCCTCTACCAAATGTAAAATAGAGAGCTAGTGGGAAGCCTCCGCATAGCACAGGGAGATCAGCTCCGTGCTTTGCGACCACCTAGAGGGGTGGGATAGGGAGGGTTGGAGGGAGGGAGACACAGGAGGGAGGCGATATGGGGATGTATGTATATGTATAGCTGATTCACTTCGTTATAAAGCAGGAACTAACACACCATTGTAAAGCAATTATATACCAATAAAGATGTTAAAAAAAAAAAAAAGATGCCCTCACATTTGACTTACAGAAATTTAATTGCTCATATAAGCTAGGTTTCAGGTCTGCTGACACTTTAATTGGTTTATACCCGAGACATGCATGTCCACCCACATCAGTTATCTTGTGTTTGGTAACTTAACTGCCAGTGTGAAGGGTCTTGGGGAGGTGTCACATCACACTGGGCACTGTCTCCAGCTGTCATGCTTGTGCTTGTCTTTTCTCCTTTTTCCTGGTCCTTCCCTTCCCCCTTCCCCCTTCCCCCTTCCCCCTTCCCCCTTCCCCCTTCCCCCTTCCAAATAAATCCATCACTCTGTTCACCTGAAGAAATTCATATTGGTAAAGAAATTCAGACGAATAACATTTTGCTTCATCTCGTTAAACTTTTCAGAAACATTCCAGTATGTAAGTGAAGATAAACTCACTGTAGAGATTTGGAGTAGTCATGTATCCCTTACCACAAACGATGCTTAAGATTTCCTTCTAAGGTGGGAGGTCACATTCCTGTGGATGGTGGATTTTTAGGTTGGCTCTCATGGGGTCCCGGATGGGAGAGAGGAGAGCTTTTATGTTGTACGGAGAGAGGCTGATAGCACTCTCAAGGTTGACATTCAGTTGACCTACATCAGCCATTCCAGGGCTTATCTCTTCATGCCAGGATTATTTCCGCAATCCCTTCACTGATCCTCCCACTTCCAGGCTCTTGCTGCTGCTGTCAGATGCACCTTCCTGAGGGGCTGTTTTTATCCCATCGAAGACTTTCCTGGCTGCCTGCTGCCTGGAATTAAGTTCCATCTCCTCGTTCTGACACCTGGGGTCCTCCAGAACTTAACCTGCCCCTAACTGAATTTATCTTCCTGAAATGGGTCATGGTTTTCAGGTTCCCCTTGGAGTACCCTTGAGACACAGAAATTAGCTATTTTGTTATACTCTATAATTGGTTTTGTTTGGGGTCTAGTTTCCAGTGTATCTGATTTTCTTTACCTTCTCGACATGCAAATATACTAAGCATTATGAAACTTAATACCATCACACCTCTCTCTCTCACCTTAACCCCCCAAATAGCTTCTGATAGTTTATTTCATCTTTAAGCGTCCACTGTAACTTCAGTAATCAATAGAGGGGCGTTAGCCTTGAAAGCTTCCGAAGGTTACAAGTCTCCCAGGTCTTAGCCATGTATCTGGGGTCTGCTTGAGCCTCAAGAACTATTCATATCCATGCTGACATTTTGGGGCTTTGATCCCTTCTTTTTAGACAGACTTTGCCATGATGGTAGTTCTAAATCTCTGTGTTTTAACTAGAATTTTCAAGTAGTGTGTTATACATTTAGTTTTCTTTATAGCCTAACTATTCACAGAGGGTTTTTTTTTTTTTTAAGTTTTAACATTTTCGGTCTCTTTTTCTCCGTTGGCAAGCCATTTGTAGCAATGCACCTCTCACTTTTTCGGTTTCAGTTTTGTGACCCCTTATACAGTATCTGACAAAAGTCATTTGACATAATTAATATTATTAGTAACATACTGTGCTCTACATCAGGTAATTTTGTGGGCATTGTTCAGCTTTAAAACTCTTCAATACTGAGAAGACTAACCCTCAGCTCTAAGCAGGCTAATCTCCACAGATTCTTCTAAAATAGAATATCCTTCTTCTTCCTATTCAAATCCTTCCAGAATATTTAATGATACTCAGGATTTATTATACTTTAAATGTGGTAAGTATCTTGCAGTTATTATTCTTTCTAAGAGACCATGTCTTTTAAAGATACACCCTGTGAAACAATTACCAATGAAATACTATGACGTAGTGGATTTCCTTCACAATCATCCAAAATTCAGGTGAGAAAGTGGGCAGAGGTACAGATAAAACAAGATGGACCGTGCATTTGTCAACCTACATAAACAGGTAAATGGAGGCAAGCTCACTTACCAGAAACTTAGTTTACTTAGGAAAAGCAGAGGAGTTACAATTCAGGGATCTCATGCTATAGCAAGCTACAGGCAAGTCCATGGAGGGTTTGGGGAGGCTGCACTCATTGGCCAGTGGTGCAAAGAATAGGGAGTCCAGCTAGAGTCCAAGCAGTGAACTCATTGGCTTGAGGATGGCAAGGGATTCCTGGTGGATATTCATTGGTCAGGAGATAAGTCTTGGTCTTCTGTAAGGCAGGCATTTATGGAAATCAGTTTTAAAGTGAAATCCTTTCACAGTTGGTAATTGCTGAGCCTGGGTGGTAGTACTATGTGCTAATGAGCACTTGTGTAATACCACTCCTGCCTCTCAAACCTCGGTGCACATCAGTCACCTGAAGATCTCGTTAAAATGCAGATTCTGGTTCGAGAAATCTGGGGCTGGGCATGGAATCCTGTACAGTTGGCCCTTCTCCATATCTGTGGATTTTACATCCTCAGGATTCAACTAACTAAAGATCAAAAATATTCGAAAAAAAAATTCTAGGAACTTCCAAATTGCAGAGCTTGAATTTGGCATGTGCTGACCATTACTTCCATAGCATTTACATTCTATTAGGTGTTACAAGTAACCTAGAGATGATTTAAAATATATGGAAGGCACCGCATAGGCTGTGTGCAAATACTACTCCATTTTATAAGGGACTTGAGAATCTGCAGATTTTCGTATCTGTAGGGGGAGGGGGGTCCTGGAACCAACCCCTACCCACCCCCCCACATACCAAGGGACAACTGTATTTCTAAGAAACCTCCAGGTGACAGTGATGTGGCTGATCCTCTGACCATACTTCTGAAAGCTTTGAGAAGCGAGGTATTATAATATTCTCTTTTCACTAGTAACTATTCAGTATTTTCCAAAACAGCAACAAATTCCGTCTGTCCTTCTTTGCCCCACTCAGGTTCCATGGCTTCCTTCAGGTATTTTCCCCTAATTTCAAGACAAATTGATTTCTCCCTGTTTTAAGCTTCACTAGACCTTCTGGTCTCTACAGTATATTAATATATAACCAAATACTATCTTGAATTGTTAGTTTAAATTTGTGTGTTATTATTTTTCTGAGACTACAAAAATTCTCATGTCACAAGCTCTGCCTTATGTCTTTTGTGCCCCCAGCACATTTTTATGTAGGGTTTGATTTGACTCAAGGGAAGAAAAAAAAAAAAAAGTACATATTGCCTAACTTCTGAAACGCTAAAATGAATCCAACCAATTAAAAACTCTAGAAAGATAGTTTGGGGACAGAGAGTGGCAAAAAATGAAAGAAAAGTTCTTGTTAGCCTGAGAGGGAGAGCCCTTGATCATTTCAGTTTGAAGTAAGAACGTCAGCATTTCCTGGAAACTGTGGCATGGGGGTGAAAGAGCCCTGTACTGGCAATCAGGAGACCTGGGGGTCATCCTGACTGCAATAATGAGCTGTGAGGCTTCAGCTAATGGTAAAGCTCAGTGGATGGTGGCTAGAATTATATGCATACAACTCTCCGTAACACTCTAGGTAGTTATTATTACCTTTGTTTTCCCAAATGCATATTTCCCTACGAACCAGACAGGCCGCTTAACCTCTCTGCCACATCAGGGTTCGAAATCAGACCTCTGACTCTGGAACCCAAGCCCTTCATTACTAGGGTCTCACTCTGTGGAAAAGTATCTCAAGTGTGGTCTGTTGAACTCAAGGGGGGACCACCTGGAGTGTTTCTGTTCTTCTCTCCCCACCCCCTAAGTCAAAACATTAGGGGCAGGACCTAGAAATGGGCATTTTATGAGGTTATTCAGGTGGGTTTGGGCACCCTTAAGTCTGAACCACCGCTGTGTTGTTCTGACTGGTTGTTACAGGCACACCTCGCATTAATCTAGACTGAAATTCTCTTGACTTTAGGCATGCCCTCTGGGTCTGTTTTCTATCTCTACGCTTCAGTCACTAGGAGTTTTATGAGATTTTGTATACAAAATATCACGTATACAATAGGTAGTCAATAAATATCAGGACTTTCTTTTAAAAATTGTTTCACTTTCCTTTTTAAATGGAGAAAGAAGAAAGCTTAGTTACCCAAATGAAATTTCTGCATCTTGTACGTACGTAGTATGTGTGTAGAGGGAGTTGAGTGGAGAGAGGTAAGGCAGATTTGGTTGAGAATTTAATTCCCCAGAAAAAAATTATCTTTTGCACAGGAAGTTTAGTCATTACTGCCCTGTGTTATTCAAAATTTCATAAACTCTTCGCTAAATCAACCACCTAATCAAAAGTGTGAAATTTTTCATAGCTTCCAAAATCCATTAGAAAGGGCTGTTTCTAAATGTGTAGGGAAGAGAAACATGACACACAAATTGAGAACATTTGTTTTCCACACTGTCTGATGGTTTAGGTACAAAAATAAGTCCTGGAACTTATTTTAATAAGAGTTCCCTTAAAGTGCCTTCTGAGGAACATTGATTCCATCAGAGTTAATAGATGACATTAATCACAAAAACATTTAGGAATGCCAGGTTTAAACAGGTTTCCTCACTGAAGAATTATTTTGGGTCTTTAATATGCTAACATCTATAGAGCAAAAGTTAAATTTCTCAAACGTATGGATATCAGATATTTTCCCTCTCTCATCCCTTTTCTCTCCCCCAGGCATTGTAGAGAATAGATAATCCAGGGAAGATATCCAGGCATCAGTTTTGAAAAAAATCGTACAGGCCAAGTCATTTTGGGATTGTTTTCTACAGTTCAGTTACTGCATGTAATTCTAACTAAAGGAGCTTTTTTTTTTTTTTTTTAAGCCCATTAGTGAAATCCTGAGATTAGAGGCTGTGTATTAGTTAGAGTAAAACGTAATGTCATCTGTCCTATTCGTATCTCCTTTTAGTCATTCTTATCTGGGCAGAGTGACTTGGATAATTTGAGGTAAAAGCACTCATCCCAAATTGACTTCAACTCCGTGGCCATCACTGTAGGGGATATCTCCCTAGGAAGAGGAAGCAGAATGGGCTTGGCTCATTGAATTTTAGGTCCGTATTCTCAATGACTTCATTGCTTCTAAAAGGCCTTCTCGGATTTTCTGTAGTTTTCAGTGATTGCTTCTTCTTGGAACCCCAGAGTGCTCCCTGTTCGCAGCTCTTGTTCTGGCATTCACTTTACTTGTCAGGCCAACAGATTCCTATGTTGGAGCTGCCTCCCCAAGTAGATCGTAAGTTACAAAAGGGCAGAGTCATGCCCCAATGGACTCAGCACAGAGAACCACACGCAGTGCAAGTCTGACAGGTAACCTGCTGCTGGAATGGAATGCATAGCCCATCTGTACTTGCCCTTGGCATTTGAGAAATTCCAGGGTTATATTTTGATTGAATGGTACTCTCCCCCCTTGAATTGTTAGTACTTTAAAAAGGGATGGCTTCTAGAAGGAGCTTGCAGAGACTGAAGTATGTAGCGCAGGGAAAGTAGAGTGAATGGGCTCGCTTTCCAGCAGACCCTGACCCCTTTGGTTCAGTCTAGAACTTTTCAATGAAATTGCCTTTTCTGATTTAGGCAACTGTGAAAAAGTCTCAATAATAACATTTTTTTTTTGTGGATCCCAAATTTATATTCCTATAGTAACCAGTCTAGCAATAAAAATGGATGGGGGAGACGGTGGTGAGCCTGAGAATATATGGTCCATTGACAGAGGAGCAGTTACTTCTAAACTTAGTTGTTGCCATCAGGAACTTAAGCCAAGGATTGTAAGATCTTCAAATGTTTAAAAAAATAATAATACAAATTTAAAAAAATAATCTGAAATCATTGTTCATCATGACAGATCTCCTGATTTTTAAAAAGTTTGTTTATTGAAAGAAAGTTTACAATCTAAATCTACATTCCAAATGTACAATTTACCCACTAGTCAGCATCATTTATTTATTTATTTATTTAATTTTTGCGGTATGCAGGCCTCTCACTGCTGTGGCCTCTCCCGTCACAGAGCACAGGCTCCGGACACGCAGGCTCAGCGGCCATGGCTCACGGGCCCAGCCGCTCCGCGGCATGTGGGATCTTCCTGGACTGGGGCACGAACCCGTGTCCCCTGCATCGGCAGACAGACTCTCAACCACTGCACCACCAGGGAAGCCTAGCATCATATATTTTTACGTTGCCTAAGAGTTTACAAAACAGTTTATAATTATCTCATTAAGTATTTACAATACTTATGAGATGGGCAGGAATCCCCTTCACATATGTAAAACCTGAGCTTCAGATTAGTGAAGCCTATATTTATTTTTTCTTTCAGTTTTTAAAATATATTTTCTTATAAAGTATAGCACATGCCCATAAAAATGCACAGATCATGAATTCCCTGCTCAATGAACAAAGGGAATGTGCTTATAAAATCATCACCCCTTGAAGAGGCAGCACATTCCCAGCCTCCTCGGAACCCCTGTCACATCCCTGCCTTTCTCTTCAAGGCTAAACACTCTTCTGAATTCTAACTCAGTAAACTTGAGTGTGTTAGATTTTGCCTGTTTTTGTCCTTTGTGTAAATAGAATTATACATTCTGTATTATTTCACATCTGGTTTCTTTTGCCCAGAATTGTAATTCTGCAATTTATTTATGTTTGCTCTTTCATGCAGCAGTAGTTTGCTCATTTCATTGCTTTGTAATATTTCATTGTATAAATATTCCACCGTTAGTTTATCAGTTTCACTGTTTATGGACATACTCATCGTTCCTAGTTTTTGATTGCTACAAATAATGCTGAAATGAATATTCTTGCACTTTTAGCACCCAAACATATATATTTTTGTTGGATATATATATAGAAGTGGAATTTCTGGGTTCTAGAGTAAGCACTATTTATTTTTAATAAACACTGCCGAAGAGTTTTCCAAAGTAATTAAACCAATAATCGTATTCCCACCAGCAGTATAGGAGAGTTCCAGGGGCTCCACATTTCATCACCACAGTGTTTTCATGTCTTTCTAATTTTAACTATTCTAGTGGGTATGTCCAGCTATATCATTATGGCTTTCATTTGCATTTTCCCAAAGACTAATTAAGTTAAGCATTTTTTCAGTTGTTTATTGGCCACCTGCCTGTCCTCTTTTGTTAACTCCGTGTTCGTGTCCTCTCTGTTTTTTCTGTTAGATAATCTTTTCTTTTGATCGAGGGGTTCTTTATATATTCTAGACGTGAGTCCTTTATCAGTTATATGTATTGCAAATATCTTTTCACACTTGATGCCTTCTTTTTTCTCTCTATGAATTGTTTCTTTTCATGAGTAGAGCTTTCTCGTTTTGAAATAGTCTGTTTACCATTCCTTGCATTTCTGGTTAGTACTTTGTGTGTCCTGTTTAATAAATTCCCTTGTTTACCCTAAGGTCACAAAGATATTCTTTTGCATTATCTTCCAGAAATTTTATCGTGTTGCCTTTCACATTTAGATCTATGATTCACCTAGAATTGATTTCTGTGTATGATACAAGTTAAGGGTCAGGATTTTTTTTCCCCCTATGGATATATCCAGTTGACCCAGCACCATTAATTGAAAAGACCATCTTTTCCCCACCGTTCTGTAGCACTACCTGTTGTAAATCATATGTCTATCTCTGTGAACCTTTTTCTGAATTATCTGTTCCTTCCAATGAATTTATCCTTTCATACTATCTTAATTATTGTAGATTTCTAGGAAATCCTAATATCTGACAGTGTAAGACCTCAAAATTTTCCTTCCTATTTATGATACCCTTGGATCTTACCCAATTTTGTTTCCATCCATATTAGTTTATAATCAACTGCTAATAGTATATTTTTGACTTAGGGTTTTTTTTATTTTTTATTTTTTTTCTTTGCGGTATGCGGGCCTCTCATTGCTGTGGCCTCTCCCGTTGTGGAGCACAGGCTCCGGACGCGCAGGCTCAGCGGCCATGGCTCACGGGCCCAGCCGCTCCGCGGCATGTGGGATCTTCCCGGACCGGGGCACGAACCCGTGGCCCCTGCATCGGCAGGCGGACTCTCAACCACTGCGCCACCAGGGAAGCCCTGACTTAGGTATTTTTTAGTTCAAAGTTGCTCCCTTGAGATCTTTACAAATTTGTTACCTTCAATCAGAAATGATAGAAATGAAACTCTCACTCCTAATTCATGCATATGCTCACAGGGAGATAATAGGGAAGATTTCATGCTAAACATACGTCTTTATTAAGACCATAGTTCAGACAGCCAGGGAGCCCCGTGTTAAATGTTACTATATTATTTTAGTTATTATTTTGAAATTGTTTCAAAGTCCATATATTATTTTCAAATACAGCATATCAGTTCTCAGCATTTTGATTCCAGGAGAGCTGTCTTTGTCCAAGCCAGGGACGCTTCCGCCTTCAACCCTTTGCACTGTCTGCACTCCAGGCCCAGAATGCCTTTCTTTCAGTTACGGGCATGCCCAAATCCCTCCCCTTTCTCCAGACCGTGCGTAAACATCACTTTCTCAATGAAACCTAATCCCCTTGCCCTGTTCTATTTTGTGTGTGTGATTACCGTAACTCTTTCACTTTCTAACAGGCTATCTAATGCACTTCCTGATAAGGTTCCATTTAGTGTCTGTCTGTCTCTCCAAAGCTGTCTTGGCTTTGTGGGCTAATACATCCCAAGGGAAAAATAGCACCCTGCGTGTAGCACATGCTCAACAAATATTTGCAGAATGAATTGAATGAATGAAAGATTTCCTTCTTAAGCCTAGTGTGTCTCTACCTGTGATTATATGGGGCAGTCTGGTGATAGGGTGTGGCCTGGGGAAGTCAATCGGTGTGCCTGAGGGTCTGTGAGGCTTACTGGAAAGAACTCATTCTAATCCTAAGTGTGGCATTTCAATCCAATAATATGCGATTTTAGTGTTTCAGGGGAAGGGTGACTCTGACCACACGCTAACATTGGCTATTCCCTCCTTTAGGAATTCATGTCCGCATCCTAGAGTGAGGGAAGATGCAGGTTAGAAATAAAACATGACATTTTTTCCTACAGAAATTCTGTATAATAGAGGTTCTCAAACTTGAGTGTCCATCAGAATCATTTGGAGGGCTATTAAAACATGGACTGCTAGACTCTAACCCCAGTATTTATTACTTTTTTGAAATTTTGGCGTGGGGTCAGATAGTTTATATTTCTACCAAGTCCCTAGGTCATGCAGATGCTGGGGATCCAGGCCCCACACTTTGAGAGCCATTGCTCTAAGATATCAGAAAGCAAGGGAGGTGGCTTCAGTACCCCCTTGCGTGTGTGACCTTAAGGAGGAAAGGAAACGTTTTGGTATGCCCCAGTCTCCCACTTTGCTATAGAAAACTTTCCAAACTTTGACACTTTGAAGCTCTTAACAGCTCTGAAATATCCACTAAAATGGACAGTGGTGCCTGTAAGAGGCTGGTGCCCTGGAGCACCAAGCAAAGACCAAAGAAATGGTAGAAAAACATGGTGGATGCCCCATGACGGAAGCTGTTTCTTTTCGCCTCACTCCCTCGTTTTTTTTCTTTCCTCCCTTCCTCCTTCCCTCCAGTCCTCCTTTCTTTCCTTTCTTTTTTTAATGAGCGCATTTGAGCCACCTCCAAGTATGCCCAGTTATGACTGAGTAGACCTTGTTCGTGGGGATCTAGAGATTCTGGATGAGCAGGAGTCAAGAGTTACAGGGGTTACACGTTTTACAGACTTTTCAGCCCTGATAAGCTTGTTAGAAACGAAATCTTCAGCAACCTGGACCCACATCCTTGTAGCATAAGGAGGTCAGGCACACTGGCAGGAGGAGGCCTGGAGGGAATTTATAGTGTCATTGCAGAGTTAATGTTTTATTTCATCCTGTCTTCTAACCACTGGCCAGAGGTAGCCTACGAGCTGAGGTGATTCTGCATTCTAATAAATATCCCTAAAGAGCTCTTCACCTAGGCTTAATTACAATGTGTAAATACGCAGACAGCCCATTATCGGGCTAGTGTGGAAGGGAGAGGATGGCCATGGAATAAAGTATAGGTGGGTAATGGCCTCTTATTAGCTCATCCACAGTAAGAGTGAGTCTCCTGCTGGCTATCTGTGATTCAAGGTTACCTCAGAACTAATTACCTTCCTCTTGGTGTCAGGTTCTATCTCGGTGCTCTGTGGAGTTCCTGGCTAGATCTGAAACCTTTTCATGCCATTTACTTTAACTTCTGCCAGGCTTCTTGTTGAATTTCAATGAGGCCTGGGCTCTGGGTTAAATGCCATCTGAGTTACCCAACTTTTCCTAGAGTTTCGATTCCTCCTGCTTCTCTGAACCTACTTAAGGCAGATGCAGTTTGTTTTGTGAAGGGAACCTGCCAGGTGCTACAGGGTGGTAACTAGACTTTGTTTTGTTCATTAATTCATCATTAATTAGCTATCTGCTGTGTATCAGGTGCTCCTGTCAGGCCCTGGGGATACGGAAGTGGATGCTATTCTCCTGCTCTTCAGGAGCTCAGTCAAAGGAGGAAATTGGATACATTGACATAATGGCAGTGACATGAACAGGTATTAAGGGATTACAGAAGATCAACGAGCAACTCAGCCCAGAAGCGGCAGGTGCAAGCTTATTAGTGGAGGTCATGACTTGAGATGCATCCTTACTATTTTGTGGGAGTTAGGGAAATGAGAGAGGGGGACATGCAGAATACAGGCAAAATGTTATAAATAGAAACATAAACATGATGAGTCATATGGTATCTGTGGGGAATTATAGTATTGAAGTGACAGAGGAGAAAGGATCACAGTGAGTTAACGGTCATTCTGTTAACAGTCATTCAGTTTTATGTGTATAATTATAGTATAATATAGTATAAAATAGTAACAGAGTCCTTGGATTTTGGAAGCAAATTGGCTGGATTCAAATTCTGATTCTTCCACCAGCTAGCTCTGTGACCCTGGGCAAGTAACTTAACCTCTCTGTGCAGGTTGCTTACCCTCTCTGTGTCTTAGTCATTGCATGTAAAGTAGGGATAATGATACTGTCTTTCTCACAGAGTTATTGTGAAAGCAAAATAAGTTAATACATGGCAAGTGCTTAGTATAGTAAGAGATAAATAAATATTAGTAGCTATTATTATTATTTATTAATGTTACTGAACCAAACGTGGATCTGCTCACCTGCTGCACAGCAAAGCCAACCTACTGACACTGGGTGGTGGTGAAGGAAAATACAGCATTTATTTGCAGGACACCAAGCAAGGAGAACGGGCAGCTCGTGCTCAAAACACCCAAACTCCTGATGGCTTTCAGGGAAGGGTTTCTAAAGGCAACATCTGGGGTGAAGGTTGCAGTTCGTGGACTTTCTTCTGATTGGTTGGTGGTGAGATAACAGGGTGATGTTTTGGGAATCTTAACCATCAACCTTCTGGTTCCAACCAGTCTGGGGTCTACCTGTTTGTGCTCAGCATGTAGTCACCATCCTCTACCTGGGCAGGGCTCTTCATTTCTACAGAACATCTCAAAGGTATGCATCAGATTGTTATGTATATGCCTTGAGGAGGAACTAGAACTCTATTGTACCACTGAACTATTATTTAAGCTGTCATTACTTTTCTTGCTTGACTGCTTTTCCTTTGTTTCTGCATTAGCTCACTTCCCTAATTAGTAACTGATTGAGTCTGCTCTTAGGAGCTCAGGGAAGGTGCCTAGGAGGCTAAAGCCTTTTTCTACAAAAAAGAAATGGGGGACAGGGAGGGGCTTTTGTACCCAGGAGGGCCCTGTAGATCCTGCTCAGTTTTAATCCCCCCTTTATTTGATACTCCTCAGTCCTGAGGGGAACAGGGATGGGACAAAAAAGGGAATAAAGTTTTGGATAAAGAGGTTAATCATAAACTCAGAAGAGGAACTTGGTTTTAGGGGGACTTGGTTTCATTATTATTAAATACTTATTATCAGTCATCTCCCGACAACCCAATGAGCTGTAAGTATCTCTGCTTGGACTTTTTTTTGCCCAAGCCTGTCCAGCTGCAGGACTTTGGCTTTTAATTATTATACTACACTGCAGTTCCACAAATCTCTGTGGCATGCCTCATCTGCTTAGCCAAAAAATCAGGAAGGGAGTGTGTGAGATGAAACTAGGTTGAAACTCAAGGCTGTTCTTTGAGGCCAAACCACAACTTGGATATGGAAGGCAGGTGTGAAACTGAAGCCAAGCAAATGTCTCCATTTCAGTTTTAGACAAAGTTGCATAGGAACTCCTGAGATCCAAACCCATTTCAGTAATGGGTCGCTCTGCCTGTTTCCTGGACAGATTCACATGGCGGTCATGTCATCCTTGGACACTTGCTTCTGATGTTAAAAATTTCCACAAAAGAGGACGAAAGCATTAAACATGTTTTATGATTTATTTTACCTTTTAGAAATGAGAATTTCGTTATCTGACACTGGTGATTGTAAAGATAAAATAGTGAAATCTCAAAGTTTGAACAGTTTCACCTTTTCAATCCAGTGTCTTCTAACCAAAAATACTGAATACACACACTGAAGGAGGCTGGAGAGAGAGAACCTCTCACACAGGCAATGACTTTTAGTGTTTAGGGAAGTCAAAACTAAGTGGGAGTTATGTAGGGAGAAGTGCGAACATTCTCTTGGGTTCTCTGTAGTATTCTGTTGTATTGTCTAAAAAATCTCTAACACCTCCTTGCATCAGGTTTACAGGAGGTGGGCACCTATCAGGATCTCCAGAGAGCTGGAATTCTGCAATAGGTCGTTGATAGCTACAGGGTAAATCTTCTGGCTATAAAGAATGAATGAGGGCTTCCCTGGTGGCGCAGTGGTTGAGAGTCCGCCTGCCGTTGCAGGGGACACGGGTTCGTGCCCTGGTCCGGGAGGGTCCCACATGCCGTGGAGTGGCTGGGCCCGTGAGCCATGGCCGCTGGGCCTGCGCATCCGGAGCCTGTGCTCCACAACGGGAGAGGCCACAGCAGTGAGAGGCCCACGTACCGCAAAAAAAAAAAAGAATGAATGAGAGTGGCTTGCAGGACAGAAGCAAAGACACAGCCTTTGTCAGAGAGAGAGAGCAATTGTTTGAGGTTTGCATGGATTTCTATTGAGGAGACTAGGACGTGCTTTTCTCTCTTTTATGGGGGATGGTCTTGTTCCTTGTAATCTGCTCTTGGTTAGTTCGACTGCTTTATTTCCTCTCAGAGTTTCCAGTTAGCACATTCTTCCTGCAGGAGGTGGCATTTGAATAAGGAGTGAAAGTGGTTTGAGAAATATGAACTGGCACATTTTTCCCACTGTGGCTGATGCTCTGTGAAAGTGAGAGTGGAACAGACCCAAAAGGGGACTTCATTTCGTCCATGGCCAAAAGGTGGAGAGGTTGATCAAAGGAGCTGCTATTCATGGGGCACCCTTCAGCATGACTCGGTGATTAGGGCAGAAGTATGTTTTCCTTTCCTCCTGAGGTTCCTCTGCTCAGCTCAGCACATGGAAATTGCCCCTGTCAGTGTAGGCCGATCTTACAGTGTGTCCAGAATAATAAGGCTTGGCTCCAGATGGTCCAGATGACTTAGGCATTTTTCTGGTGGGGCATGTGAAAAATCATTGTGTGCCTGTCTCTGTTGGGCATATCTGATTTGAAAGCTCCAGTGTGAGAGAAGCTAAAATTATCTGCAGGATGTGTTCCATATAGTGGGAAAAAAACAGTGCAGGACAGCTCTGCCAATAGATGCTGCCATTGTCCACGATGGGCATTAGAGCTTTGAGCTCTGCCTTAGAAAAGCGTTGCCAATGTATTTAGAGATGTGAGCCCACCCCAAAGGACCACAGCCCTAAGGTGAACTTTGTTTTTCCCTCCATTCCTACTCAACTTACTTGAGCTGGGCTGATTTCCCAAGTTTTGGGATGGGTGGCTGAGGGAAGCACCTAATAGAAGCTGATTCCACAGTCCTTGACATCACAGAGCTGTGGATAAACACATCTGCAGGAGAGATGAGCTGAGTGATGAATGCTCCCCGATGCAGGATGTTTAACTGAATGGCAGTTTCTTTTCAAGAGTCATTCAGAGAAAACTGGAAAAGAAAATCCTCTGCCTTGTTAGCAAGTTGGAGCATGATCAAGTGGGACTGGAGTTTCCTTTCATACCCTGTCCTGCAGAGCAACTGTTTGAAAATGTTTCTGGCTCAGTGGGTTTTCAAACTTACTTGTCTGAGAACCCATATTATAAATGAAACCTTTTATGAAATCTCCTTCGCTCCACCCTCCCCAAAAGGTTTAAACAGCATTTCATTGAACTAATTTATAAGTTCAGATTTCCATGCACTTATCAAATCTCTGAGTTCAAACACTGACGTTATTTTGATGACCACAAATTTGAAAATAGGTTGCGATGGCTGACTCTTTCTGATTTTAGCTGTATGTTTGGTGCCATGGTTGTTGATGCTAGTTTAGTTTTTCAGGAATGAGAATATACTGGCTCACACAGTTAAGTAGTAACCCATCGTAACAGTTTTTTAACAACTTAAAGCTCAATCTCAAGTTTTCCTACCAGTCTTCTTTCCAAATTGAATCATTCCCATCATTTAATAATTATTTGCATTTTTCAATATGTGAAATCCCAATTTAAAGGAAGTTGAAAAACCGATTCCTCAGCAAGTTAAAAAATATTTTGGTTTGTTAGAAAATACTTTTGTATACATTATGAGATTGTGATTTTTTTCAATCTTTTTTTTTTAATGTGTATATTTTGGTGTGTTTTTCAGTGACTCAATTAACATTTCAAAACAGGAAATTTTATTTTGCTTTGCATGCCAAGTGCAAACTTCAAATTTACATTTCATTCCAGTCACGCTGTCCATAGTTGTAAACATTATGCCCTGGATTGCCAGATTGAGCGGGTTCTGCTTACTAAAAACTTCAAGATTCATAAGAATCTTGTTATAATTATATTCTATTTTAGAGGGAAACAAACAAAATGTAGTGATTTCTTGTGTCATTTAAAATACTCATACTTGTACCTTGCATAGATCAGAATTGCTGAAGGGCTTCAGTGAAAAAATAAAAATTGTAACTCACTGCCCAAATAATTTTTAGATGTCTGATTTAGTGAACAGTATACAGTGCATTATCCAGTGCAGTTTTGATAGAAGATAGCGTCTTAAGAAGTGTTGCTAGTCCAGAAAATATGCAAAGACTGTTTGAACCTATGTGGGGAATAACTTTTATAAGGGCCGTGACATTTTACAGTTTTTCCTGTTGTTTTTGCAACATCAATACAGACGTAAGTACACTTTTGCCATACTGGATCACGTGTTAAAAAAATGTATCCGGATCCTTAAGGGTTTCTATTGTATAAATACAGAATAATTTAACCAAATAACAAATCCTCCTGAAAACTCCTTGAATGATCACAACTTACCAAAACAATCAGATGAGGAGAGCCACAGTAACCCTTTTAATGTACAGTTGCATTCTCATGATCCCATATAACACAGACTTTAAGCAAATTCAGCCAGCACGTGGAATTCACTTTCTTAGCTCCATCTCTGCACTGCATTATCAAATAATGTTTCTAATTGTACCATGACCTACTTATCAAACTACTTATTGCAATGTCAAAGTCAGAGGCATTCATAAACTTTTTGTCTATTGTGGGCACATCTCCCTCACACATGATGAAATAATTTGTTTTGAGCAATGCTGCTGCTGAATTTTCGTCAACATGTTTGAATTTTCTTTGTATACATTTCTTCAATAACATTTACATGTTTGATTTTCCCTGAGAGAAACTGGGATGTATGTTTGTATTTTGTGTAAAAATGACCTTGTGACTTGGCTGGAACACTATTTTGCAAAACTGCACTATAGAAATTACATTGACTTGGACTTATGTCACCTTAAAAAGTGAAAGCAATGATAAATGCTTATTGTGCTATATTTTCATGAGTGACTATGGAAAATATTGGGGACACTGCTATTTTAGGTATTATTGAAATTGCCATTGGCACCAGTTAGAGAATCATATAATGTCAGTATAGTATAAATTGCTGTCTCATTTTGAAGCTGATCAATGTCATCACAGTCATCCTAATTTTAAAAATCCATAAATGTAAAGATACATTTCATAATGACTTAACCTGCAATAAATAAATAAAATGATATCAAAATTTGGATGGCGTACAAAAATCGTATAATCATTATTATGGCAAGACCTAAAACTTAAATATGCGCTGAAATTCTATAAGAACGTGTCATGTATTCATTTGTTACTACACATTTATCAAACAGTCATGACAAGGGCCTAAGCCTTGCATGGCACTCAGCTGGGTGTGGCTCAGGCATGCTGAAATGGTATATTCACTGCTAGCATACTCACGTGAAATGGACAAGCACAGGTCTGATTTTTTAAATCTTTTTTAAAGACTCATGCAGAATGTTCCATTTATTTATTTCTGAGTTACCAAGCACTCTAAAACATTACGACCTAAAACCCCAAAGTTTATTTATTTTGGTCATGAACTGAAATTTAGGCAGGGTTTGGCAGTGGCATTGCCATGCAGTGTCAACGGTGAGGCTTACTTGGAGCTGGAGGTTCCATTTTCAAGGTGGCTCATTCATGTGACTGCAAGATGGTGCTGGCTGTTGCGTGGGAGCTCAGCCAGGGCTGTCAGCCAGGGGTCTTCCTTATTCTCCACCTGGGCTTCTCTGTAGGGTTTCTTGGGCTTCCTCACAGCATGGAGACTGGGCTTCAAGAGAGAATGTTTTAAGAGACGGGAAGTGGAAGCTGAAAATTTGTTAAGGCCTGGTCTGGAAGATGGCTCAGTATCGCTTCTGCTATATTCTATTGTCGAAGCATTGATTCCCAGGAATGAGACAAAGACCCTCTTTCTTCTTGGGATTGGTGTCAAAGAATTTGTGACCATTTTTAATCACAGAGTTACTACCTTGATAGCCAATGACTCTTCACGAGGAATTTCAAATAATCACACAGGGATTGCTGTTGAAGTTGTAGACTGAGGGTGACACCAGAAAATGACTTAAACTGGAAGAAAAATGAACACTCTGTCTCTGGAGTGTTCATATTTGCTGTAGAACACATTTGAGAACATAATTTTTTTTTTTTTTAATTATAACCATTAAAAATAATGAAATATAATTTTAAAAGGAATGAGAGTATTAGAAGAATTTAGGGTTCTGTGGAACATAATTTGAAATTTATTATATTTATGCACTCTTCTTTCAAAGCCCAATGTCTTTTCTTTCCTCAAAGATATACTTTGGGGTTCCTACGGGTCCCCCTCCTGGGTTTCTTTAATTTCTCCATTATATTATACAGTGTATTCCTGTACTACATGTTCTTTTATTGCTCTGATTTAATATATCATCATTTATTCTTTTACTTAACAAATGTTTATTGATACTTACTATGTGCTAATCACAGGGAAAACTGGGATACAGGGACACAAGAACATAGGTTGGAGTCTTCTATCTCTTTCCCCCCACTATTCTATCATCAGGACCTAGAGCAGGGCCTATATAATATGTCGTCAGTTGGTATGTGTTGAGTGAAGAAATGAAAGTTCCTGGTCTTCAATGAGCTGAACCCCTAATACGAGAGACAAAAGTAAATCAGTTATTAAAACTTGCTGTGATATGTATTGTAATAGGGTGTTATGGACATATAAAAAGGGGCTTCAGGATTACACATCCCAGCCAAAAACAAATTGCCACAAAATGAAGAATAGACGGTTGATAATTTTTAATTGTAATAGTATACCAGTGGATTATTGATTGACTCTAAGTAATTCTAGTTCAGATGGTTATCATTAGGTATCAACAGATGGGTAAAAAGGAGAACTATAGTCTCATTTAATTTTGATGCCAGAAGATATCTCAAGGTCTTATGCCTATTTTTGCTATTCATCTTTATTTTTATGATCCCACCTCATTAAAAGAAATAAAATTTCCCCCTGATTACAGCAGTGAAATATTCTTATTGTAGAAACCAGGTAAAGTACCAAAAAGTACAAAAAGGAAAATGAAATTGCCTGTAATTCTACCAAGAGAGAACTATGTTAACATACATACATGTGTGTGTGTCATATGAAATTGCCTGTAATTCCACCAAGAGAGAACTATGTTAACGTACATACATATATATGTGTGTGTGTGTCATATGAAATTGCCTGTAATTCCACCAAGAGAGGACTATGTTAACATGCATACATATGTGTGTGTCATATGGAATTAACACACATACATATGTTAACATACATACGTGTGTGTGTCATATGTATATTTATATGGAAAAAACAGAATATGCAATTTTGGGATCATAAGATCATGCTGCTTATGCAGCTTTTAAAATTCCTATGTGTTCCAGTTAAATTCTGTATTTATCCTTTATTTTATGAAATACTTTTCAAAAAGTTATAATTTCTGCTATCTATATCATTCTATTATATAAAATTTCTGTAATTTAATCAACCTCTATTTTTAAAGTTTACAAAGTGTTCAGCTTCTTTTCCTATTACAAATAATGCTGTCATGAACTTTCTTATGCACGTACCTTTGACAGTGTCTCAATTATTTGTTTAGAATTGTTTGCTGTATCTGGGTTTTTTGGTAATGGCCATGAACATTCCAGGACTCTTTCTTAGTGCAGGAGTATTCTTTTTTAGAAGTTTGCATTAAAGTATCTGTGTAGGTAGTTATTTGATTGGTTGGCAACTGGAGAGAGTTTCTTCAGGACCAGGTGACTTGTTGTTTTTGTTTTGTTAGGTTAGTGCTTTGGCTGTCTTTAGAAACTCACTTTCACACACACACACACTGGCATACATATGGAGATTTATCTATCTTTTTCTTTTACAAACATTTCCACGACGATGGAGGTGACATGCTCCACATTTTTACAGATATTCAGCTCACAACCCAAAGTGTGGGCCTGTAGAAGAGAAGTCCAAGAGGGACTTCTCAGAGGAGCAGAGATTTGAACTAAGTCGGGAAGAATAACTAGGAATGAAGCAAAGAAGGGAACTGAAGAATTGTTGTAGAAACCTGTTCAACAATCCAGATTTGTGTGTGGGGAGTTAGGACACACAGTGACAGTAGGATTCTCTGCTTTAAAAAATGGATATGCCGTGGATTGCTTTTTATTTGTTAATTTATTTTTTGGAGGAAGTTTAAGAAACTCTTAACTTTTACTTTTTGTGCAGTGCTCTATAAAACGCACTTTTGATGGTATCACCAGATAAGTCATTCAGTGGCTTTTTTTTTTTGAGTATGTAAAGACATTAAAGTTTATTCATACAGTAAAACACACTATGGGGATTATTATGGTGAAATACCTCTGTATGTATTTATAATGGACACTTATTGGAAAATTATACATTAAAATTAGAAAATAGAAGGCATAATTAAATCACATGTATTTTTTTGACAATTATAATTGTATATATTTAAAATGTAAAATGTGATGACTTGATATCCATATATATTATGGAATGATTGCCAAGATCAATATAATTAACATATCCATCACCTCATAGTTAACTCTGTGTGTGTGTGTGTGTGTGTGTGTGTGTGTGTGTGTGGTGAGAATGCTTAAGATCTACTCTGAGCAACTTTCAAGTATACAAAACTGAATTATTATAGTCACGTGGATTGCTTTTTAATGGTGAAGTTCTATAGTCAATATCCCCCTTCTTTTCCTCCCTCCCTCTCTCATTTCCCCCTTCCTTCCTCCCAAATATTTAGGGCTGTATTAATTATATAATGAGACCACAGTGGTCCTGAGTGTGAGACAGGATCTTCCCTGGGACATGGGCTGCATCCCACACAGCTGCCCTCACAGCAGGCCAGAGACTCCTTCCAGAATTACACAGATCCTGCAGATAATGTCATCACCGTGAGGATTGCGGGGCAGTGTGCTGGCGCATTTTTACGCCTAGAATTTTAGATCTGGAAGAGATACCAGGAAAATATCAGACCTATTTTCCTCCCTTAGGCATTTATCTGAACGATTAATATGCTTGTTTTATGAGACAGCTAAAGCAGGAAGTGAGTTTTCAAGACAGATGTAGATATATAATAAAAGATATATACTTTATACCTAAATATATAAGCTTATAAGTTCTAATATTGTTACTCCATTGGAAGACTGCAAGGTGCAAATTATTTATGCAGCTGGGCACCTTTTGTAGAACAACTTTTTATCAATAGGAGTGAGCTTGAGTGATACAACCCTAAGCTTTTGTCAGAATGTCAGTCCCCTCAGGGAGCCTCGGTAACAGCCGCCGGACTGACTGAGGCATGTCAGCAAATAGTGGGACAAAGGCATGGGGCACCTTTACACTTCTGTGTAAAAATAACCCATGCTATTTCTTCTAGGATTTAAACTCAGAGGTAAGTTACGAAGAGACATAACTGTTCATAGTGGAACCTCGTGGTTGAGTTCTCGGTAGATACGTGAGATTCTCTGTGCTGAATGCAGCCTGGATTTGCTAGACATGATTATCTTAGTCCATTTGTAGGCAAGTCCAGCATCCATACAATTCATGTGAGATAGCATATTCAGGAAAGTTATGCACTGTTTTCTTAAATTCTCCCAGGTTTTTGCAGCTGTAGAAATGAGGACTCATTAGCCAGTTTCTGCTTCAGTATGTGCTATGTGGGCTGGAAGAAGTTGCACACAGCGAGAGAGACAGGGCATCTGACAGCCCCCAAAAGTGACTGTTTCTCGAGGCTTCCTAAATTAGTCCTCAGGTAGGAGCTTTCCCAGTGCCTGATTCTGACAGAATAATTAAAGGAGAATAGGAAGATTCACTTGCTCCATAATTATTTTTCAGTTTCCATATATTCCGACCTTACAAATTCAGAATTATTGAGAGAGATTATTAGTTTGGCTTAATAAGAAGCATGAAAAATGTAACATTTTAAATTGAAGCCAGGCTTTATTACTTGGGGCCATATTCAAAATCACAAACTAATAGCTTAACACCTTTTGTGGTGATGCTCGTGGGCCTGCTTTAATGATGAGATTAAGCTGATTTTTAATTCACTTAGGGCCATTCTTTTCCCTGATTCAGCTTACAAAGCCAGTGGTCTCTGCTGCGTTCATTTACTATGTAACACTTTTTCTTGTTTAATTTATATATTCTTGGAAGTTTTTTTTCAAAATCATGAAAGTGACACATCACCAAAGGAAGATTAATTCTCTGAGGGAAAAGGTTAATAAATTCCTTCCCTTCCAACTCAAATCTCAGGTATAACCACTAATAACAGTTTGGCATGAATCCTTGCAGAGCCAAGTTTAACTGCCTTGGCCAGAGCACACAGGAGATACTCAATGAATCGTTGTTCAACTGACTTGAAGCAATCTCCGGTTTCTAAACAGCCTAATTCTATCACTAACAGTGTCCCACTACTTTTCATCCCTGTTACCCCAACCGCAGCTTGAACCTCCACAGCTTTGCTTTTAACTCGACCTCTGAGCTGTCCTCTGCTGGGCTTCCCACTGACAGATTTGTCCCCGTTCTGTTCTTCGTATGACAGGGGAATAATGGGTCTGAAGTGTGCCTTGTGCTGGCTTTCCCTGACCAAGAACCCTCCGACCACACTTCTCAATGAATAAAGAAAACAGTGCAATTCCAGTGTCTAACATAACCACGGTTTTCGTGTAGTTTTCTACCTTACATCTTAAATTCCAGACAACTAGACTTTTGACATTTCTTGTCCACACCTTGCTCCTTCCTGCATCTCTGCTTACGTTCCTGCTAATCCTCAGCCTGGGATTCAATTAAATATCAATTTTAAGGAACTACTATGTCTAAGACATTGTGAAGATAAGAGAGTCTTACCATCCTTTAATTTAATATGGAAGATGTTGAGATAATTATACAAGAAGCTCTAATAAAATAATCTTTCCCCACCTCCCACTATTTGTGTCCATACCAGTAACATCTTCTCCTAATGTTCTCTCAAAATAATCACTGAGATCTTTCTTTGCTACTGTCTCTGAAACTGGCATTGATCCTTCTCCCCAATCCATGTTCCTACACTTCATATTCTGCCTCATATTATAATTATTTGTGTCTATATCTTATTTCCCCCACTAGACTGCAAACTCCTTGAGGACAGGGACTGTGCCATTCATTCACAGGTCCTTTGAAGCAAGCAAAGTACTGAGAATAATGTGTTAAAATATGAGTACTATTTATTAATTTGTATTGTTCAATGTTGCCTGTACCACCTAATTCAAACACTTACTTAGGATAAGCCAGGTGTTAGCTTGAGGCTTACTGAAATTCAAGTTTAAGGTAAAATTGACTTTATAGTTAGTGACCTACCCAAGGTTTCTGTCAGTTCTTGGGAGCGGGGGTTGGAGTACGTTCTCAGGACCACTTGGCATCCAGTTCCTGGGTGAGCACCACACACTGTGAAATAGAAATCATTCTCTGGTTGCTATAGTAACAACTTTTGAAAAAGCCACTCATTTCCGATCTTTGTTAGTTTTGTAGATTTAATTGAAGATTTGGCAGGGAGTGGGGAGAAAAGGAGTGACACAGGAGCACAGGTTTCTACCATGACTTTTGTTGGATTTTTCTCTCTTTCCTCTCTACCACCCCTCTCTCTTCCTCACCTGCTCCTTTCTAGTTTGTTCCAGAAACTCCAAACTTTCTCTCCTGTGGCCCAGCAGGCATCTGCTGAGACATTTTTTAAAAAGGAAACAAATAGGACAAAACAAAACAAATAGGAACAAGCAAAACAAAACACACAAAAATAAAAACCCAAGATCCAGATCAATTTCCAAAGACAGTTTTTCACCTAAGAGGAATTCTGGTGGCAATTTTTAAGATAATACAATTTTCCCTCTCTTATTACACTTGAGAAATTTCATCTTCAACATGCATAAGTAAAATTCCAAGCTCAGCCCTCGGTTGAATTTGTAAGGCCTGAATTAAGCAGGTGTAATCTTGAGGCTACTGCCTGATCTGGAAATGAGAATGGCTCAGGAGTCCCTGAAGCTAAGTTATTGTTTGAAAGAACTGAGCTTCTGCTGGTGCAAATGGCAACAGTTTGTCTTCAAAGTCAACTCGAAGTGATTTCTCTTCTGACAAAGTGAAGAGATGGGAGAATAAATATGAACCCTGAACTCTGGAATCCTGTTTGTGCTGTGTAATTTAAGGCCAGGGACTAAGCCCGTTTCCTTAAATGAAACAAACGGTGCTATAAATGGTAATAAAAACAATGCATCTTCACTGTTTTATGTGACTCTGATAAAGCTTCTGTTAATGAAACAGGACATAGCAGATACAAAACAATCAGAGTCAAAGACAGGAGATAGGATTTCATGTAAAAAAACAGACTCCAGTGTCTGGAGATCTGTTCTTAGAAAAGAAAAATGATCTTTGTCTGTTTGTGTGTATGTGGTGTTGTGTGTGTGTTTGACAGTGTATATGTGTATGATGTGTGTGTGTATGTTTGTCAAGGTATGTGTGTATGCTGGGACGTGTGTATGTTTGATGGGATGTGCGTGTACATGCATATTTAGTGGTCTGAAGGTGCTGGGCATTACGTTTGGGTTTCCATTAAACCTGACTAGTGTAAATCCATAGCTGTGGTTTGACTCAGGCTTTTGGGTAGGTATTTGAGGAACTGCCTTTATTTGGCCAAATATAATACTTTAAATTTTTTGTTGCTAGTTATTTCTTAAGATTTTACTTTGGGTCATCCTGTGCCAACCTCAGTTCTCAAGAATTACTCAGAACCGAAGCGCTATAGTCAGTGACAAATGGGAGAACTGAAAAATAGTACAGGGAGCTGCTTTTGAATTGCTCGTTTATTGTCTTCACCGTCTGATTCTACTCTAGAGGCTGTTAGCTTTACTAACCACAGAAATAAATTTTTGCAAAGTCCAAAACTGTAGGAGCTCAATGTATCAGAGGGGTTATTTTTAGAAGAGATAAGGCCCTTCCGTTCGTTGTTTAAAATGAGGTAATGGTATGTGTATGTGGAGGGAGAGGGAGTTTGGAAACATTTAGTGCTAATGAATAATTCAGTTTGATTTACTGGAGAAATGAAAGGGGACGGCATTCTGCCCTTCTCTTAATGTAAAAAAGATAATGGCCGTTTCGCTTTAAAGGTATATCAGAAAGTATCTAATACAGCTTATTTTTATTCCACGTCAAATCATCAGCCTTTAAAAGTCGTTTAAGACTGGCTGTCAGATTAAAGTACACTCTTAAAAAGAAAAGGAGTCTGAGATGAAATTGTGCTCGTTGCTCCTTTACCACACCCCTACCTAGGTCTCCTTATACAAAACAAAATGTGTCTGGTTTTCTTTTCAGTTTTGTTTCTGCTCTATATTAAAAAAAATTTTTTATTGAAGTATAGTTGATTTACAATATTGTGTAAGTTTCAGGTGTACAGCACATTGATTCAGTTATACACACACGCTCACACACACACACACATACACATATATATTCTTTTTCAGATTCTTTTCCCTTATAGGTTATTATAGTCTCCTGTGCTATATAGTTGGTCCCTCTTGGTTATCAAAATGTGTTTCTTAATTGAACATTAAAGACATGAAAATAGCCAGAGGTTGGGAATCCTGATGACAAGAAAGGCAACACAAATGACCCCAGGAACTCGGGAACCCCAGTAGCTTTATTCGTGCTGTTATGCCGACACTACAGAGGCGTGGGTTTTCAGCAGCTGTGCTTCTTCCTGTAGCTGTTGTTTGGCACATAAAGTTCTATACCCCTTGACTCAGGCACATTTTAATAGAAGACTAATAAGTCACATAAAGGCAATGGATATGACCATAAACATGTCTATTAGAAGGTGCTTATCAAATTTTGGGGCCTGACATCATCGATACCAGGAGGTCTTGCAGGTTAGGCTTCTGGTTTTTCTTCTGTTTGCAAAGTGGCTCATCTGTTGCATTCAGTTGAAGTCTTCTAAATTAAAAGCAGACAGTGAAGTTATCTGCTGAATCCCTGAGAAATAACCAGAATAAATGGTCTCCAGTACAAAGTCCGTCCTTTCTCTCTCCTCTCCCCACCCATGCGGCTGTGAACAGGAGAGGTGGGCATCGTCGGGGAAGGGCGGTCTTGGGAGGCAGTGGAGAAAGAGTGCTGTTTAGTGTGTTGCAGACAGGTAGTTCACCAAACAGAAGCATGGTTTTGAATTTACTGATAGTTATTTTTACTGAAAAAAGGGTCAAATCATATTCTCACACTTTAAACCACATCACGTATGCAGACTTTTAGGAAAAGCTTTTCAGAGAGCAGCACACATTTATCTGACTTTCGATGCCCTTTGGGAGGTTTCCTGAATAAGGGGAATCTCTCTGTCATGGTTACAGTTTTTCTTCAGACGACTTGGAGCATGCTCCCTATTTGCGTGAGTATAAAGTGCTTGGAAATGACATGAAGCGGAATAGTTACTTTGCTGCGGGCTGAGTTGGGGGATATTGTTCTGTCGGTATGTCCACGATAGGATAGTCTAGCCGTGGTCAAAGAGAAAAACAGTGGGTCACATTCAGAGACTTTGTGCCAGCAGTGAGGTCCTAGGAGCCTGGAGAAAGCTGCAGGCATGGGAAAGTGAGTCAGCAGTTCAGAAGCCGTGGCCATCGGGACCAGCGCTGGGAAGCAGGGTTGGCGGAGGGCGCAATGAGCGGCTCAGGCTGAAAACTGAGACCAAGGGGAAGGCTGAGATCACCAGCCACTGATAACACACCTGCTGTGTACCAGGCACTGTGCTGAGGATAAAGACAAGTAACGTGTAGTTCTTGCTCTCATGGTAGTTAAAATTACTGGGAAAGAGAATATCAGAGGACTGTTTTATGTGGTTACAGCTTTGTGGTCACAACACTACCTGACAACTTAAAGGCAGCTTTATAAAGGAAAAAAAAGGATGTAAAAATAATTTTATGGGGCTTCCCTGGTGGCGCAGTGGTTGAGAGTCCGCCTGCCGATGCAGGGGACGCGGGTTTGTGACCCGGTCCAGGAAGATCCCACATGCTGCGGAGCGGCTGGGCCCGTGAGCCATGGCCGCTGAGCCTGCGCGTCCGGAGCCTGTGCTCCGCAGCGGGAGAGGCCACAACAGTGAGAGGCCCGCGTACCGCAAAAAATAATAATAATAATAATAATTTTATGCATTCCTCTTCCTCTTTCCTTTTCTCTAAATGAAGATCCCCCCCCCAAAAAAAGCAATGGAAATGGAGTTCCATATGCTTATTTTGTGATTTTTAAACATATTTCCTTTCATTTTTAGAAAACATGATAGATATTCCTTTATAACTACCCTGTGGGCCCTGGGCAAGGTTCCCTGAGTGGTAGAGACAATGAGTTTAAGTTCTTTACAAACTGGACTTTGTCATTTCCCCGAAGAATATCCACACTAATCACACTATGTAGGTGACACACTCTGGTCAAATCCTCCAGAATGATCACCACGTTGCCTGTCTGCTACTATATCATTGAGATGCCTCATTTGCAAATGGAAAAATTGCAGATCTGAAAACAACATGCTTCTGATTTCTTTGTACAAAGAGAGGTGGGTGGGGGTGGGGAGAAGTGCCTGAGAGAAGTTATGCTTGTGACGTTAATGTGGAATTCAAACTGATTTCTAAGGATCCTGGGTTTCCAGTTTTAGCTCAAATATTTTCCTATTGCAGGGGAAAAAAATCTGTGCCTCAGTAGAAAACTATACATTGTCTTAAGCACATGCTTCTGGTAGCTCTCTGATTCTGATTTCGTGAGAGCTAGTTTATAAGCCTCTAAATTGTGTGTAGATAAATGATAACAATGCAAAATAATTTTTATTTAAGGACAAATTCTGTCCTGACCTGTAGAGTCTCCACCAACTCTCCCAAGCCTCTGAAAGTAGTTTTGCCTTCTTTTGCATGTTCATTTCAACACTCTTTTAATCTATATAAATTTGTGCTATTTTGGACTTCTTCTTTGACTGGTTATAACATCTTCCAGGTTCCCTCATTATGAGTAAAGAAAAAAAAAAAATAGACACACACTCTCACACACACACACACACACACACACACACATATATGTTTTACTGGTTGACTCACTTGGGCCTTATATGTAAATTGTGTAAATCGTGTTGTGAAAATTCTAGTGTTTATATTCAAATTCAAGCTTAAGACCTGTTAAACATATTTTTCTAAGGCTGGTGAAAAAAAGCCCAAACAAATGCCATTGTTATTTTTTTTAAAAACCCGGGTTCTTTTTATATCTGTATGAGAGTCCTGATTTTACCAGTTTTTGACAATTACCTTTCAGCGCTATATTATTATCGCTCTTGCTACTGTTGTGACTATTACTGTTGCTACAACTACTGCTTGTACCATGACTGATATTTGGGGGACAATGTTTTAGTGCCCAACTTCCCATGTAGCCCTAACTTTGGAAGAAAAGCAACACCTTTATTAACTTTTAGTAAATTTTATTGACCTACCTCAGCTGGCAAAGTGAAGCTAAAAATTCCCCATGACCACACAGACTTTCCCCCAACCCCCTCCCAATTTATAGTGTTAGCTTCATCTGTAAGTAATCCTCACCAGAATTTAGCCGAAAATATACAACTTGATGAATGGATCCCATTAGTTTCCCTGCCCACCCAGACAGATGTGTAGCTCCAAGATTCAGTATGTTTGTTTCAAATGTCTAATTCATTCCTAAAGCTGTTCTTTTTTTCCTCTCTTATTCTAATCTCACCTTTTAACCCCTAATATCCACATGTGTTTTATCCCTCCTTTCATTTATTACTAATAGTCTTTCTATTGACAAGGTTTCCATTTGATTTTTATGGGATAGACTGGTAAGGTTTACTTTGCCTTCTTTGCACAAAGGGTAGAAAGGAGGCCAAACATACTTTGGTGCCTGCCTCTAGGGTATGTGTCAGTGCTTGGCCAGGTGGCTATCAATGAATTATTGCCTCTTATCTTACCCTTCTCCTCAGAAATATTCAGCACCATTTCAGAGTGTCACATCCTGAGTTGTTAAACCTTCACCAGTATTTTCACACTCAACTAATGCTATATAGCATGTTCGCCAGCAAGATTTAAATTTAAGAATTATCTATTACTTTTACTTCAGGCCAAAAACAGCTCAGTGGCATATACTTCGGTCCAAAATAGTTTTAATCGGCTGTTAACGAAATCATCATTTAAATTGATAGCATTTTCAAGAATAATGGCTTAGAATCCTTTCCGAAAGTGTCTGTTGACTTAAATATGGGTCAATTGCTATAATTGTATCTTTATAATCTTTATCTGATATTTATGCAATATGATCCTATTTTTTAATTCCCTGATTACTTAGAACTGAATTATATGCTGAATAGTAACATACTAGTAGAGAAACAGATACCTGATTATATTCTTTTTCTCTGGCTCCTATTTTTAAGACATTCAGCTTATTTCCTAAGGATTTTGTCATGCTATGGTCATTTTACATAAAGAGCTGACCTCAAAAGAGTCAGTTCTGTAGGTAGGAGAATTTCAGCATCACGCAGGTTCCCTGAGCTCATTAGAGTTTTAATGAGCCTATGCTAATAACAAAGTGGATTTATTTTTCTTACCAGGGTCATGAATTAAGAATATGTTTGTTCCTGATTTTCCCTTTCATATATCTATTTCTCCTCCTTCATGTCACATCCTTGGATGACTGAAACTTACTTGGTTGATTATTAACTTCCAAAAGAGTAGTTTTTTTCTCATATTCAAATATATATATATTCATATATATATATATTCATATATATTCAAATAAAGTGCTGGTGGTTTCAACCATGAGCACTGGGGCATGACACCGTGTCAGATTGGCAGTGATATTTGTTACAGAATGAACAAAAATATTATCTATCTTTTTAGCTTTAAGAAATTGTTTGTTTGAAAAGGGAACTCCTGAGCAGTCCTCTAGAATCAAACATTCTAATTCAATGTTCAGCCTCCATCATGTCCCCTATGTCCTTGATAGTCAAATCTTTTATTTCTTTGAGCTTTAATTTTCTCATCTGTGAAACGGAAATGATAAATAATAACAGGGATGCTTTGAGGGTTATATTGAGTGCAGTTCGCATTCAAGTATAATCAAAACTACCAGTACAGCTTCATATAAAGTTGGTTTCACAAACTGAAGCAAGAGAGCACAGGCATGAAGACCATCCAAAAAGAGATGCGCAGGAAGTTTCCAGCTCCACTTGGGGAACTGAAGAGGCGCTTATGACCTTGGCCCCGGAAATAGTATCTAGACCTGACGTGAAAGCCCGATAAGAAATTAGCTGGATCTTAGAATTGACAAGAAATCCTAGTATTGGGGTCTGCAATATACATCATGAAAGCACTTTATAGTTTTTCCCATTGTGGAAAAAGCTACAAGAAGTGCATGATATGTTTCACTCTATTATAATCCATTGCTATTAAGTCCAAAATCGGCCTCTATATTCCTGGCTTGAACCTATACAGAAGATCACTCCAGTTTCTCATTGTCATGACTAGGAGAGGAGGTCTGAGTACCGTAAATGTTGGGGAAGCATCTGTAAAGCCAGGGGCTCCTTTGTCAATGCCAGTGCTTTTAAGCCCGTGCGGACTCTAGCTCTCAAGAGATGTACCAAGAAGCAAATTACGAACAAGCATCCAGCAGCCTATCCATTGTGATCCTGTGGTGATTGCTTAGGCCTCACCTTTCTACTTCCTGTACCTCTCTTCATTCTAAGTTATTGAGACGGTATTCACCCTGAGTCACATAGTATAACGTGGGCTATTTAATTGCGTAAACTGTTTCATCTCTTTCAGACCTGTCACTGGTAGAAGTGGAGGTAAAAAGACTGAAAAGAATAATTTACTTTTACCATCAGAATCAGAGTCTAAATGTAGAAGTTAATGAGATGTTTGCATAGTTTTAAGACGAAGCTACAAGAGGAAAATGCAAAAATGATTTTGTACCGCCTCAACTTCATGCTTTTTCTTCTTCTTCTTCCTCTTCTTATCTCTCTTCTTTTTCTCCTTCCGTTCCCTTTCTCCCTATGTAGGCTTTCCTTTTCCCCCTTCTAGTGTTTTCTATAACATACCTTGAAGTTAAAATCCAGCTCTGCTGCAGGGGTAATTGTTTAATCGAAAACAGATAATTATTAGTGATGTTCAAGGCTGAAAATCAAGTACTCATCTTTCTCTGGTCCTCTTTGTTCCAAAGGCATAACTACTTTTGTCAGTACAGCTGGCAGGCATAAGTTGAGGACTCAAACATAGAAGATCTGTTCAGAAAAAAATCAAATTCCAAGTTAGAACTGCCCACTACGATTAAGATTTGTGTACTTTCAAACATTTCAGCCCAGCTCACCAGTTAAATCTGGCTACACATGTGCTCTCCTTCTTTTAGGTTTTTGTTCCATATATTTGAGGAATGGAAAAGCCAGGATGAGGGTGTTATCTCCCATCCAGCTTGTCAAACACATCACTGTGGGGAGAATTATTGAGCTATTTGACTTCTGCAACCAGGACACCGGGAAGCTACAATAACACTCTCACTTCTGGACCACATGCTGAGTAGGCATTGGTTTGGGTGGAAAGCTCTCTTGTATCCCAAGGGCCTTACATGTCAAATATAAAGTGTAAGGCAACGGAACATAAAATTCTGTGCTGTGCCTGATATTTGACAAATGGCTGAACAGAAGCATAAGTCAGATTAGTTAGGCTCATAGAATACTGAACAGGTGAAAAAGTAACAGCTTTCATTTTGACATGATGTAGAATAACTGTGCTCCAGTAATCCATGGCTATGGATGAGTCTTCCTCTAAGCAAACCTATTTTGTCAATGATTATAACTATGAAAAGCACAAAAGATCATCAGTCATTTCGCAAGAGGATAATCTGCCTCGATTAAAAGAAGTATCTATAAATCTCTTTACATTATAAACTCTTTTAATGGAATTGCAATCTTTTTTGCATTTTCTATTGGTCATGTTTGTTTGCCTATTTTATTTTAGGAATCAATTTGCTCAGTGTCTTAAAAGTAGACCTTTTGGGCTTCCCTGGTGGCACAGAGTCCACCTGCCGATGCAGGGGACGTGGGTTCGTGCCCCGGTCCGGGAGGATCCCACATGCCGCGGAGCGGCTGTGCCCATGGGCCATGGCCGCTGGACCTGCACATCCGCAGCCTGTTGCTCTGCGGCGGGAGAGACCACAACAGTGAG
The DNA here is from genome assembly GCF_008692025.1 of Phocoena sinus. NCBI lineage: Eukaryota > Metazoa > Chordata > Mammalia > Artiodactyla > Phocoenidae > Phocoena > Phocoena sinus. The sequence continues at coordinate 63,016,564 of NC_045778.1, read as the reverse complement.
AGGCCCGCGTACCGCAAAAAAAAACCAAAAAAAAACCCAAAAACGGTAAAAGTAGACCTTTTGCATTAGCTGTATGTGTGCGTGCAAAATGAAGAGGATATAGGTAGAAATAGAAAGTGGAAGATGAAGGCTTAGATGCTCTCCAAGCTTCTTAAATCCTGTTATTCTTAATTGCAACCATTTGGTCTCCGTTTGCCCTTGTGATCTGTGCAGTCATACACCATGACATCAGTAGCAGCATTCTTTCAGGTGAAAGAATAATTTAAAACATGCAGTAGACTTCCAAAGCTGTGTAGACTGTGAGAAGAACTTGAGTTTTCAGAGTAGGATGAAAGTTTGGTTCATTCAGACCTGGACTGGATAAGATCGTTGGTTTGAAGGGACCTAAAGAGACTATCTCCTCTTCCTACTTGCCTCTGAGCAGATGATCTTAAAAAGAAAGCTATATACTATTTCAGAGGCATCTTCATTACAAGACTATTTTTTGCAATGTGACCGTTTCTGTACCTGTTCAGTAAGTGACCTTTAATATTAACAGCAACATGGATGGAGCTGAATTAACATAGTATGAGCACATAAAGAGAAATTCTGCTTTAGAATGGACAATGTTGATGAAGGCATACCCGGGACCAGTTGCTTCAACTTGGAAATCCTGTGTGATAAGGGAGGGAGGATGGTGGTGGTGGATAATGAGAAGAGGCTCTGGTGGGGAAATCGCATTATGGGTCAGATTTATAAAGTGTCAGCAATGTCCTGCTGAATGCAGACAAGGAATAGACCAGGCTTGCAGATGGATGGTAAAGAAAAGGAGTGAGAGAGAGTTAACTCCCCCATACATCAAGGTTACTGCTTACTATTAGTGAACTTGACAGAATGGGGATACAGAAGGGGTATCCCCATTCTGAAGGGGTGGGGGGTGAGAGTTTAGGGAAGGCACTTGCAATATTCTAACATCATTTAAGTTAGAGGAAAAAAGCCCCTCCTAGGGACATTTGATCCTTGTCTCATCAGTACAAGATTGTGTTTTATAGAATAGTCTCCTCCACTTTTCTTAGTATACTCCAGGTTTACATGATGGGACTTTTGGCTGTTTCCCCTGGGAGATTATTACAAAGTCTAAAGATATTTCTCTGTTACAATTGTGTTAAAAAGGCACATTTTGAGACCTGATTTTATTTACTGTAGAGCATTGCATGCATTTATACTGCTACATGAGTGCTAAATATTAATGATTTTTTTTTTTTTTTTACTCATACCCAGGCATCAGTTAGTGCATAATTCTGGAAAAGCAGTAAAACGCTTCCTAGGAAATGCCCTACTTTACTTTTAAAAGGCTGCCCTCTTGCAGAGAATTATAAATAAATAAATAAATAAATATCTACCCATTTTTCAACCCAGTGGCTCCCTAGAAATGGTGAGTTTCTCTCTAGAAGTAGACAGATTTTCTTGGATACTGAGAAATCGAGCTCAGGGACTGGCATAATTCTCAGCCCTCTAGCTCCAGGTTTTACTAAGCAGCCTCACCTTAGCCAGCGACAAGCAGAGAGAATGTATTTTTCATCCACCACCTGTGTCAGCTGAGATATGAATGCTGCCCTTCCACTGGTACCTCTCTGAGAAAACAGTAATTTTAAACCCACCTCTATTTTAGATCTTGGGAGTTAGTAAATAGATCCCTTTGCCCTGTGTGAATGTGGGCATGGTGTAACTCACATTTTATAGAACAAAGGTGCTCTTCAAAGTGACGTGTGAGGTAGAGTTCACTTCTGTCTTTCCTATTGCTTCTTTTGATGGCTTAATTGGACTCGTTACAGGAAGTGCACCAGGCATGGGAAGAAAGGTCAGATTGATGGCTCTTCATATTCTTCTGTAGTACAGTGAAAGGAAAGGAGGGTGAGTCTGGTGAAGTGGCCTTACTCTAACAGTGTCAGTATATTTCTGTTTTTATCACTTTTTGTTAAAGTTGGTACTGAAGGAATCCACCTTGAACAAAATCAGAAAAGAATGAAAAGCATCCTAGAGCATCAGTAAAAAAAAAAAAAGTATTTTGGGCTTCCCTGGTGGCGCAGTGGTTGAGAGTCCGCCTGCCGATGCAGGGGACACGGGTTTGTGCCCCGGTCCGGGAAGAACCCACATGCCGCGGAGCGGCTGGGCCCGTGAGCCGTGGCCGCTGAGCCTGCGTGTCCAGAGCCTGTGCTCCGCAACGGGAGAGGCCACAACAGTGAGAGGCCCGCCTACCGCAAAAAAAAAAAAAAACACTATTCATGTTTGAAAATTCATTTTAGACAAAGCTATTATCTAATATGGAGTTGATTCTTAAGAAAGTTTTAATTGTTACCTCATGATCACCAGTAGAGCATAAGGATGTGAAGGAATATGCTGGATCTATGAGCAAAGAGACGAGGGTTTGAATTCTGACTCTGATGCTGAACGACTGAACCCTTGGAGAAAGGGGCATTCTGTGTCACACTTCATTGTCTGTAAGGTTGCTGGTAAGCAACAGCTCCGCCTCATAGAGCTGTTGTGAAGCTTGACTGAGATTACAGTATATGCACAGACTTAACGGAATGCCACATAAGACACGCTCTGTAAATGCTCACTTCTTTTCTTTCTTCTTCCTAGGCATTTGGAGTGTCTTTGAATATAAACGATTCTGGTTCTTCTATGTGGTCTAAGACATAAGGGTGTATTTATGAAAAAGAAAAATCCACTTTCTAATTCTAAGTCAAAGGTCTGGTCATTTCAACCTGATTTTTAAAAGATTTCATGTTTCCACTTGTAAGGCTTTGGAAGACATGCATGGAAAACATAGAACTCTGAAAATGTGCATATTTTTAAGCAACTCAGTGAGAAGATAGTTCATGTTTGCTAGTGTTTTCATTGTATTTATGTGTCTGTGAGGTTTCAGGATTAAAAGCATCTCTGAAATATGTTCATAAGTATGTGCTTATAAAGATAATAGTCACTCCCATATCTTTTAGTACTTCATGAACAATGGTCAGAATGGTAATTCTTATTATTAAGAATAGTGATCACTATTTCATTTCTGAAAAATTAAGTTGGTTTAGCTGTACCTACAGATTTGCAGGGAAATCTGAGAAATACTTGAGACATTGGTTAGGCAGTTTACATGTTAGTAAATAGGCATGTGTCACTGGAAATATTTCCAAGTTGGTTTAAAAGATAAACTAATCACTCTCACTTATAAATTAGTAGTCTATTCTATTGAAAACTCACCTTTTGATTATTGAAATAATACTTCAATGGGACTTCTTAGTTTTATGATTCTCTTTTATAATTGATTAAAATATATAGGCCTGTTTAAATATGTGGTCCCTTATTACACTCCAGTTCCTCTGTTATATAAAGTGCGTTGGTAATTTCCATTAACCCAGAAATTGGTAAAAGTCATTAGATCTTGCATTAAAATTCCTTAACAATTGGCCTTTAAAAAACTTTGTCAGTTTTCTTATTAACTTTTACCCTACGTATAAACGCTAAGTTAGAGGTGACCTTTACAAATTGCCATTAGGGCCCTAGACAAGTTGGAGGTCACAAGAATTATGCCATTGGTTCCCCTACTGGAAAATTCATCACAGTTACTGCTGTTTGGTGATTTTGCTCTTGCTGTTTTGCATTAAGTTCTTCAATTCAGAATTTTGTGGTAAAGGCCGAGATGGCAGTGCACATTGTATAGATTTAACGAAATGTTTATCAGCAGTTATTATTTATAAGAATGGCTACTAATATGGGCACAGTCTGGTTTCAAAGATCATGGGCGTAGGGGAACTCTAGTAGTGATAAAAACGCAAATAAGTCCTTGGAAAGCAGGGCACACTTTTTACTTGAATGGCTGACTGCGTTCAATTATTATGTCACAGAAAAAAAGCAATGCTGTTTTTGGTGGGGGGTCCCCATTGGCTTATAGAAAAAGAAGCACTAATTACTTATTTTAACTTACTATAGATTTTCTATAGTAAGTAGGTATACAAATTTCTATGTACTATAGATTTTTGGAATTCTCTACACTGGGTTGTCTCCTGCCTATGTGATAGATTATATAAGAAAATAACATCAGAATGCGACTGTACATATAATTATTCTGATTAGTGAGGCAATACACTGTATATTATTGCCAAAGTAAATATTTAAAAGCTAACACTAGTTTGAATGTCCTTTTTTTTTTTTTTTAGCATCTTTGGTATTTTATTCATTTGACCAACAGTTATAAATACCCCTGTGCCAGGAAGCTAAGCACTGGTGATATAAGATGAATATAATAAGGTCTCTGGTATCTAAGAGCTCTCCATAGTCTGTTTTCAGGACTAACAAAACGTTCTGTATTTGTTTTTTTCCTGTCCTTAAAAAAATAAACACTGTGGTAAACAACATATTAATGGGTGAATTTTAACCAAACTATGGTAATATTCCAATAATATTAAAATGCATTAAAATGTGGTTCCAGTAAACTTACAGCCAGCAAGCCAGACCTTTGTATTTTCTAGAATATTCAGCTGCCCTGGTTTTACCTTTTACCTATGATGTTGATTCCTTTATGGAACTGAGAGCAAAAGAAACAGAAACAGAAGGCAACGGAGATCTTATCTTAATAGCTGAGTGCCTTGAAAAGATATTTTTCTTAACTGTTGAGTTTAGACAGATTTCTGGAGATGGTAATAGCTTAATAGAAGGGTGCCTACCCTCCACCACACCTTAAAATCTAAATTAGTTTTCTTATCTTTGAAACTGGGCACAGTTCTCTGTTTATATTTCCACATTCCACGGGCTAACATACTGTGAAAGCCTAGCTGTCTTGGTTAATGAATGTACGGTGCATTGAAAAAGCATGATCCTTACCTTGGAAGGCAGAAACGCAACTTTGTTAACAATCCTTCCTATCAATATTTATTTAGCTCTAGTTATGTATATTCCCCCTGTGTTTAATAGATATTAAGATGTACTAATCTGTATTCATATTATTCTTATTAGTCAGTACAGTGAGAATTATAGGCATTAAGTGTGGTTGAGTCTAAAGGTTGTATTTTCTTTGATCAGATTTCAGTAATGGCCTTTCTTGTGGTTAAAGAATCCAATTCAGTCTCTTACACACAATCTAATCCAAGACTGTTCTAACTCTTTTAATTATACCCGACCACTTCCAGGTACCAAACTCCTTACATAAATAATTACCATGGTTTGGCTAATGTACTGATGTCTGATTCTTGGTGACCTGGGATCTGGAACTCTACAACAATGATGGAAGCCTATAGGTTTGATTGGGTTTGGGGGTCAGAAACTCAGGAACACTCAGTGAATGTTTGGTGCTTATAGGCTTTTCTGAGCTTCTCACAGGAGATCCCTGAGAGTTTCACATCCTAGGGAACACAGAAGAATCAAATAGCTGGGGGGGCATTTTCAGGGAAGGAGGTGATGGGAAGAACAAACAAACAACAAAGCAAATAGTCTGTTAAATGCCCCCTGGTACCCTGATGTGGAGCCCTGTCCTACCTGTCTTCTCTTTGGATAACTGGTTATTTTCCTGAGCACTGCCATTTTTTATGTGCCTCAGCCTGAAGTTGGAGACAGGGAAAAACATTCTCAAAGATGAAAAATCAGTTATTCTTTTGAATCCTCTGTGATTATAAGTACCTAGGAGAAGTGATTACATCGTCTGCCTCTGTCCTCCATCTGATCTGAAAGCACACTGGTTGTAGGAGAAACATCAGCTGCATCTCTATAACCAAAGTTCTTTACCCAGAGTTAAATAAATGAGCTTCTGAAGGTTGCCCCAGAATTTTGTTTACAGCCATTGTTCATGAGAAGTGGTATGTGTAGTGTCCATAGCTGTCATCAGATACTTGAAGAAGTTTATAACCTCCCCCAAAACCCAGGTGCAACAAGTTCAGCAATTACAATCTCACTAGAATTTAATTATTTTCCCAGAAAAAGCATTTGGAAAGACTCCGGGCAGTGCACAGTTACAGCAAATGCATTCTTTCAAACAGGCTGGAACTCCTTTAGCTTCCGGTATGTGGTGCATTTCAGCAAGTTTTGACTCCTCTATTTATTTATTTGTTTGCTTGTTTGAGGGGGGTGTGTGTGCAGGAATGGGTGTTAAGCCTCATGGATACAGACAACATAAACACATTTCCTGCATTATTGGGTACCTGGAAAATAATCTTTATGAATCGCTCCTTATCTGAACTGTGGTCTGGATTGGTTCAAATGCCTTGAAACTGGTTAAGGAATTAGCTATGGTGTACCACCCTGTTTTTTTTCCTTCCTCATAAACAAATGAAACCTTTAGTTCAAAGTTCAAGGAATCATGCTTCAATGAAATATATCAAAGCTCTTAGGGGAATGAGTGTTGAAGGAAAAGAATGAAGAATTGATGACCTATTAACAGTCATTAATTCTCTACCTAGAGTTATTGACTGCATGTGACATTATAACCTTACAAATTGCCATCTGTAAACAGCTTAGCAAATTGTAATGCAAATGAACTTTGCATTACAATTGGTCTCACAAAGCCTTCAGCTTATTACAAACAGCTGCCACCAGCATATTTTCTTATAGGCTGCAGAAAAGAGGGGATGCATATAACCAGAGAACTGGGTGCTATTTAGACAGAGCTCAGCGAGGCCACTTACAGGCAGACGTGATGGATGGTGAGTGGCAGCAAACGTCTCAGCCAGGGTGAAAGTATTAGAAGTTTGCTTGTCATTGATTTACAGTCACCAAATAGAAAGAACTAATTAGCTGAAGTTGGTTGACTTAGCACTTTTTCTCCTCCACTTTTGAAACAGACAGGGACTTAGAATTCATAAACAGGAGAAAATCTCTCCAGGGTATTTTTGCCAGTCTTTCTACCTACACTTGTTCCCCAGGATAGGAGGCAAGTCACCAAGCTTTGATTTGAGATATGGCTTGGTTTTTACTCTATGTCACAAATGGTAGAATAAATGTTTAGAATTCGTTTACATGGCTTTGGCAGAAATGCAAGTTGCAGGCACATTATCATATGTTGGTTCTAATACGCTACATTTGGGTGTAACACCTGGAAATGGTCCAGCATATTGGCCCATCATTATATCTGACTTGTTCTTTTTTCCTTTTCTTCTTTGTTCAGTGCATACTTTTGTTAGGTTTTTCCAAACATCCCCATTGCATTTGTGTTAGAACGCTCTCAGAGTATTTGAAATCACACTGGCGTCATGAGAAATGAATTCTATTACTGGTTCTGCCACCAACTGACTGTTTGGACTTGGGCAATTCATGTAACTTCTCTGGGCTTCAGTTTCTCATAATGATAATAATCATGGTATCTAATATTTGAGTGACTACTGTGTGCCAGTGCTTTACATGCAGTATTTCAGTTAATTCTCATAATAATCCTATGAGGTAGGCGCTAACATTATTCCACACCTCATGATGGTGAACCTTACAGAAGTTAAGTTACCACTCAGGAAAGTGACAGCTAGGACACAATCCTGGTGGTCTGATTCCAAGGCCCAGACACTGAAATCAGGGCTCACAAACTCAGAAGCCCACTAGGACCACAGAAGGGCAGTCCGTAAGTGATGGCATGCTTTTTGCTCCAGCGGTTGGAGAGCCCATATCCTGTAAGCAGAAGCGAATGCCCCATCCTTCCAGCTAATTTTGCTGTGTGGCAATGTCACCTTAGTATTGACGGGTCTTCTAACTTTTTTTTTTTCAAGAGAAGCAAGAATTCCAGCTTGGTATTTAAACTCCTGATTTTGAAATGCTTGTTTTTAAAACATATTGAAGACCAATATTGTGTAGGGCAAAAAAAAACATGATTTGGGGCTACTGTGGTTTGCCAGTCATCTGCTGATCTGTGATTTAAGCATCACCCACCCTGCTATATTATAAAACGACAGATTTGGACTAAATAATCTTAAGTCCTCCCCAGCACCAACATTCTCTAGAATTCTTTGATTACCTCAAGTTTCTGGTTTCCAAATGTGCATGTTTTCAAATTGCTTTCTTCCAGCCTTTTTAGGAGAGTTTTTTACATCTAACAAAGAAGACCCTGTCCCGTTAATGATGCTTCTATTCTTCTCGTCCTCATCTTTTCAAAACCTTAACAAGTTATCTTAGATTCTTCCTCATTTTCCCTATAGTATCCAGTTAGTTCCATTTTCTTTCTTCCCCTGTTATCTCTCTTCCTTTTGTTCTTTTCTTTCCATTTGTACTCTGCCACCCTGGTACAAGCCTCCAAAATTTTACACAGTACATTTAAATAGACTCTGAAATGTTGTCTTAACTTTCAGCCACTTGTTACTCTAATCCAGAAGTTGGCAAACTACAGCCTGAGGGTCAGATTTGGCCCATGGACTGCTTCTGTAAGTAAAGGGTCTTGGAACCCAGTCTACCGGCTTATAGTCATAGTGTCTATGGCTGTTTTCATGATCCAACTGTGGAAATGAGTAGTTGCAACAAATATTTTGTCGTCCACAAGCCTGAAATATTTACTATCCTGTGCTTTAAGAAAAAGCTTGATGATACCTGCTAATCCATTTCTTACATAGCTGTCAGATTCAAGCCTAACTTTGTATCTTCAGTATGGTGTGTATCACCTCTGTGTTCAAAATCTTTACTCGCTGTCCTATTTCACCACATACACACAGCAAACTTCTCAAGATTTCTCAGCCTGGCATTAGAGATGGTTCAGGAATGACCCTAGTCTATCTTTCCAGCCATATTTTTAAACATCTCAGTGATCTCTGATTAGGCTGGTTTAAATGATAAACAACAAACACACCATACTCACCCTAATTCTGAACTTTTGAGAATGTGCTACAACCCAATGTGCAGTATAATTTGCCCATCATTCTTTGAACTATGATTTCAGTGGGCATTTATGATTATAATTAAGCTAATTATTATTGAGAACCTACTATGTATCAAGATGGCAGTAGGCTCGCACAATAAATAATTTCATTTGCCCTGAATTGACATTATTTTTTTAAACATACATGTCTGTACATCAAGTAGTTACTCATTGACCGTGTACTTAGGGTTCGTTTATGTCAGTCCCTATCCCAGCACAAGAAATTATATTAAAAATTTTTTTAACAACTAGATCACAATCTAATGAAAGAGACAGGTATACAAATAATAAAAATTATGTGCTTAGCCATAGTAGAAACATACAATACTAAAGAAACACAGATGAAGCAACAAGCTCTGTCCAGAGAGGTGGGGATGGCTTCATGGAGGGAAGTGGCATTGGAGCTGGGCGTTGGAAATTGAGGAAGCCCCAGAGACCTGAATATTTATGGTGGTTCAAAGAATAGCAAGGAGGTCAGGGTTGTAGCAGATTGCAAGGACAAGTGGCAACAGATAAAACTAGAAAAGAGATGTGTGCTGTATTGAACAGTCCTTGGATGTCTTGTTGAAGAATAAGGAGTTAATCCTTTTGAGACAAGGGAACCCTGAGTGTTTCTGAACAGGAGAGTGACAGTCAGATTCTACCTAGATTGTAAATTCCTGGGTGGCAGAAATTACATTTAACATGTCTCTTTGTCTCCTATGGATTCTACCGACTCTGCCTTGAGCACAGTGAACATTTAATAGAGAGTTGTCCATTGATTAATTTCTTCCTGAGAGTGAAGTGTTTCTGGCTGACTGGTAGCCAACAACATTTTGAGTTATCTCTGAGCTTGATAAAATGCTGACACCTCGTTGCTTTTTTTGTTTTTTGTTTTTTAAGCAGAAAATATCATTAAGGTGATAAGAAGCATCAAATTCATGACATTTCCCTGCCTGTCACCTTCACTCTAGTAGCCAGAAGTGTGGTTTGCAGTGTTCAGCAAATTTTTGGCAAAGTTGAAACCATCCAAAAGAAGTTGCAAGTTCGTTCTTTCTTAAACCACGTAAAGTAGGGATGGGAAATACTGGTTCTCTAAACTCCTTGAGGATGGCAGTGCTTTTAAATACTATTATTTAAGCCAGAGGGACATGAGATAATTCAGAAGCTTTTGATGCCTTTGATAGAATGGAAAGATTTTGCTCTTCCTACAGTTGTATAAACACCAAGCCCTCAGCCTTCTGCGCTATAGGTGAGAGAAATGATTATCCTGTACTAATTGTCACAAGTTGCCAGGAGTAATGGAGGTCTGCAGGCATGGCAGCTTAGAATGTCAGACGTCAGGTTTTATGATACTGACTTTTTTTTTTTTTTTTTTTTTTTTTTTGCGGTACGCGGGCCTCACTGCTGTGGCCTCTCCTGTTGCGGAGCACAGGCTCTGGACGCGCAGGCTCAGCGGCCACGGCTCACGGGCCCAGCCGCTCCGCGGCATGTGGGATCTTCCCGGACCGGGGCACGAACCCGTGTCCCCTGCATCGGCAGGCGGGCTCTCAACCACTGCACCACCAGGGAAGCCCGATACTGACTTTTAAGAAAGACAAAAGGACACACCAGAATTTGTAATCTGAGATAGTTTAGCCCTGTGGGAACTGTTTTGTTTAGTTTGCCGGGAAAAACTAGGAATGTGATTTCGCTCTGAGAACTTCATAAAGCTGGGACTATAGTGCAGTTCCACCTCTGATTTGACTGTGAGAAGAGTAGCAGGGTCATTCTGTCATTGACCTGAACCAGTTTCCCTTGCTGTGTTAGGTCTGGTGATCAGCAAGCCTGGTAAAGAGTAGCACCAGCCTCCTTGCCTTGCAGGCTGAAACTGGTTCCAGTTTCTGACCCCTAGAGCCAACTCACTAGGAGGCACAGTGTCTAGGGCCCACAGAGGCCATCCTGCATCCCTGCTGACCCCCCTTGAAGCCTGTTCCCCTGCCTCCCTCCTCTCGTTTCCTTCTCCACCCTGACGCTCTACCCAACGTCAACATACGCCTTTCCACCCAAATATCCCATGAGCTTCACGCTTGCTGCCCTCTGGTCCCTTGCAGACTTCTGTCGTGAATGTTCTTCCCCTTTCTCTAGGCCCCTTGGCTAAACCAAGGTCTGGATACACTGACACCACCTCTATGAAATCTTTCCAGATTCCCATCCTCCTACTGGGCGAGTCCTCGTAGCATGTTGTATGATACTTATCACATTGTGTAGCGTGGTCTGAAGCCCATAGGATAGTGATCAATTCAAGGGCATAGAACTCACTGTTTTCTTTCAATAGTGTATCCAGGATGCTTAGCTGTGCTTGGCGCATAGTCACTGCAATAATAAAATAGTAATAACATAATATATATTGTATGTATTTGTATTTGTGTTGTATTTTATTGTATTTATTTATATATACAATACAAATAAACACAATGCATATAATACAATAAATACAATAATAAAATAGTAATAGTTATGATACAATCCGAAGTTACACTGTATTCGTCATAACATCAGATGCATTAGCTCAAGTAGGTGCTCATTTAAACCTTGTGCGTACGGAAGAGGGTATGTTTCCTGAAACTCACTCAAACCTAGCCTCCTCCACATCCAGACAAAGTCCCTTTGTGCAGGAATATCGCCTTTATCTGTATCATGCCGGCCTCCCGCCAAGCACTGCCATTCAATAATTCTGGCACATGGTACCTTTTCCTCACGACAGAGTGCTGAACGGTGATTTATTGCTTGAATACACATTGCTTTCATGGAAGTGATTTGTTTAAAACAACAGTAAAGCACTAAATAAATTATTCATTCCATGCTAATTCTTCACTTTTATGTGCTGTAGTAAACGTCAAAATAAGCAGCCTGTCAGACATTTTATTTTTGCCACATTAATCTTGGACAGTTTAAAGGAAAAAAAAAAAAGGAAATCTAAAGAAGAGGTTCCATTTTCAAGAAAATAGATTTCTTTTTCTTCCTACCACCTCATGCAGCAGCCGGGCAGAGAGCTTTGGCTGAGGCGTCTCCTTCCCTCAGTGGCTCTGAGTCACTCGCTGAACTGGTCCCAGTGACCCCCTCGCATTCTGTTGCCTACTGGGAAGAGTGTTGCTCCTTTTCTCTGCAGAGAGCTATTCGCAATGGCCCCGTCACACGGCAAGGAATCAGTCTTTCCTGGGAGATTTGCATTTCCTAGGGCACACTGGGTGTTGGGTTTCTAAATTTCACTGTGTGTCTTGATTTAGGATTAAAGGATTAAAAACTAAGGGAGGTAACAGTGACTTACTTAACCATTTTTGCAACTGATTTCCCACGTGGAATAGAGTTATCATTTGTTCCTAGCCTTTTTTATCCTTCTTGACTGAAACCTCATTTCCTGCGTCGGAGTGAGGGACATTTGAGTGACTCAGTTTATGGAGTCCTTCATCAGCAGAGTAGCAGATGGATGGTCTTGTTGTAGATTTGGGGGAAGTCATTCTCTTTTCTGAGCATGAGGACTCCATGTTTTATACCTGCTGGTGGGTAAGGAGAGCTGTGGTCCTCTGGCCTGTGGCATCCACAGAGGTCTCAGTGAGTGAGACGTAAAGATGACCCCTATGCTCAGGATGGTGGAAGAGTTAACTCAGCACATCCCTCAAGGCCCTGGCTCCAGATCAGAAGCCAAGAAGATTGAGGCTAGTCCTAGCCCATCACATGTCCTGTGTGAGAATAACTAAAACCATCTCCCTACGATTATAAAGTGAGTTAAATGACGTACTGTGTGTAAAGCACCTGGCTTGCTGTAAGAGCTTGGAAATGTCCCATTTACTTCTAGTTAGAGATTGCTCCGTTTAGTTTCCAAAGCTTTCAGTTCTGACCTGGAGGCTCTATGAGTCTCTCCCCAGCTGTAATGTATAATGTGGGTGGGTATCTTTTCCCTCTTTTTGCATCCTGGATAGCACTTAGAACAAATATACATTGTGGCCAGTGTCCAGAAAAACAGTTGGATAAATGATATATATCTATAGATATAGATATATATAGATAAGATGAGGTGAGGTAAGATAAGATAGATAGGATAGATAAGACAGGAAGGCAGACAGACTGAGCTTAGCCTCAGGTTGATTGAAAGCAAGAAGTATAATCTTTGAAACTCTTTCAAGTTCTTTCTTTCCCTCTCTTTAAAGAGTTCTTTTTTTCCCTCAGGTAAAGCACCTGAGCTGTGGTTTCAGTTTATTTGGGTTTAAATCCCAGCTTTCCTAGCTGATGGTAGGCAAATTCCTTAAACTCTCTAATCTGCCATCTGAAAATAGACCATCAAAAGAAAAAAAGAAAAGAAAAAAAAGGAAGCAGCAGCAGCATTGGTTTCATAAGATAAAGATGTATATAGATTATATTATTCAAAATGCTTAGCAGACTGACAAAAAAAATTTTAAGTACTCAATAAACTAAACGTGATAATAATTCAGTTAGAAAAGGGAATTCTAATTTTATTGATCCTGTTTAATAGGAAAAAGGAAAAAAGTTAAACTAACTGGCTAAAATCACATAAGGAATTAAAATTGGCTCTATAGCCAGAATCAAGTCTTCTCAACTTCTAACTTTAGGTCTCCACCCTGCCACCCTTACAGACTTTATTTGGCTTTGTCCCCACTGTACAGAGGAGGCAGTTTTGAGGGGCCCATAGGAATTTTTTGAAAGAGCTGGCATTCAGACTTTGAATGACTTACACCTGTCTAGGGCTGTCCATTCCTAGATAGGAGAAACTCACAGAATGGGAAGTGGGCCTCTGCAGTGTCCTGGCCAACCTTCAGGTGTCTCACAGGTCTATGCATGAAAGCTAACACTTTTGGATGAAAGGACAGAAAAATCAATAAACCATTGGATTGGATCACAGACATGTTTTACAACTACTCAGCCCTCCCAAAAGAGATACACAGCATTGAATTGTCTGTAGGTTTAATCCTTTAATCAGCCAGGACTTCTAAGAGGAAATCCAAAGTGTTTGGAATGTCATTCTTAAAATTGGAATTTCATTAAGTGGCAGTGCTCTTGTGTTGCAATTACTCAGGTTTTTTGAGCCCACTGTGTTCCAGATGCTTGCTACAATAATTGCTCACGTAACTGGAACATGCTGTTCATGCCTGGAAAAGTCCATCACCAATATAACTACAGTCAGTCAGTCACACCATCAACAGATATTGAAGTCCTTTAGGTTAGCAGAACACTGTCTGAGTTCAAGGGAGCATTGGTATGACATTGATTTGAATGTGAATGTAGGAGCCATATCATACTTGGCCTGTAGGTCATACGAAATTTAAACTTTAAGTTCAGTGGGAGGCCACAGAAAGGCTTTAAAGAGTGGGAAAAGATGACCAGATTGCTATTTTTTTTTCTTTTTTAAAATAAATTTATTTATTTATTTTTGGCTGTGTTGGGTCTTCGTTTCTGTGCGAGGGCTTTCTCTAGTTGTGGCAAGCGGGGGCCACTCTTCATCGTGGTGCGCGGGCCTCTCACTGTCGCGGCCTCTCTTGTTGCAGAGCACAGGCTCCAGACGCGCAGGCTCAGTAGTTGTGACTCACGGGCTTAGTTGCTCCGCGGCGTGTGGGATCTTCCCAGACCAGGGCTCAAACCCGTGTCCCCTGCATTGGCAGGCAGATTCTTAACCACTGCGCCACCAGGGAAGCCCCAGATTGCTATTTTTAAAAAGATTATAATGGTAGTAGCACAGAGGGTGGCTTGAGGGAAGCAAGATGAGATGGTGACAGAGATGTCAGAGGCACTGCCCTAGGCCAGACCAGGTTGATGTGAGGTTAGATGGGAGAGGTTTATAGGACTTAGTGATTGATTCGGTTTGGGGAGAAAAGAGAGGAATGGCATCAAGGAAGACTCAGAGCTCAAGCAATGGCAATAGCACTTACTAAGCCTGGTGACATTGAAGATCAGGGTATTGGGCATTGAATGATATTATAATGGGAAGAGATCTTACAAGTGTGTAGCATAACCATGGAGGAAACTGAAGCCCAAAGAGGTACGTTGGCTTCCTCAGTGTCACAGTGTGTCAGCAGTCGAGCTCAGACTTAAGTCTGTATCTCCTGATTCATAGCCCAGGACTGCTGAAATGGATAGCTCCATTGAAAAGTTTTAATGAGCAGCATCTAATGTGGAATCCTACTGAAAGGTGGATTTACAGTGAAGTTAATGAAGCTTAAGATTCAGAGCCTTCGTAGGCATGGGCTCCTGTGAGTGCTAGGAGTTTTGGGGAGTTGTAGATTGTTTCAGGTGGACCGAGGAAGCGAGGTTGCAATCAGAAAACATTTGTATTTCCTCATTTCTGCCAAACTGCCTAAAGGTGTCTCAGGAGAAAAATACGCAAATCTTTAAGGCACTGGTAATTCGTTGTGATCTAATTTGTCATTCTAATAAAATTTGACTGTTAAATCTCATTTTATTAATAATTTTGTATTATTTTTCTTAATGTGAGGCCCGCAAATCGTATGGCTTTCATTCCCACAAGACCTGGGTCTATGCCTGGTCCTTCTGTTACCTCTTTAACTCTCCGGGCTCAGAACTGGCCCAATCCAGTCCTTCCTCCTGTACCTAGGAACTCCTGCTTCATACCCCAAATCAGTATGTGGTTTGTTAAGATTGTTCTTTATTCTCAAAACTCCTTATTCAAAAATTGATCCTTCTAAAAGTGTAACCTACACCATTTGTCAGATGAGGTGGCTGAAGTTAGATAATCTTTCCAGTCCCTTCCAATTTTGTCCTAAGTTCCCTTTCAAAGAGTGGCAAAATGCTGATTTTTTTTATAACCACCCACCAGCCATCTAGATGCAATTGTAGAGGATTAGAATTAAAATCATGTAGAAGCATTTTCGTTCCATGACTAAATGACAAGGAACATATAAAAATCACTTAGCTTCTATAGGGTTTTTCCTCCAACACAAACCTTTATTATTTATTATTATATTGGACTTGGGATTTCGAGATGTTATTTGAATTTCACTTTTAAGCCAGCTTGTTTTAAGCTTTGAATTTTCCTTTAGGCAAATTGTGTCTCACCGCACTTCAGCACTCAGACAAGGCAAATATTAATAAAAGATCTGCTCCTAGAGATGTCAGTGGCTATCGTTTATTTATTTCTCTTCTTTCTGGTCCACATTAAGACTTTCCCAGAGTAAAGGAAAATATCTGAACTTAGCTTATTTGAACTATCTCTAGTGTTTCAGTGTGTTATTCTTGTTGCTTTCGTTAGTTGCACTGGTTGGTAAATGAGAAGAGAAAATGAAAAAAAATAGAACGCTTACATTCTTTTCATATTTTATTCAGGTGTCTTACTGAGGTTCATGTTCTGATGCTTGGATCACCAATATATGCATATCTTTATTTAGCTTTCTGTGTGTTGTGTTAACCTTGAAAACTAATATTTTAAAAAAATTGACTTGGGGCTTCCCTGGTGGCACAGTGGTTGAGAGTCCGCCTGCCGATGCAGGGGACACGGGTTCCTGCCCCGGTCCGGGAAGATCCCATGTGCTGCGGAGCGGCTGGGCCCGTGAGCCATGGCCGCTGAGACTGCGCGTCCGGAGCCTGTGCTCCGCAACGGGAGAGGCCACGACAGTGAGAGGCCCGCGTACCGCAAAAAAAAAAAAAAAAAAATTGGCTTAACCTCTTCAGACCCATGAATAACTGCATAAAGCCCAATATGGAGAAGTGGAAAGGGAAAGTCTTGCTTCATTTCTTTCTTTTGAAGCTAAATATAAGGAGACATATGAACAGAAGGGCCCCTCATCATTAACATGCTGTTTGCTGTTTAACGGTACGCTCACCTTGTGTGTGGGCTCTTGCCTAGGAAGAGTCTTAATACTTAGATAGCATCTATACTTGAGACAGTGATTTGAGAGCTTGCAGAGCTATTTCTCAGATCAGCGCCTCAAAGAAGTTGAAAGGAAGGGAATTTCTCCATTATTCACATGCCCTCTGTCTCCCTCCTGCCAAACTCAGTTTTGTACCCCTTTTACTTCAGCATATGGAAGGTTTCCTCTGTTTTGCTTTCCAGATTTCCAGAGAGAAGATACTGCAAGAAATATTTTTTTTATTGTTTTGCAGCTCTGAATTAACAATTCTCTGCATTATTTGTGTTTCTTTCAGTAAGTACCAGGTGACCTAATTTGAATAGGGACTACCTCAAAGGAGGATGGTTGGGATATCATGTCCATTCCCTTCAGCACTAGGAGGGGAATGAGGACAACGTGGTGTAGAGTTTGTTTCTTTAATTATGAAATGATGGACTTGCAGAGGACATTTCCAATAGGTTCCTTGCACTGTAGCACTCCAGACCACCCACTGAGCTGCTAGCCTCTCTCCCCCCCCATGCTCTAGCCTCAGTTGCTTTCATATCTTGAAGCTTTGGCTTTGGATCTCCAGTTCTTTTTAATATTTCTATTTTACTATTGTTTTAATATTTTCTGTTTCCCTGTCTAATGAGGTTTCATCTTGAATATGCATTTTCCTCATATTTTGTGCAATCATTTTATCTTGATACTCTTCTGGGATGACACTGGTGCCGATATCTTGCTGTTTTCTAGAAAAAAATATATCATTTAATTTCGCGTCTCCCTACTTCCTTTGCTGTAACACAGAAGATTGAAATGGAGTATAATTTAGGGCAGAGTAATTTACTTAAAGGAAGAAGCGTATGAAATGGTCAACATTATCCACTAGATATGGATCTATGTTTGGAAAATTATCCTCTTTTTTATTATTCAGAAAAGAAGAGGAGGAGGAGAAGGAAAGAAAAAAATATAGGAATGAAGTGTCATCAGTCAGTCTGTCTGGCTTGACACTGTAAGATAACTAGATTTTGGAGAGAGTACTTCTTATTTTTTTCTGAGTTGGTAGCATCCCTCACCTTGGGGAATTGAAGAGCAAGGTGATGATGAAAGGTTCTATATTCAGGGTTTGCATCCAAAAGCAACTTAGGTCTGGTGGGTTTGACAAGCTTGGATTTGTTTGCTAAATATAATGACTTGGCTCTAGGATTAGAGCGTAATAGCTTTTATTTAAAGCATTTCTTGTTACTAACAAGAAAGAACTTGACTTTCAGCAGACAGGTGGCAAGAGATGTGCGTTGCTTCCAGTGAGAGCTACAGTTTTCCTCATGTGCAAACTGCTGGGACAGTGTCCCACAGCTCCTGGGCCAGCCTTATATGCTGCAAATGACCTCTACAGGGAAACAGACTCAAAGGAAGGGCATAGCAAATTTTACTAAAAAACCTTCCACTTCCATAAAGGATCTTCTGTATGCTGCAGTTTGCCCTGTGTCTAGTGTTGATTAGGTTATCTGCATGCCCTGTTTGTGTCTCCGTCTCTGTTGACTGTCTTGTCTTTTAAGTTCCCTGGTGGTGGTGGGGGGGCGTCCAGTGACTGTTTAACTCACACCATTTCAGTGTCATGCAGAGGATATCATATGAATAAACATTACATTAAATTATGTGCGGGCTTTTACAAAACATGAAGGTCATTTGGGGATTAAGGACTTTCCAGAGGCAAAAATCTACTAACTGCTTTCTAGCTGGCCCTGTACCCCAAATTCATCCCACTCTTTCTACTGTTTTTTTTTTTTTTTTTTTTTGCAGTACGCGGGCCTCTCACTGTTGTGGCCTCTCCCGTTGCGGAGCACAGGCTCCTGACGCGCAGGCTCAGCGGCCATGGCTCACGGGCCCAGCCACTCCGCAGCATGTGGGATCTTCCCAGACCGGGGCACGAACCCGTGTCCCCTGCATCGGCAGGCGGACTCTCAACCACTGAGCCTCCAGGGAAGCCCTCTACTGGTTTTTCATTTCAACTTGTGTTTGTATGTGCTGGATTACTTCCATCTGATGACTTCAAGTGCACGTGTGGTTGTGTGTGCCTGCATGGTATCAACCTTTCAGTTTCCCTCTGGGGCTTCTTAATCTAGTTTAGCAATTATTGATTTCTCTGGCCTTTGGTAACTCAAATGGAGCACAATTATACATTCACGTAAACCTCCTGAAAATGTTGATATAATAACACATTCTGTTGAAATTTGCAGTTAGATGTATGCACATTCATTGTCAGGAACTCCTAATCCCGGGACAGCCAAATTCTGTTGTGAGTTAAGTAGAAGGATCACCTCCTCAAAAAAGGATTTCACCAGGGTTCAACAATTTAAAAAAAATTGTTTTTAAAATGACAAATAAAAATATCATTGATCTGAGGTCAGTAAAAAGGTAAAACTCAAGTTTGTCCATTATAAGGAAAAAATATTCCAGGAATTTCTGGAAGAAGGCAGAAAAAGGGATGAGTTTGTGATCAGTACCTTGTCTGATAGGTAACAGGACTTCAATACTATTGAACTGAATGTAAAGTGAGGATCCTTCAGTGGTTCTGCCTTGCCTCTAGCAACGATCGTACCCATATTAAGCTGTATACCGTGGGGAGAGTTAAGCACAGTGAATAAGAGTCTGTATCTAATGTGAGTTAAACTTGTCCCCCACTTACTAGCTGAGTACTTTAAGTTACTTAGCTTTGATGTTCTCATCAGGAAAAAAAAAAAAAAATCATGTAAGTACTTGAAATGCCCTTAATAATGAAATTTGTCTGGCATACAAAGTAGGTATCCGCGAAATGCTAGATGTTATTGATAATAGCAACTGCTTACATTTGCACAGTATTTTAAAATTTACAGAGAGTTTTCCCACTTCCTACCGTGGTTGCTTCCCAAAACTCTACAAGGTAAAAAAGCAAGATAACATTATCTTCTCATTTGACTGATATTTATTTATTTATTTAAATAAGAGCGGTCAATTCAGTATTTAAGGGCTTTATTCAGGGTGAAGCAGTGGCAGATACTAACTGTAGTGGCCACTCCCCACTTTTTCTTTGCTGGCAGAGCCCACCTTGTTTTCTCAGTTTTTAATGCACATGCTTGGCATGTGGTTGAATCCTGGTCATTGAAACTGCAGAGATTTTGTCGGTAGGCCTTTTGGGAAAGGGTTTCCTTTCTAATTTAAAACAAAGCAAAACAAAAGCATACATAGACACTAGAGGCTCTTTTTTTCTTTGCTGGAAGTAGCTGTGTCTGCACGTTCTGCAAAGAAGTGTCACAGCCTCCTTGCTAACACGAGGGCAGGTAGCACCCTGTGTTGTCAGAAAGGATATATGTGTATCCCTTGGGTCCTTGATGACATTGTTAGGCTAACTTAGTCGTGGAACCCCATCAACTCTGGACCTCTTGTTACATGAGATAACACATCTGTTATTATTTGAGTCATTTTTAATACTCCATTTCTCATGCTAAAGACATGCTAACAGATATGGTGGCTAAACCGAGAGTCAAAATCTGGTCTCCTGCTGATTGCAAAGCCTTTGTTCTTTTCAGCAAAGCACGCTGCCATCCTAATATTAAGGCCCTTCACAGTAGAGCCGAATGTATCTCTCTATTCTGATATTTGTGTGTTTCTGCTGTTGCCGAAAACCCAGCCTCTGTTCACCGGTGCCGAACAGAAACGCGGAGATAGCTTTGGAGGAGAAGAAGAGAGTAGCTGTATTGCTTTGCCAGGCAAAGGGGGCCACAGCAGGCTAACGCTCTCAAGACTGTGTCCCTCTTCCTGGGAAATAAGAAGGGGTCTTATAGTTTCAGGGTGGAAAATAGGGCTCTAGATAAGGCTCAGGGCTGATGCCTTGCATTCCTCTTTTCTCCTGGAGACATTGAGATCATTAGGGCTGGCGTCAGGTGGTTCCGGAACAGGTTCCAGTAGTCCTCGAGGTTATCATTCCGTGACCTTCTTTCTGGAATGAAGAATTCTCACAAAGGAACGGAATGTTAGGGAGTTTTGTCTTGGAGAAGTAAACATCAGGTGTATAGTACAGCTTTAACTAGGGGGCAATCATTTTCAGAGTTCAATTAAGCAAGAAAGAGGAGGAAAAAACATCTGTAGGAGACCGGTTGAATGGGTGGAAAGAATAAGGGCTAACATAATGGGGGGGCCTCGACCAGTTCCTACTACAGCACTGCCCATAATCTAAGCTTGAGCTCAATCTGGGGACCTGTTCTCTTTGTTGCTCTGTGAGCTTTCACATCTCTGGATGCCTATCCTCATTCTCCCTTCCCTTAGAGTATCATCTCTATAGCCTCTCAAGTCCGTCAGAGTCACACACATCCTTCGGGATTTATCTTGAATGCCTCCTTTTGTAAGAAGCTCTTGCTGAGGATGTTTTTCTTTCTTGCTCTCTAAAAGATTATAAACACTTTTCTCCTGCCACATACCTTTTTCTTCCTTATTTTGTAACCACCTTTGTACAGCTCTGCCTCTCCACTAGACTGTGAGTTTCCAGGAACTGGTACTGAGTCTCATTTTCCCTTTGTGTCCTGATAGCACGTATTTTTTATTCCTGCCTCTTAAGAAGACATAATAAATGTTTATTGAATTAAATGTGTGGAATTTTAGAGCTGAAAGTTCTTTCTTCGTAACAAAGCTCCCGTTTTCTGGGAATTACAGAAGGTTCTTATCCTTGGATTCATGACCCCCATAGGATTCAGGAGATCAGTGAAATCATTATGTTCATTGTTTTATGCTCACAACTTTTATTAGATCAGATTCTTAAAGAATTCATGGCTCCTTAAAAGAATGAGAACCTCTGTTTAAGTTGGAAGGTTGAATAAGGCTTTCTGAACCAAAGACACAATCTGGAACATGCGTATTATAGGGAAACCACTGTTGTGAGTTTTCTTCATTTCCCTAAAACTGGAGTGCAAAGAAGACAACCAAAAACAAAACAACTTTCTGGCTGTTGAATACCCCTCTTCTATCTTATCCAACCCTTTGATCCCCATGAAAGATTGTTCCACATCTCTTCAGGGCCCTTATTATTCTGTCTCCGTATTCGCTTCCATCCACATCTTTATAAACATCCAACCTAATGTCTCTGGCAAGCTGGTGCAGTGAGCAGAGAGGGGACACTCAAGACTGGGCAATGAGGGGACACCAGGGCCTTCAGGAAGCTGGTGGGGGGAGGATGTGGGTAGCCAGCTGCAGCCCCTGAACCGAACATCTTCCATGTGGTTATGCTAATGCTCGTGCAAGCTTGACTATGGCCCCCTTCAGGAGAGAGGGCTTACGAACGCTGGCAGGGTTGAGTTCTGATGAGCCGCCCCGAGCCTTACGAGGATGGAACCATCTGCCCACGCTCCCCCTGAATCACTGATGACTGAGAGCATTACAAAAGAAAATGTCGTTTCATAGACGGGGACCCGTGTCACCCTCTTCATTATTCAGGATTTGGAGCTATAGACCCTTAGGAATGAAAAGACTTTAGGGTCTTGTAGCCAAAGTGCTCACTGTTAAGAAGCCCACTTACGTTGCCCCTGAGATTAGATTCTACCTCCACATTTGGACACAGAGTGAGAAAAAAAACAATGAAAATCGTTAATAATTGAAAAATGAGGAGACATGTCCTACTTTTCTAAGATTTCCCTGAGGTGAAGGAGGGATGAGATGAAGGCCAGTGGCCAGGCCAGATGTCCCAGTGGAACTCAGATCTCCCTGAATGTCCACTAGTTCTCCCAAAGCTACCCGAAATTCGTAGTTTAAGAAGAATAGGAAGCTTGCTCTGCAGACTCCTTCAGAAAAGATTTTCATTAGTCCGCTGCTACCAACCAGGTTGCTACTCACAAGCAAAGTAATTAGGAGAGGCCACTCCAGGGAGGATTGCACATTCCTTCTTAGGGGATGAAGGAAGGGGAACTGCATTGACTCCCCCACCCCACCTTCCATCCTCCTTCCTCTGGGGCACATGCTTTAAGTTAGCAAAGGATGAAAACACTATGTTCTTTCCTTAGGAAAATGAATGAGGGATTCCTGTGCTACTACTTGGGAAGGATAGAGTAAATTTTGGTTTGTTGCAGTCTAATAATCGATTTAGGGACAGTTTTAAAGGTACACTGTGGAGAATCAGGTTTCTGGGAAGGCGTTTTAGGTGTTCCTTATATGTTTGGAGTTTCATTTCTCAATTATATTTTTACGTTAAAAAAAACCACCCGCTGTCACATTCTAAGGTGTAACCTGTCTCAACACTCGGCATAATGGAGACTTCTGCTATGTTAACTTAGCCTGCTGCCTGCTGTATTCATTCATTCTAATCCAGACCCAGATATAAGGCTTGCCCTGCCATTTTGATACTCATTTTTACGGGTTTTTGCTATTTTACACTAAAATGACTGGTAGTCGTCCATGTACAGTCTCCCCTCCGTATCCATAGGTTCTGCATCCCTGAATTCAATCATCCACTGGTCGAAAATATTTGGAAAAAAATCTAGAATTTTCCAAAAACAAATCTTGAATTTGCCACGCGGTGATGACTATTTACATAGCACTTACATTGTGTGAGGTATCGTAAGTAATTTAGAGATGATTTAAAGTCTGTGAGAGGATGTTCATAGTTTATATCCAAATACTATGCCATTTTGCATAAGGGACTTGAGCATCCATGGATTTTGGTATCCACAGGGGGTCCTGGAACCAATCCCCCATGGATACCAAGGACAGCTGTGCTAGTGTCTCTGTCTCTATGCTTTTGCTGTGTAACTGAGAGCAGAAAGAAGTTGGGGTTAGCAGAGGGGAGGAATGAATTGGCATCTTCCTTTCCCAGGGTCCATTGTGATTTTTTTCCCCCAACTTTGTTGAGGAATACTTGGCAAATCAAACAATGTATTTAGAGTACACAACGAGATGCTTTAATACAAATATACATTGTGTAATGATTGCTAAGATCAAGATCTCTCTCCCTTTTTTGGTGAGAATGCTTAAGATCTACTCTCAGAAAGTTTTGAATATATAATATTGTACTATTAACTATGGTCACCGTGCTGTACAATAGATCCTCAGAACTTATAACTGAAGGTTTGTGCCCTTTGACCTACATCTCACTTCCCCCCTCCTTGCAGCCCCTAACCACCACCATTCTATTCTGTTTCTATGAGATCATTTTTTGTTTGTTTTAGATTCTGCATATAAATGATACAGTATTTATATTTCTTTATCTGGCTTATTTTGCCAACAAAATGCCCTCCAGGTTCATCTGTGTTGGCACAAATGGCAGGATTTCATTTTTTATGGCTGAATAATATTCCATTGTGTGGACTACTATACTACATTTTCCTTTTTTAAAAATTTATTTTATTGAAGGATAGTTGATTTACAATGTTGTTTTAATTTCTACTGTACAGCACAGTGATTCAGTTATATATATATATATATATATATACAAACACACACACACACACACACACACACACACACATACTGTATTTCTTTTTGATACTCTTTTCCCTTATGGTTTATCACAGGATATTGAATGTAGTTCCCTGTGCTATGCAGTAGGACCTTATTTATCCATTCTATATATAATAGTTTTCATCTACTACTCCTAAACTCCCAATCCATCTCTCCCCACCCTTGCCTCCCCCTTGGCAGCCACAAGTTTGCTCTCTATGTCTGTGAGACTGTTTCTGTTTCATAGATAAGTTCATTTGTGTCATATGCTAGATTCCGGTTATAAGTGATATCATAGGGTATTTGTCTTTCTGACTTACTTCACTTAGTATGATAATCTCTAGGCCATCCATGTTGCTGCAGATGGCATTAGGAATACTACATTTTCTTTATGTGATGATTTCTTAATACCTATATACAGAGGGGCAGGTGAGAGGCTGGAATTGGTGGAATTATTCAGTGGGAGCTTTCGGAGACCCTGGAAAAAGAGGTAATAGTTTGTTGAGCTCATTGCTCGGGAGGAAGCCACAAAGGAAGCTTCATTCCCTTGAAGACCCTCATTTATCCCTGCACAGAGCCTGGCACAGTTTCTGGTGCCCTCTTATCCTCCAAGGAATGAGTGATTTGAAAACAGCAGCTTGGTGGATAGGCTTCAACATCCTCTTTATAAGTATGGAGAAAATGAAGTTCCTCCTCGCCCTCCCCCGCCCACCCGCCCAGAAGCTTTATGAGCAGTGGATATGGCAGGAAGGAGCCACAGCAAAAGAACAGGACTGGTGACTTGGGGTGACAGCAGCTCCTAGACTGGTTGGGGGATCCTTAGACATGTCACTGTGGGAAGTCCCAGAAATAAGTGGGCACTGAGGTAGTGACACAGTGTAGGTAGAGGTTGTCTAGTCATAGATATTTAGATTATAGCTATTTAAAGAAAATATCCTAAGATTTAAAGAGGAACCTAAAAAAGGTATTACCATATGGTCACCACTTATTGTTTTGAATCAAGGATATTTTGGTACTATATCATGAGAACAAGATATAGGAAAAAAACAAGATGTTCACAGATATTCCATTTTGTGTGAAAGTATTTATCAGAACAGCCTTGTTTCTCATTGATTGGATTTACAATTAAATGCTGTACACTTGGACTCGAATAAATCTATACGTGAAAATTGTTTACCAAATGAATAAAAATAACGATTTATATATATTTTTAAGTACTTATAACATTTCACTTGATCAATAAATTCCAGTGATTTTTTGTTTGTTTGTTTGAAAAATACACAAAAATGGTAGACAGTAGAACCAGACTAGGCAGACAATTGCGTTTACCTCTTTTTCTCATCTAAGGGTGGTAGCTTTGGCTGTGGCCCTTTAACAAATGCTAATTCTGTAGAACAGTATTGCTAATTAACCAGAGCAGAAAAACAAACAACAGCAAATCCTACCTAATATAATGACTGTCACCATCCCGAAGGAAGGTGGTAGGTAAATAATGCATGTAGACAAGAAAGGGAAACGAAGAGGGGAAAAGCTTCAAATAATCGATTGAAAACATAACTAAAGGTCAGCAGTTCTCCCTTCTTTCTTGCTCTCTTTCTGCAAACAGAAAGATTAGATTGATCCAAGCAGATATGCCTTGAAATGCCGTAAATGACACCTCATCTGGTGCAGTATCGACAAACTGCCTGAGTGTATCACTGGCATTTTCGTTTTACTAGCCCAGCAAGAAGAGTCAGGGAGTGGATTTTTACCTCCCTGCCCGCCTGCCTGTGAATTGCTTGAACACCTTCTGTGTATGTGTGAGGGGTTCCACACCATTACACGCTGGGTTAAAAAGGTTCCTTCTCTGGGGCTCCAGTGAATTCCCTCCTCAGATGGATGGGAGGGGCAGTTTGTGACCAGCTGAACTTCATTATTCAGTTTACTTGTAGCAGGAGAGCAACTACCTAGAAATGCTTTATGCCCACACACCCATTTTCTTGGTGGGGGATTTATAGGCCTGTTCCGCAAAATCATATCGAGGTGGGGCAGTGACATCACTGTGTCTTCACACAGCCACCCCGCTGCCGCTGATCAGCATTCCTGGGATGGCGGTGATTGAAATTTAGCACTTCAAGCGACTTAATTGGCACACGGATCTGTTAAGCATATGCCCCCACCGCAGGCCTGCCATCTGACGTGCCCATGGGGTGCCCAGAGCCTCACACGTGCTTACGTTTTGCTAAAGAAGTAAGTTTTGAACAGATCCTTGAAGGAGGCCGGGCAGCGGTTAAGGAGATGGGTGGCCTTAGAGCACAGGTCCTCAGATTTCTGCCTGTCTTGGAGTGACCGTGGTCCTTTGTTCCCTTGAACTTGGAGCAAACCTAAGGTCATGGAGTTCCAGTTTACTTGCTGTGAAAGAAGTGATCAGAATCTGCTCTTCAGTGAAGCAAGCCCTGTGCTAGCAGAGTAGAACGTGGAAGGATTCAGCACTTCTTGGCATCTTGCTGCCTTGGAATTCGAGGTTAGACTGTTCTGTGCTCACTGTGGCTAGAACTGAGCCCTCGGCCTTCAGAGAAAATCCAGGAAATTGATGTCACCACTTTTCTGCTGAGTTGGAAACAGCAGGACTGGGCCAAATGTTCTAGGTCATGAGTATGAGGAGAGGAATAGGAACCTCAGCAGAAAACAAAGCAGAGCTATTAGGTTCTTTTCATTATGTGAGGAGAGCAAATAAGGGCTGAGACCATCCATGGTTAGAAACACACTGCTCTGTTGCATTTTCCCAAGTGTCATGGCACTCCTGTGCTTCACTCAACGCGGCGGAGCCGGGTCATGAGTTTCAGTGGATCCCAGACCACTAGGCCTCATCTGTAGGTATGTTCCCTTTGGGCATCAGGCAAAATCCTGGGCTCCTAGTAAGTTCATAGGAGGTGAATTCTAGAAGAATGAGCTAAGTAGTTTAGCTTCCTCTGAGTGAGGTTGAAAAGAGCAACGGGTTAAACTCAGGGAAGATTTGCCGAGAAGTGAATGAAGCTTAGGTTTCCAAGTCCCTTAACTGCATACCCCCCTTCCCAGGGTGTGGAGATTGGAACTCATAATTTTATATCTTGTTTCTTATGAAGGGCTCCCTAAATTCTGTAAGCTTCAGGACCCCGTAAGACAGAGATCTGTGCCTGTTAAAATGCTGTTGCTTTAGTCCTTGTTGCTTCAGTCCAGTGGCTTTCCCAGAAATTGGGAGATCAGAGGAAATAAAGCCAAACCCACAGAGGAGAAGAAGAAAGAGAAGGAGCTAGCATTTAAGAACCCCACGCTAATTGAAGCGTAATTTGCATCTATGACCTAATTTAAGCCCTCACAGCCACCCTTTTTGAGAGAAAGCATGCTGAGGCTCAGAGAGGCTGTCACCTGCCCCGTCTGGCACAGCAAGGAGGGCTGGGACCTGTGTCATTGACCTTCCTCTCTCCCATCCACCTGCTCAGTGGCTGCCTTGCAGGACACATATCTGACAGCTCTGCTAGCCTTCCTGAAAGTGTTAAGCCCACCAGGGTAAGAAATGCCTGGATGGGCAGGTAAGTCTTGCTGCCGGCTGAGAGGGAGAAGGTGAGGGAGGGCATCAGGCTTGAGCCGTTTAAGGGAAGGCACAGGCAAACCCTTCCCCAATCTGTGTAAGCGGATGCTGCAACAACTCATTCGACTGTGTGAAGTGCCCATTAAAGGAATTCTAAGCCCTCCCTTGGGCCATTTCAGTTCTATGAGATTGTCGTTTGAAACTAACCAGGATTTCTTCTTTTGCCTTCAGGTGATTCTCATTTTGACAAAGCTCTATGACTATAACCTGGGGAGCATCACGGAGAGCTCGCTTTGGAGGTAGGGAAGCTGAGCTAATAATTACTGTGTTATTTAAACATGATGTCCTCGGCTGGCTGCTCACCCCCACCCCCGTTTCCTGGTGGGAAGGTTTCTGGTTCCTTGTACTCTTTCTTCCTCTGTCTGCTCTTCGTTTCCCTTAGCGGTGGGTTGGGGTTTATTTCCAGGAAGGCTGGACCCTTCCTTTTTATAGACCTCTTCTTTTGGTCACAGATCCTTTTGCTAAACTGCTTATTAGGTTGTCTTTATGCGTTTTGGTTCCCGTAGTTCTCACTGATCTGTGAGCTTAGTGGGGCAGAAACGAAAGAATAAGGATATCTTTGCAGAGGGGATCAAGGTAATCTCTAGGTCTACAGAACCCAGGCAGGCTACCAGGGCAACATTCTTTCACAGCTTCCCTTCCGTGGTTCTACAGCACAAAGGGGCACACACACACTTACACGCTTGCCTTTATTTCTGGGATTCACACTACTGCATCACACATATAGAGTGCGCAATTAGTACTTTTTCAAATGAATGAACAGATTCTTCAAGGGCAGACTAACTCACTGGATTTAGCACGAAAGAAGGTCCTCAAATGCCCAGGCAGTTATTCTCTCCTCCTTTTTCCTTGGAAACTATACATTCTGTTGTTTCGTTTTGTTTCGTAATAAAATATTGATTTATCTCACTCCTGATTGGCTCTTCTCCACCAGCCTGTGTCATGGGCCCATGCCCGAACCAATCCCTGAAGTCCAGGAGAGCACGTCCTCTGGTTGGTCAGGCCTGGATCACATGGTGGTCCCTGACCTGGGAGAGGGTGGAGACAAACTCTGGAGATGATATTCACACACGCACACACAGACTAAGTGAGAGTCGTTATACAGAAAGGTGGGAGTGGTCTGTGGGCAGACCAAAGCTAGTGAGTGTCGACCACATAAGATCAGTGGGGGGGTTCCATTACCTGTCAGTTCACATGACCGGGAGAGGCTGCCTCTTGGCTTTCAGTGTCAGTGCTGAGGTCTAGGGAGAAAGACTGCAGTCACCCTGTTTGTGTCAGGTGTCCTGTTTGTGTCAGGTGCAGTCAACAGTGGCTTGGGAGGGAAAGTTGATTTACATGGAAGCAGTTTGGTTTCAGTGCCTGCTTCATATTGGGGATTGCAGTGGTCACACAAGAGGAGGCTCATGGATTGGATAGACACCCCAGAGGAACCTACCAGGCCTCACAAGAAGATTGTTCATTAAATTTCATTTTCACCTGATGTCTGTTTTCTATTAGGCTTGACATTGTGTACAAGAAGCCCCAAATAAATTGTCCTGTGCCTTAGGAGAACCCTAGTAGACCAAAGAAAAGGCTAGATTCTGTTCTTTTGTTTGTTGTCAGGCATTTCAATTATTGAGCTCTTTCCCCAAGTAGGAGGTCAATTATGCAGAGTTTCTGCCCCAAGGAAATTTATGTAACTGATTTCAAGTGTGGGAAGTTTGGTAGGAGCCTCAAAAAGTACAGTTCTTTGATACATTAAGGGCCTGACTCCTGCTGTATTGTTTAAATTCAGTACCTATTCATCAGCATCTCTGAGTAAGCTTATGCTTCCTTGGAAAGTTTCTCTAATGTATGTGCATAAATGAAAGTAAAAAACAGCTTTTACTGTGTAGTGCATCTGCCATGTAAAGTGTTGTTGGCATATTAGAAAATTAAAAGATGTGCAGTTCTGTCTCAGTGGGACAGAGGCAGAGCAGCCGTAACTCCCAGCCTGAGTAGTCCTGGGAAGCGCATATTGGGGGGATGTGAGGAACAGCTTGTCCTGGATTGCTGAAGCTCACGCTCAGCGTGCTTCTTTCTCTCCGATGGGGCACTATTACTGATGCCTCAGTCCAGGAAGAATATTCTTTTCTTATCTTAAGGGAGGGGCTTAGTGAAATAAAAACGGCATCACGTTCCAGTAGTACCAGACCTCCCTTCTGAGGGAGCAGACTCCGTGGGCTTAAGCCTGGGAAAGCGTGGCAAGAATGACCTGCTGACTTTTCCATCTTAGAATCAATTTCACTGGAAGATATATACATACGTATACATATACACACACACGCGCGCGTATATACACATAATATACACATGTGTACAAGTAATATGTGTGTGTATATACCCATTTCTATTTGCTTTTCTAACATACCCACAATAGTCATTTGCCATATATGTCATGTTCTACATGTCATATGTGGCAAATGATTCCTGCGGGTGTTCTATGTTATTGCAACTGCTCGTTTTAATACTTTGATGGAAGAGTACATGCCTGAAAAGACAATTTAGAAAAGACGAAAGGAGAAAAGGGAATACGTAGAATACTTCACAATTGCTTTTCGGGGCTGCATTTTTTGAGTGGCTCATGGTGCCCATATTTGGTCTTTAGGGGACATTTTGGGGGTGTTAACGTAGAGGTGGAGAGGGACAGGCCTGGGTGGGTCAAGGATGGGACCAGGAAGAGAGGTCCTCATGATTCCACGTCACCTTGAAGGAGACTAGACTGCTAAGTGTTGACTCATTTTCTCCTGTACCAGCTTGTACAATCTTCTCAGAAAACCCGCCTATGCCAGCCGTCGGGGGCTTCTTAGGGGCACAGGCCAGGTTTCAGAGATACTCAGGGCACTCACAGCACTGAATGCAGGACTTAGCACATAGATAGTGCTCAGTAAGTATCTGGTTTTGCATAGACCAGTGAATACTACAATTTTGTCTCTACTGCATGGTCACTAACATATAACTCTCTTTCTCACTCATTTATTCAACAAACATGAATTGATTAACTCCTCTAGGCCTTATATTGTTCTTACCTAGGGAAGGAAAGTTGGGTGAGTACATAGATCCATAGCATGTAGATTCTGCCTTCCAGGACTTCATTGTTTAGAGAGACAAAGATCTTTGGACAGTTAAAATGAGAGAGAACTGTACTTGCCTGTAACCTGCCTCATGTAATTGTATTGAAGGAGATACTTACGCAGCACCCAGAGCTGCCAGATCCCAGGAGTGTTGCTCCTTTACTTTGCTCATGTGTATATTTTCTCTTCTCAACTAGACTTTACGTCCTTAAACCCAACACCTTGCTGGTTTCATGGTAACGGCAGTGATTGCTGTTGCTCATGAAAATAATGACAATAACAAAAATTAACTTTGATCGAGCACTCATGATGTGTCAGGCACGATGCTCAGTGCTTGACTTGCGTTATTGCATCCTCCCAAAACATTTTTACAGTGTGCCAAGGTCACACGATTGGTCAGTAATAGCCCACACACTTACAGGCGTGTTAGTTATAAACTTCGGTCATTTCACTGCTTATTGATCATCCAGAATCCCATCTGTCTTCTGGGGGATCTTGCTGTACATAAGTAAACAACATTTTAATCATATATATATGTATACATGTATGTATCTATATATATATATAATATGATTGTTATATACATATATGTATATTAAAAATAGGGTTTTCAAAGTGCTATGACATTTTGAGCAGCATTTGCCCTATTCCAGAAAAATACTGGGTCACAGGGAAATGGCTTCTTGCCCAACAAATAGATACACGCGCTTTTTGATTGAGCGCATATTCTTTACAACTTTTACCGGCTGAATAGTCCAAAGGGGGCAAGTGGCAAACGTCTCTGGGGTCTTAGAATAGGAGAGAGGCCAAGAAGCAGCTGACCTTGCAGTGATGTTCTAGGGCTCTCGACCTCACGGAATGCACAGACCCTGGCTGACAGAGCGAGATGCCGCTGTACCAAATGAATGAGCTTTGGTTCCCAGTTGGTCTTGCCATTGATTACACCTTAATCCTGGAGCAAGTTGTTGATTTTGTTTTCGTTTTGTGTTGTCGTTCACTCAGGGAGTCAAACTGAGAGGAAAGGGGGATGATCTGACACAGGACAATTAACTACACCTCAACATCTTCTCTACTTTCCAGTGGATTAAGCTGTGAGATTTGGTAGAGCTGGTGATTTTACCATACTGAAGCAAGATAAGCTTAAAGGTTGAGATAAATAAAATGTCAAAATCTAGATACAGTATCTCTGAGAAGAAATTATCATCTTTTTCCCCTCTGTGCCAGGGTAGTCAGCATTCTGCTGAGAGAGGCTTAGCTGGTGAGGAAGCCCTAGGCAATTCTGGAAGGACTAAAGGTGTACTCTCTTAAAGGGATACGCAACCTGCAGTGTGTCTGTTGTAGAGCTTGCCTGGCCTGGCTGATTTCTCGAACTCCCTAGTGTCCTATTTTCTGATCCACATGAAACACAAGTTTCCGAACACATCTCCACGGTTATGTACTTCTCAAGCTGCAATACCTGCTTTTGTGGGATGAAGGAGCATATAGTTAAGGCGGAGAGAATGGGTTAGGCCGTTTGATTCTGCACTGGGAGCCAGCCCTGTTTCCTTGTCACGGGAGTCACTTTGCTTCTCCTTGGATGTTACACACTGCGATTATCAAGAGAAGCTTCCCAGTAGAGTTTTTGTGGAGAGAATGGCTGTAGAGTGCCTTGAAGCAGCATCTGTGTGGGGTTGGCTTCAGCCAGTACTTTCTGGAGAGCTCAAGGGATTCAGGCTGACAGAAGCTGACCTGAAGACGATGACTCTCTGCCAGCCCTGTGGGTGATTCCCATTAGCTGGAAGCTTCTCTCCCTTTCTACTCCTCATCCAGGGGAAAAGCATAGAGCGTCTTGGATAGATTATTAGTCTCAGCTTTGAAGGATGTTGAGCTACACAATCCAGCTTTCAGTCAGCCACAAATACAAGAATAGAGAATGGGGGTAGTCGTCCTAAAAAAGAAAAAGAATAAAGCTAGAGTGTGAAATTTCCCTGCAGAAGGGCTCTTTGTGTTACACAAATCCAGTGATGCTATTCATTCATCCCTGTGTTTGCAAATGTTTAGTGCCTTCCCAGTCTCCCCCAGGAGAGAGCCAAGCTCCCCAGCAGGATCAGGGGGTGCTTAGGATTCTGGATTCCTTTGAGCTTCGTAACTCCCACTCCCATCCCCATATTTGTGTCATGCAGAGCTGCTTGGGCGTCCTGGACTTATAAATTCATTTGATTAAATCTTATTATTTTCAAAAAATCAAGAAAAACAGTATGTTCATTATAATGAACCAAACAATGC
Source organism: Phocoena sinus (assembly GCF_008692025.1). Classification (NCBI taxonomy): domain Eukaryota; kingdom Metazoa; phylum Chordata; class Mammalia; order Artiodactyla; family Phocoenidae; genus Phocoena; species Phocoena sinus. The sequence goes on along the minus strand of NC_045778.1, from coordinate 62,983,465 downwards.
AGAGGCAAACAAAAAGTGTCAGTAGTCTTTTACTGCCCACACTGATCCAGCTTCCCTGAGGTCAGTGACGCTAAGAGTTTTGTGTGATTCTGTCCATATCGTTATGACCCAACTCAAAAATACCAACACATATATATGTATGTGGACCACTTTTTTGTTTGTTTGACAAAGTAGGAGTAACTGTTCATAGGACTCTGACAACCTGTTATTTTCACTTAACAGTGAGTTATGGGTGTCTGTCCAGGTGAATACACTAAGAAAAATGGGTCAGGTTTATAAGCATCAAATAGTATGGATGTTGTATACTGAATTTAACAACTGAATCCTTAATTAAGTTGAGTAGTGCTTCTTTTGAGCCAGGAAGTGTTTTCAGTGCTTTTTATCCTCATAACAACCCTGTAGAATAGGCACTACTAGTATCCCAGGTTTACATATGAGAGAAGTGAGGCTTAGAAACATTAAGACTTAAAAATTAATGTGCCCGATGTTCATGTAGTCAGTAAGTGTCAGAGATGGATCCTGAGTGTGTTCTGTTAACTCCAAGCTACACTACTTCTCCATGACCTTTTTATTGGATCATTGTCTGATTTCTACAATATTTGCTATTACATATAGTGCTTCAATAAACATGTCTGTAAACATGTTGTTACATTTTGGGTAATTTTCTCTTTGTGAAGTACTCTAGAGGCCTAAAGGGGATATTGCTGTATCAAAACCAAATGCATTTATAATGTTAATAGATACCTCAGATTACTTTCTACCCACAAGCTGTTATACTTGTGTTATACTTGTGTATACTTACTGTTATACCCACAAGCAATAACAGACTGTGCATTTCCCAATGATTTCACTAGCACTGGGTATTTTCTTTTTTTTTTTTAACATCTTTATTGGAGTGTAATTGCTTTACATTGTTGTGTTAGTTTCTGCTTTATAACAAGGTGAATCAGCTATACATATACATATATCCCCGTATCTCCTCCCTCTTGCATCTCCCTCCCACCCTCCCTATCCCACCCCTCTGGGTGGTCACAAAGCACTGAGCTGATCTCCCTGTGCTATGTGGCTGCTTCCCACTAGCTATCTGTTTTACATTTGGTAGTGTATATATGTCCATGCCACTCTCTCACTTCATCACAGCTTACCCTTCCCCCTCGCCGTGTCCTCAAGTCCATTCTCTATGTCTGTGTCTTTATTCCTGTCCTGTCACTAGGTTCTTCAGAACCTTTTTTTTTTTTTTTTAGATTCCATATGTATGTGTTAGCATATGGTATTTGATTTTCTCTTTCTGACTTTATTTCACTCTGTATGACAGTCTCTAGGTCCATCCACCTCACTACAAATAACTCAATTTCATTTCTTTTTATGACTGAGTAATGTGGCAATGTATATATATGCCACATCTTCTTTATCCATTCATCTTTCGATGGACACTTAGGTTGCTTCCATGTCCTGGCTATTGTAAATAGAGCTTCAATGAACATTGTGGTACATGGCTCTTTTTGGTTTTCTCAGGGTATATGCCCAGTAGTGGGATTGCTGGGTCGTATGGTAGTTTTATTTTTAGTTTTTTAACGAACCTCGAAACTGTTCTCCATAGTGGCTGTATCAACTTGCATTCCCACCAACAGTGCAAGAGGGTTCCCTTTTCTCCACACCCTCTCCAGTGTTTATTGTTTGTAGATTTTTTGATGATGGCCATTCTGACTGGTGTGAGGTGATACCTCATTGTAGTTTTGATTTGCATTTCTCTAATGATTAGTGATGTTGAGTATCCTTTCATGTGTTTGTTGGCAATCTGTATATCTTCTTTGGAGAAATGTCAGTTTAAGTCTACAGCCCATTTTTGGAGTGGGTTGTTTGTTTTTTTTGAAATTGAGCTGCATGAGCTGCTTGTATATTTTGGAGATTAATCCTTTGTCAGTTGCTTCATTTGCAAATATTTTCTCCTATTCTGAGGGTTGGCTTTTCGTCTTGTTTATGTTTATGTTTTCTTTGCTGTGCAAAAGCTTTTAAGTTTCATTAGGTCCCATTTGTTTATTTTTGTTTTTATTTCCATTTCTCTAGGAAGTGGGTCATAAAGGATCTTGCTGTGATTTATGTCATAGAGTGTTCTGCCTACGTTTTCCGCTAAGAGTTTTATAGTGTCTGGCCTTACACTTAGGTCTTTAATCCATTTTGAGTTTATTTTTGTGTATGGTGTTAGGGAGTGTTCTAATTTCATTCTTTTACATGTAGCTGTCTAGTTTCCCAGCACCACTTGAGGAGGCTGTCTTTTCTCCATTGTATATTCTTGCCTCCTTTATCAAAGATAAGGTGACCATATGTGCGTGGGCTTTCTATCCTGTTCCATTGATCTATATTTCTGTTTTTGTGCCAGTACCATACTGTCTTGATTACTGTAGCTTTGTAGTATAGTCTGAAGTCAGGGAGCCTGGTAAAAGCAAAGCTGTACAGACAAAATCACACAAAGAAGCATACACATACACACTCACAAAAAGAGAAAAAGGAAAAAAATATATATATATCTATATATTAAAAAAAGGAAGAGAGTGACCAAATCAATAAACAAATCTACCAATGGTAATAAACTCTAAATACTAAACTAAGATCAAACATAAAACCAGAAACAAATTAGATGCAGAAAGCAAACTCCAACTCTACAATTGCTCCCAAAGTCCACTGCCTCAATTTTGGGATGATTCATTGTCTATTCAGGTATTCCACAGATGCAGGGTACATCAAGTTGATTGTGGAGATTAAATCCACTGCTCCTGAGGCTGCTGGGAGAAATTTCCCTTTGTCGTCTTTGTTCGCACAGCTCCTGGGGCTCAGCTTTGGATTTGGTCCCGCCTCTGCGTGTAGGTCTCCTGAGGGCGTCTGTTCTTCTGAGGGCATCTGTTCTTTGCTCAGACAGGATGGGGTTAAAGTAGCAGCTGATTAGGGGGCTCTGGCTCACTCAGGCTTGTGGGGAGGTAGTGGTACGGAATACGCGGCGAGCCTGCGGCAACAGAGGCTGGAGTGACGTTGCACCAGCCTGAGGTGCGCCGTGTGTTCTCCCGGGGAAGTTGTCCCTGGATGATGGGACACTGGCCGTGGCAGGCTGCACAGGCTCCTGTCAGGGGAGGTGTGGATAGTGACCTGTGCTTTCACACAAGCTTTTTGGTGGCTGCAGTAGCAGCCTTAGTGTTTCATGCCCGTCTCTGGGGTCTGTGCTGATAGCCGTGGCTTGTGCCCGTCTCTGGAGCTCGTTTACGCGGTGCTCTGAATCCCCTTTCCTTGTGCACCAGTAAACAATGGTCTCTTGCCTCTTTGGCAGTTCCAGACTTTTTCCCAGACTCCCTCCCGGCTAGCTGTGGCTCACTAGCCCCCTTCAGTCTGTTTTCATGCAGCCAACCCCAGTCCTCTCTCTGGGGTCTGACCTCCGAAGCCCGAGCCTCAGCTCCCAGCCCCCACCTGCCCCGGTGGGTGAGCAGATCAGCAGCAATCCTCTGTGCGGGAATCGCTCTGCTTTGCCCTCCACACCCCTGTTGCTGTGCTCTCCTCCGTGGCTCTGAAGCTTACCCCCTCTGCCTCCCGCAGTCTCCACCCGCGAAGGGGCTTCCTAGTGTGTGGAAACCTTTCCTCCTTCACAGCTCCCTCCCACTGGTGCAGGTCCCATCCCTGTTCTTTTGTCTCTGTTTTTTTCTTTTTTCTTTTCCCCTACCCAGGTACGTGGGGAGTTTCTTGCCTTTTGGGAGGCCTGAGGTCTTCTGCTAGCATTCAGTAGGTGTTCTGTAGGAGTTGTTCCACATCTAGATGTATTTCTGATGTATTTGTGGGAAAGAAGGTGATCTCCACGTCTTACTCCTCTGCCACCTTGAAGGTCTCTGGTATTTTCAGTACTTAAAATTTTGCTAGTCTGTTGAGTGAAAATGATGTCTTGATCAGAGTGTTTTAGGGGGTATTTTCCTGACTACCAGTGATACTGAGCATCTTTTTATATGTTTATTGGTCCGTGGCAATGTTTAACCATTTTCTCTACCTCCCCTTTCCCACTAAGCAAAGGTAATTGTTCCTTCCTCAGTAATCCTGTAGTGTATTATGTATCTTCATCTTATAATAGTTGTCAGATGTATATTTATTTGGTTCAGTTTAACAAATAACTACTTGTCCCTATTTCTGTGGCAGGCACTGTGCTAGATAGGCACTGGAAACATAGGTATAAGTAAGTAATTGCTCCTTCCCTACAAAAACTGAAAACCTAGTGAAGGGCAGACAATCAGTGGGTGACTATACAAGTGTGGCAAATGCAGTGTAAAAGTTGTACACAAGTTCTTGTCCATGTTCATCTATTTCCATACCAGCTTGGAAACTCAAAGACTGTGATCTTCTCTTAGTTATTTTTGTTTGCTTGGCACCTGAAATAGAACTTGGCACATATATTAAGTATCTTTTTTTTCCTTAGAAAGAGTATATTAAGTAATGGTTTAGGGTTTCTGAAAGCCAGGTCTGTTTCTCGTACTTTTTTAATCCTAAGTTTTAACCTCATGCCTTCCATATAGGAAATACTGTTTTGGATAATGTGCTACGTGACCTTGTGAAATACCATTGTATTGCACTCAAGAGTAGGAACACAGTCAGTGCCAAGTGTGAAAAGCCCAGATTCAAGTCGAGGAACCCATTTATAGCCATAGGGTACTTGGCATGCATGTTGGGCCCCTTGATTTTGTCAGAATCTTCCTGCACACCACCACCACCATGAAGGCTGTTTCTACTAGAATCTGGCTGAGCTCTGCCTGAAGATGCTGCAAGCCTTCCTGAGATTTCTGTGAGGCTCTGGCCTCAGACTGCATCTTTACACCCCTCATTTGCCTCAGTGATTGGCTCCACTGAGTTCTCCACTTCTCCTTTTAGCAAATAACGGATGAGATATACACAAAAGCTATCATCATCCTGACAGTATAGTAAATTTATCAGTATGACCTCAGGAAACAATAAAGAAAATTTTACTAGAGAAAAAGCAGAACAGCTGGCATTCCAACATCAAATCTGGTTATAGAGTCAGTAAGTGTTTAGGATGTCAGTTTTGGTATTGCTGCTTTGCCATTGAACACTACATGGTGGAATCTTACATCCCTGGGGTCCCTTGAGATTTAGGTCACCACCATCCAATTCCAGTAGGAGCTCAATGCTTCCATATCCTTATAACCCCTCAAAGGGATTTCCTCCTCACCTGATGCTTTGGTCCATCCTTTGAAGCCAAAACTTGAGCTTATTACTAATAAGTAATTAAACCGTGGAGAGTAAATGCTCTTTGAGTATAGAGCTTTGTACCGGGCACAAAGAAGGTCAAAAGATACACAGGACACAATTTAATTCTTACCTTCTACCAACATAGAGTCTCATTTTTCAGTCAACATGACTACCTCCTCCTCATTTTTTAGGTCTCAGCCTGAATATCACCTTATTTAAAAAAAAAAAAAAAATTATGTCCACCTTATTAAGAAGAGATCTCTTGTTTCTTTCTACCATAGGTCTTTGTTTATTTCATTCATTGCACATGTCATGATCCATAATGATTCTATTTATTACTTGTTTATTGACTGATGCCACCACTAGAATATAAGCTCCCTGAAGGTAGAGATATTATCTTATTTTCCAGTGTATTTTGAATGCCCAATAAAGTGCCTGGCACATAGACCTTCAAGTGAGATATATCAGATTAATTGAATGTGTAAATAAATACATGCCTGGAATCATGATACATGGTGTGAATCCAGATATGAATAAGATTTGATTATTGTCCTTAAGGAATTCACAGTCTAGCGGGAGAGAGAGAGATAAATGAGAAATTATACTGGTGCGCCAAGTGTCATAATAGAGGGAACGCTTCCTGGTTGAAAGGATATCTGACTTGAATCTTGAAGAACAAGTAGGAATCAGACAACTAAAGGAGGCTAATTGTTTATTTATTGAGTAGCTACTGTATTCTAGGCACCTTTAGGTGCTGATAGTGTGGCATATTGAGGAAACTGTAAAAGACGGCAGTACACCCTGTGTATGGACACGGTATTTGGAGATGATTTTGGAAAAATAGAAATAGGACAGTTCATATTCTTCTGGGCTAAGTATTCTGATATTTATCCCAGGTGAAGTAATACACTTGGGGCAAGGGGGGTACTTTGTGAAATATGAATTTTAGGAAAATAAATGGATCTTGGTGTCATGTTGAGTATTCACGTGGAAAAGAGCAGAACTCGTGACCATGAGAACAGTAGTCAGTGAAATAAGAGCTGAGAAGGGGCTGACTTATTTTAGGGCGTGAATGAGTGGAGTATGGGATATGGGATGGGTGGTGGTGGTGATTTCAATAAACCTTATAAAGTAAAAATGGATAGGACCATTTGGATAAGGGAGAAGGTGAGAGGAAGAGAAATTTCTTCAGTGATGTTCCTGCCTTTGTCTTGGATAATCCAGTGAGTGGCAAGGTTATTTACTGCATACATCTGCTCTGTCGACATCTACCAAGCACTTACCCCTAGTGAATGAGAAAAAGGATATAGAGACAACTCTTTCAAGGAAGAAGCTGTGAAGAGACCTAAAGGAAGAAAGATGCTTTTGCATAAAAGAGGTCATTGGGGCTTCCCTGGTGGCGCAGTGGTTGAGAGTCTGCCTCCCGATGCAGGGGACACGGGTTCGTGCCCCGGTCCGGGAGGATCCCACATGCCGCGGAGCAGCTGGGCCCGTGAGCCATGGCCGCTGGGCCTGCGCGTCCGGAGCCTGTGCTCCGCAACGGGAGAGGCCGCAACAGTGAGAGGCCCGCGTACCGCAAAAAAAAAAAAAAAAAAAACTAAAAAAGAAAGAGGTCATAGACTAAAGGAATATTTTCCTTTCCTTAAGTGAGGACAACCCTGTTTTATGGGGGTTGAATCCATGGAAAGAGAATGAAAATGTAGAACTTAGGAGGGAATAAAACTGGTCAAGGATTGAGTGGCGGAGTACGTATGGACTTGGAGCTTATATGGGGGGTGATCCAGCTATGGTCAATCAAGGTGGGTGAGGGGTGGCCAAAAGGAGGAGTGTTGCATCTCTTTCACCAAGAAGGGAAGTCAAATGGTTTGGAGGAGCTGCTGAGGAGACACAAGGTGGGACTACTCAGGGAAGGCAGTGCTGGGCAATGCTGAGACCCCAGCCCAGGTTACAGCCTGGAATCAGCATGGCTGTGCTTTCACTCCAGTGAGCCGTGGGTCATCCTCAAGAAAGCAGTTGGTTGTGTAGTTGCGGAGAGGTGTTGGAGAAGGACAAGAAAGCAAGAGGGGCTGGGGGGGGGGGGCGCGGTGAGTAGTAGATGAAAGGGTCTGTGCCAAACAGAGAAGAAAGTGAAGCTGGGGGTTGGGGGAGGACGGAGAGTGAACTGCAGGATGCCCAGTCCAAGCATGTGTAAAAGCCTGAAGAACACTGACGAAGTAATATCCGGAGGAGTGCGACTTTTTAAAATATTAAACTTAGACCATATCTAGCCCCCAGGGGACTCTGTGAAAAGGAACCGGTCAGAGCAGGTGGAGCTAACCAGAAAAACCTCTTCTGAAAGCTGCTGCTAAGAAATCCACTCAGCTCTGTAGGAGAAGGAGCTGCTCTCTTTCTGCACGTGTGTGGAGCATCTGGATCTGCTTGTCAGGCCCCCACGTTTCTGAGCTATTCATGAGTGAGAACTCACCTCCACATCTTGGGGGGACACTAAGCAGCCTCCTCTGAAGGCGTTATGGTAGATTTTCTCCAGGTGGCTACTAACTCCAAGGCTAAGACTTGTGGACCACATCTGGTAGTCACTGATAGCTTTGTCGAGAGAGAGCGGCCAGCCCAGATGTCACATTGAAGTGATGTTGATTTCCTTTCTGGTCACTCTTTTCTTCTTATCACAATTGCTCTGGAGCCCATGCCAAAGATGTGCTTCCTTCATATTTAAAATTCTGTTTTTGGAATTTAATTTTCTGGACTCTCAATAGACCTTGCCTTTGGCTTCTCCTGTCTTTCTCCTGTTGGGTATTTATAGTACTTGATTTTGATCACTCCCCTTAGTATATTTCTCAATAAAGGAAGATCATTGTGTGTTCCAGCCATGGTGAACTACTTGTAGGTTCTGCCAAACAGCATGTGCCCTTGGAAGGCGATTCCATAAACAGGTCAGCACTTGGGCTTGGGCACTGGATGCCTGGGCATAAATCCAGACTCTGTCCACTTACTAGCTCTGAGATGGCAAGGAGGTTTCCTAATCTCTCTGCTTCATTTCCTCATCAGAAATGGGGCTGTAATAGTATTTATGTCATAGGATTATAGTGACACATCTTACATGTGCAACACTTCCTAAACACACAGTAAATAATACAAAACAAACAAAAGCCTTAGAGCTTGTACTTCTTTTCTTCTTTGCTTGAAATGCCTTTTCCGTTCCACGCTATTTGTCTAATAAATGAAAGCCATTTATACTGATGATTTACTATGTGCTAGACACTTCTCTAAGAGCTTTATATGTATCAACCATAAAGTAATCTTCTCAGTACCCTCTGAGTTTGGTCCTACCATTATACCCTTTTTATAGATGAGGGTTCTTGTGCCCAGAGTCGTAGAATACTAGGTAGTAGAGAAGAGATCTGAGTGCAGACGGTCTTGATCCAGAGCCCAGGCTTTGAATGCCACAGAGATCATCTCTTGTGTGATCCCCTTCCTGACCACGACCTTCCACATAGAGTAAATCACTGCTCACGTGCTCTTTCTGTTGTACATATTTTTCTTTTTGATATACTACTTTGAATCATTAGCACTTCCTGCGTATTTATCCCCCTTACAGGGACCATCTTGAAGGTTGCCTATGATCTTATTTACCTTTGTATCCCAGCACCAAGTACAGTTCTTGGCCCATAGTAGGTGTTCAGTAAAAGGAGTGTCAGGACAATAGATTGGGGAGAGAAGATTTAAAAAAACAAATTATCGGGCTTCCCTGGTGGCGCAGTGGTTGAGAGTCCGCCTGCCGATGCAGGGGACATGGGTTCATGCCCCGGTCCGGGAGGATCCCACATGCTGTGCAGCGGCAGGGCCCGTGAGCCATGGCCGCTGGGCCGGCGTGTCAGGAGCCTGTGCTCCGCAACGGGAGAGGCCACAGCAGTGAGAGGCCCGTGTACCACAAAAAAAAAAAAAAAAAAAAAACCCAAATTATCTGTGTCATCTGTGGATTTAGTTAATTGATGCAAAGCTTGCCCCATACTATATATCACAGGTGGTCTCAGGGTAACAGGAGGTGGTTTACTCACATGTCAGATCTTGCTCTCATTCGTTGTTGTTGCACATGAAGGAGGTGAAACATATTTAATTTGATTTCAGCATGTAGATTGACATTGCCATGCTGCACATCTGTAATGATGCTTCTGTGAGTGTTGGAAGCTGGCATGATGGTAAAGGGGAGGTGAATTTATTCCTATCAGCATCCCCTAGTTTTTCCTTTGGCTAGCATTGGAGGGCTGTTTAAAAACAAATGTAATGTTGGACCCTTTTGAATTCCTAATCCTGAGCAATGCACACTGTTCTGTCACCAGAAAATTACCTTTACGTAGGAGGATAGGGGCCCCCGTCGTAGACCAGGCTCATCTCTGAGCAAAGGCCAGGGGAGCCATGCGTGTCAATGAAGCTGGCGCCTAGGGATGGGGGCTTTGCTCTGTGCGTCATAGGACACAGTGGATGAAAGCAGCATTACCTGGAGAGTTTTAGAGAACACTTTTTCTTATTTCAGGTGAAGTTTCCAAAATACTGTTCATCCATAAGTCAAGCTGGGGCATTTTTGGCTCTGTTCTCTTTCCAAAGGGAAATGGTGTGCTTAAGACTTATTCCTCAGCACGGCTTGCTTTCTTTCTCCTGCTGGGATGTATTAGCAAGGTCATCACCTTTGGTTTATTGGCTTCAAACAATCTGTGATTGCAGAGGATTATGACTTCTTAGCTTGCAGAAGCAGGAGGTGCAATCAATTCATGAAAGGCACAGGACTTTTTTTTTTTTTTTCTTTTAAAAAATGTATATTTCTGCCCACTTTTCTGGGGACCAAGACTTAAAAGAGCTTTTTGAAAAGAATTTATCATTGAATGTCCTGCTTCATTGTTTTTTTCAAATAAGAACATTGAATCAGGCCAGTGTGAACTTAGCTTGAACTCTTTGAGTTTGAAAGAAATAAGATGACTTTACATTGCAGTATTACAAACAGATACCCTTTGAAATAACTGGGGATTTGGATTAGCCATACCTACTGGTTGATGAATAAGTTCTCTTTGATAGGGCAATAATTTTTTTCTCTGAGAACTCTTAGAATTTGATTAGTATTTATTGCAGTATCAGTTTTCTGACTTATATTGACTGCATTTCCCAGCTTCCCTGATCACCCTTTCTCAACTTGTTGTTGCCTTCTTCCTAGCGGGGAATCCGTTGCTTCTGACCTCAAAGAAGTGTCAGCATTTAAACTCCCCTATCCCTTCTACAGTGCATGGGATGGTTCCTCTTTGGGGGTTGCAGAAAACAGTTACAAAGACCTGTCTCTTCAGAACTGAACAAACAAATGTTTTGCCGTGGAGACTGTGCTTGTACCAGGCTGCAGGGGGTTCTGGTCTGCAGTAGCCTTGGCAAATAGAGCTTTGCCGACACCAAGTGCTTTGAGTTACTGCTGCACTCTTGACAGAGGTCTGGCCTCTGAGCTCTCCTTCTTGGCAGCTCTGCAAAGGTCAGAGGCTGATGCTCTGAGGCTGAGATGACACATGAATCTGTGGACTCTGCCTATACCCACCACTATCTTTGTTTGGGTCACTTTGACAGTATCTGCAAAGCTGGAAGACTCTTACTCAACAGAGACCCTGCTTACTTATTCATTGGGCAGTCTAAGCACATGATACAATGACTCCTCCAATCACCGGGAAGCATGTGGGATCAGGGAGGTGGGGGGCAGTGAAGTCAGCTACTATCTGAACTCCAGGCCTTTGATCCATCTGTGTTCCTCATCTTCTCCAGATATAACTCTGAAAGATATATTCAAAATGAAAATTAGGGCCACTTCCCTTATTCCAAAGACTCACTGTAGTAGGGCAAAGGTCAAGGTGCAGGTAGCGTTCTAGTTTGTAACGGCAAACGTCAAACTGATGGGTATGTGCTGTGTAAGCCCCTGAAACAGGACTTGCAGTCTAGATCAGAGCAAGACTGTGGATTTGGGTTCCTCTTCCCTCCACTTCCTAGGCCTGCTTTTGTCGTTGATTTGACACTTTCTACTACCTGATATTTCCCTACGCCCACTGGAAATAATGCTGCCCTTCCTTTTCATATGGATTCTTTATCTTTATGGAAAAAATAGTTGAGATGGTTACTTAAGCTATTCAAGCCTTAGTTAATACTACCCTTTCTGGTTCTTCTTTTCCTCATCTGATCAGTTGGGCTTAGAATAGTTCAGCATTTCAGATTCAAGAGAATATACATGCGCTATTTTAAGATTAGACTAGGTTTCCGTTGCATTTAACCAAGGCCAGAAATTTATCAAAAACAGCGTGGACACAAAGAACTACTAGTGACTTTGTCTGTGTAGGACCATGCCCTGCCATGTCTGAGAAGTCTACTCTTTTGATTTTCTACAATGCTTTTAAAGTTGAGCCCTGCATTATATTCAAGAACAATCTTTGCACTTGATGCTTCCTTTTGAGGGAATGCAGATAACATTTTCTTCTGGGGCTTATGTCAAACCTGTCATCATCAAGGTCACGTCTGATCTATGGAGGAAATCAGAGTTCAGTAAATCCCTGAACAGTCCCTCTGCTTCCAGCTTCCCAGAGTCCATGAAAACCTAATCCCCCCCACAAGTACATCTCGTGTAGGTTTATTGTGAGGAAAAATGTATTTGAAGCTCCAGATGCATAGTAGGGTCTCATTACATGTAAGTTCCCTCTATTAATAGCATTTTCCATACATTCTTCTTTTCTTGATGCCTGCTGTTATTAGTATAGATCCCTGGAATGATGTCCTTGGTCTGAGAGAGAGCCGTCTGTAAGATCCGTTAACCAAATGGAAGGTTCTGTCTTGGATTTGAGTGTCTCTTCACTACATTTCTTCTAAGATGTGTGCTGTTTGCTGGGCGTAGGATCTGGGGAAGTGAGTTACTTGCCATCCTGTTGTTTTGCCTAAGACAATCATGTAACTAGTACCCACAAGATGCCGATCAGGTCCCATGTGAAAAGGAGAAGAAAAAAGCTCACTGAAGTGCCTGTGTCTCAACTCATGGCTTGGGGCCCAGGCAAAATTTAGAAAAGAAGGGAATTGGCTGTTATGTATAAAATAGATAAGCTACAACACAGGGAATATAGCCAATATTTTAGAATAACTCTAGCTGGAGTATAACCTTTAAAAGTTGCAAATCACTGTGTTGTACACCTGTAACTTGTATAATATTGTACATCAACTATATTCTAATCTAAAAAAATAAAGTCCCTATAAACAGGGATACCGAGGCCCAAAGCTTAATGACTTATACAAAGTCACACAGCTAGTAAGTGACAGAGCCAGCACCCTAACCCAGATCTCCTACATTCACACACACACACACACACACACACACACACACACACACACACACACAAAGGAATTGAGATTTTTCAACAATGAATCAGTTTTTAAGAATAGTTGGCTTCTTGCACCATCCTGCAAAGATCACTTTTGCAGATTTTCAGAAGGTAGTAAAAATGTGCTCCAATCAGATGGTGATAGGGATGTGTATTCAAAAGAACAGAGCATATGGGCTGCCGGTTCTTAAGTTTAATTCTGAGGTTTCAAAGTTTCTAATGTTAGAAATTCTAAATGAAAATTGAATGCGCTTCATCTCCTTGAATTTTCCTCCAACTTTTGCGAATATAATCAAAATTGTAAATCCATTAGAGAGATAACTACTTTGGTCCATCCTATGAAAAATAAATAATATATCCTGCGCATGTTTGCAATTTGGTGTGAACACGCCCTGTGTGATCTTAGCACTGCCACTAATTGTGTGATCTTAGGCAATTTTTTTTTAATTTCATAGAGTCTTGGGCTCCTCGTTTATAAGAAGAAAAGTTTGTACTACATGGACTCTGATTTTAACCTAGCTTTAACATTCATATCTCTAAGAATTGTTGCCCCAAATATTTGCCTTGTTCAAAGCCGATGTCCTCATATATTTTAGGCTGCTAATGAGAAAATGTTAGTACCCCTGTTTCTTCTAGGATTTGTTTTTTTCCTTAAATGTGTCCATCGCAACTCATTACTAGCTGATCAGAGGCAGACAGACCAGTCAGCTCTCTAGGTTTTGCAGGTTGGAAGCCTCATGTTTCATGGCTATTAAATTAGAGAACCCATGCGCCAAGTAAAATGATAGAAAAGAGAATTAATGACCTTAACTAAATTACCTTATGTCTTTGAACCTTAATTTCCATATCATATATTGGGGATAATAATGACTCCATCAGTCAGGTTGCTGTAAAGAGTAAATATCTTTTTTAAAGAACTTGCCTGGCATGTTTTAAGTTATAAGTGGTAGAAACACCACTGAAACTCAGGTCTTCTGATTGTAAAGGAAAAGAGGGAAAAGAGTTAGTGATCATTTTCTGAAAAGCCTATGTGAGCCTCAGTTCCCTCAATGTAAAATGGGTATTTCAAAAATTCTTTCCTTAGCTAAGGTTGCTAGAAATATCTGGTAACTAGATATCATGATGGTCCACAGGCTCTGCAATTTATAAAGTGCTCTGTGGATGTTAGTTATCCCTAGTCAGAAGTGGGAGCAGGGAAAACTTGAACCTGTGCTTTCCTCCACTAGGGCAGAGGGCACCCTAGATGCAACTGTCCAAGTACCATTGTAATTCACTAGATATTGGACTCCTGGAAAGTAGGTATTTAGTTTGCAATTTCTTTGCCTTGTAGCACTGAAGCAGAGAACAATGCTTGTCACATAGTGAGTCCTCAATAAGTATCTGGTTGATGAGTCTGTGAATTAATAAATCAGTGCTCTATTTTAGTTTCTATCCTATTGATCATATACCTGGCAATATGCTGACTACATTTCATACTCAGCAGCTCTGAATCCTGGGTCCATTAGAATCTCCTGTGGAGCTTTTAAAAATATTATATATGTGGTCCCACCCAGGACTAATTGAATCAGAATCTCTGGGACTGAGCCTGGGACATAAGTAGTTTCAAAGCTACCCAAGTGATTTTAATGAGAGAGAGACACATAGGATCAATGAACTCTTTGATCCATTGTTTTCCTGGGGTTTGCTTGACTGGGCTGCTTGCTAATGTTGCCAGTTACTTCTGGGCATCTGAATTTCAGGGACCATGTTCTCCCATCTTGCCATTTGTCATGGCTAAAATTTTCTGCATTAACGAGGATGCAAATTTATTATCCACATGAAGCTTGTGATCACTTTTGCATCTAGTTCTGAAACACAGTAGTGCTGTCCATGCAAATCATAAACTTTAGATCCTTTTGTAGTGTGAAAGAAAACATGTCAATCAGGATGGAGAAAATTAATGTTGACTAAGATCACTGACATGTTGTGAATTGCAGAGGCCTGGGTCTCAGGCTGGTTTCAGAATAAAGCTATTGGTAATCTCTCTATAACATTATGAGATAAGGCAGTGCCTGGGAGGTGGTTTGATTTAGAGGCTAACTCTTATTTAAGTGTTTATTTGCAACTGTATTGGCACAAACCCGCTAAATATTGCCATTGCCACTAGGGGGAGTACTTATCTTTAAGGTACTTTTGATTCTACAGAGGGCCGAGCAGACAGGCTCATTCGGCACTTCTGTTGAAGATGTCCTTAGAGTAAACCTTTGTCTGGCTTTATCATAATTACGTTACTTTGTTTTTCATGGATGGTTAACATGATCACACTTTTTTCATTCTTAGTTCCACTAAAGTGTCATTTTGCCCCAGAAGCAAATATAAGTCATGCCATAGACAGGTGTACACACACGTGATGAAGACTAGTAGGAAAGATCGCTATCACTCTGGGGCAACAACACATACCTTTGCTTTGTCACCCAGTGACAAAATTAAGTAACAACTCAAGATTCCGGTAGTAACACAGAGCGACAGGAGTGCTGTGAGGTGCTTCAGGGAAGAAGGATGATTAGATGCCAAATGAATGGTATCAGGGGAGCTATCTACAGCCAAATGTGAAGTTATTTTTACTCAAGGCAGTGATTTCTACTCTGTTTTTTTAAAAACCTCAGGGTATCTCCAGGTATTTCAAAAAAATGTCATACAATTTTCAAAAATAATAATATACTTGTAGGGCATATTAATATCATAGTATGCTTTTAGCAGTAGGTGTTGAGGTGGGTGAAATTCACATAATGTCACTGCTCCAAAAATGAGGGATGGACAGCTGATCAGCTCAACACATCATTTATCCATAGGAACACCCCCAGAGTGTAACTGTCAGTGTCCCCAAGTTCTGTGTGTCTTGAGCCTTCCGGAAGCATGCAAGTCTGTGATTATTCCTGCTGTTCTGAAAGAATCTGCGTATTTTTCCCCAGACACTTTTCCTATTTCATTGGCACACATGACCTGGATTTGCAGTGCATTTATCTCCTGTCACCCTTTGGCTTCTCTTTTTGCTCTTACCTTTGATTACAGAAGTGTTTTTAAAATAATGGATGGTAGTTAATACACAGCATGGCAGGCAGGAAAAAATGAACAATGGTGGGCTCATAGACTATGAGATAGACTATGCTGTCTGCAGATCAGTACTGACATATACGGCCCCATAAAAAGGACTTATCCCTGACCTTAAACCAAAATCATTCTTGAAAGTTTCCATTATTCATAAGGCACGATCCATGAAAACTGCAGGAGGCTGTCCCACGATGATGCCTCTGAGCTGATGGCTCTCCAGTTCAGGAGTTAGAAACAAGTAAACATCTGTATTTGTGCACTTGGGGAGGTTGCCAACTTACAGAGAAAGAACCTTACACTGGAGTCCAGCATGGTGAAACTGAGTTTTCTGCCCTTATTACCAAGTATTTCCCCTACCCCCTTCCACTCTCTCCCCACGGAATTCTGAGACCCTTCTCTTGAAGCTGCTTTTCACTCCATCTCATTGGATGTATTTCATCACTTTTCTGTCTTGTTTCTATTCTAAGCCCTTTGATGATAGGACAACATTTCTTTGTATGTCCCTTGCCTACTAGAGTGCCTGGCACATTCAGTAGGCTCATTAAAATTAAGTGAATGAATGAATGAATGAATGAATAAAGATCCAAAAGAATATTTCTGGAATTCTCTAGGTAGGATCTAAGTGCAGTCTCTTCCCAAGTATTATTGAACCCTCAGAGTCTGCCAGGAGGGGAAGGGCAAGACAAGGATTTCCAAATCTTCTCAAAATTAGGAAAGAAATCAGTCAGTATTTACTTTCCCAGGATTCTACTCCACAACATGTGGCTTTTCCAGAATCACACACCACAGTTTGGGGGAATCCCAAGGCCAATCCATCTGCATTAATGCACCTCATAGCCAGTTATACTGCAGTTTGACTCTAGGAAATCTTATTGCAAAGCTCCACTGGAATCTGCTGAGACTGTCCTGTCTTTGAAAGGCAGATTCCGTCACATCTGTTCTTGGTTTACTAAGGCTTTTGATCAGATATGACTTGTGGAGGAGGTCATAGAAGCATTAGGCCACTAGGGTTCCTGGACTTCTGATAGAAATTTACCTGACTCACAGTGAGATTAAAACAAACAAAACAAAGAGTCCTGACTCCTGAGGACCACTATGTTTTCCCAGATTCTATTAAGAAAAAATTAAAAAAACACAAAACAAGATGCACCTGATCCAAGCACTTGGCACCTAGGGACAGCTCTCCTGTACTGATGCCGTGCCTGTGAGCTATTTTCTTCAATAAGAAGACAATAATTTATAAAGAGATGAACAAATGCACACATGCATGCATAAACCTACACATGCTAGCTTCTGCATATTCACGGTGGCAAAATGAGGCAAGACTAGCAGAGTGTTCTACAAATAATTTGTATTCAGATATACAGCAGCCGGGCCACTTACTTTGCTGGGTAAGCTGATGGCTGTTTATTGTAAGTATAATGACTCTGTTAGGAGTGACCTTTCCTGGTGATTTTCTAACCAATCAGCCTTAACCCTTTAATTGATTATTTTTCGTAAGCAAAAGGGGCCCTCCTGTCCCTTCTCTCTTGGCAATCATTCATTTTACACCATACTCAATTAGTTTCGGAATTTTAATGACCCCTCACCATTTATATTTATCTTTCTGGCAGGGATCTCAGCAAATGAGTGTTCGGATATATACTGTGTGTGTGTGTGTGTGTGTGTGTGTGTGTGTGTGTGTGTGTGTGGTCATTTGTTTGTTACAGAACCTTGCTGACTACTCTAAAATTCTGCCAAGAATAGCAACTTAAGTGACAAAGTTTGATTTTCTATACATTCAGGACATGGAGGGAAACAATGGAGGGAAAATGAACCAGAAAGCCTGCAAAACAGCCTTTCTTGAGTGATCTTCTTTTCCAGAAGCTGATTAGGACTCTGATCTGTCTCGGTGTGGCTTCATTAGTAGAGAGACGGAAAGAGGAAGAAAAAGCCTTCTCTTTGATTTATTTATTTTTTATATTTAATAGAATTTATTTTTTATACAGCAGGTTCTTAATAGTTATCCGTTTTATACATATTAGTGTATATATGTCAATCCCAATCTCCCAGTTCATCCCACCACCACCACCCCCCCCAGCTTTCCCCCCTTGGTGTCTATACATTTGTTTTCTACATCTGTGTCTCTATTTCTGCCTTGCAAACCAGTTCACCTGTACCATTTTTCTAGATTCCACATAATATGCATTAATATACAATATTTGTTTTTCTCTTTCTGACTTACTTCACTCTGTATGACAGTCTCTAGATCCATCCACGTCTCTACAAATGACCCAGTTTTTTTCCTTTTTGTGGCTGAGTAATATTCCATTCTATACATGTACCATATCTTCTTTATCCATTTGTCTGTCAATGGGCATTTAGGTTGCTTCCATGACCTGGCTATTGTAAATAGTGCTGCAGTGAACATTGGGGTGCATGTGTCTTTTTGAATTATGGTTTTCTGTGAGTATATGCCCAGTAATGGGACTGCTGGGTCATATGGTAATTCTATTTTTAGTTTTTTAAGGAACCTCCATACTGTTCTCCATAGTGGCTATATTGATTTACATTCCCACCAACAGTGTAGGAGGGTTCCCTTTTCTCCACACCCTCTCCAGCATTTGTTGTTTGTAGATTCTCTGATGATGGCACCATTCTGACTGGTGTGAGGTGATACCTCATTGTAGTTTTGATTTGCATTTCTCTAATCATTAGTGATATTGAGCAGCTTTTCATGTGCTTCCTGGCCATCTGTATGTCTTCTTTGGAGAAATGTCTATTTACGTCTTCTGCCCATTTTTTGATTGGGTTGTTTGTTTTTTTAATATTGAGCTGCATGAGCTGTTTATATATTTTGGAGATTAATCCTTTGACTGTTGATTCATTTGCAAATATTTTCTCCCATTCTGAGGGTTGTCTTAGTCTTATTTATGTTTTCTTTGCTGTGCAAAAGCTTTTAAGTTACATTAGGTCCCATTTGTTTATTTTTGTTCTTATTTCCATTTCTCTACGACTGGGTCAAAAAAGATCATGCTGTGATTTATGTCAAACAGTGCTCTTCCTAGGTTTTCCTCTAAGAGTTTTATAGTGTGCAGTCTTACATTTAGGTCTTTAATCCATTTTGAGTTTAGTTTTCTGTATGGTGTTAGGGAATATTCTAATTTCATTCTTTTACATGTAGCTGTCCAGTTTTCCAAGCACCACTTATTGAAGAAACTGTCTTTTCTCCATTGTATAGCCTTGCCTCCTTTGTCATAGATTAGTTGACCATAGGTGTGTGGGTTTATCTCTGGGCTTTCTATCCTGTTCCATTGATCTTTATTTCTGTTTTTGTGCCAGTACCATATTATCTTGATGACTGTAGCTTTGTAGTATAGTCTGACATCAGGGAGTCTCATTCCTCCAGCTCCGTTTTTTTTCCATCAAGATTGCTTTGACTATTTGGTGTCTTTTGTGTCTCCATAAAATTTTTAAGATTTTTTGTTCCAGTTCTGTAAAAAATGCCTTTGGTAATTTGATAGGGGTTGCATTGAATCTGTAGATTGCTTTGGATAGTATAGTAATTTTCACCATATTGATTCTTCCAATCCAAGAACATGATATATCTCTGTCTGTTTGTGTAATCTTTGATTTCTTTCATTAATGTCTTGTAGTTTTCTGAGTACAAGTCTTTTACCACCTTAGGTAGGTTTATTCCTAGGTATTTTATTCTTTTTGTTGCAGTGGTAAATGGGATTGTTTCCTTAATTTCTCTTTCTGATCATTTGTTGTGAGTGTATAGGAATGCAAAAGATTTCTGTGCATTAATTTTGTATCCTGCAAGTTTACCAAATTCATTGATTAGCTCTAGTAATTTTCTAGTGGCATCTTTAGGATTATCTGTGTATAGTATCATGTCATCTGCAAACAGTGTCAGTTTTACTTTTTCTTTTCTGATTTGGATTCCTTTTTTTTCTTTTTCTTCTCTGGTTACCGTGGCTAGGACTTCTAAAACTATGTTGAATAATAGTGGTGAGAGTGGGCATACTTGTCTTGTTCCTGATTTTAGAGGAAATGGCTTTAGTTTTTCAACATTGAGAATGATGTTGACAGTGAGTTTGTCATATATGTCTGTTTTTATGTTGAGGTGAGTTCCCTCTATGTTCACTTTCTGGAGAGTTTTTTATCATAAATGGGTGTTGGATTTTGTCAAAGCTTTTTCTGCCTCTATTGAGATGATCATACGGTTTTTACTCTCCAGTTTGTTAATATGGTGTATCACATTGATTGCTTTGCATATATTGAAAAATCCTCACATTCCTGGGATAAATCCCACTTGATCATAGTGTATGATCCTTCTAACGTGTTGTTGAATTCTGTTTGCTAGTATTTTGTTGGGGATTTTTGCATCTATATTCATCAGTGATATTGGTCTGTTATTTTCTTTATTTGTAGTATCTTTGTCTGATTTTGGTATCAGGGTGATAGAGGCCTTGTAGAATGAGTTTGGGAATGTTCCTTCCTCTGAAATTTTTTGGAAGAGCTTGAGAAGGATGGGTTGTTAGCTCTTCTCTACATGTTTGATAGAATTCACCTGTGAAGCCATCTGGTCCTGGGCTTTTGGTCGGAAGATTTTTAATCACAGTTTGAATTTCGTTAGCTGTGATTGGTATGTTCATATTTTCTATTTCTTCCTGGTTCAGTTTTGGAAGGTTATACCTTTCTAAGAATTTGTCCATTTCTTCCAGGTTGTCCATTTTATTGGCATATAGTTGCTTGTAGTATTCTCTTTTGATGCTTTGCATTTCTGCTGTGTCCATTGTAACTTCTCCTTTTTCCTCTCTCATTTTATTGATTTGCGGCCTTTCCCTCTTTTTCTTGATGAGTCTGGCTAGTGGTTTATCAATTTTGTTTATCTTCTCAAAGAACCAGTTTATAGTTTTATTGATCTTGGCTATTGTTTTCTTTGTTTCTATTTCATTTATTTCTGCTCTGATCTTTATGGTTTCTTTCCTTCTACTAACTTTGGGTTTTGTTTGTTCTTTCTGTAGTTCCTTTAGGTGTAAGGTTACATTGATTATTTGAGATTTTTCTTTTTTCTTGAGGTAGGCTTGTGTTACTATAAACTTCCCTTTTAGACTGCTTTTGCTGCATCCTATAGGTTTTGCATCATTGTGTTTTTGTTGTCATTTGTCTCTAGGTATTTTTTGATTTCCTCTTTGATTTCTTCAGTGATCTCTTGGTTATTTAGTAGCGTATTGTTTAGCCTCCATGTGTTTGTGTTTTTTACTTCTTTTTATCCTGTAAATTACTTCTAATCTCATAGTGTTGTGGTCGCAAAAGACGCCTGATATGATTTTAATTTTCTTAAATTTACCAAGGCTTGATTTGTGACCCAAGATGTGATCTATCCTGGAGAATGTTCTATGTGCACTTGAGAAGAAAGTGTAGTCTGCTGTTTTCTGGTAGAATGTCCTATAAATATCAATTAAATCTATGTGGTCTATTGTGTTATTTAAAGCTTGTGTTTCCTTATTAATTTTCTGTTTGGATCATCTGTCCATTGGTGTAAGTGAGGTGTTAAGGTCCCCCACTATTATTGTGTTACTGTCAGTTTCCTCTTTTATAGCTGTTAGCATTTTCCTTATGTCTTGGGGTGCTTCTATGTTGGGTGCATATATATTTATAATCGTTATATCTTCTTGGATTGATCCATTATGTAGTGTCTTTCCTTGTCTCTTGTAACATTCTTTATTTTAAAGTCTGTTTTATCTGATACAAGTGTTGCTATTCCAGCTTTCTTTTGATTTCCACTTGCATGGAATATCTTTTTCCATCCCCTCACTTTCAGTCTGTATGTTTCCTTAGGTCTGAAGTGGGTCTCTTGTAGACAGCATATATATGTGTCTTGTTTTTGTATCCATTTAGTGAGTCTGAGTCTTTTGGTTGGAGCATTTAATCCATTCACATTTAAGGTAATTATTGATATGTATGTTCCTATTACCATTTCTTAATTGTTTTGTGTTTGTTTTTGTAGGTCCTTTTCTTCCCTTGTGTTCCCTACTTAGAGAAGTTCTTTTAGTATTTGTTATAGAGCTGGTTTAGTGGTGCTAAATTCTCTTAGCTTTTGTTTGTCTGTAAAGCTTTTGATTTCTCTGTCAAATCTGAATGAGATCCTTGCCGGGTAGAGTAATCTTTGTTGTAGGTTCTTCCTTTTCATCGCTTTAAATATATCATGCCACTCCCTTCTGGCTTGTAGAGTTTTTGCTGAGAAATCAGCTGTTAACCTCATGGGAGTTCTCTTGTATGTTATTTGTCGTTTTTCCCTTGTTGCTTTTTTTGGGGTTTTTTTTTGTAGTATGCGGGCCTCTCACTGTTGTGGCCTCTCCCGTTTGTGGAGCACAGGCTCTGGACGCACAGGCCCAACGGCCATGGCTCACGGACCCAGCTGCTCCGCGGCACATGGGATCCTCCTAGACCGGGGCACGAACCCATGTCCCCTACATTGGCAGGCGGACCCCCAACCACTGTGCCACCAGGGAAGCCCCCCTTGTTGCTTTTAATAATTTTTCTTTGTATTTAATTCTTGTCAGTTTGATTACTGTGTGTGTCCGTGTGTTTCTTCTTGGGTTTATCCTGCCTGGGACTCTCTGCACTTCCTGGACTTGGGTGGCTATTTGCTTTTCCATGTTAGGGAAGTTTTTGACTGTAATCTCTTCAAATATTTTCTCGGTTCCTTTCTTTTTCTCTTCTCCTTCTGGGACCCCTATGATGCAAATGTTGGTGCATTTAATGTTGTCCCAGAGGTCTCTTAGGTTGTCTTCATTTCTTTTAATTCTTTTTTCTTTATTCTGTTCCATGGCAGTGAATTCCACCATTCTGTCCTTCAGGTCACTTATCTGTTCTTCTGCCTCAGTTATTCTAGTATTGATTCCTTCTTGCATTTTTTTTTTTTTAACATCTGTATTGGAGTATAATTGCTTTACAATGCTGTGTTAGTTTCTGCCGTATAACAAAGTGAATCAGCTATACGTACACATATATCCCCATATCTCTTCCCTCTTGCATCTCCCTCCCACCCTCCCTATCCCACTCCTCTAGGTGGACACAAAGCACTGAGCTGATCTCCCTGTGCTATGCAGCTGCTTCCCACTAGCTATCTACTTTACATTTGGTAGTGTATATGTTAGTATATTTTTCATTTCAGTTATTGTATTGTCCATCTGTGTTTCTTCTCTAATTCTTCTAGGTGTTTGTTCTTTAATTCCTCTAGGTCTTTGTTGAACATTTCTTGCATCTTCTCTAACTTTGCCTCCATTCTTTTTCTGAGGTCCTGGATCATCTTCACTATCATTTTTCTGATTTCTTTTTCTGGAAGGTTGCCTATCTCCACTTCATTTAGTTGTTTCTCTGGGGTTTTATCTTGTTCCTTCATCTGGTACATAGTCCTCTGCCTTTTCAATTTGTTCATCTTTCTGTGAATGTGGTTTTCGTTCCACAGGCTGCAGGATTATAGTTCTTCTTGCTTCTGCTGAAAAAGCCTTTTCTTTTATAAAAGCCCATTTCAATACAGGGGGAAAGTAAACACAAGTCATATCTCGGTGGAACTCAGTTATCTCTAATGGGCCAATTCACATCTTTTTATATTCTCATATCTCAGATCTTTTTTCTTTTTTTTTTAAATATGATTTGAGTTTTTCTGTTAACTGCTACAGAGAGGCCTACATGTAATGCATGGTGAAAAGGAGATGGAAAATGGATGAACAATTTTAGAAGAATTTAGAAATCTTTTGGTCTGGAAAAATTCATTATCTTCTGAACTTCAATATAATCCTCTTCTAGTTCCCTCCTCTAAGGCTAAGCCACCCTTGAACATGAAACAGCTCTTAACCATTTGAAGCATATTCAGGTAGACAGAGTGACACAGAAGAAGCCATTGATTTCTCACTTGTGAGAGTCATGTCTTTCCTGTGGATGTTTTAATGTGTCTGATTATCAGTATACTTTAACAGTATTCTTTAATTCGATATAACTGCAAGTAAAGAAAACATTTTTTCCTGTAAAATCACCTACACGCATATACCCAATTTAGAAAAACATTTAAAATATGGAAAGTTTATTTGCTAAGAAAAAAGGCAAAAGTGAGAAAAAGTAGACATAGGGGGTAGGTGGGTGGAAGCTGTTATCCCCTTCCCCCGCTTTGTGGGGCAGCCTTCCTTGCCCTTACTGCTCTTTGCCTCCTCCCAGGAGAATGGAATAGCTCTAACCCATCGTCCCTCGAAATGCCAGATCAATTGCTCAAATGCGGCTCCTGCTTTGGTGGGCCCAGACCAGGCCAGGCCAGGATGCTGTACTCTCCTCTCCTCATTCCTCTCTCTTCCAACTACATACTTAGCTTGGAAGAACCATGGCTATAACCTTGTACTGTACATTATTTTTCATTTTTGTTCTACTCCTAGTAACTGGATAGATAAACTCTGTTACAGCAGACCCAGGCACTAGTCATTGTCTCTTGGGTATATATATATCTCCCTTAGAAATATTTTGCGAAGAATGGTTATGGTTTAAGACCCTTGATCTAATATCATAATACTACTAAATTATTTAATAATTCTCTTACATCAGAATTAACTGTTAGAGTTGTGTCTATTTATTCTTCTGGATGAGGTTTTATAGTGTATTTTTGTATCCTACCTTCCTTCCTAATATTATATTAGTTTTAGCCATGTGAGATTCCCAATTTTAACCATTTTTTAAAATTGAAGTACAGTTGATTGACAATGTTGTTAGTTTCAAATGTACAGCAAAGTGATTCAGTTATACATATATACATATAGCTACTCTTTCAGATTCTATTCCGTTATAGGTTTATAAGATGTTGAATTTAGTTCCCTGTGTTACAAAGTAAATCCATGTTGCTTATCTATTTTATGCATAGTAGTTTGTATCTGTTAATCCCATACTCCTAATTTATCCCTCTCCTCCTCACTTTCCCCTTTTTGAGCTACAAGATGGCTCTGTTACCAACCCTCTCATGTCGGGTAGACGCCAGCTGGGTCCTTCCCTTGTCTGGCAGCATTCGTGCCAATTAAAAGAGTACAGGTTCCATAAAGCAGTGCAGAAACTTTATTCATTGATCAAGGAATGGAGAAGAGAGAGCTCATGCTCTAAAGACAGCTTCTCCCTAAAAGGAGGAAAGTGGGGGACTTTTCAGGGGTAAAAGGCATTTGGGTCTTCAAATTGGGGAAAAGGGTGGAGATTTCTAGGAGCAGCTAGGCCATGTACAGTCCCTGAGGCTCCCTTGCACATGGTACTAATTGTGCCCAGTAAAGTACAAGTCGCCCCCTCTGGGCAGAGATCTTAGCATAGTAACAAAGCAAAGGCAACTTGTGGACACTTCTAGGTTTCCTCTCTGCAGCCCTGCTCTTGCAGTTGGGCTGAACTGGTTCAGGGCAGTTGACTGTCATGTTTCCTTTGAAGTGTAACTGATAAACATCTTTGACAAACATCAGGTGTTTGGAACAAGAATAAAAATAGATGAAAACAGAGATCTTCCAGATCCCTGGGCTATGTATGGGTGACAGTTGAATCTGATGATTATAGTGAGTGCTTGATAAAAGGTAACTTTATCGTTTGCTAAGCATTTCACACAGATCATCTCATTTAGTTCTCTGAACAGTCCTCTCGGGTAATCACAGTTGACCCTTAACACGGGCATTAAGAGTGACCCTCCACACACTCAGAAATCCACAATAACTTATATTCAGCCCTTTGTATACAGAGTTCCTCTGTGTCTGTAGTTTCTCTGTATCTGCAATTCTGTATCCGAGAATTCAGCCAACCATGGATCATACTGTAATTTTTGCTATTGAAAAAAAAAATCTGCATATAAGTGGACCAGCACAGTTCAAACCTGTGTTGTTCAGGGGCCAGCTGTACATTTTTTATTCTCCACTTTTCAGATGAGACCATTGAGGCTCAGAAAGGCAAAATGACTAATTCAATATTAAATGACTGGTAAGGAGGCAAGCCAGTATTAAAACTCAGTTCTCTTTGACGATAGTGGGGGTTTTTTTGTGTGTGTGGTACATGGGCCTCTCACTGTTGTGGCCTCTCCTGTTGCGGAGCACAGGCTTCGGACACGCAGGCTCAGCGGCCATGGCTCACGGGCCTAGCCGCTCCACGGCACATGGGATCTTCCCGGACCGGGGCACGAACCCGTGTCCCGTGCATTGGCAGGCGGACTCTCAACCACTGCGCCACCAGGGAAGCCCAATAGTGTTTTTTTTTTAAAGGCACACATTATTTTAAACATGCATATTCTTAATGGCTGCACCATAGCTCTTGTATGGATCTACTTTAGTATTTTTATCTTAAAGATATTAAGTCTCTTGATTGACATTTACATTGTTTCTATTTTCCATTACTATAAAGAATGCTATGACAACATAACTCTTCGTACGTATATAACTATATGCTTTAGCAGGGATTAAATGAATTTTCTGTCTCTAGGCCTACTCCTGTGTTCTCCAAAGATGGATAATATCCAATATGAGCCTCAAGATTTACCAGTAATGAAGTTATTATCTTTTTTTTAAGGAGTCATGTTTTATTTTCAAGGTGTCTTATTTTAGAATCTTTTTTAATAATAGCAGAGCCCTGGTAATGTGTTTATGTAAAACACTGGTTTTGTGCACAGACTTCCAGGCGCACCACTCTTTCAGAAAGTCTGACATAATTGTCACTGCAACAGCCGCTCCTTTCCATCAAGGAAATCTGAACAAAATCATTGGTTTCACTTTGCCACCAAGCATACTGTCCCTTGGGCTCTAGTATTACCCCCAAAGATATGGGCAATTGTTTTCTATTGTGTTGTTTTGCTGGGAAGGAAAAATTTCATGATAAAAACACAGATATAGACTTGAAGCAATTATACATAAAATGTTGCATGAACAAATTTCAGGTTATCTACACATAAAAGGAAAAACTAATTGTCTGGGCTGAAACATTATTTCTTCTCTCAAGCAGTTGTTCAGTGGAGGGGACAGGGAGGGGAGGAATTGCTATTCAGGGTTGGGGAGACTCTGGCTCTTGTCCTGGACGTTTCAAGCGGTTACATACCAGTGAGCAAGCTCTAGGCGATCAAGAGAGGCCGCTTAAGAGCATGTGTATTTCAAGCCAATTTCATGCTAAGTAGGGAGCTGGTGTAATTTGGGTGTTAAGCTTCTGATGCAGGGACAGCCAGTTAAGTGTTGTAGTGGGTCCCATCCTGGAGTCCAAAGGCATAAAGTGAATGCCTTGCCTTGTAGAAACTAATCATGCAGAGGGCACAGCAAGAGCTGCGGCCGTCCAGCAATCAGCCTGGGGCTGAATCTGAGGCTGCTCTGGCTGCAGAGGAAGATAGAATAGGGGAAGTGGCCTTTGTGCTACACTACAGAAAACAATATAGAAGGCAATCATTTATCCAGGATCTTGACGCTTTGCCTACTCCAGATTAGCAATACTGCCAGAGTTTTGCTATATTAATTTGCAAGGACTTACTGATTTAAAAAGGATATTTTTAGTGTGTACTGTATGATGCACACTATAGGATCCAAGAGTAAAAGGATAATTTTAAAAATAATATTTTAGGTAGATATGTTTTAGAAAGTATGTGTGTGTTTGTTTAGTATAAATATGTCTTGCAAGTGAGCAAAAAGAATGATCGTTTTGCATAAATCAGAACATCTGAAATTTGTTGAAAGCAGAACAAAGATTAATAAAACCCTAGATATTGATGAAAGTTACACAAGGAATACATTTTGCTTGTCTGTTCTTGCAGAATAAAAAAGAGAATTCACACTACAGTCGTGTTACTTTAAAATGCAAAAACAAAACACACCAAAATGTAGTTAAGTGTGAAACATTTTTTAAATGAGTAGGGAATTCCTATTTATCTATCTCTCAGGGGATATCCAGCAGCAGCATTAACACCTGCAGAAATAGAAAGGGAGGATGATGGGCAACTCTTTTTACAAGGTCCTTATAAAATATAAAATAATGTATATACAATAGTGAGATTTGTGGGATTTTAATAATATTAACAAATGTCATAATTTCGTTAATTTTTTATTTTGTTTGGCTTTGTTTTATTTTTTACCAGGTTGGGGAGTTTTATCACATTCCATAGGCTAAAAGATTCCTTTAAATAATTGAGCAGTTTATCAGACACCATCATCACGCATTTCTCACTAGAACAAATTGTTTTTAACGAAAAAGTAGATCATCATTTAAAAAGCCTTTGTCAAAAGAATGAGAAGCCACAGACTGAGAGAAAATAGTTGCAAAAAAATCTGACAGAGAAGTGTTATCCAAAATATACGAAGCAAATATAAAACTCAACAGTAAGAAACCAACCCACTTTAAAAAATGGGCAAAAAGTATGAACAGACACCTCACTAAAGTAGGTGTGCAGAGGGCAAATAAGCCTATGAAAAAATGTCCATAATCATGTTATAAGGGAATTTCAAATTAAAACAATATTTCACTACATGGTTGTTTTACAATGGCTAAAATCCAAAATGCTGACAAAACCAAATGCTTAGGGAAGACGTGGGGTAATAGGGGCTCTCATTCATTGCTGTTGGGGATACAAAATGGCACACCACTTTGGAAGACAGTTCGGCAGTTTTGTTTACAAAACTAAACATAATTTTATCATATGACTCAGTAATTCTTGCTCCTTGGTATTTACCCGAATAACTTGAAAATTTATGTCCATACAAAACCCTGCACATGAATATTTATAGCAGCTTCATATATAATTGCCAAAACTTGGATGCAACCAAGATGTCCTTTGTGGGTGAATGGATGAATAAACTGTGGTGCATCCAGACAATGAGTTATGAATCACTGCTGAAAAGAGATGAGCTGTCACACCATGAAAAGATATGGAGGAACCTTACGTGCACATTACAAAGTAAAAGCAGCCAATCTGAAAAGGCTACGTGATTCCAACTATATGACACTCTGGAAGGTATTGATACTATAGAGACTATAAAAGGATCAGTGGTTGCCAGGATCTTGGGAGGGAGAGAGAGGTGAATAGGTGGAATACAGGGTAGGGGGTATATTCAGGTCAGTGAAACTATTTTGTAAGATACTACAATGGTGGATACATGCCATTATATACATTTGTCAAAACCTGTACAATAAACACCAAGGGTGAATGCTAATGTAAGCTATGGGCTTTGAGTGATAATGCTGTGTTAGTGTAGGTTCTTCCGTGACAACCAACTTACCACTCTGGTGCAGATGTTGATAATGAAGAGGACTGTGGGTGTTTGAAAGCCAAGGGCATTTGGGAACTGTCTGTACTTTCCACTTAATTTTGCAATGAATCTAAAACTCATCTAATTGAACCCGTTTGCAGGGCAGAAGTTGAGAGACAGGTGTAGAGAACAAATGTATGGGCACCAAGGGGCAGAAACCGCAGTGTGGTGGGGATGGTGGTGTGCTGAATTGGGCGATTGGGATTGACATGTATACACTTAGGTGTATAAAATTGATGACTAATAAGAACCTCCAGTATAAACAAACAAACAAAAACAACTAATACTAAACTTTCTTTGGGTTATTTGTATGGAAATATGTTAATATAAATGTTTCAGATATTACATGAAATTTCTAAAAATCTTATATGTTCTGGTATAATGTTATAAGTCATAATTCTAGTTATTACTTTAAAGTGTATATCTCAGAAATAACTAAATTTCCTTGTCAATTGCATTATTATGAAATTTCATCAAACCTTTAACCGTGGTCATTTTGGGCCTCTCACTGTTGTGATCTCTTCATTGCGGAGCACAGGCTCCGGACGCACAGGCTCAGCGGCCATGGCTCACGTGCACAGCCGCTCCGCGGCACGTGGGATCTTCCCGGACTGGGGCACGAACCCATGTCCCCTGCATCGGCAGGCGGACTCTCAACCACTGCGCCACCAGGGAAGTCCAACCGTGGTCATTTTTAAGTCTTTTGTCATTTACAGACAGTTCTGGGTGTACTCTGATGCTTTTGCAAAAATGTTCCTATAAAAGGGTTTCATCTTCAAGGAATTCATGCAAAAGACTCTGACAAGTACAGGTTTCTGGTAACTGACTATACTGCTGAACTGAATGCATAAGCATTTCCAGAACTCTAATGGAAAACTGATGAATTCATAAAAGTGCTAACAAAAGATCAAGATGAAAAAAAATTAATTACATGGGACTGAGTGAACTGATGAGGATGATTATAATTTTTGTGACTTTCTGTTTGAATAAAAAAAAATCCCACAAGAAGATCCTATATTAAAACCGATCTAATTTATATTAAACATTTGATTCATCTAAAACAAGAAACTCATCTAAGAAAGCCTGTTAAAAAAAGAACTTAAAAAGCCTTTGAACAGTTCTAGTATTTGATGGTCTCGATGCTTTGACTTTCTGATCAACAGTTTTTTCTGTTTTTGTTGTGTATTTACTCTTATGAGCCCTTCAAAGGGGAACTGGGGATTTGTGCAGGTGTCAGAACCTGCTGGAGTCTTCATGTTGAGCTGAAGCTAAGTAGTCTCACCTCCCGTGTCTCTCATGAGGCAGCCCCATAATTTATTCCTCTGTTAAGGTTCTACATTAGTGCTCAGTGATGGTTGTATGTTGAGTACATGACCCATGAAACCTGCCCCAAGGAAATAAACACTTTGTTCTTGGTGCAAAATGAAAGAGCCCTAAGTAGCTTATCCCTCTCATTCTTTCTTTTTAAAAATTTTTTTAAAAAATTTATTTATTTTTGGCTGTGTTTGGTCTTTGTTGCTGCACGCGGGCTTTTTCTAGTTGTGGCGAGTGGGGGGCTACTCTTGGTTACGGTGCATGGGCTTCTCACTGCGGTGGCTTCTCTGTTGCGGAGCATGAGCTCTAAGCGTGTGGGCTTCAGTAGTTGCAGCACGTGGGCTCAGTAGTTGTGGCGCATGGGCTTAGTTGCTCCGTGGCATGTGAGATCTTCCTGGACCAGGGCTCGAACCTGTGTCCCCTGATTTGGCGGGTGGATTCTTAACCACTGTGTCACCAGGAAAGTCCCCCTCTCATTCTTTCTCAAGTCTTAATGTTCACCAACTGAAGACACCTGTCTACTCAGTAAAACTGGCCATTCACAAGTGGCCTTTTCAGATTCTGGACCTTTTTATATATTTCTTAGTGTTTTCCACTTCTGGGACTTCAAAAGTTCAGCAGATCAGAGGGGATTTCTCAACTTGGTATAAGATACTGCACACAGAAAGCAATTTCTTAGATTTCCCTGGTGGCAGTAAGGTGCTTGGACTGTAGGAAGTAGGACCCTAGGGAGAGCTTTTCTGGAAACCCAGGCAACATGGAAAGAAATAAGCACTGTTCAGGTTGAATTTGTAATGGGCAGAGGAGGGCTGTTAGCTTGCTTAGCTGGTTTTGCCTTCCTGGGCACCAGTCCCTTGATGTTAATACTCACAGAGGGTTATAGATACTTATAGCTTCTACTGAGTCTCTGTAGTTTCTACTGAGGTGCCAACACGATAGATTCCAAGGTTAAGTGTGAGATGGACACTCCTCTCCCTCCTCAACCCCTGCCTCCCGTGTACTGATTTACTAGGCAAATTATTGTTGTAACCTGTCTTGTGACATTCACACCCTTTAGTCAAATAGAGGATATACAAACAGGTCAGGAGGGTGAGAGAATTTTGTAAGGTGGGTATCCTTACAAAGAGATTCAGAGAAAGTTATGCTCTGAACCCCATCTTTCTTGTTTCAGGAGATTGGTGCCTATCATCCAGCTGAGCCTGGTAAAGGTCAGGGAGGCAGAAACATCCAGTAGGGCTTGCATGTGACAAGTTGGATGAAGAGGATTTCTTGAGAAAGAGTCGTTAGAGTACTGGGCTGTTTCCTATCCCCATCATGTGGTGAAGGAGTGGACTTCAAGAGACCTTCATCTGTACCCCCTCACCCCAAATTTGGTGATACAAAAACTGGCACCTGACTCTTGACTGATGCAATTAAAGTGGTTTGAGGATTGGGGTCTGACTCCTGCCTGGGAAATCTAGAGCGAGAGGCAAGAGCTGACCACCTGCTAGATGGTGGGTCAAAGAGTGGGGGGTGCTTTGGTGCATTGGGTCTGGGGAAGCAGGAGTGTTTAGAGAGGACCATGAAGGAGACAGAGTCTCTGGGGTCCTCTCAAGTCTTTTTCAGCAGGACTGTCTGAAGGGACCAGGAGACCTCACAGTGGAAAGCATTGGAGTTAGGCTTCCAGGTGACCACCAGCTGGGGAGAGGATCTCTAGTCATTACTAGGGTTACTAGGATTGGGGACTCAGGGGAAGGGACCCAGCTGGGAGCTCTGAAGACCTCACCAAAGAAGAAGTTATTTTCACCATCTGCTATGCCCAGAGTGCTAGAAACCACGCAGCGGTAAGAATGGCCCTTACTCCGTGCCCTTCCTCCCTGTCCTACTCCCCTGGAGCAAGGCAGCAGGTAGAGAGTTGGGGAAGCTTGACTAGATTGCTCAGAGTTCCACAGTGCAGGCGGTAGCCTGAAAGGGGTCAGGGAGTTCAGGGTGGGAGGTATGAGAAGGGGGAGAGAAAAGGAAGAGGATTTAACACAGTCAAATGCAGCTTTTTGATTACTGTCTTCAACTGGACATTTTATTTATGGAATTAAGACCGTGCATGTGACGTAAAGTGACTTTGGGGTTATTACATATTACATTAAAATAAACACAGAATCCAGGGACCTGCCAGAGAGTTTATCCATGAGTAGGGGAAGTTTGCCCCCAAAGAATAAAATTTAAGAGAAGACAGAAACAAAACTGTGTTTTCAGTCACCGGTCATATTTGTTTAGCACCAGCTTACAGATGTAAGTGTGAACTTGGATGTTGGCCCTGGGTCCCAGCAGGTGGGCTGTGGCCCCCTGCACCTCATGCTCAGGGTCTGCTTTACTCTCTGCAGTGCCCTTTGTTCCCTGGCACTCTGTGGTGATGGGCGTAACAGTGGTGGGAGTATAAAGCTCCTTTTTTGAGAAACCATAGTGTGGCCTCCAACGAGGGGGGAGGATTTCGTTGCCCACCCCTTAAAACCTGTCTAGTATCATGAACAGCCTCTGCGAGGAAACATAACCATGTTCAGTGTGATTATATCTCAAACATGAAAATACAATAAACCCGTCAGGCACAATGTGAAACTGTGCTAAACTATATTTAGCGTGACTGTATTACTTAGCTTCCAAATTGAGACCCTTTAGAGAAGGGGGCACTAGGACTAATCATGTTGAAACAACAGGAATAATTTGGGATTGTCCTGAGCAAACCAGGACATATATGTTCATTCTACCCATAATCTGCTCCTCCTAATCTATAGAAAAAAGAGTTTTTTCCTTTGGTTTTTTGTTTGTTTGTCAGTTTTTTGCTGGAGTTGAGAGCCAAACTTATATACTGCTTTTGTGCAGCTCCGTGCCAATTACTATGTAATACCATTAAGCATCCCCTGAACCGAGTAGCTCAGGGAATTTACTGTATTCACTTCATGCATGATGGTATTGTGGGTCACACACAGCCCTATCAAAATGCAGACAAGGCACTTGAATCGAGGTATCAGATTCTGAAGCAATGCATATCTCCTAGGAATCCTTACATGCTCCTGGTTTGAGGTCCCAGCAGATATTCTTTTCCCAGGTAGAGACCATGCTCAAGAGTAAGAAAGAAAATGACCACAACTGGCAGGAGAAAAGATGGGGAGCCAGTAAAATTAGGTGTGTTCCTTATGAGAGTCAGCGGGATCGGGGCGGGGGGAAGTATATAAGATTTAAAATCAGAAGACTGGAATTTAAGTAAGTCACCCTAGTATTTAACGGGTGAGATTTAGCAAAATATTTAATTTTCCCAATGAAAAGGGCATTGCTGTCAAACCATTCCCTCTTTATAAAGAGATGTTTAAGTGATCAGTATTATAGAGGACATTAAAATAAATCTATTCTATATTATCCAACTTTCAAGGCAGTCATTTTGAAAGTTCCTGTTCTTCTCATTTACCACTAAAAATGAGTATTGGAGTTTTTCAGCCTTGCCTCTTTCTCTCTCTGCCTCTGAGCCCAGATGTTGAAACTTCTGGTAAGGAGATAACTACTTGTTTTTCAGTCCTCGTCACAGATTTTAGACCACTGAATACGCTACTCAATCCATCTTCCGTTTCTCTCTCTCTCTCTCCCCCCCCCCCGCCCTCCCCTTTCACTGTTTGATGAAATAATGTATGTGCACAGCAAATGGCAAAGTTCAGCCAGATATTCCTTATTAAGAAGCCACTATGCTCAGGTCCTCTTGTGTATGGCGGAAGGTACTGCAGTGAAACAGGTACAGATTCTTACCCCTCAGGAGGATGTGGCAGAGGGAAAAATTAAAAAAAAAAAAAAAGTTACAATGATGAAAACTTAATTGGTGAGTTCAGGGAATAGTAAACAAGGTATAAATTCACTTAGTGTCCCAAGGATGTTCCAGTGAGTTGCAGCTATTGAGAAAACAATTACTAAGGCAGAAGGCATTTAGGCTCCTGGCCAGTTTGGCTCCAGTTTCCAGCACTTGAAGTGTGCACCACTCATAGGAGCCGTCAGGTATTTTTAGATATTTATTCTATTCCTTGGCTCTACTGGAGCAATTCCAGCAAGAGTTGGAGGTATTCCATGGAACCCAGAGATTGCCAAGCCAGTTTGCAATCCATTAATCAATATCGATTAAATTAAGCATTTAACCCAGTGGGTCTCAGCAGATTACTGGGGGTGGATTTTGCTCTCAGAGGGTATTTGGCAATGCCTGGGCATGTTTTTGGTTGTTATGACTGAGGGTGGGTGTTTGCCACTGGTACCTAGTGGGCAGAGGCCAGGGATGCAGCTGAGCATCCTACAGTACATAGGGCAGCCCCACACAGCAAACAGTCATTGGACCCAAAAGTCAGTAGTGCCAGAGCTGACAAACCCTGGCCTAACCTAACTGTGGGTGTAGCACTATGGGGGATACAAAGCAAGCAAGACACATGATCTCAGCCCTCGAGTAATTTAGAGCCCTAATCCAGAGGACGGCCGATACACCCATCCATTAGTTGAAATAATTCCACATCCAGAAATATTTACTGAACGCTTACTGTATGCCAGGGACTCTGCAAGGTTTTAGGATGATTTGTAGTTTCGGTAGGACCTTTTTTCAAGGGGTTTAGAATTTACTGAGGAGGACACATATTGAAAAGAAGACACACGAAATTCACTGTGTAGTGGGAGAAATCATATTTGGAAGGGAAAAATCAATGTTGCCCTGAGAAGGAATGACAGGAAGCATTTCTTCAGGTTTGGTGGTCAGGGGAAACCTCTCTGAGAACATGGTAGTTAAGCTGAGAAAGTGACGGAAGAGAAAGGCAAGCAGAGGCAGCCACCTGCCCCAGGATCTGAGGCAGGAAAAAGCTTTTGATTTAGAGCGTGTGTGGGCGGGGGGCGGGCAGTGTGCCTGTATATGTAGACGGGGTATAGTCAAGCCAATAAGCCTGGTACGAATTCACAGAAGGGAGAAATAAATAGGGATAAGAGTCACCAGGGAAAATCTAGAGGAGGACATAGGGAATTGGCTGAGCTGGGGGTGCACAGGCAACAATTTGGTGAGAGAAGTAAGCATGCCTTGTTTATAAAGGGAAATAGAAGAATCTGGACTGGCTGGGTTAAAACAGGACAAGAGAGTCATAAACTTTGATTTTCACCAGACCGCTTTTAAAATGGGCCCTTTCCATGGTGACACTGTATGTGAGTGACCAAAGAAAAGGAAATTTTTGGAAAAGTAGACCCTTCTTTGTAAAGGGATTGGTGTGGGCAACTTTGTGTTAAAGAGGTCTCTAGGCAGGGAAAAAGCATACACTTAGAAGCAAGGACTTGGACTCAGAATGGCCGATGGTGCTATGGAAAAAAATAAAGCTTACTGCTATCAGCAACTGTCCACTTCATTCACTCAATAAATATGTTTGAGTGTCTTTGATGTTCTAGACCTTGGAAACGTATGGGTGAGCAAAGTCAGAAATGGTTTCAGTTCTCAGGAAGGTTACAGTTTAGTGGGAGAGACACCACTGAAATAAAAAACAAAAGTAAGTATTCATAGAGAGTTAAGTACTGAGAAGAACGCACATTTGTCCTTATAAAAGCCTATGATTAGAGGATTCTAGCTTGATAGTAGTGACAGGAAAGACTTTTCAGAGAAAGTGTTGAGCAAGAGGCATGTAGAAATTGCCCAGGTGAAGTGGGGTGAAAAGGAAGGTTGCAAAGACTTCTGCAGAGGTATTGGCATGTGGAGGGTAGAACCATGGCAAGAAAGAAGGGAAGGAACTCCAGTGTGACTGGAATGGAGAGGGGTCATGGGAAGTACGGTGTGAAACGAGAACGCACTGGTAAGGAAGAGTAGGAAGGAGAAAGGTAGGACGGCGAGTGGAGTTAGGGGGGGCGGCAGAGAGAAGGGGGCAAGTATGCATTTTGGAAGATCCAAGAGAAAATACTGCCAAATCATGTAGGAAAACACTGCGAAAAATCAGGAGAGGGATAGTACGTAGGTTAAGGTCATATGGGAATGCATTAGTTTGTTCATATTCAAGAAATGCTCAGGGGGGTAAAAAAATAAACTTGGGGCTAAACCAGTAAAAGAAGATGGTGGCATCAAGGATAAAAGCTAGATGCCTGGCGTGCCAACAGGATAGATGATCATACCATTCACCGAGAGAGGGAACTCTGCAACAGGACCCATTTTGGGGAAGAAGATCACAAGTTCAATTTTAGGAAAGTTGACTTTGACGTGTGTTTGAGACGTCCAAGGGGAGTTTTCAAACGCAGGTCTGGAACTCAGAGAAGTGTCTGGGCCGCCGATGAGCAGCCACCGTGCTGCTGCTTAATTAAATGCTGACACTCTTCCCTCTGCAGAGGCTAGTGGCTTGCCTCCATCACAGTTCCATCTCTGTTAATCTGCAGGCTTGAAAATGGGTGCCGCCCAGCCCTGCCAGCTCACAGCGCTGCTGATCTGAACTAAGCAAGGAGCCAAAAGAGTTTAAATCCAAGATCAATGTTGAGCATGTGTTGAGGGGAGAAAGAAAGTGAAGGGTGAGAAATCGGATTTGCCAGTGTGAGGGCGGGGACACTTCCAGGGCGCATAATTTGGCGGGAAGAGCATTGTGGGCAAGGGGGTCTCACATTAGCCGTTCACATAAGCCCTGAAGTAGCTGATTATCGCTGTGCTGTCAGTGAGCTAATTGGATGATAGGATTATATTTTGGAAAGGGATCTTCAAAGTTATCTAGATCGATCCATGCCTGTTACTGTAGAAGAAACTGAGGTCTGGAGGGGATAAATGACTTACCTGAGTTTACCCCACTTACTAGTGGCTACCCTCTATCCCAGTTTACTTCACTGTTCAGCTTGGCTCTGTCCCCCAGAATTTTGGCTGTGAAGGGAGTGACCTGCAGCATTATTTCACTACCTTGCACTTTGACAGCCCTGGGCCCCTTTAGTAACGGAGAACGTGTTTTGTGGCTTTCTGCCGACACACGCTTATAATCACCCCACTGAAATTCACAATGGCTTGGATAATGATATAAACCGTAACTATGAATTTAGCAGTCCCTTACGACATCCAACAATTATAGTTTATCACTGTCCTACGGGGAGAAAAGGGGGGAAATCCAGTACAAGAAACAAGCTAATAAATTTGTTTTTAAAACCCAGCCTCCTCTTCTCTCCCCCCAGCAAATGTTGTAAATTCTGGGTTTATACTTTGCTGGAGGAAGCGAGCTCAATGTCAAAAGTATTTTAATAGCCTTTGATTTACTTTTCAAGTGCCTGTTAGGATGATTGATGACAGTGCTTTTGAAGCCGATCGCAGATTTGGGAGAGACAGGAATTCATTGCTGTCTTCCCCCTGACTGGCTGTGTGTGAGGGTTGGTTTGGTTTGGGCCGGACTTAGAAGCAGCACAAGGGCTCAACCTGCATTTCCTTTTCTCTTTGAGTGGCAGGTGGCTCTTATTTTTCCCTTTTGTCACCTAAAAGAATGTGGGGTTTGCCACAAGGACATTTCTTAGGCTTCTGTCCCGCAAACACCCAGTTCCATAGCCACCCTGCTGAACGGGAATAGCGCGGCTTGCTCTGGGGGCTTCGCTCTGCTTTCAGGATTTACAGGAAAAATTATCCTTCTGTGTTAAGTCATGAACTCACACCGGAACTGGCACTCCACCTCACATGCCTCAAAGCCCCAAAGCAGACCAGGCGGTTGAAGCAGTAATTGGCTTGGGTTTCCATTTGTTCAGGCCATAATAACTGCTGCACCACGCACAGCACCCAGCAGGTGAGCTGTGAAACCCGTCTCTCCTTAATGGACAGAATTAAATTTATTTCACCCTGTGCTCATTCTCCGAATCCCCAATGGCCAGCATCACTGACAAGGCAGAAGTGGGCTTTTGAGATGTAAATACTGTCACCAGCTACATGAAAATCCATGAAGTCAGTTCCTGAGTCTTTGCAAGACATTTAGATGAAGAAACATTGTATTTCAGTTCCAGCAGCTTTTTTCTTCCCTCTGAATCCAGCCACAGTGTTCATCAATTTGTTTAATAATGCCTGGGGAGCCTTTGGCTCAGGCACTGAATAATGAACATTTGGAGTACCCACTGCTTTAAATACTTTCTAAATCTGTGTTCCCTTCTGTGCAAAAGGCAAATTGACAGGAAGGAGACTTTCTTTTTCTCATTCTAAAGAACAGTGGCATAGAGGAGTTTGTTTGGGTAATGACACCTGACCAAAGAAAAGTTACTTTAGAGATACAGTTCCTGCATATTTTTGTTCTTTTTTACCACACAGTGGCATTGCCTTTATAGTGGAGGCTCACAATCTGACTATCAAAATCCTACGTGAACCTTTAAAAGAATTCAGCAATGCAGGTCCTGCACCTGGATGCCAGGGTGGAATCCAGGTGTGTATTTTTAAAGCTCATATAGTTCAGTTCTTAAGCAACCAGAGTGGAGAACTCCAAAAAGGATTACACTGTCAAAAAAAAGGAGTATGTAGCTCTCTAATTAATGTAATCACATGAAGAACAGTGGTCCTAAACTTTTGTGGACCTCGATGCTCTGGGGAGCCTTAAAATGCAAATTCAAATCAGAGACTCTGATTCTTGTAAGTCAGGGTGAGGATGAGAATCTACAATTTAACGAGATCTTGTACAAGATATAAAAAGATCATCTAATGAGAAAAAGTGGCACAGGCCGACTGTCAGTAGTTGTTGTTACTGTGTTTTGCTTGGTTTTCTTTAGTTTCTTATTTAATTATTGTGCCTTATAGGATTTGGTCAAATTAAGTGGATTTTATCCCTACTTCTTTCCAGATTAAGTAGGGGTTACTGTCTGGCCATGGTTAGTCTTACGTGGTAGTTCCCAAACAGGATTCGTATCTGAGGAGCTTTTACTATAACCTGATGTCTGAGTACCTGCCTCCACCAATGATTCTAATTAAATTGGTTTGGGATGGGGCTCAGACTGACATTTTAAAAACTATCCCCATCCGACTCTAATGTGCAACCAGGATTGAGGACCACTGGCCTAGAGAAAGGTGTGAAGCCACAGAACTTCTCGAACTGGCCCGGAAATGCAAAATGCTGTGCTGTCTGCAGCACTGACAGTGCTAGAGGGGTCAGGTCTTCAGTCCGGAGGGACTGCACTACCCGATACTGAGTTCAGGATCCTACTCTGATACTGACAGCACGAAGCTCATCTGTTGATTGAATAGGCCTGAGCCTGTGTGACTGAAAGAAAAAAAAAGTCAAGGGAAGGAAAAAAGACATCTGCAGGTTTTGTTCTCATTACTGGGCTCTGAGGGTGTTGTGGATAATCTGTGCCACTACGGTGGGACATCCTGGTATGGTGCTGGCTGGAGTGTGCTCCCTTGTGGAGTCCTGAGTGACACATCAGCCGGGGACCTTGTGGATGAAGGAAACTCTCTTCCTTTTGAAAAGTCAGCTGTTCAGTTGTTGAAGCTAAATCTACAGATATCTTCAACTGCAACAAATAGTTCTTGGACATCTATTGAAAACTGGTGCCATCCACTTTCACAGTTCTTTACAGCTTATGAAACACTTCCACATACATTTTCTTCCTTAACCTTTACAAGACTGTGAACTGGATCAAACGAGACAAATGGGGCTTAGAGAGTTTAAATGACTTTCCAAGGGCAGACATCAATAATATGTTGGATGATATTGCGGGGCAATAATTCAAGTCTTATTATTCCTCATCCAAATGCAGGAGCTATTATCATAGTTGGAACGTGGACAAACATATTAAAATGTTAGTTTTCACCCCTTATTTTATGCATACTATGCAACGATTAACAGCACATGAGACCTATAATTTATTGTTATTATCTTAGATCAGGCCTAAGAAAAATACTTGCGTTGATTTAAAGAAGGAAAAAAAAAGCAAAGTAAATAACAGCATATGTTGTGGTCCAGAGATCAGGTAGAATCCTGGTAGTGGCACACAAATGACCACAGTTGTAGCAGTACGGCTCCAGTCATGCCATCGTGGTGTGTGTATGTATACGTTCAATAGATAATAATCATTTGATAGGTTAAATGGAGAAAAACTGCAGTGTAAAAACAACTTACTAGAGCTTTGTTTACCTTCCATGGGAGACATTTGTATTGACTGATGTCATTGGTAATAATATATCCGCATACTACACACTTCTCGTAGTGACTGATGGGAAAGAAAGATGGGATAAGAACTCGTGTGTGATTCTCTGAGGTGAACACTGAAGAGGGTTTACCCTGTGCCAGGTAACTGACGATCACCTTTCCTGGTCTTCTCATTTACCCCTCATCCAACCCCTTGATTCAGTACTGCCATCAGCTGCATTTTATATATAAAGAGTCTAAGGCACGGGGTTGTAGCTTACCCCAAATGTCACACTTGTAGAAAATCAAGCTCCTCATATCAAGATCGCAGTTCCAACTACTTTCCTCCACCTCTGCCATATTAGAGACCTTTTCCAAATGCAGAGAGGAGCAGAATCAGATTTCAATTTGGAGGTAGGGGCTATGGAGAACAGAACTGTTCAGCGTAATCAATCTAGAGAAGTTGTTTTGCTTTGCTAGAGTGGAGTGGTGTGGCTAAAAAAAAAAAAAAAATTCCACTCGGTAGGTGGGAGTGAGTGGAAATTGCTAGAGAACTTTTAAAGTCATTTTCCCTTCTGTGATATAAACATGGAGTCCTTCCCGCGGTGCCAAGCTCTGGACACTTGAAGAGCATGGTGCCAAGCTCTCCCCACAAATCAGCAACTACATCACAGCAATACCTGCAAATATACTGTGTGGCTAGGTATTTTTGGGTATCTGTGTGTGGATGTGTGTGTGTATGCGGAGATATCAAGGGAAGGAGACTGAATTTCGTGGATTAGAGGGAAAGAAATAGCCACTGGATGTAATAAGAGAGATGGGGAAACCAGCTTGGAGCTGGATTAATTTTGAAAATTAAATATTCTGAGAGGGACTTCCCTGGTGACGCAGTGGTTGAGAATCTGCCTGCCAGTGCAGGGGACACGGGTTCGAGCCCTGGTCCGGGAAGATCCCACATGCCGCGGAGCAACTAAGCCTGTGCGCCACAGCTACTGAGCCTGCGCTCTAGAGCCCGCGCTCCACAACGAAGAGTAGTCCCCGCTCGCTGAAACTAGAAAAAGCCCACACATAGCAACGAAGACCAACGCAGCCAAAAATAAATAAATTTATTTTAAAAATAAAAAAAATAAACATTCTGAGAATGCATAAAAGTCTCAGGAAGGATGTGGGCTAGAGAAAGGAAACTGTTAACTGGGGTAGATAAGCACCCCCTCCCCCCTCTTATATGGTACCACGCAGTAACTAGAAAAGGCATATCTCAGTGCTGTTTGGCAGAGGTGAAATGGGGAATGTGTATGCGGATTTCAGAGTGCTATGATGCCATGGTCGGGGGGTAAAGGATCCTTCTCTGTGACTTTGTGTGTGTGAGAGTCTGCATTTCTCTGTCTCATTTTCTATTCCTGAGTATATTGTCTCTCCTCTTCTCTAGCTATCATTTTGTATTCTCCTGCTCTATACCTACAGCCGCTTTGCAAGGAAAAAATGGTGACTTCTGACAAAAGGAAATGCATTCTTTTCAGCCCAGT
This sequence comes from Phocoena sinus, assembly GCF_008692025.1. Lineage (NCBI taxonomy): Eukaryota > Metazoa > Chordata > Mammalia > Artiodactyla > Phocoenidae > Phocoena > Phocoena sinus. Next base: position 62,941,565 of record NC_045778.1, on the reverse strand, counting down.
GAAATCAGCAAGGGTCCTCAGCATGAGAGTGACGGGTTGAGGCCAAGCAAGGCAGCCAGACAGCCAGCATAATTTTTTTTTTTAAGTTACAACATTAGTATAATACAAATTATTTTGAATTGGTCATCTAGAGGTTGTTTCCTTTTTCCTCGAAGGCTATCCCTCTGAGCCAGCATAAAATTGAATACAGTCCTCAAAGACCATGTATTCCATGAATTTTCAAAAGGCTGTGTCAGAGCCTCCCTCCCAAACACCAAGGGAGCTAGGATCCTACACCCAGGGAAAGAAAGGGGTGGTGAGGGCAAGCTACTGCATGCTTAGTGGCTGTTGTGTGGTTAGCCCAGGTGCACATCTCAAGGAAAAGCTGATTCTGGAAGACAGGCATACTTTTCTTTCAAAGCATCTGGAGGAACAAGGAAAACAGGGAGGATACAAGTACCATGCAGAAGTCATCAGTGAACCACCCGGGAGCTGACGGGGAAGCAGAGCCTTGCAGCCTGCCTACCTAGGATGGCCTCAAAGGGAACAGTTCTGTTGTGAGGTCCCTCCAGTGTTCAGGGTGTGCTGTGTGTAAGAGCCCTTGGAAAAGAGTGGACAGTGCATCCCACTGAAGATGCATCTGGCTCTGCCTTGCAGGGGACAAACTCACCCCACACAGTGCAGCTGATGCACTCCCCATATCATCCACGCCAGCTTGGAGAAGGGGGAAAATTGGTCATTGGAATAAAAGAGGATCGATGCTAAGGGCTCCTGGAAGCCCTCAGTGTTGATAGGCAAGTTACATTAGCTTCAGATTTTTTTTTTTTTAACATCTTTGAGTATAATTGTTTTACAACGTCGTGTTAGTTTCTGCTGTAGAACAAAGTGAATCAGCTACATGTATACATATATCCCCATATCCCCTCCCTCTTGCATCTCCCTCCCACCCTCCCTATCCTACCCCTAGGTGGTCACACAGCACCGAGCTCATCTCCCTGTTCAGCTTTGGATTTGACACTTAAATTCTCCATAATTCATGAAATGAAATGTCTTAGTACAACTCCGTGGTTAAAAACGCCTATCCTATCTATTAGACATTTCCGAGACTGTTGGGAAGTTAGGACAAGGGGCCCTGGTGTATGCCCACAAGTCATAACCCAGGGAACTGTTAGATGACAATACTGGGAAAAATGCAAAAACTTGGGTGTGACTATATATAACTATATATATATATATATATATATATATATGTGTATATTTATATACACACATATATATACACATATATATGTGTGTGTATATATATAAAAGCAGTATATATATACATATATAAGCAGTATATATATAAGTAAGCTATATATATAAATAAGTTATATATATATTATATTTATATTATATATTATATAATAATTATATATTAAATTATTAAATATAATATAATATAATTATATATTAAAATATATTATATAATAATTATATATTAAATTATATATTATATAATGTATATTATATAATTTAATATATAATATATATTAACTATTATATACTATATAATATTTCTATTATAAATATAAATAAGCTATATATATATAAATAAGTATATATATAAATGCTGGGGGTGGGGGAGGAAGGGTAGAGGTACAAACATATAAGAGACATATAAATATATGCTTATAAATCATGGATTTCTGACCACTAAAGGGAGACCTACACGCAGAGAAAGTGGTTGAATAAGAACTCAAGGCAGCGTAGGCTGAGAGTCAAATGATGGATACATTCAAGACTTCAGAGGGATGACAATGGTCTGTGGCTAATTCAGCTTTCCTGGGAAATTTGGAACCAGGACAGTCCTTACAGTATGGGTAGCGTTTCTATATATGTGGCATAATCTTTTTTGACTTTATTCATGGATACTCTTATTTTATTTTTAGCAAAATAGGAATACCTTTATCACTACAGATTATCAGAGTAACATTTACTTTTTAAATATTAGAAAAATGAAAGCATATAAAATCCACTGTAATCCCAGTACCCTAAGATAAGAACTTTTAATATTTGTATATATATTCTTCTTTATTTCTATATGTGTAGACACTAATAGTTTAATCATAATATGTTTGATCTATATCCTTTGTTTTTTTCTCAGATCAGTGTATACTAATCACATTTCCATGTCAAAAATCAATCTATGCCATTATTTTAGTATGTGATGATATTTATTTAATGGATATAGCAAACAGTATTTACCAATATTGGATGTTAGGTTCCTCCTGATGTGTTACTATTGTATGTAATACTGAGATAAAATCCTTTGACCTGGCAGTTACACCACTAGGGAATAATGAGGAAATCTTGTAAAGTGTCCCTCAAAATGGTGTGAACTGTTGCTCTGTGGAATAGTTGCACTGAATATACACTTACAGCAAGTTATTCAAGTGCCTGTTTCCCCACACACCTGGCAGAAGTGGGTATTACCATTCTTTTCCAATCTTTGTCAGTCCGCTGGCTTGGAAAGAAGGCCAGCGGGGAAGTAGCATTGGGGGTCTATATGACCTTTGTAGTGTCAGGAGGCTGATTCTTTTCTAGTATGGCAAGTGGGCCACGTGGCATATCCCTTAGTCACATTCAGCCCCTTCCCCAGGGGTTACAGTGGAACATTGTGCGCTCTGTTAATTAGAGATCCTTTGGGACCCAAGCAGAACATTGAATTTCTGTGCTTTGGCCTCTCAGGTATGTATTTAAACCAGACTCACCTGTTATTATAACTTAAAGTTATTGAACCTAAATATTTCCCCAAAGGAGGGAAAGGTGCTGATGCGAGATAGTTGAGATTGGGGCTATAAGAGGATAGAAATGGACTTAGGGATAACCTCAGTTAGTGCAAAGAGTTTGCAGTAGATTATGGGAGGGACTGATAATAAATTGTGAGATTGTCTTAAAGCATTCTAGAGCTTCTTAACTCTAAAATTCAGTGTTTTCAGAGTTGTTGTAGACTTGGCTGACATTTGATATAATTCAGTCTTTTGACACACACATTCATGCACACATGCACTGATGCTTATATTACAGAGGGAGAGACTGGGAATCATAGAAGTGGAGTGATTTGACCAAAGTTACAGAATGAATTAGAATGAATTCAGAGCCCTGAAACCCTAGGCTTATTTGCTCTTTGTTCTGTTTTCCTTGATACCTGACCATTTTAATTGTAAAATTACTTGGAGTGAAAATAATACACATATTTTTAAATCACCTGCAAATTAGCCTTAAACTATTGTAATAACTTTTGGGGAGAGAGAGGGAGATCAGGAAGAAGGACTAATAGTTTGTTAACTTTTAATAATCTTGCCCCATAATACTGGTAAGGTTTTAAGATTTATCTTTATTATATTTTGCTAGTATCTATTTTCTTAGAAATATTTGTCCTGGACTTTCAAATATTTCACTGTCAAATTGAATAGAAGGATTTATATATATTGTTTAAACACTATGTATTGATCTTTTCCTTCTCTAATTTTATTTTTCTATTAATAAATTCACCAGATTCATATATTAATGCTTAATATTAATATGTTTCCCTAAGAAGCAACTCCTGGATATACTGAACAATTTTAATCTTTTTTTTTCTCTTCTCTAAGTCTTCTTTTGTCTTTATTGTTTTGTTTCTTCCTGCTTTTGTAGGGATTATGTTTATTTTTCTGCTTTCTTAGATTTAATACTTATTTTTTTACTTTCATTTTAACTAATTGTTAAAGCAGTTTTAAGGTAAACATTTATTTTATCTGCTCAGTAGAGCTGTGTTATATCCCATGTTTTGATAGTATTTGCATTTTCATATTAGTCTCTAATTGTCTTTTTTATTTCCTCTTTCACTCAGTTCTTTTTGGAGAGTGTTCTTGATTTCTTAGTGTAACATTGCTTTAATTTAAAATTTTGTTTAATTTTACTTCTTGAAGTTAGCAAATAATGTGGCTCAGTACAGAAGTCATGGGTCCCAGCTTTCTGCCTTATTTAGAACAGACGGCTGTATATCATTACAAGTTGGCCTCCAGGGGTCTATCAAGTGGACCCATCTTCCATCTCTGGGAAGTTTAGGAAGGATTTCTCAAAACTTGTCATTGTTTAGCAGTAATCTTTCCCACCTCTGAGGCTTTTCATCTTTCTTTGATTTTGTGGGTTTGTCCAAGGGAGGGGAGGAAGATCTGGATGCCATTAAAACCCTAAAGTTGTATCAAGAACAGTTAATGATATATATTTCAAGTCTCAGTGTAAGTACCCAGGGTACATGCCCTCCACTTTCCTCACCAGCCCAGGGGTGTGATTTGTCTCACCATTAATCCCATGGTCCTTCGATGCATTCTTCTCTTGGCACTTTGTACTTTTCTTCTTCCTGGGACTGAGATTTTAATATATGGATCCCCTCTCCTCCATTAGAAGGTAAGCTTCTAGAAGGCTGTCTGAGTTCTTGTATATCTTGATATCGACCTGAACATATGCCATGCACACAAAAAGCACTGAATAAAAGTTTTTCTTAAATTGAAGTATAGTTGATTTACAATATTGTGTTAGTTTCAGGTGTCCAGCAAAGTGATTCAGTTACATATTTTTTTTTCAGATTATTTTCCATTATAGGTTATTACAAGATATTTGAGTAAATGATGAGACAAAGTTTAAATTTTAAACTTGATGCAAATCTGCTTGATTTGGAGAGTTTCATGACAGCCTATGATACAGGTGGGAATAGGCAGAGATATATCTCTACTCTATGGAAGATTTCCCTGGTGTCAACTATTGGAACTGTTGCAGAATTTTAAAGGAGTTGGTTGATATCCATGATTCCAGTAGTAAATATGTGAAGTTAGGCAATGTCAATTCTCTCTAAACCAAAAGAAACCATGTTTTCCTAGAGCTAAGTGTCCTGATTTCTAGACTCTGAGTCAGGGCTGGGGGAAGAAGGGTGATTTTTCTAAGTTATTACAAGGCAAATAATGGGAATGATACAAAGCCTATCACTGGTCTCAGACCACAGTAAACAGGCAAATGAAACTATCTAGCCCTATGTGTATAACCATGGACATAAATTATTAGAATTGCAAATATCTCCAGTCCGGTCCCTAAAACAAAATCAAACAAAGGAAGGAAGCCTTTACCCAAGCTAATGAGAAATCTCATAGTAAGTAGGATTTGATTTCTTTGTCCCACTGAGAATGTTATTATTGATGTAATTTAAAGGTAATTAAAAATGCATTTGGTTTACTTGTTATTTTCTCTTCAAAGTCTTTACTCTTTCTTGTCTCCAGGAGAGTTCTGCTGAGTCAGTTTGATCTTCCAAAATAAACAGTGTTCATTAATTTACAGAATTTTAGGCAAAATTGTTAAGAGACAATGTGTGAGAAGTCAGCACAGAGGCAAATCACAACAGGATTGTCTTAGATAGTATTTTTTTTTTATGAAACACTTTGCCTTTTTTATTTTTACATCTTTATTGGAGTATAATTGCTTTACAATGGTGTGTTAGTTTCTGCTGTATAACAAAGTGAATCAGCTATACATATACATATGTCCCCATATGTCCTCTCTCTTGCATCTCCCTCCCTCCCACCCTCCCTATCCCACCCCTCTAGGTGGTCACAAAGCACCGAGCTGATCTCCCTGTGCTGTGCGGCTGCTTCCCACTAGCTATCTGTTTTACGTTTGGTAGTGTATATATGTCCATGCCACTCTCTCACTTTGTCACAGCTTACCCTCCCCCCTCCCCATATCCTCAAGTCCATTCTCTAGTAGGTCTGTGTCTTTATTCCTGTCTTACCCCTAGGTTCTTCATAACATTTTTTCCCTTAAATTCCATATATATGTGTTAGCATATGGTATTTGATAGTATTTTTTATTCTCTAACAGTTATTCTGCTGCAACTCCTAGAGATGACAAGGAGCAGCTGGGGCTCATAGTGGACCTAGTTTTTCTCAATGCAGTAAAGCAGTTCATTACCAGATGTATGGCCTTGGCTTTGCTGCTTCTTATTTTTGTCAATTGCCACCCTAACTGAAATTGCAGAAACAATGAGCCCTTAGAATTAGCACATGCCGTGTAACCACAAGACTCTCCAATGGTGGACGTTATGACTGAAAACATTAACATGGAAGAGGAGAGGGGCACGTATCACCCAGGTTTGGAGGATAAATTAGTATTTTTATTTCACCTACTAGTATTTATTCTTGATTCAATGCTTGGTATTCCATTAGGCAGGAATAACCACCCGTAGATTCACTTCCCAGGCATAACCAATCTATATTTTTAAATAACTTCATATAAATATAAAAATTATGTGTATATATTGCAGAAAGTTTGGAAATTTCATAAATGTAAACAATAAAATAAGTCACTCATAATCCCATTACAAATTATGAATCACTTGATATTTTTTCCTGTCTTTTCTCTAGGTTTATTAACATTAAAAAATAAGTTCATACCATATATAAAATTATAAAGCCTACATCTTTTTAACTTTTATATATATTTTTTGCATGTCATTTTTGTAGTTTTCAACACCTCAAATTTTAATGTTTAAGTATTCAAACATGGTTGAATAACAATTTTTTTTCTTTTCTTGGTTGGCATTTAGGCGATTTCTTTTTAATTGGCTATTATAAATAATATTGTGGTGATTTTCAGGACATATTTTTGTTGTATGTCCATATATGTGGGTGTTATATGCTTAAGGTAAATCTGTAAGGGAAGAAAAATACTGGATTAACAGTTAGGGACTATTTTAAATATTACCACATCAAATTGTAGGGTCTATATTAAGGCTTCTATTATAAAATGACAAATGAATTTTAAAATATGTTCTACCAATTTATTCTCCCACTGACATTATACCAAGTGCCTGTTTAACTAAAGTTACACAAGTATTGCACATTATTTTTTTCAATCTTTGCTTATTTTGTAATAGAACAGTAAAGTCTCATTTTTAAAACTTTGTGTATCTGTGATTGCTTAGGAAGTTGAACATTTTAATGTCTTCTCCTTGTTGTGGATACATTTCTGTCTCTTACATACCTTTCTACTTTGATTTTCATTAAACAATCTATAGAAACGTATTCTGCCTTGGGTGTTGCATTGGGCCGCTCTCTAGTTATTGTGGATGAATCCCTTGTGTACTGGGTGATCACTGTTATGGCAACACTGTTCCTGAGAGTCTCTCAGGTGATCTCGGTGTTTGGCCCTATTGTTCTCTTAAGGAGAATTTAGCTTTCAACTTACTGAGTTGCTAGCTCAGCCATTTTAGGTGCTGGGCTATAAACCTCTCCATGGGTCAGCCTTTTGGATGGAGGGCACCCTCAGCAACTGATGTGTGAGCTTTTTAATTAAAGATGCTCAGGGGACCAGCAAAATAACTGAGCGGGTGGGGAGAAACCCCAGGCAGCGCTACTCAAGGTAGACCATCCCTTCAATGGCATGCACCGAGCATAATGGAAGCTTAACCTCTCTGTACCTGTTTCCTCATGTGTATAATAAGGGCAATATTAACTTCCACTTCATAGAGTTATAAAACTGTTTTTAAACTTAAAAAAAAATAGTGTAAGATACTGTCTTAGTTGAGTTCCCCCGGAAACAGATACTGACAGTAGAATTCTAGCGCAAGTCATTTATCTGCAGATGATTCCCGGAAACAAAATTTGCAGAGTAGGAAAGTGAGTCAGGTATAGAAAGTCATCCAATAAAGGGTACGTTACCAAGCCAGTCAGCACTGTGGGTGAATGAAGCTTAATCTCATCGGGGAAGCCTAGGAGTCAGTGTAGAACTGACGCCCCTGAGTTGTTCTATATAAGGTGTGAGGGAATTAGATTATTTATATACCAAGTCTTATCAGTCATTGATTGAAGGCTGCTGCAGGGAGGGTTCATCCTCTGGCACCTCCTGCCTGCCTCTGCAATCACTGGTGGTGGGGTAGGGTCCTGCCACCAGAGCAAAGCCACAGGCAGCTGGAGCTAGGGCCATTAATACATTATAGTGCTGAGACCAAGGAGACATGGGGAGAGGACTGGTAGCTTTGCTACTGTTCCAGTCCCAGAGAGACCAGCGATCTCTAGAAAGTCTATAATCTGAACGTTGCTGTGATCACCATGCCCTACCTCAAAGACAAGCAGTGTAACTTTTGATCTCAGTTCTAGCATTCAACATTGTTGCCAGACACAGGGAAAGCCACTGAGAATATAATGACTAAGACAGGTTTCTGAGCTCAAGTCACTCAGTCTTGTCATTAGAAACAAAGGAGTAAGCCAACAAACAGTATGATGTATGCACGCTGTTTCAAATGGAAAAACAAGGTGCAATGAAAACTCATAGGCAAGTCAACCGTGAGAACTCACGAGGGCAAGCCATGACTCTTGACTGTGTGGTTTGGGGGAGTGCGGAGTCCTTCCAGTAGAGGTGATTTTTAAGTTTCTTTTTCAGATATGAGTAGGTTATAGCTTTGCAAAGAGGGAAGGGATGGACAACCCAGGGAGAAAAATCTATATAATATAATATAACGAGCCAGAACATGGAATAGTGAATTAAGATGGCTTAACCTGGGATTTAAAGTAGGCCTGTATACCCGTGGAAGACCTTGTGAAGGAAGCTGTGGGAACCTTGTGAAAGCCCTGGGAAAGGCTTTACACAGAGGGCTCTTTGGAAGATACTTCTGATGTAGAAATGTGATCTTGGAAACAAGGAGACCGATTCAGGGCAAATGTAGAAAGTTTAGCAAAAAAGGTAGTAAACCCTGGTGGCAGAATGGATTTAAATAACAGTAAAGAGGTAGACTCAAAAGGATGTGAGGTAGGCCTTGAAAGTTGGCAGTGAGATGAGTGGAATGGAGCAGCCCTGGATGATTTTCAGAATTGCAGACCAGGCAACTGACTGCATGGCTATGCCACTCATTGTGTGGATATTGGAAAAAGAGATTGACAGTCTAGGGGTGGGAGAACTGGATGATGTAATAGGGCAGGATGTTACTTGTCTTTCTTTGGCCTCCACCATTCCTTCCCTCCCTCTTTGCCCATTAGTGCCTAGTTGAATCCTCACTCCCAATAGAGAATATTTCACTTTTCTTACCAAACCCATAGTGTTAAGTACCAGGGGCTCAGTGTGAAATCCATACAGGAAACTTCATGGCTGCCTCTTGGGTGTCGACTGAGAAGAAGAGCAAATGGGTTGGGATAGGGTTGGTTTTTAACTACTACAGAAAAACAGACAAGCAAACAAACATGGTTAGGTCCTGGATTCTCATCCCAGCAGTACCACTACCTGCCAGTAGGACTTTGGACTGGGCCCTTCACCACCCAGAAAGATTGTTGTGAGAATTGAATGACAAGGAGTAAAGAGCTGTCTAGTGAACACTTAAGGACTGTGCAGTTATAAAGGCAAGTAATTCATAAATTAAGGCAAAGAAATTAAGTAAAAAGCCAGCATTGTTCTGACAAGAGGAGTCAAGACCATACAGTGGGTCCCTTACTTATGAACTAGGGACAGAGTAGAAATAATTGTGCTTTAAGATTTGTGGGAAAAATAATAAGAAAAATAAAGGTAGAAATGGGTGGCTTAGAATAGAGCAAAAAGTCATCAGCATGATAAATAAAAGCAGAAGCCATTTCATAGGGAGAAAATGAGGAAGGGAAAACAGAATAAGAAGAATGATGTAATCAGGCTAGCAGCCTCATGTGTCTTTCACTCCCCCACGAGTCTGCCTGAGGCTCTTGTCAACCACACCACCGACATCGCAGCAGTGTAACCTAGATCTGCACCCTGAGAACCCACTCCCCAAACACATGCAGAAAATTTTATCTTCCGATCAGTGAGAGCGGCCACTTGCTTGACAGTGGGACAGCAGCTTCCTGTGCCAAAGGGATTTTGGAATGGTTGGTCTCTCCTGAATAAACAGAGCGAGGAGATCGTGGATGTGGGCAGTTAACTAGTTTCTAATCTACCTGTGAAATGCCTGCATAGAAAGCCCAGCAGAAGGACAGAAATCCTGCTGAAGAAATTGGCTGTCAGACATCTAATTAGGTGGGAGGATGATTAGCAGGCTCATTGCTGTAGCTGGGTTTATTTTAATAGCGTTTGGGACGTCGTTGGGCAGAATAGCACCTGATCAGCATGGATTAAAAGAAATCTGAAGAGCAGAATGACAACACTAAAAGTAGAAACATGGAGACACTTTCAGAATCTTTCCATTAAAGAACCTAGGGGAAGAGAGGCTTCCACAGTGCTCTAGGAACTTGAGATGGCAGCCACAGCATTGCTCTTTTAAAGTCACCTGTGTGTATGGTCAGGCTACCCAAGATGGCTATTCTCTTGCTCTCTGTACATCCCCTGCTCTACCAGTGCCTGTTGCACCTACACCCTACTCACATGACTGACCTCCATACATACTTTTCCCAGGCCCCAGCTACTGATTATTCCTGTCAAAGGGATGTTGAGGGGGCATGCCCCTCTGCTAGTTTCCCTGGTAAACAATGAGCCATCCTGACGTCAATTCCCCCCATAACTGGCAATCCCCGCCCCCCCCCCACACCCCTGGAGCGACGACTGCCACAATGTCCTGCCTGCTATCCACTGAACACAGTGGGATGTTGCTCTAGGACCTTGCTTTTGACGTGTAAGATTCCCCCATCCATTAAACCATTGATTCTCTGTTGCTGACTGGGCTTTCTTCGATGTTGAAGCTGGGCAAGTACAGACCTTGCAGGCCTGTGGGCTGCAGCTCAACGGTGTTCAAAGAAACATTGTCAGCTAGTGTTTTCTATTTGCAAACAACAGGAACTAACTTTGGCTAATTTCATTGAAGGAGAGTTAATATTATTCTATTATAGAATCAATAGGGTTGAAGTCCCAGCCTAGGAAAAGGTGGTGGCCAAGCCAGTACCAGAGAGCTGGAAGCAGGAAATCTAGTGACCAAAAGGTCAGGATACTGATAGCAAATGAACAAACTGCAAATGTTTCTTCTATTCTTATGTTTCTTACTTAAAGTTCAAAATTCTGGGCTAGTGTGTCCCATTGTCTGAGCTTTGGGTACTAGGTCCCTTCTGTGGCTCTACAGAGTGGAGGGAAAAGGATCCTGAGCCCTTTGAATTCTACAAAGAGAAGTAGACACCTGTTTTAAGCACACAACCCAGGACTCTTCTCAGTTGTGGAGAGGTAATTCCCTATAAGAGGATTAGCATGTTGGGAAGGAGGAGTGGATTTTGACTCACATACACACACACACACACGCACACACACGTACGCACGTGCGCACACACACACACGTGAACCAAATTTCCTGTGTGGAAGTGGTACAGAGATGGTAGAAAAGTCCAATCACAAAATTTATTTTTGTGTGATAGGATTGTCAAATATTAAGATTTCAGGCCAGGGGGTAAATGAATAGAAAAGGTGCATCCCTTTTTATGCAGGACATAGCTTAAGGGTAAAATGAAAGAAGGTCGAGAAAAGCAACAGCAGATCATTTATGAGCAATCCAATATCCTTAGAACCTTCTGACATTTCTGGGCTCAGGCATATAATTAAAACAGTATTTGGGGGCTTCCCTGGTGGCGCAGTGGTTAAGAATCCACCTGCCAAGGCAAGGGACACGTGTTCAAGCCCTGGTCCGGGAAAATCCCATATGCCGTGGAGCAACTAAGCCTGTGTGCCACAACTACTGAGCCTGTGCTCTAGAGCCCGTGAGCCACGACTACTGAAATCCGCGCACCTAGAGCCGGTACTCCAGAACAAGAGAAGCCACCACGATGAGAAGCCCGCGCACCACAATGAAGAGTAGCCCCCGCTCACCGCAACTAGAGGATGCCCACGCACAGAAAGAAGACCCAATGCAGCCAAAAAAAAAAACAAAACAAAAGAAAACAGTATTTGGGCTTGAACGATGGAAATGGAGTGGATAGGGTCTAAGCTTGTGACCTTGAGTCATTTCACCTCTTTCCATGAACTCAAGAACACAGGTGCAGCTCTAGCATCTATTACGGGTGGGTGCTTTGGTTGGGAAAGTTTCCAGATAATGTAGATATAATATGTCTTCACAGTTCATTTTTGTCTTTCTTTAAACATTGTGGTAAAAAAATACATAATGTAAAATTTACCACCTTAACCATTCCTAAGTGTATAGTTCATTAGTGTTAGATATATTCACATTGCTATAAAGCAGATTTCTAGAACGTTTTCATCTTGCATATCTGAAACCCTATACCCATTAAACAACGACAACTCTTTTCTCCTCCTCACAACCTCTGGTAACCACCCACCCCACTTTCTGTTTCTATGAATTTGACTACTTCAGATTCCTCAAATAAATGGAATCATATAGTATCTGTAGTTTTCTGACTAGCTTATTTCACTTAGGGAAATGTCCTCAAGATCCATGTTGTCACATATGACAGAATTTCCTTCCGTTTTCACTGAATATGTGTCTCACATTTGTTTATGCATTTATCCATTGATGGACGTTTGGGTTGCTTTCCCCTCTTAGCTGCTGTGAATAGTGCTGTTACAGACATGGGTGTGCAAATATCTCTTTGAGACTCTGCTTTCAATTATGTTGGATATATACCCAGAAGTGGGAGTGCAGGATCATTGTAGTCATCAATCATGACAGTTCTATATAATTCTCTTTAAATCATCATGGTGATTCTATTTTTAATGTTTTGAGGAACCTCCATACTGTTTTCCATAGTGGTTGTACCATTTTATAACCCCACCAACAGTGCACGAGAGTTGCAATTTCTTCACTTCTTTGCCAGCTTCATTTTTATCTTTTAAAGAAAAACTACTGCCTAACAGTCACAGACAGTGTTTGGAAGAATTAATATCTGGAGTAGGTGGGATCCCTAAAATGCTCTTTTCAGTCATTTCTTGGGAGCTCCCAGAGGTTTCAAAACCCCTGCTGCGAAGGGAAGGGACAGAGAAAGCCCAAGAGGGACTTGAGGGAGGTAAGCAAGAAACCATCTAACTTTGGGGTCTTAACTGAACTGAACTGACAATGAATTAATGTGGGTACAGTCTAAAAGCTTGACTAGACCAAGTGTACCTGGGTATCCCTGTCAGGAATGCTCCCACCTGACATCTGGGAGCATCTATTATGAGAAAAGCTAATATGTTGGAATACTTACAAAACAAGACTCATATAGTCCTGCTCGTAGCTATATGAAACACATACTCTGATTATCCCATTCTGTGGGGTGAGAGAGCTGAGGTTTGTGGGAAAACAACTTGCCCAAAATTACACTGTTTCTGAATCCAGCCAGAGCTCTTGGCTCTTCTTCCAGAGTTTGGGATTCTTTATAATGTCAGTAATGTGATACAATAATGAGTCACTATGTGTTTTATCTGTTTAGAAAGCTTTGTTTTGCTGGTATTACACATATCAAAACTAGGTATAGCTATGTTTGAAACTGATCAACAGCTATTTTTCTTGGTGGAAAAGGTCGAATTGACAGCTCCCTCAATTCCTATCCTTCCTTCATAGGCTGCAGAGGTTTATTCCACACGATCTTTGTAATCTCATCTTGGAGAGCTCATCAGCATTGCTGCTGTGAGTCATGGGTTTTTTTTTTTTTTTTCTATTGAAGTATAGTTGATTTACAATGTTGTGTTAATTTCTGTTGTACAGCAAAGCTATTCAGATATATAGATATATATTTTTTATGTCCTTTTCCATTGTGGTTTATCACAGGATATTGAATATAGTTCCCTGTGCTATGCAGTAGTTTATCAGTCGTGGGGTTATTTATTTATTTTTTTTCCGTACGCGGGCCTCTCACTGTTGTGGCCTCTCCCGTAGCAGAGCACAGACTCCGGACGCGCAAGCTCAGCGGCCATGGCTCACGGGCCCAGATGCTCCACGGCATGTGGGATCTTCCCGGACCGGGGCACGAACCCGTGTCCCCTGCATCGGCAGGTGGACTCTCAACCACTGCGCCACCAGGGAAGCCCCGTGGGGTTATTTTTGGAAGTCCATTCCTTTAAGGACGTGGTTTAAGATAACCACATCTTATATAATGAAGATGGTCTCTCCCTCCCATATGATGGCTTTACAGTTCTCAACACGGATTGGAACTAGTGACTTAAAAGAAAGGTCTCCTGCACAGGACATAGAACAGCAACCTTCTTCTTTCCCCACCTTCACCACATAAGCCTTCTCAATCTCTCTACACACACACACACTGCACATGTACACATACACACGCTCCCCTAACTCCCCACATGCTGGCAGATTTTCCCAATTTTCTATTCATTAAGTTATATTAACTGGGAAAATAAAATCTGTCTCATGATCGAATTTTGTTAGATAAAAATGAATCTGCCACCTGCTGCTTCACACCTGCCTTTCTGGGAAATAAAAGGAATTGAATTTGCTGAGAAATTCCTCTGACTTGTATTTCTTCCCTTTTAAAAGCTCCGTATGGCAGGGAGCCACAGCAGCAGTATGTAGTTGAAAGTCCATCTCTGTTATTAATGAAGAATTTCTATGCAAATAAAAGCTCCATTTTGTAAGATAAACTTGCTGTTTACTTGCAAACTCATGTTTTGTAGCAGAACTGGTGATGTATTCAGCCTCATGCTACTGGCCTGAAGAGCTGGGGAGATCATGATCCATTTTTGAAGACTGTGAAGTGTTGAATAAAAATGTTTAGTCTGTCACTTGAGTGAAACTCTCCCTTCACTCTTCCTTTTCTTATTCTTTTCCACTCACAGTTTTTTCTCTGTAAATCTTCTAGGGACAAAAAAAGCCCCGGCCCTTTGAAATTATCTGCCGTCATTCTCTACTTATTTTTCACCAGACTAGTTGTAGCATGTGATAACCAGCACCTTTTAACTTTAAGGTTGTTTGGGGAATGTTTGCAACTTTGAATGTGAAAGATTATATTGTATTAATTTATTTCATTCACTAATTTCATTCATTCTATAAATAATTCTTGAGTGTAGTATGTGCTAGGTGCAGACAATAAATTAATGATCAGAAGTATACATATTCTTTGCCCTCATGGAGCTTTTAGGGAAATAGAGGAGAAAAAAATATAGATAAGTAGCTTAAAATGAATGTGGCATTATTAAAATCTGAGTAAACTAAGTGTTTTAGATCAAAAGAAGGGTTTTTCATTCATTCTGTTGACTTTATATGTTATAAAGTATTCATTGAATATGACTAAATTTGGTATCTGATGACAAAAGCTTTCTCCTTTGAACTAGACTCTGGGGAAAAGGAATAAAAAGCTCCCTCCTTAGGTGAGGGGAGGAGAATGGCGTTGATAAAGTTTTAAAATGTGTTTTTTTTTTTCCCCTGTGATTCTGTTGAGAGAGTTTTAGAAATAATTTATTATTTTTAAGACACCCAAAATATTCATTTAAAACATGGAGTTTGTATATATGGGGTTTAATTTATCTAAAGACCTTTAGAATGGTAATACTATACACTATGAACTCTAGAAGGGTATGAAGTATCCTTGTTTATATCTGCATCGTGCCTGAAGGAGTCTCTGTGAAAGACTGTGGAATAATTGGAATGGATATACATATAAATGAATGAGTAAATGGATGGATGAATCATGGGCTTTGATAAAGTTCCAACATATGTGCCTACATCCTTTCTAATTCAAGTTTAAAGGCTTTGAACCGTGAGAACACTTTGGTAAATGCTGGCACAGAATAGTGGAATGTGCTAGGTGTTCTAGCATAGCTAGGTTCTAGCTAGGTTCTCTGTCATAGGAATGATAGAGTCCCTGAGCTCTCCTAGTTAATACGGAGAAACCTTTGTGTCAGGCATATTCAGGGTCACATGAAAATGTCCTCTGGCATAGAATGCTAGATTTGGAGTGAATTGGTCAGAATTAAGGCAGCGTTGATGCTTACCAAACTGGGAACACTGCAGTGGAAGGAATAGTTTATCTACTGCCTGAAAGGAAGTGAAAGAATAATATATCTCTTAAGAAAGTTAAGCATGGAAGCAGACTGTCAAATAAAGCTAGAGGTCTTTTAATTCTTCTTTATGTCTTTGAAAAAGGATGGATGGATGGATGGGTATGTTTAGTTGAAGCCCTAAATTAAGACAAAAGCCTGTGATGTTGATTCTTTTTTCATCTGTTTTCATCTGTTATCCTGTGTAATTGTCAAAGAGGAAATCGTTCTATACAATTTAAAGAAGATCCAACTTGAAACTTCTGATTATTTCAGTGTAATGATATGGGCAAAGGAAACTCAACTCAAATCTGTTCACTCGTTCATATATTTGGCACCTACTGCACACAGGCATTATTGTTCATTCTGATCCATCTATCAGCTTTATGCTAGCTTGTTTATTTCTCATCCAAAAATATTTTTTCCTTAAATTTCAAAGGGACCACTGGTTAATTGCACAATTTACCAGGTGCGCTGTAAAAACAGCTCCCTCCCCCTCCAGACCAGTCATCAGCTTGATTAATTAATTTAATCAAACACTCCACTGTGATAGTTCATCCTAATTAGCTAATAATATCCTATTTCTCAGCACTCTTGGGACCCAGATAGTTCTGTTGTATAAAATAACACAGTCACCATATTGCATTTCTGTTCTGGACGGCCTGGGGACTGCCCAAGTGTGGGATAAATTCAGAAGACGTGTTCCAGTGAGAGTGAGTCCGGGAAGGAAGTGGATCATAATTAATGCTAAAAGGATAATCCTTGAATCTGGAATACATGCTAAGTGCTGGCCTTTTATGCTAGAGCAGTTGTGGTTGCTAGGATGTGGCATTGATGCTCTGAATTCTGTTCCATAGGACAACTTATTCAGTTCCCATTGAGATCTGGACCCAAAATTCTATTTTAAGCATAGTTATCCAGAAAAGAAAAGAAAAAAAAATCACTCATATAACCACAGATGGTGCCAGTAACTGGCATTCTATTTGGGTTCATAGTGCCACATATGGGGCCAGGAACTATGTTCCCACCTCAAACCAAGAGTGGATTTTGTTAATGTCAAAGCTACTGGTGAGGGAGGGGGACCTTCAAGATGGTGGAGTAGTAAGACATGGAGATCACCTTCCTCCCCACAAATACATCAACATGTGGAACAACTCCTACAAAACACCTACTGAACGCTGGCAGAAGACCTGACTTCCCAAAAGGCAAGAAAATTCCCACAACCTGGGTAGGCCAAAGAAAAGAAAAAACAGAGACAAAAGAATAGGGACAGGACCTACACCTCTGGGAGGGAGCTGTGAAGGAGGAAAAGTTTCCACACACTAGGAAGCCCCTTCCCTGGCAGAGACGGGGGGTGGTGGTGGGGGAGCTTCGGAACCATGGAGGAGAGCGCAGCAGCAGGGGTGCGGAGGGCAAAATGGAGAGATTCCCACACAGAGGATCGGTGCCAACCGGCACTCACCAGCCTGAGCGGCTCATCTGCTCACCGGCCAGGGCAGGGAGTGCTGAGAGCTGAGGCTCGGGCTTCAGAGGTCAGATCCCAGGGAGAGGACTGGGATTGGCTGCGCAAACACAGCCTGCAGGGGACTAGTGCACCACAGCTAGCCGGGAGGGAGTCCAGGAAAAACTCTGGACCTGCCTGAGAGGCAAGGGACCATTGTTTTAGGGTGCGCAAGGAGAGGGGCTTCCTTCCCCATGTGCCCACAGAAGGCAGAGCACTGCCTAAGCGAGCTGCAGAGACGGGCATAAACCATGGCTATCAGCTCGGACCCCAGAGACGGGCATGAAACGCTAGCGCTGCTGCTGCAGCCACCAAGAATCCCGTGTGCAAGCACAGGTCACTATCCACACCCCCCTGGGAGCCTGTGCATCCTGCCACTGCCAGGGTCCCGTGATCCAGGGACAATTTCCCTGGGAGAACACATGGCGCACCTCAGGCTGTTGCAATGTGATGGCGGCCATTGCCGCCACGGGCTTGCTCCGCATTCCAATTATGACTACCGTAACCCTCCCTCCCTCCAGCCTGAGTGAGCAAGAGAGCCCTAATCAGCCGCTGCTTTAACCCTTTCCTGTCTGGGCGGGGAACAGATAACTGAGGGCGACCTACATGCAGAGGAGGGTCCAAAACCAAAGCTGAACCCCAGGAGCTGTGCAAACAAAGAAGAGAAAGGGACATTTCTTCATGCAGCCTCCGGAGCAGTGGATGAAGTCCCCACAGTCAACCTGATGTATGCTGCATCTGTGGAATACCTGAATAGACAATGAATTGTCCCAAAATTGAGGTGGTCGACTTTGGGAGCAAATGTAGACTTGGGGTTTGCTGTCTGCAACTGATTTATTTCTGATTGTAATGTTTATCTTAGTTTAGTTTTTAGTGCTTGTCATCATTGGTGGATTTCTTTATTGGTTTAGTCACTCTCTTCTTTTTTTAAATTATTTTTTATTTTAATAATTAGTTTTTTTTTTTCTTTCTTCTTTTCTCCCTTTTCTTCTGAGCTGTGGGGCTGACAGGGTCTTGGTGCTCCGGCCTGGTGTCAGGCCTGAGTCTCTGAGGTGGGAGAGCCGAGTTCGGGACACTGGACAACCACAGACCTCCCGACCCCAAATAATATCAATTGGTGAGAGCTCTCCCAGAGATCTCCATCTCAACACTAAAACCCAGCTCTACCCAATGGCCAGCAAGTTCCAGTGCTGGACGCCCCATACCAAACAATTAGCAGGACAGGAACACAATGCCACCCATTAGCAGAGAGGCTGCCTAAGATCATACTAGGTTCACAGAAACCCCAAAACACAGCACTGGATGTGGCCCTGCCCACCAGAAAGACAAGATCCAGCCCCACCCACCAGGACACAAGCATCAGTCCCCTCACCTAGGAAGCTTAAACAAGCTACTGAACCAACCTCCCCCGCTGGGGGCAGACACCTAAAGCATTGGGAACTATGAACCTGCAGCCTGCGAAAAGGAGAACCCAAACACAATAAGTTAAACAAAATGAGAAGACAGAGATATATGCAGCAGATGAAGGAGCAAAGTAAAAACGCACCAGACCAAACAAATGAAGAGGAAATAGGCAGTAGAATTCAGAGTAATGAGGGTAAAGATGATCTAAAATCTTGGAGATAGAATGGAGAAAATAAAAGAAACGTTTAACAAGACCTTAGAAGAACTAAAGAACAAACAATGATGAACAACACAATAAATGAAACTGAAAATTGTCAAGAAGGAATCAATAGCAAAATAACTGAGGCAGAAGAACAGATAAGTGACCTGGAAGATAAAATAGTGGAAATAACTGCCACAGAGCAGAATAAAGAAAAAAGAATGAAAAGAACTGAGGAAAGTCTCAGAGACCTCTGCAACAACATTAAAGGCACCAACATTCCAATTATAGGGGTCCCAGAAGAAGAAGAGAAAAAGAAGGGGACTGAGAAAATAGTTGAAGAGATTATAGTTGAAAACTTCCCTAACATGGGAAAGGAAATAGTCAATCAAGTCCAGGAAGCGCAGAGACTTGCATACAGAATAAATCCAAGGACAAATATGCCAAGACACATTATTAATCAAACTATCAAAAATTAAATAGAAAGCAAAAAATATTAAAAATAGCAACGGAAAAGCAACAAATAACATACAAGGGAATCCCCATAAGGTTAACAGCTGATCTTTCAGCAGAAACTCTGCAAGCCGTAAGGGAGAGGCACAGTATATTTAAAGTGATGAAAGGGAAGAACGTACAACCAAGATTACTCTACCTGGAAAGGATCTCATTCAGATTCGATGGAGAAATTAAAACCTTTACAGACAATCAAAAGTTAAGAGAATTCAGCACCACCAAACAAGCTTTACAACAAATGCTGAAGGAACTTCTGTAGACATGAAACACAAGACGAGGAAAAGACCTACAAAAACAAACCCAAAACAATTATAAAAATGGTAATAGGAACATACATATCGATAATTACCTTAAATGTAAAAAGATTAAATGCTCCAACCTAAAGACATAGACTGGCTGCATGGATACAAAAACAGGACCCATATATATGCTGTCTACAAGAGAACCACTTCAGACCTAGGGACACATACAAACAGAAAGTGAGAGGATGGAAAAAGATATTCCATGCAAATGGAAATCAAAAGAAAGCTGGAGTAGCAAATCTCATATGAGACACAATAGACTTTAAAATAAAGACTATTACGAGAGACAAAGAAGGACACTACATAATGATCAAGGGATCAACCAAAAAGAAGATATAACAATTGTAAATATTTATGTACCCAACATAGGAGCACATCAATACCTAAGGAAAATTCTAACAGCCATAAAAGGGAAAATCAACAGTAACACAGTAATCATAGGGGACTTTAATACCCCACTTTCACCAGTGGACAGATCATCCAAAATGAAAATAAATAAGAAAACACAAGCTTTAAATGACAGGTTAAACAACATAGACTTAATTGATATTTATAGGACATTCCATCCAAAAACAATAGGATACACTTTCTTCTCAACTGCTCATGGAACATTCTCTAGAATAGATCATATTTTGGATCACAAAACAAACCTTGGTAAATTTAAGAAAATTGAAATCGTATCAAGTATCTTTTCTGACCACAATGCTATGAGAGTAGATATCAATTACAGGAAAAAAACTAAAAAATACAAACACATGGAGGCTAAACAATATGCTACTAAATAACCAAGAGATCACTGAATAAATCAAAGAGGAAATTTAAAAAATACCTAGAAACAAATGACAATGAAATCACAATGACCCAAAACCTCTGGGATGCAGCAAAAGCAGTTCTAAGAGGGAAGTTTATAGCAATACAATCCTACCTCAAGAAACAAGAAACATAACTTTACACCTAACCTAACCTTACACCTAAAGCAATTAGAGAAAGAACAACAACAACAACAAAAAAAAACCAAGGTTAGCAGAAGAAATGGAGGAAACAATAGCAAAGATCAATAAAACTAAAAGCTGCTTCTTTGAGAAGATAAACAAAATTGATAAACCACTAGCCAGACTCATCAAGGAAAAAAAGGGAGAAGACTGAAATCAACAGAATTAGAAATGAAAAAGGAGTAGTAACAACTGACATTTCATAAATACAAAGAATCATGAGAGATTACTACAAGCAACTATGTACCGATAAAATGGATAACCTGGAAGAAATGGACTCATTCTTAGAAAAGCACAACCTTCTGAGACTGAACCAGGAAGAAATAGAAAATATGAACAGACAGATTGCAAGCCCGGATATTGAAACTGTGATTAAAAATCGTCCAACAAAAAAAAGCCCAGGACCAGATGGCTTCACAGGTGAATTCTATCAAACATTTAGAGAAGTGCTAACACCTATCCTTCTCAAACTCTTTCAAAATATAGCAGAGGGAGGAACACTTCCAAACTCATTCTGCAAGGCCACCATCACCCTGATACTAAAACCAGACAAAGATATCACAAAGAAAGAAAACTACAGGCCAATATCACTGATGAACATAGATGCAAAAATCCTCAACAAAATACTAGCAGACAGATTCCAACAGCACATTAAAAGGATCATACACCATGATCAAGTGGGATTTATCCCAGGGATGCAAGGATTCTTCAATATACACAAATCAATCAATGTGATACTCCATATTAAAAAATTGAAGTACAAAAACCATATGATAATCTCAATAGATGCAGGAAAAGCTTTTGACAAAATTCAACACCCATTTATGATAAAAAAAAAACTCTCCAGAAAGTAGGCATAGAGGGAACTTACCTCAATATAATAAAGGCCACATATGACAAACCCACAGCCAACATCGTTCTCAATAGTGACAAACTGAAACTATTTCCTCTGAGATCAAGAATGAGACAAGGTTGCCCACTCTCACCACTATTATTCAACATAGTTTTGGAAGTTTTAGCCACAGCAGTCAGAGAAGAGAAAGAAATAAAAGGAATCTAGATCAAAAAAGAAGAACTAAAGCATCATTGTTTGCAGATGATATGATACTATACATAGAGAATCCTAAAGATAGTACCAGAAAACTGCTAGAGCTAATCAATGAATTTAGTAAAGTAGCAGGATACAAAATTAATGCACAGGAATCTCTTGCATTCCTATACACTAATGAGGAAGAATCTGAAAGAGAAATGAAGGAAACACTCCCACTTACCATTGCAGCAAAAAGAATAAAATACCTAGGAATAAACCTACCTAAGGAGACAAAAGACCTGTATGCAGAAAATTATAAGACACAGATGAAAGAAATTAAAGATGATACAAACAGATGGAGAGATGTACCATGTTCTTGTGTTGGGAGAATCAATATTGTGAAAATGACTATACTACCAAAGCAATCTACAGATTCAGCGCAATCTCTATCAAACTACCAATGACATTTTTCACAGAACTAGAACAAAATATTTCACAATTTGTATGGAAACACAAAAGACCCTGAAGAGCAATCTTGAGAACGAAAAACGGAGCTGGAGGAATCAGGCTCCCTGACTTCAGACTATATTACAAAGCTAC
The DNA here is from genome assembly GCF_008692025.1 of Phocoena sinus. Taxonomy (NCBI): domain Eukaryota; kingdom Metazoa; phylum Chordata; class Mammalia; order Artiodactyla; family Phocoenidae; genus Phocoena; species Phocoena sinus. The sequence goes on along the minus strand of NC_045778.1, from coordinate 62,919,115 downwards.
AGTAATCAAGACAGTATGGTACTGGCACAAAAACAGAAAGATAGATCAATGGAACAGGGTAAAAAGCCCAGACATAAACTCATGCACGTGTGGTCACCTTACCTTTGATAAAGGAGGCAAGTGTATATAATGGAGAAAAGGCAGCCCCTTCAATAAGCGGTGTTGGGAAAACTGCACAGCTACATGTAAATGAGAGAAATTAGAACATTCCCTAACACCATACACAAAAATAAACTCAAAGTGGATTAAAGACCTAAATGTAAGGCCAGACACTATAAAACTCTTAGAGGAAAACATAGGAAGAACACTCTATGACATAAATCACAGCAAGATCCTTTCTGACCCATCTCCTAGAGAAATGGAAATAAAAACAAAAATAAACAAATGGGACCTAATGAAACTTTAAAGCTTTTTCACAAGACAAGAAACCTTAAACAAGACAAAAAGACAACCCTAGAAATGGGAGAAGATATTTGCAAATGAAGCAACTGACACAGGATTAGTCTCCAAAATATACAAGCAGCTCATGTAGCTAAATATCAAAAAAACAAACAACCCAATCCAAAAATGGGCAGAAGACCTAAATAGGTATTTCGAAAAGAAGATATACAGATTGCCAACAAACACATGAAAGGATGTTCAGCATCACCAGTCATTAGAGAAATGCAGATCACAACTACAATGAGGTAGAATGGCCATCATCAAAAAATCTACAAACAATGCTGCAGAGGGTGTGGAGAAAAGGGAACCCTCTTGCACTGTTGGTGGGAATGTAAACTGATACAGCCACTATGGAGAACAGTATGGAGGTTCCTTAAAAAACTAAAAATAGAGTTACCATATGACCCAGCAATTCCACTACTGGGCACATACCCTGAGAAAACCATAATTCAAAAAGTGACATGGGGCTTCCCTGGTGGCACAGTGGTTGAGAATCTGCCTGCTAATGCAAGGGACATGGGTTCGAGTCCTGGTCTGGGAGGATCCCCTGTGCCGCGGAGCAACTAGGCCCGTGAGCCACAACTACTGAGCCTGCGCATCTGGAGCCTGTGCTCTGCAACAAGAGAGGCCGCGATAGTGAGAGGCCCGTGCACTGCGATGAAGAGTGGCCCCCGCTTACCACAACTAGAGAAAGCCCTCGTACAGAAACAAAGATCCCACACAGCAAAAATAAATTAATTAATTAATAAACTCCTACCCCCAACATCTTAAAAAAAAAATACAAAACAAAACAGACATGTACCACAATGTCTATTGCAGAACTATTTACAATAGCCAGGACATGAAAGCAACCTAAGTGTCTATCAACAGATGAATGGATAAAGAAGATGTGGCACAAATATACAATGGAATATTACTCAGCCATAAAAAGAAACAAAATTGAGCTATTTGTAATGAGGTGGATAGACCTAGACTCTGTCATACAGAGTGAAGTAAGTCAGAAAGAGAAAAACAAATACCTTATACTAACACATGTGTATGGAATATAAAAAAAAATAATAATAAGGTTCTGATGAACCTAGGGGCAGGACAGAAATAAAGATGCAGATGTAGATTATGGACTTGAGGTCATGGACGGGGAAGGGTAAGCTGGGATGAAGTGAGAGAGTGGCATGGACATATATACACTACCAAATGTAAAATAGACAGCTAGTGGGAAGCAGTCACATAGCACAGGTATGTCAGTTCGGTGCTTTGTGACCACCTAGAGGGGTGGGATAGGGAGGGTGGGAGGGAAATGCCATAGGAGGGGCGATATGGGGATATATGTATATGTATAACTGATTCACTTCATTATACAGCAGAAACTAACACAACATTGTTAAGCAATTATACCCCAATAAAGATGTTAAAAAAAAATTAAAAAGCTACTGGTGAGTACAATTGAGAAAAGTCTCTTACATTTCTGTTCAGCATTCTCCCTTAGTAGCTCACTGATTTATTTGACCATCTTGTGTTCCTATTCTTCCTAAAATGCCATTTAGAAAAGTTTTCCCATCACTAATGTGTCTCAGGGTTCATTTTACATACTCATCACCAGCGATCACATTTTAATTACATGGGCCTTTGTTTTGTTTTCTCTTTTTTAATAAAGCCCCACTGAGGAAATCTTTCCCTTTCCGGGCCTAATCAGGTTGTCAGATCAATTAAGGTAATTGACAGCAGCTTTCTCACTTTTCCTTAATCAAGAGTGTAGCCATTTTATTAAAGCAATCCCCAGATGATTTAGAGATAGGAAAAATAGGTTCAATCTGTATAAATAGAGGGAAAAAGAAAGTCAACCTTAAATGTCAGAGTTCTGAATCAGAGAGGGAGATGGAAGGGAAAGAGAGCCAAGGGTCTTCAGAGCTAGCCTCCATCAAAGAATAGTGCAGTGGTCCCCAGAATTGAGTGTGCATCAGAATCACCTGGAGGGATTATTTAAAAATTCAGATTGTGGCTCCCCGCACCAATAACTTCAGTAGGCTTTTGGTAGAGCTCGGAAATCTGTGTTTTTACAAAGACCCCAGGTGATTCACCCCATAAGGTAGTTCTTTGCACAGTGTACATTGAGAAGAAGCATTAGTGCAGAACCACACAGTTTGTGGCTTTTTCTACTAGCCACTCCTTCTTCAGGTATGGTGTATCTGTATGTGAGAGAAATAACACAGAAACACTGGGTGTTCAATAAATCGCCAACACTTTAGGAAACAATACATTCATAATGAAAATTATAGTCATTTAAACATTACAGAGTGTAGCTTACGAAAGTAAATCTCAGAAGTGTTCAACCCTAGATCCTATGTCTCTTTTAGAGCAATTCTGTAACTCACATAGGAGAGTATTTTGTAAGCTAATTATTTGTCCTACTACTAGTAATTACCACTTATTGAAAGCCTACTATGTGCTAAGAACTTGGTATCTGCTTTTTCATTGGGAGGTTATATTTTAATCTAGAGTCTCATGACTGTGCCACAGTAATGACATTTTTCACTTTCCTGTAACCCTTTAATCTATCTAAGATTATTGAATGTCTGGTGTGATTTTGCCATATTAATCTCTATTCTTTTTAGCCCAAAATACTATAAAGACATAGTGTGAATTATTGCTGAAATGAAATAATGATGTTACCACAAAATAGTGTAAATCAACACATTCTGATTTAATTTTCATCTTATCACCAGTTCTATAGTTTTAACAATATATTTAATTTTCTTGAATTTATTGAAATACTTCAATCATAATCAATTCTTAATATTAATTTATATTAATATTATAGGCATTAATACATTAATGGTCTCTTATGTGACTGATATGTGTATCCATTGGTAATCTGTCTGTAAGTTGTAACTGATCTTTCTATTTCATTTCAGAAGCCTTTGACCTTTTGATCTATGCAGATCACTATGTTTTCAAGGTCATAGGCCTTTCCTATGTCCCTGTTTATCTCTTTCTAAACATTCTCTGTTTTGTGCCTAGCATAGCCTTGGACACATGATAGCTTAATAAATAACTACAGGGTACTGAAGCCAACCACCCCAGTCCTGACTTTGCTCAGTTTGTATCGTCTAATAAAGTTGAGTTTCCATATCCCACTTCGACAGCAGGTGCTCCCACTTAAACCTGTCTGTACTTTTGCACATTAGAGGTCCTAAGTTCTGGCAAGGGAATGGATCTGCTACATAATCCCTCTATATGCTTGAAAGTCAGTACATTTAGTTTACTTCTTTTTTTTTTTTTTTTTAACATCTTTAGTGGGGTATAATTGCTTTACAATGGTGTGTTAGTTTCTGCTTTATAACAAAGTGAATCAGCTATACATATACATATGCTCCCATGTGTCTTCCCTCTTGCGTCTCCCTCCCTCCCACTCTCCCCATCCCACCCCTCCAGGCTGTCCCAAAGCCCCGAGCTAATATCCCTGTGCCTTGCGGCTGCTTCCCCCTAGCTATCTACCTTACTACGTTTGTTAGTGTGTATATGTCCATGACACTCTCTCGCCCTGTCAAAACTCACCCTTCCCCCTCCCCATATCCTCAAGTCCGTTCTCCAGTAGGTCTGCGCCTCTATTCCTGTCTTATCCCTAGGTTCTTGATGACATTTTTTCCCCTTAAATTCCATATATATGTGTTAGCATACGGTATTTGTCTTTTTCTTTCTGACTTACTTCACTCTGTATGACAGACTCTAGGTCTATCCATCTCATTACAAATAACTCAATTTCATTTCTTTTTAAGGCTGAGTAATATTCCATTGTGTATATGTGCCACATCTTATTTATCCATTCGTCCGATGATGGGCGCTTAGGTTCTTTCCATCTCCGGGCTATTGTAAATAGAGCTGCAATGAACATTTTGGTACATGACTCTTTTTGAATTTTGGTTTTCTCAGGGTATATGCCCAGTAGTGGGATTGCTGGGTCATATGGTAATTCTATTTGTAGTTTTTTAAGGAACCTCCATACTGTTCTCCATAGTGGCTGAACCAATTCACATTCCCACCAGCAGTGCAAGAGTGTCCCCTTTTCTCCACACCCTCTCCAGCATTTATTGTTTCTTGATTTTTTGATGATGGCCATTCTGACTGGTGTGAGATGATATCTCATTGTAGTTTTGATTTGCATTTCTCTAATGATTAATGATGTTGAGCATTCTTTCATGTGTTTGTTGGCATTCTTTATATCTTCTTTGGAGAAATGTCTGTTTAGGTCTTCTGCCCATTTTTGGATGGGGTTGTTTGTTTTTTTGTTATTGAGCTGCATGAGCTGCTTGTAAATTTTGGAGATTAATCCTTTGTCAGTTGCTTCATTTGCAAATGTTTTCTCCCATTCTGAGGGTTGTCTTTTGGTCTTGATTATGGTTTCCTTTGCTGTGCAAAAGCTTTGAAGTTTCATTAGGTCCCATTTGTTTATTTTTGTTTTTATTTCCATTACTCTAGGAGGTGGGTCAGAAAGGATCTTGCTGTGATTTATGTCATAGAGTGTTCTTCCTATGTTTTCCTCTAAGAGTTTGATAGTTTCTGGCCTTACATTTAGGTCTTTAATCCATTTTGAGCTTATTTTTGTGTATGGTGTTAGGGAGTGATCTAATCTCATACTTTTACATGTACCTGTCCAGTTTTCCCAGCACCATTTATTAAAGAGGCTGTCCTTTCTCCACTGTACATTCCTGCCTCCTTTATCAAAGATAAGGTGTCCGTATGTGCGTGGGTTTATCTCTGGGCTTTCTATCCTGTTCCACTGATCTATCTTTCTGTTTTTGTGCCAGTACCATACTGTCTTGATTACTGTTGCTTTGTAGTATAGTCTGAAGTCAGGGAGCCTGATTCCTCCAGCTCCTTTTTTTGTTCTCAAGATTGCTTTGGCTATTCGGGGTCTTTTGTGTTTCCATACAAATTGTGAAATTTTTTGTTCTAGTTCTGTGAAAAATGCCAGTGGTAGTTTGATAGGGATTGCATTGAATCTATAGATTGCTTTGGGTAGTAGAGTCATTTTCACAATGTTGATTCTTCCCATCCAAGAACATGGTATATCTTTCCATCTATTTGTATCATCTTTAATTTCTTTCATCAGTGTCTTATAATTTTCTGCATACAGGTCTTTCGTATCCTTAGGTAGGTTTATTCCTAGATATTTTATTCTTTTTGTTGCAATGGTAAATGGGAGTGTTTTCTTGATTTCACTTTCAGATTTTTCATCATTAGTATATAGGAATGCCAGAGATTTCTGTGCATTAATTTTGTATCCTGCTACTTTACCAAATTCATTGATTAGCTCTAGTAGTTTTCTGGTAGCATCTTTAGGATTCTCTATGTATAGTATCATGTCATCTGCAAACAGTGACAGCTTTACTTCTTCTTGTCCGATTTGGATTCCTTTTATTTCCTTTTCTTCTCTGATTGCGGTGGCTAAAACTTCCAAAACTATGTTGAATAAGAGTGGTGAGAGTGGGCAACCTTGTCGTGTTCCTGATCTTAGTGGAAATGCTTTCAGTTTTTCACCATTGAGGATGATGTTTGCTGTGGGCTTGTCATATATGGCCTTTATTATGTTGACGAAAGTTCCCTCTATGCCTACTTTCTGGAGGGTTTTTATCATAAATGGGTGTTGAATTTTGTCGAAAGCTTTCTCTGCATCTATTGAGATGATCATATGGTTTTTCTCCTTCAATTTGTTAATATGGTTTATCACATTGATAGATTTGCCTATATTGAAGAATCCTTGCATTCCTGGAATAAACCCCACTTGATCATGGTGTATGATCCTTTTAATGTGCTGTTGGATTCTGTTTGCTAGTATTTTGTTGAGGATTTTTGCATCTATGTTCATCAGTGATATTGGCCTGTAGTTTTCTTTCTTTGTGACATCCTTGTCTGGTTTTGGTATCAAGGTGATGGTGGCCTCGTAGAAGGAATTTGGGAGTGTTCCTCCCTCTGCTATATTTTGGAAGAGTTTGAGAAGGATAGGTGTTAGCTCTTCTCTAAACGTTTGATAGAATTCACCTGTGAAGCCATCTGGTCCTGGGCTTTTGTTTGTTGGAAGATTTTTAATCACAGTTTCAATTTCAGTGCTTGTGATTGGTCTGTTCATATTTTCTATTTCTTCCTGATTCAGTGTTGGCAGGTTGTGCATTTCTAAGAATTTGTCCATTTCTTCCAGATTGTCCATTTTATTGGCATAGAGTTGCTTGTAGTAATCTCTCATGATTTTTTTTTATTTCTGCCGTGTCAGTTGTTACTCCTCCTTTCTCATTTCTAATTCTATTGATTTGAGTCTTCTCCCTTTTTTTCTTGATGAGTCTGGCTAGTGGTTTATCTATTTTGTTTATCTTCTCAAAGAAGCAGCTTTTAGTTTTATTGATCTTTGCTATCGTTTCCTTCATTTCTTTTTCATTTATTTCTGATCTGATTTTTATGATTTCTTTCCTTCTGCTAGCTTTGAGGCTTTTTTGTTCTTCTTTCTCTAGTTGCTTGAGGTGCAAGGTTAGGTTGTTTATTCGAGATGTTTCCTGCTTCTTAAGGTGGGCTTGTATTGCTATAAACTTCCCCCTTAGAACTGCTTTTGCTGCATCCCATAGGTTTTGGGTCATTGTGTCTCCATTGTCATTTGTTTCTAGGTATTTTTTTATTTCCTCTTTGATTTCTTCAGTGATCACTTCATTATTAAGTAGTGTATTGTTTAGCCTCCATGTGTTTGTATATTTTACAGATCTTTTCCTGTAATTGATATCTAGTCTCATGGCGTTGTGGTCAGAAAAGATACTTGATACAATTTCAATTTTCTTAAATTTACCAAGTCTTGATTTGTGTCACAAGATATGATCTATCCTGGAGAATGTTCCATGAGCACTTGAGAAAAATGTGTATTCTGTTGTTTTTGGATGGAGTGTCCTATAAATATCAATTAAGTCCATTTTGTTTAATGTATCATTTAAAGCTTGTGTTTCCTTATTTATTTTCATTTTGGATGATCTGTCCATGGGTGAAAGTGGGGTGTTAAAGTCCCCTACTATGAATGTGTTACTGTCAATTTCCCCTTTTATGGCTGTTAGTATTTGCCTTATGTATTGAGGTGCTCCTATGTTGGGTGCATAAATATTTACAATTGTTATATCTTCTTCTTGGATCGATCCCTTGATCATTATGTTGTGTCCTTCTTTATCCCTTTTAATAGTCCTTATTTTAAAGTCTATTTTGTCTGATATGAGAATTGCTACTCCAGCTTTCTTTTGGTTTCCATTTGCATGGAATATCTTTTTCCATCCCCTTACTTTCAGTCTGTATGTGTCTCTAGGTCTGAGGTGGGTCTCTTGTAGACAGCATATATAAGGGTCTTGTTTTTGTATCCATTCAGCCAATCTGTGTCTTTTGGTGGGAGCATTTAGTCTATTTACATTTAAGGTAATTATCGATATGTATGTTCCTATTCCCATTTTCTATATTGTTTTGGGTTCGTTATTATAGGTCGCTTCCTTCTCTTGCATTTCTTATCTAGAGAAGTTCCTTTAGCATTTGTTGTAAAGCTGGTTTGGTGGTGCTGAACTCTCTCAGCTTTTGCTTGTCTGTTAAGGTTTTAATTTCTCCATCAAATCTGAATGAGATCCTTGCTGGGTAGAGTAGTCTTGGTTGCAGGTTTTTCTCCTTCATCACTTTCAGTATGTCCTGCCACTCCCTTCTGGCTTGTAGCGTTTCTGCTGAGAGATCAGCTGTTAACCTTATGGGGATTCCCTTGTGTGCTATTTGTTGTTTTTCCCTTGCTGCTTTTAATATGCTTTCTTTGTATTTAATTTTTGATAGTTTGATTAATATGTGTCTTGGCATATTTCTCCTTGTATTTATCCTGTATGGGACTCTCTGTGCTTCCTGGACTTGATTAACTATTTCCTTTCCCATATTAGGGAAGCTTTCAACTATAATCTCTTCAAATATTTTCTCAGTCCCTTTCTTTTTTTCTTCTTCTTCTGGAACCCCTATAATTCGAATGTTGGTGCGTTTAATGTTGTCCCAGAGGTCTCTGAGACTGTCCTCAGTTCTTTTCATTCTTTTTTCTTTATTCTGCTCTGCAGTAGTTATTTCCACTACTTTATCTTCCAGGTCACTTATCCGTTCTTCTGCCTCAGTTATTCTGCTATTGATCCTATCTAGAGTACTTTTAATTTCATTTATTGCGTTGTTCATCGTTGCTTGTTTCATCTTTAGTTCTTGTAGGTCCTTGTTAACTGTTTCTTGCGTTTTGTCCATTCTACTTCCAAGATTTCGGATCATCCTTACTATCATTATTCTGAATTCTTTTTCAGGTAGATTGCCTATTTCCTCTTCATTTGTTAGGTCTGGTGGGTTTTTATCTTGCTCCTTCATCTGCTGTGTGTTTTTCTGTCTTCTCATTTTGCTTATCTTACTGTGTTTGGGGTCTCCTTTTTGCAGGCTGCACGTTCGTAGTTCCCGTTGTTTTTGATGTCTGTCTCCAGTGGCTAAGGTTGTTTCAGTGGGTTGTGTAGGCTTCCTGGTGGAGGAGACTAGTGCCTGTGTTGTGCTGGATGAGGCTGGATCTTGTCTCTCTAGTGGTCAGGTTCACGTCTGGTGGTGTGTTTTGGGGTGTCTGTGGCCTTGTTATGATTTTAGGCAGCCTCTCTGCTAATGGGTGGGGTTGTGTTCCTGTTTTGCTAGTTGTTTGGCATAGGTTGTCCAGCACTGTGGCTTGCTGGTCGTTGAGTGAAGCTGGGTGCTGGTGTTAAGATGGAGGTCTCTGGGAGATTTCCACCGTTTAATATTATGTGGAGCTGGGAGGTCTCTTGTTGAGCAGTGTCCTGAAGTTGGCTCTCCTACCTCAGAGGCAGAGCCCTGCCTCCTGGGCTGGAGCACCAAGAGCCTTTCATCCACATGGCTCAGAATAAAAGGGAGAAAAAGTAGAGAGAATTAGTAGAAGTATGAGGAAAGAAAGAAGGAAGGGAGGAAAAGGAAGGAAGGAAGAAAGAAGCAAAGAAGGAAAGAAAGGAGGGAGGGAGGCAGGGAGGAAGGAAGGAAGGAAGGAGGGAAAGAAGGAGAAAATGTAGAGAGAATTAGTAGAAGTATGAGGAAAGAAAGAGGGAAAGGAGGAAAGGAAGGAAGGGAAAAAGAAGCAAAGAAGGAAAGAAAGGAGGGAGGGAGGGAGGGAGGGAGGAAGGAAGGAAGGAGGGAAAGAAGGAGAAAATGTAGAGAGAATTAGAAGAAGTATGAGGAAAGAAAGAAGGAAAGGAGGAAAGGAAGGAAGAAAGAAAGAAGTAAAGAAGGAAAGAAAGGAGGGAGGGAGGAAGGAAGGAAGGAGGGAAAGAAGGAAAAAAGACAGAAAGAAAGAAGATACAGTAAAAATAAAATAAAGTATAATATAGTTATTGTACTAAAAAATATTTAGAAAAAAAAAAAAAAGGAACGGATAGAACCCTAGGACAAATGTTGGAAGCAAAGCTATACAGAGAAAATCTTACACAGAAGCATACACATACACGTTCACAAAGAGAGGCAAAGGGGGAAAAATCATAAATCCTGCTCCCAGAGACCACCTCCTCAACCTGGAGTGGTTCGCTGTCTAAAGGAGGGAAGGAAGGAAGGAAAGAAAGAAAGAACGAAGGTAAAGTACAATAAAGTTATTACAATTAAAATTAATTATTAAGAAAAAAAATTTTTTTTTTTAAAAAAACCATGGACGGTAGAGCCCTAGGACAAATGGTGGAAGCAAGAGTATACAGACAAGATCTCACACAGAAGCATACACGTACACATTCACAAAAAGAGGAAAAGGGAAAAAAATCATAGATCTCGCTCCTAAATTCCACCTCTTCAATTTGGGATCACTCCCTGTCTATTCAGGTATTCCACAATGCAGGGCACATCAAGTTGATTGTGGAGCTTCAATCTGCCGCCTCCGCGGCTGCCGGGAGAGACCTCCCCCTCTCCTCCCAGCTCTCACAGCTCACAGGAGCCCAGCTTTGGATTTGGCCCTGCCTCTGCGTGCAGGTCGCTGGAGGGTGTCTGTTTTTCGCTCAGACAGGACAGGGTTAAAGGAGCCGCTGATTCGGGGGCTCCGGCTCACTCAGGCCGGGGGTTGGGGGATGGGGGAAGGAGGGGCACTGCGTGCGGGGCGGGCCTGCGGCGGCAGAGGCGGTGTGACGCTGCGGCAGAGGCCGGCGTGACGCTGCACCAGCCTGAGACCCGCCGTGCGTACTCCCGGGGAAGTTGTCCCTGGATCCCGGGAACCTGGCAGTGGCGGCCTGCACAGGCTCCGCGGAAGAGGGGCGCAGAGAGTGACCTGTGCTCACATACAGCCCCCCTGGTGGCGGCAGCAGCAGCCCCAGCGTCTCCCGCCCGTCTCTGGGGTTCGCGCTTCCCGCCGCGGCTCGCGCCCGTCTCTGGGGCTCGCGCCCTCCGCCGCGGCTCGCGCCCGTCTCTGGGGTTCGCGCTTTTAGCCACGGCTCGCGCCCGTCTCTGGAGCTCCTTTAAGCAGCGCTCTTAAACCCCTCTCCTCGCGCACCAGGAAACAAAGAGGGAAGAAAAAGTCTCTTGCCTCTTCGGCCGGTGCAGGCTTTTCCCCGAACTCCCTCCCGGCTAGTCGTGGTGCACTAACCCCTTCAGGCTATGTTCAAGCCGCCAACCCCAGTCCTCTCCCTGAGCTCCGTCCAAAACCAAAACCCGAGCCTCAGCTCGCAGCCCCGCCCGCCCCGGCGGGTGAGCAGACAAGCCTCTCGGGTTGGTGAGGGCTGGTCGGCACCGATCGTCTGTGCAGGAATCTCCCCGCTTTGCCCTCCACACCCGTCGCTGTGCACCACTCCGCGGTCCCGAAGCTCCCCCCTCCGCCTCCCGCAGTCTCCGCCCGCGGAGGGGCTTCCTAGTGTGTGGAAACTTTTCCTCCTTCACAGCTCCCTCCCACTGGTGCAGGTGCCGTCCTTATTCTTTTGTCTCTGTTTTTTCTTTTTTTCTTTTGCCCTACCCAGGTACGTGGGGAGTTTCTTGCCTTTGGGGAGCTCTGAGGTCTTCTGCCAGCCTTCAGTAGGTGTTCTGTAGGAGTTGTTCCACGTGTAGATGTATTTCTGGTGTATCCGTGAGGAGGAAGGCGATCTCCACGTCTTACTCTTCCGCCATCTTCCCCCGTCTCCCATTTAGTTTACTTCTAATGAATGATACCTCCAGAGCAGCTCCTCAGCCTCTTTAATAACATCCATCCTTCTTTCATGACCAGCCTGGTAAGGTTGAGTTGCAACGAGCTGAACAGATCGATAGTAATCACAGGGTGCTTGGAAAAGACAGCCTCCTCTATAATCTTGGGACGACTTAGTTAGTGTTGCCGCTCAGCCCAAGATGAGTGTGTTGTATTTGATTTTGATGATTTCTAAGAAAATAATCCCCCACAGCTCCCACTGCCTCATCTTCCTTATTAGAAGATAAGCGTGTAAATGAGGCAGTGAGCATCTCTGCTTCTCCTCCTCTGAGGCTGCCCTTCACTTCTTTCCCCTGGCAGTGCTCAGAGATAACTGTATTAGTTGCTCAGGTGTGCTAGACGATGAATGCAATGCAGTCTTTTTGTAAGACCTGCCAAATCTCGATCCTTTGCTGCTGACCTCATGGTCAAAAAACATCTTTAGATGTTTGGCCATGAGTCTTTTTCTTTGGAGTAAATTATGAACCATTTAATAATTGAAGGCCAAAAAGCAGAACATCCAGTCCTGTTGGATCTGAAACTGACCTGAGGAAATTTAAAAATATACTTTTTTCTCTTTTCTCTAAGCTGGCTCTCAAAAAATTTTATTATCTTTTTAAACAAAATAATTCATGTATGATGTACAAAATCAGTAGACATAGAGAAGCAAAAGGAAAAACACCCATAATGTGATCACTGTCTAGATTGACTATTTATGATATTCATTCTGTTTCATAAAGCTTTCCCCAGAAATCCAAAACAACATAGATTTTCTCCTACCCAAAATGTAAATTGTCTTCAGCATAACATGGGAACCGTGATTTTATCAAATGCTATCCTTGATGATGATTGCTTGTTAATTTCCAATTGTTCAAAGGTGTTTTGTATCCCCAGAAATATTTATAAGCTTCAGTATGGGCTTAAAATCTCCCTCTACTACTTTCCTCAATAATACATGTTCAACTGCTTGTGGCATTGAACTGATTTTAATTATCCAGTAAGATAATGTTTTATTTTGTTTTCCATTACTGTCTTGAGATAGCTTTTTTTAAATTTAATTTTAATTATTTTTTTATACAGCAGGTTCTTATTAGTTATCCATTTTATACATATTAGTGTACACATGTCAATCCCAGTCTCCCAGTTCATCACACTACCACCACCCTCGCCACTTTCCATCCTTGGTGACCATACGTTTGTTCTCTACATCTGTGTCTCAATTTCTGCCCTGCAAACCGGTTCATCTGTACCATTTTTCTAGGTTCCACATATATGCGTTAATATACGATATTTGTTTTTCTGTTTCTGATTTACTTCACTCAGTATGACAGTCTCTGGATCCATCCACATCTCTACAAATGACCCAATTTCGTTCCTTTTTATGGCTGAGTAATATTCCATTGTATATATGTACCACCTCTTCTTATCCATATGTCTGTCGATGGGCATTTAGGTTGCTTCCATGACCTGGCTATTGTAAATAGTGCTGCAATGAACATTGGGGCGCATGTGTCTTTTTGAATTATGGTTTTCTGTGGGTATGTGCCCAGTAGTGGGATTGCTGGGGCATATGGTAATTCTATTTTTAGTTTTTTAAGGACCCTCTATACTGTTCTCCATAGTGGCTGTATCAATTTACATTCCCACCAACAGTGCAAGAGGGTTCCCTTTTCTCCACACCCTCTCCAGCATTTGTTGTTTGTAGATTTTCTGATGATGCCCATTCTAACTGGTGTGAGGTGATACCTCATTGTAGTTTTGACTTTCATTTCTCTAATAATTGGTGATGTTGAGCAGCTTTTCATGCTTCTTGGCCATCTGTATGTCTTCTTTGGAGAAATGTCTATTTAGGTCTTCTGCCCATTTTTTAATTAGGTTGTTTGTTTTTTTAATATTGAGCTGCTTGTGCTGTTTACATATTTTGGAGGTTAATCCTTTGTTGATTTGTTTGCAAATATTTTCTCCCATTCTGAGGGTTGTCTTTTCATCTTGTTTACGGTTTCCTTTGCTGTGCAAAAGCTTTGAAGTTTCATTAGGTCCCATTTGTTTATTTTTGTTTTTATTTCCATTACTCTAGGAGGTGGATCAAAAAAGATCTTGCTGTGATTTATATCAAAAAGTGTTCTTCCTGTGTTTTCCTCTAAGAGTTTGATAGTGTCTGGTCTTACATCTCTAATCCATTCTGAATTTATTTTTGTGTATGGTGTTAGGGAGTGTTCTAATTTGATTCTTTTACATGTAGCTGTCGAGTTTTCCCAGCACCACTTATTGAAGAGACTGTCTTTTCTCCATTGTATATCCTTTCCTCCTTTGTCATAGATTAGTTGACCATAGGTGTGTGGGTTTATCTCTGGGCTTTCTATCCTGTTCCATTGATCTATGTTTCTGTTTTTGTGCTCCTGCCATTACTGCCCTGATGACTGTAGCTTAGTAGTATAGTCTGAAGTCAGGGAGTTTGATTCTTCCAGCTCCGTTTTTTTTTTTTTCTGTCAAGACTGCTTTGGCTATTCGGGGTCTTTTGTGTCTCCATAGAAATTTTAAGATTTTTTGTTCTAGTTCAGTAAAAAATGCCATTGTTAATATGATAGGGATTGCATTGAATGTGTAGATTGCTTTGGGTAGTATAGTCATTTTCACAATGTTGATTCTTCCAATCCAAGAACATGGTATATTTCTCCATCTGTTTGTATCATCTTTAATTTCTTTCATCAGTGTCTTATAGTTTTCTGCATACAGGTCTTTTGTCTCCCTAGGTAGGTTTATTCCTCGGTATTTTATTCTTTTTGTGGCAGTGGTAAATGGGAGTGTTTCCTTAATTCCTCTTTCAGATTTTTTATCATTAGTGTATAGGAATACAAGAGATTTCTGTGCATTCATTTTGTAACCTGAAACTTTACCAAATTCATTGATTAGCTCTTGTAGTTTTCTGGTGGCATCTTTAGGATTCTGTATGTGTAGGATCATGTCAATTGCAAACAGGGACAGTTTTACTTCTTCTTTTCCAATTTGTATTCCTTTTATTTCTTTTTCTTCTCTGATTGCCATGGCTAGGAATTCCAAAACTATGTTAATAATAATGATGAGAGTGGACATCCTTGTCTTGTTCCTAATCTTAGAGGAAATGCTTTCAGTTTTTCACCATTGAGAATGATGTTTGCTGTGGGTTTGTCATATATGGCCTTTATTATGTTGAGGTAGGTTCCCTCTATGCCCACGTTCTGGGGAGTTTTTTTTTTTTTTATCATAAATGGGTGTTGGATTTTGTCAGAAGCTTTTTCTGCATCTATTGAGATGATCATGTGGTTTTTCTTCTTCAATTTGTTAATACGGTGTATCACATTGATTGATTTGTGTATATTGAAGAATTCTTTCATCCCTGGGATATATCCCACTTGATCATGGTGTATGATCCTTTTAAAGTGTTGTTGTATTCTGTTTGCTGGTATTATGTTGAGGATTTTTGCGTCTATATTCATCAGTGATATTGGTCTGTAATTTTTTTTTTTTAATTTGTAGTATCTTTGTCTGGTTTTGGTTTCAGGGTGATGGTGGCCTCATAGAATGAGTTTGGAAGTGTTCCTTCCTCTGAAATTTTTTGGAAGAGTTTGAGAAGGTTGGGTGTTAGCTTTTCTCTAAGTGTTTGATAGAATTCACCTGTGAAGCCATCTGGTCCTGGAATTTTGTTTGTAGGAAGATTTTTAATCACAGTTTCAATTTCATTATTTGTGATTGGTCTGTTCATATTTTCTATTTCTTCCTGGTTCAGTCTTGGAAGTTATACCTTTCTAAGAATTTGTCCATTTCTTCCAGGTTGTCCATTTTATTGGCATAGCATTGCTTGTAGTAGTCTCTCAGGATGCTTTGTATTTCTGCAGTGTCTGTTGTAACTTCTCCTTGTTCATTTCTAATTTTATTGATTTGAATCCTCTCCCTCTCTTTCTTGATGAGTCTGGCTAATGGTTTATCAATTTTGTTTATCTTCTCAAATAACCAGCTTTTAGTTTCATTGATCTTTGCTATTGTTTTCTTTGTTTCTATTTCATTTATTTCTGCTCTGATCTTTATTTCTTTCCTTCTACTAACTTTGGATTTTGTTTTTTCTTTTTTCTCTAGTTCCTTTAGGTGTAAGGTTAGATTGTTTGAGATTTTTCTTCTTTCTTGAGGTAGGCTTGTATGGCTATACACTTCCCTCTTAGAACTGCTTTTGCTGCATCCCATAGGCTTTGGATCATCGTGTTTTCATTGTCATTTATCTCTGATATATTTTGATTTCCTCTTTGATTTCTTCAGTGATCTCTTGTTTATTTAGTAACGTATTGCTTAGGCTCCATGTGTTTGTGTTTTTTAAGTTTGTTTCCCTGTAATTGATTTCTAATCTCATAGCATTGTGGTCAGAAGAGATGCTTGATACGATTTCAGTTTTCTTAAATTTACTGAGGCTTGATTTGTGACCCAGGATATGACCTATCCTGGAGAATGTTCTGTGTGCACTTGAGAAGAAAGTGTAATCTGCTGTTTTTGGATGGAATGTCCTATAAATATCAATTAAATCTATCTGGTCTATTTTGTCATTTAAAGCTTGTGTTTCCTTATTAATTTTCTCTTTGGTGATCTGTCCATAGGTGTAAGTGAGGTTTTAAAGTCCCCCAGTATTATTGTGTTACTGTTCATTTCCTCTTTTATAGCTGTTAGCAGTTGCCTTATGTATTGATGTGCTCCTATGTTGGGTGTATATATATTTATAATTGTTGTAGCTTCTTCTTGGATTAATCCCTTGATCATTCTGTAGTGGCCTTCCTTGTCTCTTGTAACGTTCTTTATTTTAAAGTCTATTTTATCTGATATGAGTATTGCCACTCCAGCTTTCTTTTGATTTCCATTTGCATGGAATATCTTTTTCCATCCCCTCACTTTCTGTCTGTATGTGTCCCTAGGTCTGAAGTGTGTCTCATGTAGACAGCATATATATGGGTCTTGTTTTTGTATCCATTCAGCACGCCTGTGTCTTTTGATTGGAGCGTTTAATCCATTCACGTTTAAGATAATTATCAATATGTATGTTCCTATTATCATTTTTTTAATTGTCTTGAGTTTGTTTTTGTAGGTTCTTCTCTTGTGTTTCCCACTTGGAAAAGTTCCTTTAGCATTTGTTGTAGAGCTGGTTTGGTGTTGCTGAATTCTCTTAGCTTTTGCTTGTCTGTAAAGCTTTTGATTTCTCCACTGAATCTGAATGAGATCCTTGCTGGGTAGAGTAATCTTGGTTGTAGGTTCTTCCCTTTCATCACTTTAAAGATGTCATGCCCCTCCCTTCTGGCTTGTAGAGTTTCTGCTGAGAAATCAGCTGTTAATCTTATGGGAGTTACCTTGTATGTTATTTGTCTTCTTCCCTTGCTGCTTTCAGTAATTTTTCTTTGTCTTTAATTTTTGTCAATTTGATTACTATGTGTCTCAGTGTGTTTCTCCTTGAGTTTATCCTGCCTGGGACTCTCTCTGCTGCCTGGACTTGGGTGGCTATTTCCTTTCCCGTGTTTAGGGAAATTTTCAACTATAATCCCTTCAAATATTTTCTCTGGTCCTTTCTGTCTCTCTTCTCCTTCTGGGACTCCTATAATCTGGTAATAGCCCTCTGCCTTTTCATCTTGTCTATCTTTCTGTGAATGTGGTTTTTGTTTCACAGGCTGCAGGATTGTAGTTATTCTTGCTTCTGCTGTCTGCCCTCTGGTGGATAAGGCTATCTAAGAGGCTTGTGCAAGTTTCTTGATGGGAGGGACTAGTTGTGGGTAGAGCTGGCTGTTGATCTGGTGGGCAGAGCTCAGTAAAACTTCAGTCTGCTTGTCTGCTGATGGGTGGGGCTGGGTTCCCTCCCTGTTGCTTGTTTGGCCTGAGGTGACCCAGCACTTGCGCCTCCCCAGGCTCTTTGGTGGGGCTAATGGTGTACTGTAGGAAGGCTCTTGCCAAGGAGTACTTCCCAGAATTTCTGCTGCCAGTGTACTTGTCCCCACGGTGAGGCACAGCCACCGACCGCCTCTGTAGGAGACCCTCCAACAGTAGCAGGTAGGTCTGGTTCAGTCTCCTACAGGGTCAGTGCTCCTTCCCCTGGGTCCTGACGCACACACTACATTGTGTGTGCTCTCCAAGAGTGTAGTCTCTGCTTACCCCAGTCCTGTCGAAGTCCTGCAATCAAATCCTGCTAGCCTTCAAAGTCTGATTCTCTAGGCATTCCTCCTCCCGTTGCCAGACCCTCAGGTTGGGAAGCCTGACGTGGGGCTCAGAACCTTCACTCCAGTGGGTGGACTTCTGTGGTTTAAGTGTTCTCCAGTTTGTGAGTCACCCACCCAGCAGTTATGGGATTTGATTCTTTTGTGATTGTGCCCCTCCTACTGTCTCATTGTGGCTTCTCCTCTGTCTCTGGTTGTGGGGTATCTTTTTTGGTGAGTTCCAGCATCTTCCTGTCCATGACTGTTCAGCATTTAGGTGTGATTCCAGTGGTCTCGCAAGAGGGAGTGAGAGCACGTCCTTCTACTCCACCATCTTGAACCATTCTCCTCTTGAGATAGCTTTTTAGTGTGAAAAAAAATCCTAACTCTTAAAAAAAAATCCAGGTCTTCTTAAAAAAATATTCTCAGTCTCTTGTTGTTGTTTTGGGTTGTTTTCCTAATTGATAGCCAGTGGTGATATTCAGCATTGAAAGTGTTTGTGCTCCAGACAAGAGGAGGAAAATTCAATTTGTCTGGTATGGGCTTTAACTGACTAATGTCAGAAATTGACCTTTTCAACAGAAATGTACTCAGAAGTCCTAAGTGAACCTCCACTTTAAGCTAAATTTGTCACCAGGCCATGATTAAATTCTCTTAAATGTAGGTCAACTGCACATATTATTAATGGGAATTGAAATCTCCCTAAATGGTAGCCGTAAATTTAAAAGAGGGGTAGAAAAAGAATGTGAAGGTTAAGCTGCCTCATTGGCCAAGTGGATCATCTTATATTATCATGGAACTCTATTTGAGGCAATGAAAGTTGTTCATTCCGCAGTAGGCTGTGGCTAGACTCTTCAGAATCTGGTATAAGGAGATGGAATGTTAAGGTTTTCATATCACTGGAATCCAAGAGCCCCATATCTCATAGCACACAGTAGGAAGGCCATAAATGTGTTTAGAATGAGAGAAAGAAAGAAGAGAGGCAGATAAAGCATGAGGAAGCTAAGATCCCGCAAGCTGCGCTGTGTGGCTAAAAAAAACCCCCAAGCAACAGATGTAGAAAACAAACTTATGGGTACCAGGGGGGAAATGGTTGAGGGATAAATTGGGAGATTGCATTGACATATAAAGGCTAGTATCTGTAAAATAGATGACTAATAAGGACCTACTGTATAGCACAGGGAGCTCTTCTCAATAGTCTGGAATGACCTATATGGGAAAAGTATCTAAAAAAGAGTGGATATATGTATATGTATAGCTGATTCACTTTGGTGTACACCTGAAACTAACACAACATTTTAAATCAACTATACTCCAACAAAAATTTAAAAAAAAGAATAATTTCACTGGAAAAAAAAAGAATGAGGAAGGAAGAAGTTAAGTTTTGGTAGCTTTCCTACATGCTAAGTAGCTACAGAATTAAGGAGAGGAAGAAACAATATAGCGATGTGGTCTGAGAAATGACTGATGTTCTCAGTGGGGAAAATAACAATGTATTGGCTCAGAACTCCAGCTACCCGTGTATTATGAAGTTGAGTGAGGCTTTGTGCCTTGATTAAAGATGCCAACATATAAAAACAGTGAACAAACCAGGTTCTTCCTGCCGTGACACTGTATAAAGTGTCAACTTACCTGTGCAAGTTCTGAAACATCATAATTTTCTTTACCCTGGTGAGTCAGAGAAGCATAAGTCAAAGATATGAATAGAGCTGGCAACAAGGATGCGACCAGCACCATTGATTACTAATTATTTTTTATGCACATTCGCCTCTATATTCCCCATTTAATCTTTGAACATGACATAGAATCTGCAAGACAAAAGAGAAATGAAAACTTGAAGGGAAAAGAAAGAAATGTGAGGGTGTTATAGAATCTGCAAGACAAAAGAGAAATGAAAACTTGAAGGGAAAAGAAAAAAATGTGAAGGTGTTATTGACAATGCTGATAATATATTCTAAACTTGTGAATCTCACCTATCATCAGAGGTACTCTTAGGGCTTATAACATGCTTATGGAGGTCAGGCACATATTTTAGGTTGCTGGCAAGTGGCTCTTCTAAAATCGAGTCAGATTGAAAGACATCTGCTT
The DNA here is from genome assembly GCF_008692025.1 of Phocoena sinus. Classification (NCBI taxonomy): domain Eukaryota; kingdom Metazoa; phylum Chordata; class Mammalia; order Artiodactyla; family Phocoenidae; genus Phocoena; species Phocoena sinus. The sequence continues at coordinate 62,899,183 of NC_045778.1, read as the reverse complement.
ACTCTGAAATGTCAGTGACTTTCTACAAATGGCAAGGGAAGCAGGCTGGATGCATAGCTCCCAAGTATGCTTGGGACACCTTATGTCAAATCTCTTTTGAGTCTTTCAGCAATTATTTTTGCAGATCATCTGGCTTTTGTAGGCAGTGATATAAATTCTAAAGTATATGCGGTAACAGTTGTCCAGTATAGTCAGATTGGGACTTGAGTCCATGAAGGTTTTGCTGTGTTTTTGTTTTAAAATTTAGTTATTCAACCTCAACAGCCATCAAAGGGTCATGTAGTACAGAGCTTCAAATCCAGCCCTGGGCTACAATCTCCAGACAATATAATTTCATGTTTATCGCATTCTTACTAAAATTCTTTAGGAAAACCCTCTGTCAGGAAAACTACTGCTTATTTGTTTTTTGTTTGTTTGTTTTGCTATCCACCCCCTCCCACCCCACCCCCCAATTTAGGCTCTGTGCACGTGCATGTGTGTGTGTGTGTGATCTCAGGAGAAAAAGCAAAGGGTCAGCAACTAGGAATTCTGGTCTAAAGAATCTAGAATCTAGAACAGTGTCAGCAAGCTATGGCCAGAATCTGCTTACCACCTGTTTTCATGAATAAAGATCTATTGGAACACGGCCACACCCATCTGTTTACGTACTGTCTGTGACTGCTTTTCTGCTACAACTACAGAGTTGAATAATTGCACGAGAGACCCTTTATTTAGTGCCTCATATTTAGTGTCTAGCCACTTACAGAAAAAAGGTTGTCAAACTCTGATCTAGACTATATTCCCAGTCGTTCCTCCAGGTTGGTAAAACCAGGTGAATTACAAGCCATTCTCCAGGTATCTTGTTAAAGATGAGAATTATACACAGACAACCCAGGAGCAACCACAGTAAATCCAGAGGCAGAGAATTTAAGAATTTACTGCCTTCCTTGTGCATCTGAAAGAGATAATAACTTAGATTTTACTTGAAATGAACTTGCCCTAGTGATCCCAGATGACATGGACCGATTCGTATTCATTTATGTGTTCAAGGAATGTTTAGGACCTATGGCATACAATTAAATGTTCAGTACATGTTGGTTGAATGAATACAGGCATGTCAAAGGGCAATTGGTACCATAAGCATTACCAATCCGCGGGGGATTAATAGGATACCAGGTAAGAAATGTGTTCTAAGAATGGCGAGTTAGAGTGGCAACAAATTTTCATCTTCTCAGCTCTTGCTGTTAAGCCTGTTGATCTTTAACTAACTCAGCTGTCTTGCTTTAAGTTTTGTTCTTCTCCATAAGTACATGTTGGGTTAGATAATAGGCCTGAGTTTTTTTAGGTGGGATTTGAGGAATGCATTCTTGGTATAAATCAAATTACTGGAACAAATGACTAAGAGATGTTAATGAATTTCCTTTTCTGGCCTTGAAAAAATGATGGGATGCCAGCTCTTCTCTCTGAAAAGGTTGAAGACCAGGGGAGGGGATTATTCAAGTTAGAATCTATTTATCACCCTTGGAATTTTTGTTTCTAACAGGGAACAGACAGAAGAATAGATATTTATTAAATAGCTACAGTATCCCAAAATCATAATAGTTCTTTTAATCTTCACCACAACCCTAAGCATTAGGTACTGTTGTTGTTCTTTTGCAGAGAAAGAAACTCAAACTTAGAGAAGATGGAAAAATTACCTGTAGTCACCTTGTGAGTGAACCAGTCAGGACATGAATAAAGGTCTAGCTGTCTTCTCCCAAGCCCAAGCTCTTTCTATTGGACCATTGTAGCCTTTCTGTTCAAAAGTACTTTTGTCCTTTTTGAAGGAATTTACTCTGCTTTTGGAAGTGGGGCTACTGACTAGTTCTGAAGGTAGTAGCTGATTCTGGCACAAAGAGAAATTCTAATATTTTTTCCACTTTCTTCTACTTTTTTGTTTTTGTTTGTTAGCCTACTCTTTGTTCATCTCATATAGTTTCAAACACTATAAACCTTTTCTCAAAATAGGTTGTTCTAATTCTAGGAAGGTTATTAAGTTGTAGATTCCCGAGCACTTCTAGGACCTGTTGGATTAGAAGGTCTGGGGAAGAGACCCAGGAATCTGAATTTTTACGGGTTTCCTTCCTCCACCCTCCATCATAAATGTGAGTCAGCCTGTCCTAGAGAGTTGGTTTTTTAATGCCCTTCAAAGATGTAAGATTTAGGAAAGCCTCAATTTAGAAATATTTTCCTAATTATGTTTTTAGATATATATTTTTTCTTTTTTATTAAACACAAAATGATTATTTTATAGCTCTTTAGTTCCAAGGCTAGTCTTTGGCTCATAATATTTTTAACAATATAGCTGAAGTGCAATAACTCTTTTTATGGCTCACTGTCAGGAAGAACAAAGCACTCTTGTATAACAAGTGAAATGAAGCTTTTGTACACAAAGACTTCACTTTGGACTATCATTAGAGCCTGATCGATATGTGTCCTGGGTTCCAAATAAGGACAGTGACTACACTTTGCATTCTAACCACCTTAGCTCCCAAATGCCTAGTGCTGTCATTATCAATCTTATCAGAACTAACCTCTCACATGAAGCTGTATTATATCTGTATTACTGTCTAGCAACTTACTATAAATTTAGCTGCCAAAAAAGCATATGTATATAAAACCTCACAGTTCTGTAGATCAGAAGTTCACATGAATTCTGCTGGTTTGCTGCTCAGGGTTTCCCATGGATCAAATTCAGGTATCTACTGGCTGGGCTCCCATCTGGGGGCTTGGGAGAAGCATTCTCTTCCATGCTTCTGAGGCTGTAGGCCTGAGGTCACTGTTTCTTTGCTGACTGTCATCTGGGCCTGTTCTCTGCTCCTGGAGACCACCCGCATCAGTTCTCACATGGCCTCTCCATCTTCAACGCAGCAATGGCACCTGGAGTCAGTCTTTGTCACGCTTACTCTCTGACTTACTCTTCTGTTTATTTTTTTCTGTCTTTAAGAGCACATATGGGGCTTCCCTGGTGGCGCAGTGGTTGAGAGTCTGCCTGCCGATGCAGGGGACACGGGTTCGTGCCCTGGTCTGGGAAGATCCCACATGCCGCGGAGCGGCTGGGCCCGTGAGCCATGGCTGCTGGGCCTGCGCGTCCAGAGCCTGTGCTCCGCAACGGGAGAGGCCACGGCAGTGTGAGGCCTGCATACAGCAGAAAAAAAAAAAAAAAAAAGAGCACATATGATGTTGGGTCTACCCAGATAATTCGGGATAATCTCCCTATTTGACTGATTAGTAATCTCAATTATAAATGCAGAGTCCCTTTTGTCATGTAATCTAATATATCCATTAGGAGAGGGCATCTTTGAAGGGGGAGGCAATATTCTGCCTACTACAGACGTCATTACACCTACACACATCATTACAAATAAATAAATTTCCTAACTAATATAGAGATAAAAGAAGTATAATGAATGCATTTTTAAAATTTATTTTATTCAAGTTTAGTTGATTTGCAATGTTGTGTTAATTTCTGCTGTACAGCAAAATGATTCAGTTATACATATATATACCTTCTTTCTCATATTCTTTTCCATTATGGTTTATCACAGGATATTGAATACAGTTCCCTGTGCTATACAGTAGGACCTTGTTGTTTATCCATTCTATATATAATAGTTTGTCTCTGCTAATCCCAAACTCCCAATCCATCCCTTCCCTAACCCTCTCCCCTTTGGCCGCCACAAGTCTGTTCTCTTTGTCTGTGAGTCTATTTCATAGATAAGTTTATTTGTGTCATATTTTAGATTCCACATATAAGTGATATCATAAGGTATTTGTCTTTGTCTTCCTGACTTACTTCACTTAATGTGATTATCTCAATGTCCATCCATGTTGCCACAAACGGCATTATTTTATTCTTTTTTACGGCTGAGTGGTATTCTCTTGTATATATCTACCACATCTTCCTTAACCATTCATCTGTCAATACACGTTTAGGTTGTTTCCATGTCTTGGCTATTGTGAATAGTGCTGCTATGAACAAAAGGGAGCATGTATCTTTTCGAATTATAGTTTTGTCTGGATATATGCCTAGGAGTGGGATTGCTGGGTCATATGGCAACTCTATTTTTAATTTTTTGAGGAACCTCCATACTGTTCTCCATAATGGCTGCACCAATTTACGTTCCCACCAACAGTGTAGGAGAGTTCCCTTTGATCCACACCCTCTTCAGCATTTGTTATTTATAGACTTTTTAATGATGGCCATTCTGACTGTCATGAGGTGATACCTCAGTGTAGTTTTGATTTGCAGTGAATGCATTTTCAAATGTATTTTATTTTTTAAGTACAAGATCTTTTATTAATTATGAAAAGCTATGGAATAAAAAGGTTTCAGAATCACTCTTAAAAATAATTATTTTTAGGGCTTCCCTGGTGGCACAGTGGTTGAGAGTCCGCCTGCCGATGCAGGGGACACGGGTTCGTGCCCCGGTCCAGGAAGATCCCACATGCCGTGGAGTGGCTGCACCCGTGAGCCATGGCCGCTGAGCCTGTGCGTCAGGAGCCTGTGCTCCGCAATGGGAGAGGCCACAACAGTGAGAGGCCCACGTACCGCAAAAACAAACAAACAACAACAAAAAAATTATTTTTAAACAAGTAATTCACAAACATGAAATTAAAAAGCAAAACTCAATACAGTATTTTAACGGGTTGATATAAAATTTGTATAAAAAGCATAATACACAGGTTGACAGAAGAAACACCAGATGTCGGGTTTTAAATTTTGAGGTTTGTTATTTGTAGTTATTCTATAATAAAAATAGATGACTTCTTAGTTGTATTATTTCTATTTAAAATAATTGTGTAACTCTAAAATGTATTTTAATATGTTAGTGTTTAGACCATACACTGTTAGAAGTAAAATTGTCAGAAAGAAGAGCTGCGATGAAGGCGGGTACAAGTGAGTAGGGTTGGCAGCCCAAGTTCCCCGAACAGCATGGTCATTAGTCATGTGATTTTCAGAAATGGTGAACATCTCTTGGTAAAGTTCTCAATTAAAAAAAAAAAAAAAAAGAATGCACTCTTTCCTCCAGTTACAGTGGAGTCAGATTTTGTAAAATTTAGTATGTTATTAATGGGAAAAGTTATATCCATTTGTAAAATGGAGTTTGGTTCTAGAGATATTTTTCTAGCTATATGAAAACCTAGTGGGACGTTTGAAAATTATGTGTGATGACATCTGGCATCTCCAGGCCCCCTGCCCTCAATCATTATGACAGTATTAAAACATCCCACACATTTACAAAGGGTTTCCTAGGGAATGATAGCACCCCGGCTGAAAAGCACTGGGATAGTGAGAAGGGAATTTTTTCAGCTCAGACATATTGATTAGTTGTATCTGGATCTTTAAAGAAGCCGTGATTGTTCTTGGGCTGCTCATAAAGGTTTAATAACTCCCCAAAACAAATTCCTTCCTTAGGTCACATATGATCTGGCCATGTCTACCATAGGGCCATGCATAGGTAAGGAGTGAGAATTGGGGAGACCTAAAATCTTCAGTTCATTCTTGGGCAGCGTGTTGGGAAGATAGTCTAAGATAGAAGTTATGAGTATGGGCATAGGAGTCGGAAGGACTGACATTTGAAACCAGGGTTTGCCTGTTACAGGTTGCATGAGCATGGCCAAGTTCCCGAGGTTCTTGGATCCTTGCTTTCACCATCTATTATAAAGTACCAAAGTCTGTCTGTAAGAATACCTTGCCAGGGGCTGTAGAAGAAATCCCTGCCTTTTTCAGTCACGCCCCTCCCATCACATCTCTTCTCTGCACCACTGTGTCAGAGCAAGGTTCTGCGTAGGGTAGTTGATTCATCTTTGGTGGCGATGCTTGTTGAATCTGCATGGCAACGTTGGTTTCCCAGACTAGACTCTCCCAGAATCTGCCAATTCCCAGGTCCTTCTCCAGAATTCTAATCCAGCAGGTCCTAGAAGTCTATCATAATGAGTAGATCACATATTTATTTTATTTTCCACAATTCACAAAACTTTTTTGCCAAGGGTTGTGCCCATTTTTTTGAATAGAATTCTACCTATTCAAAAGTAAACTGACACTTGAATTTTCTCCTAATGCCCATGAAGCAGCCTGAGTTTTTGTTCCTTGAATTTTAGGAAGATTGGTTATTATTAATAATTTGTATAAAAACCCAGCTGTGGGGACTTCCCTGGTGGTGCAGTGGTTAAGAATCCGCCTGCCAACGCAGGGGACACGGGTTCGATCCCTGGTCCGGGAAGATCCCACATGGCCGCGGAGCAAGTAAGCCTGTGCGCCACAATTACTGAAGCCCGCGCGCCTAAAGGCCGTGCTCAAAAAGAGAACAAGAGAAGCCACCGCAATGAGAAGCTCGCGCACCGCAACGAAGAGAAGAGTAGCCCCTGCTATCTGCAACTAGAGAAAGCCCACGTGCAGCAATGAAGACCCAATGCAGCCAAAAATAAATAAATAGAATACATAAATTAAAAAAAAAACAACCCAGCTGTGGCAAAAAGAAAAGTTCTCTCTCAAGATTTTCAAGCACATTTTAAAGCAAACAAGGGTTGAAATGCCTTTGGAGGTATGAAAATAGTAACTGATTCTCACTAGCCTCAAAACTGTCAAAAACATTTGGTACATGCCTGATTACTTAAGGCCTTATGCTAGGCACTGTACAAGGGAAACTGTCTCTACCCACGGAAAGCTCCTTCTAGAAAAGCCTCTTAACAATACGAAAATACCACATCTTCAGGTACCAGGATGGAAAGACTGATCAGGTTGCTGTTCACAGTGGTGGTTATTTGCAAGAGACATAAGACGTTACATGGTGATGTGGGAGGGATGTTTAGCTCCCAGCTAACCACATAAATGATGCTCAATACATAGCTGAGGATTGAGTGACCTAAGTAAGGCGTCCTGGAGACTCCTTTCCTCAGGCAATCTCTGAACAGGATTTTGGGTGATCATATTTCATTTTGAGAAAATTAGGCTCGCATCCTGATGTGGAAATGCCAGGGCATGCTGCCTGTCATTCCTCTGCCACCCCTCAGTGTAGCTGTGACACACAATCTACATTACTGACCACTTTCCTTCTGGGAAGCAGCCAGAGAGCGTGTTCTCTTGAGCACTTGTGCTGGCGTTAGTCTCCAGCTATGTGCTTTCATCTCACTTCCTGTAAAAATCCGTCTAGAGATCCTGTGCTTCGCCTAAGGTTAGATGTCGGGGGACCAAAATACCGATTCTTATTTTGAATCACAATTGTTACTACAAACAGGAAACTTTATAACCTGGTAGACTCCTTGGATGCAAAGTGATGGATGAGCTTCTGGTGATTAAAAAACAAAGTCCATAACTCTCAAACTATAGCTCAAGTTGAAGTGAACAATAATCATAAAGCATAACTAATAAATACACTCCTGAATTATTCCTGTTGACTATAAAAAAAACACACCCTATGTCAAAGAAGCCACACTCCTTACAGTGTATCTGTAACCAGAACGTCTCAGGAACTGTCTGGGCCTAAGTGAAAAGGAAGGATCAGGCACTGGATCCGAACAGTGCTAAGGGAGAGTATGAGGTGAAGAAATTATTATGTTATACCCAGAAAACATTACGCATAGTGAATAGAAATTATTACAAAATGTTCATAGAAATAATTATAGATTACTATGTTTTGGTGCAAATGATAACTTGACTATAGCCTACAGGTATTTCTCACTGAAAAGTCAAGCCCAGGAATGACTCCTGGCCTGGGTCCCTCATCTGGGCCGTCCTTCTCACTGAACCAGACTCTTTGCTTTCTCTACTTCTTCCATTGTCTTGTTCATTCTTCACACAGTAGCCAAAATGATCCCTTAAAAATGTTGTCAATTTCTGACTTAGGTTTGACCAAACCTCCCCTGTGCCTTAATGATCTCACACAGGAGAAAATCTGAACTCCTTACCCTATACTCCAAGGCAGGCCTTACGTGATCTAGCCCTTGTCTGTCTCTCTGTATTCATCACCCTCTAAGCTATCAGCACGCAGTGTTCTTGTGGTTTCTTGAAAACACCTTAAAACCTTTGCTTTTGTAGCTTCTTCTGCTTCCAGTGCACACTTAGGTCATCTGCTCAGAGAGGTCTTCCAAGGCCATCTAATCTACAGTACCGTGCTGTGGCTTCTTACAGCAAGACCCTCTTTTGTTTTCTTCTGAGTACTTATGTAAACAAGAAAATATCAAATAGTTTTATTGGTGGGATTGATTGTCTCTTAAGCTAAAATGCAGGGTCCTTGAGAATAGGATCCTGGCTTGTTTTGTTGAATGTTTTATGTCCAGTATCCAGAACAGTGTCTGTAATATCAATATATCGTCTCTATTCACCTGGTTTCTTGAGTGACAAACTCAGTTGTACAGACACTCTATTATAAAAATGTTATATATACTTTTTTTCCCTGCCTAGTAGGTGACTAAAACTTCACTGATCTGATTCATTCCTCTGTCTTAGGATACAAAACTTAAACCACCCCAGAATGCTGGTAACCTTAAATTTTAGGAGAAAAGAACCATTTCAGGCACCATGTTGACTGTTATTCTGGAGTCCAGAAAGGGTTTTCTGTGATGATGCAAATCTTTTGGCTCTCAAATGTGGTGAGCTCATTTTATATTAGTAAATATTTATAAAGCTCTCTATATTGACTGTTTCCCAATCAGTTTGATTAGTGATTCCTCCCAGCAACCTTGTAAGGTCAGTCAGCATTATTAAAGAACAGCCCAGAGAGGTTGGGCAACTCGCCCAAGGTCACTCAGCAGGTCATTGGCAAAGCCTGCATTGGCAACGTCAGAGCCCATTACTGTGACAAGTCCTGGCGTTGACCCCTCTTAGAAGGGTGACCCCAATCGCTTTTCTTGTAAGGTAGGCATATAAACACTAAATGTTCTGAAGTGAGAGAAGTGTGAAGGCCTTGAGTTGAAGAAGTTATTGGTACAATTAGAAACGGGAGCCAGATATTGAAAATTGAAAATGCTGCTTAATGCAGGTGAATCGGAGGACGTATTATTTTTGAGAGAATGAGAGAAATGTAGTTTGAAAAATAGGACTGTAAAAATCAGGGAAGTATGTAGAAAATCAATTTGGGTGGCTTTGGGAGATGAAAAATAATAAGTTATAGGGCCAAAACCTTTTAGAAGAGTCTGGGTCATGGTATTGGAAATAAGCTCCATTCAGACATAAGTTTAGTTTTGTAAAATAATATGCCACCAGCTCACCTCTATCAAGCAATGTTTCCTGATGTTTTTGTGAGGATGAAATCTAGTTTTCAAGTACATGGTATTTCAGCCCTTCAAGCCCAACATACAAATTCCACAGGTGCCACTGTTATCAACATATCCTACTAAATATCCTGTAGGAATACATAATCAAGGAAAATGATCTCAGTGTTAAGAAATCATGCTGCATCTCCCTTTCCATTATTTATCCATGTTTTTTTTCTTCCTTTAGGATTTAAGATAAGTAGTTCTTAAATAAATGGAGCTACATACTAAAACTTAAAAAAAGAAAAGTAGTTCTAAATTGGTGATCTGTTTTATCGTATATAATTTTGGTCCTTTGAGCCCTCAGCTTATATCTCCTAACTCTGTTCATTGTAAGCCCCTTCTCTTGAACTAATCATCAACCACAGTAATAACTGCTTACACTGATACATGCTTACTACTTGCCAAGAATTTTCTAGGGAGCGTCTCATTTAACCCTTCTAACAATCCTATGAGACCGATACCATTTTTTTCTCCCATTTTACAGACAGGGAAACTAAGCTCCCATGTGTAAATCCTAGAACCTTCACTATTAAAACCTTAGTGAGATAAAGCTCACCCCCTTCTCAGAAACTTCCAAAGGCTTAGCATGGCCTGCAGAGCTCAATGTGGTCGAGGTGCTTTTATCTTGGTGAGAGACCAAGTTTGATCCTCCTTGTTAGTAGCCTTTGCTCCAGGCATGCTCACCTCCTGGCCATAAGTCAGACACCCTGAGCTTGGACCTGACTCAATGTCCTTGCACTTGCTTTTCCCTCTGCCTGTAACACTCTCTGTCAACATGTGCACCTCCCCACTTACATCACTCAGATTTATCCTCAAATGCCTTATCAGCGAGGCCCTCTCTGATTATGCTGTGTAATGTAACATGCCCCATTCTCAGTCTCCGTCCTCCTTACTCTGTTTCCTTTACTTTCATAGTATTTACTGTCACCTGAAACATTATTTATGCATTTGTTTATGTGTTTATAATGTCTTCCCACTAGAATGTAAGCTCCAAAGGAACAGCAATTTTGTATTTATTTCTTCTTTCTCTGTTTTATTTCCAGTGCCAGGAACAAGGCCTGGAACATAGGAGACAGAACAAATAATTGTTGAATGAATGAACGAATGAATGGACCATTACACTATCAATACACTGTATTTCTAACAATTAGATTAACCTCACATTGTGCCCGATCATGAAGAATCAAAGTCTTAGACTTCTGGTGGACATTTTACAGCACCTGTTACCAAGTATTCTGGTTCCACCAGTGCCACAAAAAGATGCAGGCCAAGAAGGGTCTGAGTGTTTTAGTTTATATTGTTTTCATCTCGATGCATTTAAGAATGCAGGGGGGGCTTCCTTGGTGGCGCGGTGGTTGAGAGTCCGCCTGCCGATGCAGGGGACACGGGTTCGTGCCCCGATCCGGGAAGATCCCACATGCCGCAGAGCGGCTGCGCCCGTGAGCCATGGCCACTGAGCCTGCGTGTCCGGAGCCTGGGCTCCGTAACGGGAGAGGCCAGAACAGTGAGAAGCCCGCGTACCGCGAAAAAAAAAAAAAAAAAAAGAATGCAGGGAAGGGACAATGGTAGGATTATGGATGGAATTGCCAGTTTTTCCTGGATTACTTTGCTTTTTGAATAAAATTGGAAGAGCTGAGGGAAGTAGGACCTGGCATTTCTCCTGGGGACTTGTGGACAAGTGTCAGTGTGGCCTAGAGTGATGGTGTCGGTTAGAGCTCCAGCTCCAGTTGGCTGGACCGTCAGATTTTGTGAAAGGGATATTTCCTGTGGGTAGGTTAGATATCACTGCATGCAGACTGGCTGGAATAAAGATCAATGACAAGTATTTTGGGGCTTTTCTTTTAAATCTCATTCAATGAGGGATGCTGGAATACATTCTCTGTAAGCATTATATATCATTTGTGATTTTTACTGTCCTCTTTGATTGACTATCATCCCTCATCCTGGTCCCTTTCCTGAATGTAAACACTATTTTCAGTTTGATGTGCTTCCAAGTGTGATTACACATAGTTTCTTATACATCTATGCCTCTGATTTTTTCTTTGCTTGCTTTGTTTTTAGTTTTGGAGGAGAATTAACTTTCATATATGGAATCATGTTTCTTTCTTACAGTATGAATTAATTCTAAGTTGGCTAAGCTTTATAATTTTTTTCTCTGACGAGATGAAGGTACTTTTGCATATTTGATATCCTGTAATTCTGAGAAATGCCTTAGCACACGAATCAGAAAACCTGGGTTTTCTTCATGACTTGGGTCTCAACTAAATGCTTATCTGCAGAATCATAAGGTCAGAGTTATTCTGTTGTGTGGAAACTACTTTATTGATTTCAAGAGGTCGTGTGAAAGTGTTAAAGAGTTACTAAAAGAGGTTAACTAGGGTGTCTGGGGGGTCTGTTGGGGTGGATGACAGGGGTTTCAATGCATCTAACTCCTTATGCGTCTACTACGTAATTAGAGGAGGGCTTAAACGCTCCACTGCTTTAATAAAAGAATGTAAACCATTGAACAGAGATAATGAGATTATCTCTAAGACCTTACTGAAGAGCTAACATTTTAGAATTTTTAGCTTTCCTCACAGTAATAGGTAGGGATCCCCCCACAATAAATGGTGATTATTTAAGACATTGCAGTGCTGTGCAATAGTGAACAAACCATCTTTCCCAACCAGGCACAATCATTTCATCCTTAAAGAAGCCAAATAGAAAACCGACAACATACAACAGACAAAGAGGATGTACCCCTATCTTGACACTCCAACCCCGGGTTGTCTCCTGCAATTCTGGGATGATATTTATCTCCAAACCTAACTCTAGGCTTCACTATGGATGTATAGTTCCCCAAAACTCCTGCTATAGGAATTCTTGCATGTTACAGTCATGGCTGGAGATCAGATGGTCCAGTCCTCTCCAATTTCCACTTCACGTAACTTTTAGAAAACTAAAGGTAGCAAAAGCTCAGTTACACACCATCATGTGAGTTTGAGGTTCCTACCATTTATAGAAAAAAAAAAAAAAACCTAACAAGATAACCTGATATCGGACTTCCCTGGTGGCACAGTGATTAAGAATCCGCCTGCCAGTGCAGGGGACACAGGTTTGATCCCTGGTCCGGGAAGATCCCACATGCCACGGAGCAACTAAGCCCGTGCGCCACAACTACTGAGCCTGTGCTCTAGAGCCCTCCTAGATCCCGTACTCCGCAACAAGAGAAGCCACCGCAATGAGAAGCCCGTGCGCCACAACGAAGAGTAGCCCCCGCTCACTGCAGCTAGAGAAAGCCCTCATGCAGCAACGAAGACCCAACGCAGCCAAAAATAAATAAATAAAATATTTTTTTTAAAAAAAGAGAGACAGGGTTTCCCTGGTGGCGCAGTGGTTGAGAGTCCGCCTGCCGATGCAGGGGGCATGGGTTCGTGCCCCGGTCTGGGAGGATTCCACGTGCCGCGGAGTGGCTGGGCCCGTGAGCCATGGTCGATGAGCCTGTGCGTCTGGTGTCTGTGCTCTGCGGCGGGAGAGGCCACGGCAGTGAGAGGCCCGCATACCGCAAAAAAAAAAAAAAAAAAAAAAAAAAAAAGAGAGACACTGGAGGCAGACAGTCCTGTGTATGCGTGTGTGTGTATGTGTGTGTGTCAGAAGGAACTCATGGGCATCACCTCGTTAGGAAAATTACTCTTCTCTGTACCCGTTCCCCAAAAAGCTGGACAGGAGACCGCTGCCTAAATTAATTTGTCCTCCCTTTCTTAAGCAACATAGTCAGAGATCTGGGTATCAGTGCCAATTTTGGTTATATTTATACTCAAAAAATGAATTGGAAGATAGTTCAGAGGTAAGGGTAACCCCTTTCTTTAATGTTAACTGTAATATAGATCGGTTTACTTACTGCAGAAATGTCTGTGGGTAGCAACGTCTTGTATTCTTTATCGCCGCTTTCCCACGGAGCAATATCCATACACTTACAATCAAATATATTCGTTTCTTATCTCAGCTGCCCTGTGTGACTAGAAGCATCAAGAACACAGTGTGATGCAGGGAACTACATTCAATATCCTGTGATAAACCATAATTGAAAAGAATATGAAAAAGAATATATATCTATGTATAACTGAATCACTTTGCTGTACGGCAGAAATTAACACAACATTGTAAATCGACTATACTTCAAAAAAAAAAAAAAGCACGGTATGATGATACAAGGAAGGGAAGAATGATAGCAAAGAAAGACCAGAAAGATGAGAGAGGACTTTCACAGCTTATTAACACATAGGTACTGTCCCTTACATTTAGAAAATAAACAGTTTTGTTTTGTTTTGTTTTGCGGTACGCGGGCCTCTCACTGTTGTGGCCTCTCCCGTTGCGGAGCACAGGCTCCGGACGCGCAGGCCCAGCGGCCATGGCTCACGGCCCAGCCGCTCCGCGGCATGTGGGATCTTCCCGGACCAGGGCACGAACCCGTGTCCCCTGCATCGGCAGGCGGACTCTCAACCACTGCGCCACCAGGGAAGCCCAAACAGTTTTTTATTACAAATTAAATTACATTGCAAGTACTGTGGCACATGGCAGAGCGGAAGCATCTGTATAGCACGTTGATATGCCTCCCCTGGCTTCTGCTCTTGAACCCCCTTTGCTCTGATTCTGCAGGTTGATCTGAAAAGCTCAGTGTATCCAAGCAATGGAGGGAAGCTTGTTCAGCTCTGGATTCACCATAATGTCTCAGCAGCACATTAAAATTATATGTTTAGGCTGACAGGCAAACGTATTTCAGGGCAGAATCTTTAGGAAGCAGGAGACAGTTTCCTTCAGCCCCACGTCATCATTTGATGTAGACTGCCTATTCTCGAGGTATTATGAAAAATGGATTGGGACATATTTTCTTGACAGTGGGTAGACTAATGGAATCTGGTGACTGTGCTTTAAATGTGCAGAGGTTTGTTATAACATGGTAATAGAAATATCAGTTGCACTGACAAGTTAAAAAAATCCGTCAATGAATGATAATGAAGTTATTTAAATATCGACTCACTCGCAAACATTTTCCAAACCCTAAATTATTCTCACTGCTTTAACCTCATGCATCCTGAGTTACGCAGGAGTGGAGTCTGCGACGCAGCCAGTGAACCTTTGCCTTTGGAAGCTATTTTTATGCCTCCACATGCGCCAGGAACAATGGAGGTGGCTGCTCTTAATGATCTTAGGAAAGAAACAAAACACAGAAGCCGCAGCCGCTTGATTTAGAGGTAAACACTGTTCTGCTTTCAGGGCATCTCATTTGAGCTGATTTCAGTGATGCCTTGATGCTTCCTGTCTCCAGGCTTCCTTCTACAGCCTGAGTCTTGGTTTTGTGACCTTGGCAATATGGCACAGTGTCTGGGAGAGAGGATCTCCCCTCTCTGGGGCCTGGAGGTGAAGAAGGAGGGGGTCAGTTTATTTGGATACTTTCTAAAGCCTTTTTGAAGAAGTAGCCTGGCTCATCCTTGGTTCAGAGAGTGTGTCCATCAGGCTTCATGTATTCATTCAGCCTCGGTATGCAGAAGGCGCCTGTTATGTGCCAGCCTCATCCTGGAGACTAGGGACTTGGGGATGAGCAAAGATGTGCGCCGTCCTTATGGTACTTAGAGTAGTCAGGAAAGAGACGCCAGGCAGAGGTTTCTCCTTTAAAAAGTAGAGGAGCATAGAACACGCTCACTGCCCTAGTCCGGCTTCGTCCTGCACAGCTGATTGTATCTGCACACGGCAGGGACTGCAGTGGTTTTTGCCAGACTAAGTGAGCCTCTTAATTTTGCATTAGTAGAAATCCAGTGGGCCACACAAGAAGAGCAAACATCTGTGAAGTCAGTCACTCAGCCAAAAACAATTGGGTTTCGCAAGTGTCTGGGGGACTCTTCTGAGAGCTAGGAAGACAGCTGTGCATAAAACAGACATCTTTCCTCCTCTCATGGAGCTTACATTCTGGTGGAAGATGACAGACAATAAAAAAAAATAACAAAAAGTCTATCAGAGGGGGGTAAATACTATGAAAATAAAAGAGGCTAAGGAGGTGCAGTGTGCTGGGAGAGTGAGGGGGGTCACTATTTCATACAGCACGAATGGTGTCCAGAAAGAACTGAGGGGCCATCTGTCAGGGTATCTGGGGAAAGAGCTTTCTAGATACAGAGAATAACAAGGCTGGAGTGGGCAGGGGTAGTCAGGAGAGGGGAAAAGGAGAGGGATTGAGGAATGCGCATCTCGGAATTATATTGCAAGCCTATTAGATATAAAAGTAAATGTGACTTTTCTATAGCAAGTCTGGAGTTTGTTATGGAGACCAGTACACTGACTGCTTGGTTACTCAGATAGTGAGCTCCTGAGTCCAGTTCTGTTCAACTTCAAGTCATTGCTTGTGCTGTTAGGCTGTGACGTCTTGGTAATCTTCATGAGCCATCATCAAATCATTAACAGTTTGACCCACTCACTTTGTGCATATTTCTAGGTTTCCCAGGAGCCAAGGTGGACCAGATCAAAGACATACTTTCTTTTCCTCGTACATCATTGTGAGAGTTTCTGGTTATGCTTTTCTGTTTTTTTAAAAAATTTATTTATTTTATTTATTTTTGGCTGTGTTGGGTCTTTGTTGTTGCGCGCGGGCTTTCTCTAGTTGCGGCAGGTGGGGGCTACTCTTTGTTGCGGTGCGCGGGCTTCTCATTGCTGTGGCTTCTCTTGCTACAGAGCACTGGCCCTAGGCGCACGGGCTTCAGTAGTTGTGGCACGTGGGTCAGTAGTTGTGGCTCATGGGCTCTAGAGCACAGGCTCAATAGTTGTGGCGCACGGGCTTAGTTGCTCTGTGACATGTGGGATCTTCCCGGACCAGGGCTCGAACCCTGGTCCCCTGCATTGGCAGGCAGATTCTCAACCACTGCGCCACTGGGGAAGCCCTGGTTATGCTTTTCTTAATATCGATTCTCCCTGGCAGGGCCTCTGTATTTTTACTAAGTATGAAGAGAAGCGAAGTTTTGGCCTATACCACAAGGGACTTCTAATGATTTCAGTTCATATTCCTTTTACTAAGAAATACAAAGCTAGATTTTGTAAGTGTATTTCCTTTTCCTCTTGTAACTTTGGAGAGAGCCAGTGCAGCATGGGGTTAAGGATACAGCCCAGAATGAGGGCTGTAACTCCAAGTTCTGTGGCCTTAGTTAAGCAGGTTACTTATACATCTGAGCCTTCCTTATCTGTAGCATGTGACCATCAGTGTCCATCTCATGGGATTCTGTATGAGCTAAAGAGCTTAGATCACATTGTAAGCACCCAATAAATGTTCATTTTTATTTTCTGTTAGGTTTCTTAAGCGTAGCAGTCTATTCAGCAATGGGATCCTGGCACAATTATTATAGAAGCAGAGTGCAGAATCTTTAACTATCAAATTCCAGTTCTTACCCTTATCTTTCTGATCCGAGACCCACACAAAGGTACTAGCACATATCCTTTAAAATATGATAGGCTAAATGTGGTTACATTTTAAAATGGTAATAGCTTGATGAAATAGTCTTATCTTCTAAGCAAACTAACTCTAACTCATTTTCAGTGATTCAGATTTTCCTTGAGGGTTCATGTGATGGGTTTTAGTTAAGTGTTAGGCAAAGAATATGAAAAATCAAGAAAAAAAGATGAGTGATAAAATGAACAACAAAAGCTATCATTTGTAGATTGTTTATTACATACCAGCTATTGTGCTCGGCACTTTTTATGGATTAATTTAGTTTACAAATGATTCTGTGCTTATTTATTATCTCATTTGATGTTATAAAATTATAGTAGAGGAAATCCAATCACACATTTTATTTCTGCCACTCCTTGTGGAAACTAGCCATGCCGTGTATTCATCCCTTCAACTGGGGGACTTTCTGTCTTTTCAAAGAGATCGTAAGTTCTTGGAAGGCAGGTGCCATGCCTTGAATATGGTTTCTCTGTCCCTTAGAGAAGCTCATCTTAGTTCTATGCATATAGTAAATACTTAAATAAAGACATCTTTGAAATGTTCTAAAAGTCACTATTTAAGATACGTTCATAGAAAGGGTAGAATAAGGATTAAGGATCAAAAGCAAGAACCTGCAATCCTTGATTTAATCATTTGCTATTTATCAAGGCTGCTTATATTGTGTCATAAATATGTCTGTGTATGATACATATTTTTTAAGATTACTTCCCTTTATTGCCTTTACAACAGCAGTCGCTGTGGTTAGCATAACTGGCATTTCTCTTTGCCGATTTGATTCGTTTTAAATATTTTTATTCTCCTTTTCTTATGAAACCAAGATCCATAATCTTTTTTTGGCTTTTTTGTTCTTCATATTGTTTCCCAAAGTATGTTGTTCAGAACACGAATCTCATTAGATACCTCTCAAGAATGGATCCTATAATCAAATATGCTTTGAAAATGCTGCATGCAATAGGCATGTAAGAGGTTCACAGTGTATATTAGAATAATAAAATCTATGCATGTATATAAGAATAATAAAATTTCTAAGTTCTAAAGTGAAGAAACATTAAATTTTGCCTTAAGTGTTTTCTAACATTTTTTGATCTTAGGTCACACTCCTCTCCCCCATATCTAGAGATGATACTTAAAATATTTAACAGCTAGTGCACTGGCTCAACAGCCAGCCTGCTGCTCAGCTGTCTGTCTTTCTCCTGCTCTTTCGGAGCCCACATACCTAGGAGACTGAATTTCCCGCATTTGACCATGCAGGCGTAACTAGAAGCACGTGTTAGCTGTGAAGGGGAGTTTGCAGACGGGCACTGGGAATTGCCTCCCAGGGTGCAGTGCCTCCTCCAAGGCCACTGTCTCCTCCACTGGGGCTCAGGCTGACTGGAGTAGGCAGTGGCCATTCAGAACAAGTGCTGGAGCAAGTTTCTTGGGGACCTCTGCTGTGCCAGCCCTCAATCTTTCGGTTGCTGGGACTGTGAGGGATCTGGGAGTTCTCCAAGAGGAGACCATGGTGGTGAAGCTGGTGGAAGTAGCTATTCTGTGAACTTGGTGCAGTAACTGTTTGCCAACTGGTTTGCCAATATTGAGTATTTTCACTCCTGTCTCATTGTACCAGTGTATCCCAGCTGTTTGTTAGTTTTACCTATGATACTTGTCAACACTCTAATTCTAGTTCTGTGGGACAACCATGGAGAATTGCCAGTCTGTGTCATTTGGGGTGTATGGAAATACATCATTTTTTTCTTCTTTCCATCAATTATTATAATACCATAATGTTTAAACATTTAGTTCTGCTGGAATTGAGAATTAACAAATTTCGATTCACTTGTTGAGCTTTGTAAAATCAAGGGGCAAAAAATGGCACAAAAAGTAATGGAAGATACCTGAAGTATCTGGATTGGTGATGTTATAATAAGAGAAAAATGCCCAATAACATATTGTAAGCTATCTGAAAAAGAAGTTGTTAATGTAAATCTGAAATAGTCACTCCATTATCATCTTGTCACATTGGGATTTCAGTTAAATACACACACACACACACACACACACACACACACACAGGGTTTGCCCTTGTAGTATGTTTTTGGGTTTTTTTTTGTGGTACACGGGACTCTCACTGTTGTGGCCTCTCCCGTTGCGGAGCACAGGCTCCGGATGCGCAGGCTCAGTGGCCATGGCTCACGGGCCCTGCCAATCCGTGGCACGTGGGATCTTCCCGGACCGGGGCACGAACCCGTGTCCCCTGCATCGGCAGGCAGACTCTCAACCACTGCGCCACCAGGGAGAGCCTGTAGTATGTTTTTTGAATGTAAAAATATTCGTTGAGTAGCTCAGAGATCAAGTTGATAGAAATTATAAGAAACTAATTATCATGCTTTTATAGACTGATCCCTACCTCTCTGGCCTCCTTCCCATTATCCCACTAGAAAAATTGAACCGTTCTCTCATCTCCAACATAGTCCTATTGATTTCCACCTATCACTAGGCAAAATTTATTAATGTAGAGGTATTTGTACATTTCATCCTCCTCCCATCACTGCCCCCCATAGATTTTGAATCTGGGTTTTTTGTCCTTGAATTTGTGAGTATTGTTCAGAATACTAAATAGAAAAAGTTATCCAGTAAAAGGAGTTAGAGGAAGACTAGTGAAATTTTGGAGACAAGCAAGTCTTAATAAGAAGAGAAAGTAGACCCAGTAAGGCCAGGGTAAGAGTGGGAAAAAATAGTCAAACACCAAGATTAGACTGAGTAAGGGAAGAAGTCTCAGATATTTCTTAGAAAGTAGGGGGGATTTTCACATCAAGATGAGTTTGAGGAGAAAAAAGTAAATATGGAAGGAGAATTTAAAGAAGTTTGTTGTGGTTCATGGATAAGATCTTCTGCGAAGAGTTTGGGATTATTCTTCAAATATTCTTGGCTATCAAGCCAGCGTTTGTTCAGTTCGGCTAGAGCACAGACTGGTCCTGAGGAAATCCAGTTATATATTTGGATTACACAAGGTACTTCTAGTTTTTGATGCCCTGACTACAGCTGACCCTTGAACAGCACAGGTTTGAACTGTGTGCATCCACTAATACATGGATATTTTTCAGTAGTAAATACTATAGTACTACACAATCTGTGGTTGTTTGAATCCTTGGATGCAGAACCACAGATGTGGAGAAACCACATATATATATATATATATATATAGGGCTGACTGTAAGTTATAGGCTGATTTTTGACTACAGGAATATTTAGTTGGTGCCCCTAACTCCCCTGTTGTTCAAGGGTCAACTCTACATCCCTTTTCTAAAGCCCTACCGATTTTCCGTTTTCAAGGTCCATAGTCCTTCCAAGAAACTTTTCATACCACTCCAATCTTCAGTGATTTGGAGTATAATCTAAATTTTATAAAGTACTGACTATTTATATTTATTTACTTATAATTTATATATATAATATTATATATTATAATAATATAATGTCATTTATAATATTTATGTATTATATATATGTATATATAAATTTTTAGGGTAAAGAGATCCCTGGGTCCCCAGCCACAATAATTCTTAATTCCTTAA
Source organism: Phocoena sinus (assembly GCF_008692025.1). Taxonomy (NCBI): domain Eukaryota; kingdom Metazoa; phylum Chordata; class Mammalia; order Artiodactyla; family Phocoenidae; genus Phocoena; species Phocoena sinus. The sequence goes on along the minus strand of NC_045778.1, from coordinate 62,878,879 downwards.
TTCCAGGAACTTATATTTTATAGCTTTCTGTCTCCAGTGCCTGGTCCAGAGTAGGCTCTTAATATATGGTGTAAACAGAAAATTCTTCTATTTAGTCTTTATGGTCTATGGGAATATGCAACTTTTATCAATATCAGAAATAAATTAAAATAATTACATTTTTGTGGTTTTCTAATTAAACAAACTTTATTTTCTGAGTCTTGTTAATTTTTATCTCTTTCATTACACATAACACATTACAACTTTTTTTCTGCCTCTCAAAGCTGTTAGATTCTTGGGACTTCCCTGGTGGCACAATGGTTAAGAATCCACCTGCCAACGCAGGGGACACGGGTTTGAGCCCTGGTCTGGGAAGATCCCACATGCCGCAGAGCAACTAAGCCCATGCACCACAACTGCTGAGCCTGCGCTCTAGAGCCCGCGAGCCACAACTTCTGAAGCCTGTGCGCCTAGAGCGCACGCTCTGCAACAAGAGAAGCCACTGCAATGAGAAGCCCGCGTACCACAACGAAGAGTAGCCCCCGCTCGCTGCAACTAGAGAAAGCCCAAGTGCAGCAACAAAGACCCATGCAGCCAAAAATAAATAAATAAATAAAATAAAAAGCTGTTAAATTCTTGAGAGTAGGGGCATGTGTTGTATCCTGCTACATAGCACAGGTCCTGGTCCATTTTAGAGGCTCTACAAATGTAAAGGAATGAATGAATGAATTTTCATTGGGAATCTCCTATATGTATAAAGAAGGCTGACAAGAGATTTTATATGTTTCTTTTAAATTAAAAAAAAACAAACAAAGCTATGGTATAATGTAAACAACACAGGGCTTAGGGCCATGATACCTAGAGTCAAATTCTAACTGGCTTCGAATAGGTCACTTAAGTTCTCTGAACCACTTTCTTCAAATACAGATAATATTTCCTACTGTACATGGTTGCAGTGTTGATCTAATAAGATGTACAATTCTGAAATATGTAATAGACTTACATAGAAGAGGTGATTAGGGCCTATTTATTCAGTCTGAATTAATAAGTTACTGACCAGCATCAAGAAGAGAGGAGAGAATCTCCAAAAAAGATAGAGTCAGTACCAAGAAGTGATATTCTCCCAACTCCAGGTGGCTTAACGCTGGAAAAGGCCACCAACTAGAATTGTGAAATTTCACTTATTATCAAGACATTTTCTTATTCTTAAATAATAGGAAAAGACTGAATGACCTTTGGAGGGACTGACCCACCATATATTCTATGGCTCATGAGAGAAAACACAGCTTGTAGATAAATCAGGAGAACCTGCTTTTTCACTTGCCAAAGATAAAGCAGAAGTTTGGAAATGTCAAATCTAAGTACAAGGTCTTTATTTCTTTGGTTAATTCAAGGGACACCCTCATTCTCAATCTTTGAAAATTAAACACTTTCTTTTTGCCATGCACGTACCTTAAGGAGCAGTGAGAGATGGAGTTTTAATTTTTACCAATTCAATTTAAATGCAAATGTTAACCACTCACATGATGTACTGTGTACATAATTAAGCATCATTATGTACTACATGAATCATTTAGAAACCTCTGGAGAGCCATTCTACTATGTAAAACATACATTATACTGACAGGCAGACAAATGACATATATACTTCTGTCCTCATTAATGCTCCTTTTGAATTATAGGTCAACCGATTATGGGACAACCTATGAGAAGCTGAATGATAAAGTTGGGTTGAAAACAATTTTAAGCTATCTCTACGTGTGTCCGACCAACAAGCGTAAGGTAAGAAATGTATATTCCGAATGCTATTTATTCATGATGTGACTTCTGTCTTGGCTGGCTAACCTCTCTAAACCACCTAAAAATCCAATACAGTTAAGCTTTAAGAGATATAAAGATGAGTTGATGGATGTTAAGGTGGTAAAATGTCTGACACATCATAATTTTCAGATCAGCAGCTGTGAATGTAGGAGGGAGATGGGGTAGGTATATCATTACCATTTCCAAAAGACAGCTACAGGGAATGTCTTGTTGAGTGGATGTTCAGACTCTTGTCAAGAGCTCTGACCAATCAGTGACAAGAATCAGAATGAGCCTTGACAAAACAGAAGAAAAGATGGGATTTTCATGTGATGTCCCCTGTTTTCCCTTGACATGGAGTAAATAGATTGGCTAGAGTTGAAGTAAATGCATTGTCCTACAGCAGGTTGGAAGTTTCATTTCGAAAGTTTATTCAGCCTGCACACAGATGTCAGAATGGAGGCAATACTGGGAAGGAACCTTGGTGATCATCATAAACCACATGCTAACTTTACACATGAGAAAACTAAGGTTCAAAGAAAGGAAATGACTTGCCCCCATCACAGAGTTATGGGCGCAGTTGGGACAAGATTCAGGTTTCTTGCTTGGCAGTCATACCGTTTCCACTGTATACTACTCCTCTTATGAAGAGGGTTTATTTACTCTTCAGAGAAAGATGTTATTTTCTTAGGAAGAAAATGTTTGCTTTTAAAAGAGAAAGACCTATTTGTCTCAAGAGGAGAATGGTATTACATTCATTGTCTGGTTTTAAAAATTTGCACTATCCAATTCTGGATTCTGACATGTAATTTCTAAGTATTATGTGAGTTATATGAATAGAGATGAGTATCCATCAGGAAGCAGAAAAAGGTTTTTCATTCATGTGTCCTAAGCCATATTCTGTTACGATGGCAGCCCTGATACCTAGGTTCTCATTTCAGATCTGTCAGTGGGTACTGTTAGTGACCTTGGGTAGGTAGGTGCCGCATTTTGTCATCTGGACTGTGGAAGGTAGATTAGTACAGCTCTAAACAGGCATCCTCAACTCTGGCTGTACATTCAGAGCGCTAGGCTTCCCCACATACGCAAGCCTTAGCCCCACTCCTGTTGCTCTGGGTTAGGCCTCAGGGAACTGTATCTCGCGCAAGCTCCCCAGGTGCTTCTGGTACGTATCTGGGATTAAGAACCACCTAGGTAGGGCGTAATGTTTCTTCTGGCTGTAAACATTTCAAGTTTTTATTTTGGAGCAGCATAATTTCCCATTGTGCATAGACTCTGGAGTCAGATGGCTTGAGTAAAAACCCAGCTAAGCCAATTAACAAGTATATAACTATGGTGATTTACTTAATCTCTCCAAGCACAGTGTCATCAAATTGAAAATGGGGATAATTATAGTACCTACCTCATGGGGAAAGTTGTAAGAATCGTATGAACTAAGGCATGTCAGGTGTTTAGCACAGAATAGTTAAGGCTTAATCATGATTTCTCTTCACTTTATTCTCCTTTTCTCGTCTTCCTTCTCCTTCTTCATATAATTATTGGAAGTGAAAGTAGTGATTATCCTCTATAAGTAGCTGTGTTCAGTAGAACTTTCTACAATGATAGAAATGTTCCTCTAAGCTATCCAATACTATAGACACTAACCACTTGGGGCTATTATTTGAAGTATGGCTAGTGTGACTGAGGAACCAGATTTCACATTTCATTTCATTTTAATTAATTTGAATGCAAGTAGCCACATGTGGCTGATGGCCACAGTATTGGACAGCACAGTTCAATAATGTCAACCTCACAAATTTAGAGATTTCCCTTGAACGCTCCTATCTTCCCCTTCCTGGCCGATGACCGGTCCCTCATCAACAATTACATCTAAACAATTTTGATCTGCTGTATACAGTCCTAAATTAAGGAGCTGAATTTATATCCTTTATTTTTTATAATGAGATTGAGTTATGTTTGTTGGCTTTGAATTGATTCTTGTAACCCCTATTGATTTTTCCTCTAGTTCACATTTTTAGTAAATTTCATTTAGCAATCAACAATCTGTAGGCAGTATAGGTTACAAAAAGAAATAAGCCAGCTTTCTACCCTCAAAGATCCCATATTCTAGTAGTAAATGCACTATGACTTTCTGTAGTTGAGAAGTCTCTGACTCTGCTTCCACCTAGCAGGTTACTTTGGGTGAGTCATTTACATTTTCCTGTTTGTAAAGTGATACAGACGAAAACAAAGGAATTTACAGCTGGAAGAGACTTAGAATTGTTCTCATCTAGTGACAGTCTCTGTTTTATTAATGCCATTAGAAAGGAATAGGATTTTTAAAAATAGGATGTCAAATATTGAATGTAGGCATAGGCTTTTCTGTAGCAGCAGAGTATGTGGTAGTGACCTGAAGACTACAGCACTGTTAACAGGAGCAGGACCTGAAGAGTGAGATCTCAAGTCCAGATGTAGCTCCTAAGACTAGAAGGAAAGCTTAGATGTGATACAGAATGGAGCCCTGCCACTGAATCTATTTATGTTAATACATCAATATCAATCAAGCTGCATACTTAATCTATAGTTACCTGCAGGGATTTCAAAAAAGACATTTGGGGCTTCCCTGGTGGTGCAGTGGTTGAGAGTCCGCCTGCTGATGCAGGGGACACGGGTTCGTGCCCCGGTCCGGGAAGATCCCACATGCCGCGGAGCGGCTAGGCCCGTGAGCCATGGCCGCTGCGCCCGCGCATCCGGAGCCTGCGCTCCGCAACGGGAGAGGCCACAACAGTGAGAGGCCCGTGTACCGCAGAAAAAAAAAAAAAAAAAAAAAAAAAAAAAAGACATTTGGCCATCGGCATTTAGCTAAAATTAAGACTTGGCTGATCCTTTTTCCAGAGAAGAAGTAGCCATTGCCCGTGACTCTGAGAACAGCTTTCTCTCTACAGGTTAACTTCCAGAAGCAGAGGCAGGCCTGAGCTGTTTAAATCACAATGTTTATGGGTGAACCTAGGAGGAGGGATCTTTTCCTCTACAGATAAATGAGGCCTTCAGGGTGACTTTCTGAGATGCTGAGGGATTTAAGAAATATTGGAGGACGATGAAGCTCTTTACAATGGTACAAAAATCAATAATGTGTTGACATAGCAGTATATTTGTGTTCAGTTTTTCTGCTTATGAGGTGAATTTATCACCATGAAATATGGACTTTCCCCCACAAAGGGACATACTTGAACCAAAGAGATGGTACCTGCCTAACATTTTAAAGTGTGAATATATTTCCCCCAATCAATGAGAGTTTATGTTATAAAAAAGAAGAAGAAAAGAAATATCAGGCTGTATTAATTATGCAGGACAAAGGCATTGAGGTTTGTTCTAATTCTCCTAGGACTTCTGCGTCCTCCAGTGAAAAGGCAGGCCCCTTTAAAGGGTTGTATTAATTCTTTTAGGTCTCTGGGGTGCTGTCTAAAAAGTTAACATCTTTTGTACCAGATACTTCTCTCTCCTCTTCACATCAGTGAGAGCAACTGGAATAAAACCGACACCGGAGTAACTGTCTTCCATTCCCAGAAACCTGTTTTGCCTTTGCATTCTTCTGGCTATTTTTAGCTGCTTATGCGGACAAGCACAGTTCTTCAATCAGTATGTCTCCAACAGCAGGCATCAGGCCCTGGCTTTGCAGGCAGCTTGTTAGGGGCATTACTGGGATCAGCAGCCAGGACGAAACAGGCCCTTCTTTGCAGTTTAAATTGATGATCATTCATTGGCTATTTCTTTGCAAGCCTGCTGTAAATTACTGCAGCTTTCCTTGGATGTGTCTGTTACACTAAAAACTGTAATCTCATCATAGGTCAGTCTAGGAAATCTTGACTAAGAGACATAGAAATCTGGCTCCCAGGTATTATCCTAGCTCAAGCATCCTCTCTTTCGAAGGAACTCAGCACCTGGCCTCTGATATATGAGGTAGGCTCAAAAGTACAAGGATGAGTGGGTCCTAGTGCCAGAGGAGAGGCAGGCTACCTATTCGTCACCATGCCTCCGAGGGAAAGTACTCCCCCAACCCCAGTTCATGATAAATCCCAAGTCTTGTTGGTTTCAGCAGTAGTTTATTGGCTTCCTACATATAATATTCTATGAGAAAAGATGACTTAACCTGCTGCAGAAATGAGCATCTGGGTTGTAGATGGTGATGGGGAGAGCTAATACAAATGTATCAAAGAGAAAAAAATCAATGCTGAAATTTCAGTCTTACTCTTAAATTCTGAGTTTATTTGTTTTCTGCCTAAAAAAGAAAACTTCTTTATACTCAGTGTGCGTCTATCTGCAGTACCTTTCCTATCGCCCCCAACCAACCTTAGCTATGCTCCCTTCATGCGGTATTGTATAACATCTTTAAGGATTACAGAATACAGAATCCCAAGTGGAATTCATTGGGGGAGAAAAGAAGAAAAAAAGTGCTTTGTTTTTTTAAACTCAGAACAGCCAATTCATTTAGTTGTTATAACCTTGTACTGTCTATACAGTGTGTTCCCAGCAAAGAAGAAACCTAGAGACTATTTGTTCTTTATATTTCCCTTTGCCACCGACACCCCCCCCCCATATCCCAGTTCTTTCTCCTTTCTGTGTTATCACCACTTAATTAATAACTTTCCTGCTGAGAGAGCCTTTCAAGACTTGTATCCTATAAATAGGACCCTGGTTCCTCAGAGCACATTGACCATTCTTGCCGGTCTCTTGGTACATGCCAACATTAGACACTGTTTACATTTTCTCCAGATGTTTAGGTTTTAATTACCGTACTGTATGTGGCACTTTCTAAATAAGTGTATGATTATTGACTTCTTGCCTCTTCTCTTTATATCCTGGGCATGCTTAATTCCTCTTGTCATTTGTTTGGGTGGTCTATATCATATACGTGACCTTTGGGGACGGGAAAGAGGTGTGGTTGATAGTGTCCTCCAACTTCTCTTAGGAAAAATGATGGAATCGTTGAATCAGAGCCTAAAAGATTTTGGAAATTTTAAGATTCTGCTTTTGCATTTAACAGATATGGAAACTGAGTCCCAAGAGTTTAGTGTCTTGCCTGAGGCAGCATGCAACTGGTGAATAAAAGAGCAAAGATCATTAGACCTTTAAAGCAGAGGTCCCCAACCTTTTTGGTACCAGGGACCGGTTTCTTGGAACACAATTTTTCCACGGAGCGGTGGGAGGTTGGGGGGGATGGGTCAGGCGGTAACGCGAGCGATGGGGCGCTATGGGGAGCGGCAGATGAAGCTTTGCTTGCTCGACCGCCGCTCACCTCCTGCTGTGCGGCCTGGTTCCTGACAGGCCGCGGACTGGCACCGGTCCACCTGTTCCTGCCACCTATTCCATAAAATCGAATCAATTCCACTAATGAGATTTTCTCACTCCCCCTGACCTCCCAGGCATCTGCTTCTGTTTTCCTGCACTTCTCTCTTCTGATTATAGTTGTTTTTGACCCTGTATACTTGCCCCTTTAGAACGCAGGGTCCTGGATGGGATAAGTGCCTTGATTCACTTTGTTGTCTCTAACATGCAGAGCACAGGGTCTTGGGGTTCAGTCATGTCCAACACATGGCTGAGGATTTGTATTGAACTTAGGTTGGGTTTTGGACTCCTAGGCTGGAACTTGAAAAGAAAAATACAGTGTGAAACCAGCTGTGACATATTTATTTTCTCTAATGATAAAATTAATTATTTCAAGTGAATAAACAAGGACAGTTAAAAGAATCCCTGTAGGTTTTAGTATTTTCTAAGCCATATTGTATAATTTTATGTTTTCTAGTCAAGAAGAGCATGATTAATATTTAAAATGCCAGGACTCTGCATAGCACTCACTCACCATTTTCCGGCGAGGCCGAGGGGAACGAGTGTATTGTATAATACATCAGAAGGGGTGCTTGACGTTTCCCTTAGCAGACAGGCAACACTTGCTCGTTCTATCCTGACTCTTTGATCTGTCCCTTTGTATACAAGATCATGCGTTTGCCTCTAATCTTTTAAAAAATCATGTATGTTTCATTCATAAACACGTGCAATGCATGACCTTAGGGACAGAGTGGAAGTGGCACTTTCCAAACTTCAGTAGAAGTGACTTTTTTTGGCAACAAATGCTTGCTCGCCTGCGCTTAACCTGAACAATGATGGCTAAAAGGAGAGATAATCTCCTTTGATCCTTCCTGGGTACAGCTGAGTGTCTGTACTGCTTTAGTCCATCACGCATCGTTCTGTTCTTTTTTTTGAGTGTTCAAAAATCAGATCAAGGGCTTCCCTGGTGGCGCAGTGGTTGAGAGTCCGCCTGCCGATGCAGGGGACACGGGTTCGTGCCCCGGTCCGGGAAGATCCCACATGCCGCGGAGCGGCTGGGCCCGTGAGCCATGGCCGCTGAGCCTGCGCGTCCGGAGACTGTGCTCCGCAACGGGAGACGCCACAACAGTGAGAGGCCCGCGTACCGCAAAAAAAAAAAAAAAAAATCAGATCAAATCCAAGAAAGCATGCCACATCTACATTTTTTTTTTCCTCTGTGTGATGCTCCAACAATGATCCAAGCCCCTGAGTTTCAAACAAGCTACAGAATAATAAGTGCAAAGTTCTCTGTTTGAAACAGGGGCAGAGTGCCAGGAGCAGTCCCCAAAAACGAACTCCCTCATCACCCCAAGTTGGCCCCAGGGAGCCCTCTGGTACTCCTGGGCTCCACAGAACACAGTTGTACAAAAACAAAAATGTAAACACTGATCTAAGCCATTCTCCCTCTGTACATGGAACTACACTTGAAACAGCCATGTACTTTGTACTATTTTATATAAATCAAAGCACCTATGATAACATTCATAGATTAAAAAAGCTAATCAAACCATGGTCTTTTCAATTTTAGCACAGTATATTACAGAGTAGGTACACAGTTGAGTTTTATTGACTCTTATCTGTGCCTCTCTAACACTAATGTTAAAAAAAGAAAAGAAAGGCAGATTCAGAATGTGCCTGGTTTCTCAGAACTTATCAGGTTAACTAGTGATTCACTGTTGTATTTCATGCAGCTTTAAGTAGCACTGAGTATCATTTTATTGTTGTTAGAAAGAAGCTTCTTGCATAATTAACATCACATATTTGTTATTCCTCATTTTTAAGATGTTGTATCTATCACACATAATAAGCAACTGATACATTAAATATTAAGCATGAATTGCTGAACTAAAAAGAAACAACTAAGTTGTATCTGTATAAGGATCAAGTTTATATGATGTTGATGTTATACTTTAGAGTTTTATTAGCCACATTTATGTTAAAAAACATACAGGTAGCTAGCTAGATTTTAAATAGGTAGAATGGTGATATGATAAATATATCCACAGATCAACCTTTTCTAAGTTTACATAATGCCTTCTAGTTGACTTCAGGTGGTATTTCTTTCCCAAAGGGGGAAAACAGAACTCTGTCTTTTGGTGTTACTCCTTTTTAACAAATGTAATTAATCAGGGTAGAGGTAGCCTGAATTAGTCTAGAAATATTATGAAGTAAGATTGATCTGGAAACTGCATGTTTCTTACACCACTGAGTGGGTCTCAGAAGGTAGGTTGCCTCTGTGGCCAGAAGTTCTCAAAAATGAAAGGAAACCTGTATCAGGGGCTGATCATTCTTCAAATATGCATAATAGACTATCTGCTTAACCTTCTTTGGGGAGATCTTTTATATTTAGTTATCTACCTCCTTATTCATTTATTTTTGTCTCATCATCTGTCCTTATTAGAATTTGTTCTCTGAAGTTCTGGCTGACCTAATGTTAAATGCCCATCCATTACCCTTTTATGAAGGTCAGATGCATTATTTCAGGTTGGTTCCAAGTTATGCTCTGCTGTGGAAAGTGGTCAGAGGTCTTTTCAGCATTCTGGTCTGTTTGCTTTCAGCATACTCCCTGTGGCTTCTCAGAGGTTTCCATCATTCGGTGTTTGACACACTGTATCTAGAACATTTGTTTCTAGTGAATAGCCGTGCCTGTCTCATGATGGATGGAGACGAATGCCCGCTGCTACAGGAAATGTGCCATATTTACTAGGGCGGGAACGTTTCACTCCAATATATCAGATCTGCCCCAAGCTTTCTCTCGGTGCTGTCAGGAAAAACAGAGTTGATGTCAATGAATCTTTAATAAAATCACTTTTTTCTTCCCTGGAGAAATTAAGAGAATACCTCAGGAGAATAGCTGAATAGAAATTAAGAGAATAGCTCAGCCTCAGGCGCTAAATTGTTTCCATTTAAACATTCCTTTTTCTGACCTGACCTTCCCCTTGACCAAATCTTCTTTTGATGGTTTTTCCCTGTGTTCCTCTAGGCATCCACCTCCCATTGTACTGGGTTCCCAACTGATAACATGTTTCTCATTCCATAACCCTCCAAGTCAACTGCTTAAAATAAGTTTCGCAGGACAAAATACCATAGCTTGTAGGTACAAGATGGGCTTAGATCTTCATAGGTAAAAAGGCCTGTAGTATGGGATGTACAATTTGATGCCTGGGACAGAGCAGTTTCTTCTTCTTTGCCTGCTTGGGGCTGTGTGTGCTTGTTTGGGGACTAGAATACTAAGTATCTCCACGATTGACGGCATCTGCCAACCAGGAAATGAGCACACCTGTAGTGGAAAAAAGGACTATGCGGATGAATCCAAAAAATACAGAATGAGGAAAAGTAAAACAGCCTGAGTACACAGTCTCTCACAGATAAGAGAAGAAAGGGTACAGGAGGAAAGACACAGATGTTAAGCTAAGAGGGATGATGGCAGAGATTAGTACAAAGCATCTGAAGTAACAAAATGGTGATGAGAGAAAGCTAGTATAAAGCACGGTGAAGACATAAAGTTGAAGAAAAAGAAACAATAAAATCATAAATATTTTCAGCAGTAGATTAAGGATCTCTTGAGATCTCTCAGAGAGAGGAGGGCTGGCTAACTCACCAGGAACTTATTAAGGCTTTCAGATGGAGTACAATTTACCTTTATCTCTCTGTTCTTCTTGAGTGCATTCAAAGGGGGAAAAGATGTTGATGGCTGTGGCCGAAATTGGTTTTGCCAGGAAGGAAGACACAATTATGACTCAAGTGTGGAGGAGTGGCAGGCCTAGATCCAGGCTCCCCAGTGGCAGGTTCAAATATCACTGCTGCTGCCTGTGCTTAATGAACTTCTGTCCTTTTAAAGCTGTCTCCCTTGGCTGCTCTCCATGCCTCTATGGAATGGCCTCTTCTATTCATGTGTACATCCGGTAGTTTCTGCCCTTGTCAGATGCACCAACTCAGCCTCTATTTGCAGTCATGGTGGAGCTACACTTTGTCATTTGAAGGTGGTCATTGTGAGTTTTTGCCTGGTGGGGTCATTAGTCATGTAATGGTTAATCTGATGGACCCTGGAGCCAGTCTGCCTGGCTTCAAATTCCAGCTAAGCCACATACTAGGTGTGTACGCTTAGACAAGGTTTTATCTGTTGGTTTGTTATTAACCTCTCCGCGATATAATTTCCTCATCTCTAAAATAAAATATAACGATTGTGTCCATATCAAGAAGTTATGAAAAGAGTTACAACAAGCAAAGAGGAACGGTGCCTGACACACAGCAAGTATTCGATAAATGTTAGTCTCATTGTTACCATTTTTATCTGTTTCCAATTATATGGCCATGCCTTATGCTATCATTTGTCAACTCAACTGAAATTGTTAAATGCCTATGTTGTGCCAGATCTTTTTTAAGAACTAGGAAGCAGAATAGAAATAGAAGACATTGTCTGCTCTTAAGGATCATACAGTCTGGCAGAGGAGATGAATGTATAAACAGTCAACTACAAGTATAGAAGTTATGTATCATCATAGCTATGTACATAGACCACTATTTTGGGGGACTCAAGGAAGCCTTCACAGAGAAGCAGATATTTGTCAAAGGAGAAGGGAAAAAGCCGATGAAGAGTGTCTTTCAGTGTTTGTGTTGTGAGGAACCAGTGTTCACAGATCACAGTGCATACACAGCATTGATTGATTTGCAAATATTAAATAAATAAGCCGTGCCTATTTTGACTATTTGTGGCTATGTTAACATGCTAATTTCCATTTATACCTGACTATACTGACTAATCAAACCAAAATAAAAGTCCCCATGACCCAACTGTATTATTCTAACACAGTAACATAAATTTTTTCAATTATTATAAATTATATTATAAATTATATATATTATAAATTATATTATAAATTACATTATATTATTATAAATTATAAATGAATAAATAGGCAATGATGACATTATTAAAATTGAATTAATAAAACTAAATTTTACCTTATTATAAATTAGATACATTCAGCATTTATCTTAAGTAACTATTGGTCAGACAGAACTATTGATGACATTTGGAGGTGCAATTTTAAGAAATCAATTGACACATATTTTATTGAACACCCTGGCTTGTAGCCAGTTCTTTGCAAGCATATTGGTGAATATTAAAAAAAAAAAAAGTGCGAACCTTGCATTGCCCTCATGGAGTTTACACCTCCTCTGTGAGGATGCAATTAAAGAATAGTGCAAGACAGAAGATGATGGATTTCATGGGACAGATGACAAAGACTCTAAGAGTTTGGAGAGGCCTGTAGTCTGGGATAGGCAGGAAAACGGCCTTAGAAGGCTTAGACTGATCAGTGAGGCAGACCAGTACAACACAGGGTCATGACATTCACAACAAAAAATATATAATTTAGTTGAACCAACATTTATTGAGTGCTAGGCAGGAGACATACAAACATTCGTATAACGGGGCCCTGTGTGCAAAGACAGGGAGATTGAAGGGGGAGGATGCGAGTAGAGATGAGCATGGGATTAACATTGGTACAGATACTGTACCTTTCATTTCTTGAAATCCCAATAATCTGAGAATATATATTATATGTCCTACTCTTTTGCATCTTAAAAGTGCTCTTTACAATGCTCCTTTGACACACTGTTTAACCTAATAGTTGATTTAGAAAATATGGACCCACTTATTGAACACTTTAGGAGAGCACCCAGATCAGGGCAGTGTTAGACCCAAGCGGTCTACGAGGGATTCCAACTCGCCCAAGAACCGCCAAGAGTCGAGAGCCGTTGCAACACGCAAGAGGTTTATTAGGAGCCGATGCACCGGGGTTCCCTGAACCTCACGCAGGAGGCCGATGGGGAACCCCTAAAAGCGGAATCACATACTTTTTATAGGTTTATTTATTCATAGGGCGGGTATATTCTCACAATGATTGGGTAAATGTGGTGACTTTTGAATTCATTGGCTTAGGAACTTTTGTCCCACCTTCTGGCCGTTATAGTTGTCTGTTCATTGTGGCGGTTAGGGCGTATACCTGTTACGGGCAACTGGAAAATTACCCGCTGTCTGGCAAGTCCCCGTCAACTGAAAAACTCCAAGAATTGGTTTCGATAGGGAGAAGGAGTGGCGCACGATAGGGAGAAGAATTGGTTTCGATAGGGAGAAGGAGTGGCGCACGATAGGGAGAAGAATTGGTTTACGGGAACAAGTGAGGGGGTGGAAAGTCCCTAACGGCCCCACATTCCCCCCCTTTTTTTTTTTTTGTAACTAATTCCAATCATGGAGTTTCAGTTTCTTTTTGCGAGTTTTGGTATTGTTGCCTTAGCATTAAAACTTGTACCGAACTAATGCGTTCTCTAATAAAGGCTATCAGGCGATTCAGAATGCATGGTCCAAAAGTTAAAAGCAACAATAAAATAATGAGGGGCCCTAACAAGGTGGAAACTAAAGTAGTAAGCCAGGGAGATTTATCAAACCATGATTGAAACCATCCTTTTTGATTTTCCCTTTCCTGTTGTCTTTTGTCCAGGCGCTCCCTAAGTTTGTCCATTGTTTTGGTAATAGCCCCAGAATGATCAATATAAAAACAGCATTCTTCTTTTAGTGCAGCACATAGTCCGCCCTCCTTAAGGAACAGCAGATCTAATCCCCTCCTGTTTTGCATTACCACCTCTGAAAGCGAGGTGAGGGATTCTTTTAACTGAGTTATGGAACTTTCTAATGCCCGGAGGTCAACATCTACAGCTTGCCTTAAGGCATCATAATAGTGGGGTTGTTGGATGAGGGCTGTTGTACCCGTTCCTACCCCGGCTGCCATTCCTAGTCCTAGGAGTACAGCCAGGGTGAGTGTTATGGGTTCCCTCTTAAACCTTCCTCTGCCCTCATATTCATCTAGAAAGGATGAATCTGAATGATAAATGAGTCTGGGGACCAGCTGAACTAACACACAAAAATCGGTTGAAGCTTTAAGGACCTCTAAAGAAATGCAGGGGGTCAATCCTGTGTTACATGCCCACCATCCATCCGGAGGAGGGAGGAGATACCCTGAGCCCTGTGGGAGGCTTAAATTGGCACAAAGATGTCGGTGGGACGAGGGGGGCGTTCCTACACATGTACCGTTTCCTAATACTGAGGCCAGGGTCAATTTACTATTTCCTTCTTGTTTCCATCGACATTGATCTGGAGTGTTAACATTATTATAATTAGAATTATATCCTATAGCATCATAATAAGGGGGAGGAGCAGCATAGCAAAGCCAACATGATTTGGTAGCCTCCGGGTTTGTGGCATTTAAAACCTCAAAAGCCGCCTGGACCAATGAGAGCATTCGGTCCCGGGGGGTCTTGGGCTTGATTGTTATTCCTTTTGGCTCAGAAGTTTGGTTTCTTATCTCTGGTAACGCTGTGGGAGGGACCAAAGGTAGCAAAGAGTGCCCTATCTCAGGGTTGGGGCTTATAGGAACTGGAGTAGGGGTTTCAATTTTTAGTTTGATGGTCATTAGTAATCCATCATTATATCCTTCTTTATAAAACCTGATTCCCCATGAATGGCCATTTATCCAGTTTTTATCCTTTTTTCCTGGTTTACTAAAAGAGATCTTAAGGGGATGGCACCATTTAGTACATTCAGGCCTATAAGTTAAGGGGTTGGTTGGGTGTGTATAATTGGCTGTCACCTTAATAAAGTCCCAGCCAGAGGTGGGCTTCCAATAGGTGTCTCCTGTGGTTTCACACCCCCAGCTTTTACAATAAAAATGTTCCTTTCCCCCACATTGATAATTTAGGGACCTATGGCGATGAAATCCCGGGCATACATAAAAGGTAGGGTTGCTAAGTTTCTGTCGCGTACCCGAGTTTTGGCAGCCGTATTGGCCGGCCCGACCGGGTATGGATGGGGCATTTTGACGATCATGGGAGTGTGCTGTGTCCCAATTGGGAGCTCCTATGGCTAATTTACAAACATCGGGGAAAAGGTCTGGCCACCAGGTCCAAGGAGCAGCAGTATGGCTAACAGACCATATTACATCTCCAGTTTGGGAAATTACCTGCCAGGTTAAATGCTGGGGCAGGTGAGGACTAAAATTACTCACAGTCAGTAGGGGTAACAGAGTTAAAGTTATAAATCTGATGATCGCAGAAGCTTGAGCTTGAGCGGGTTGCTGGTCTTTTGGGCTCGCCATTCCGATGTTGCAGATGCTGGTGCGGCCTTCACGTGTGAAGCGTGGATCCACGCAGCGATGCCGTCTACCTTTATAGCCGTGGGGGTGGTGAGCAGGACGATGTATGGTCCTTTCCACCGAGGCTCTAGAGTCTGGGTTCGGTGCCGACGGACGTACACGGAATCTCCGACTTGGAAGGGATGAGCCTCTGCTGGTGTTCCTGGTCGGTAAGCCTCTGCCAGCTGGGACCACACCTCCTTTTGGACCAACTGGAGTCCCAACAGCCTAGCACATAAGTCAGTGTTATTCTGGCAGTCAGGACTTAATTTCTCCCTTAGCGTAAAAAGAGGAGGTGGGGCCCCGTATAGTATTTCAAATGGAGTAAGATAATAGCGGGAGGGGGTATTTCTAGCCCGGAACAGGGCTAAGGGAAGGAGCACCGTCCAATCTGTACCGCCAGTCTCTATGGACAATTTAGTTAGGGTCTCTTTTAGAGTTCTATTCATTCTCTCTACCTGTCCTGAACTCTGGGGTCTATAGGCACAATGTAATTTCCAATCAGTCCCCAGGTATTTGGCCACACCCTGACTTACCTGGGCGACGAAGGCGGGACCATTATCTGATCCTATTACCTTTGGTGCCCCGAACCGGGGGAAAATTTCTTCTAAGATCTTTTTGGCCACCACAGTAGCTGTCTCCTTCTTCGTCGGGAAAGCTTCTACCCATCCTGAGAAGGTATCTATAAAAACTAGAAGATACCTGTTACCGTACCTTCCAGGGCATATTTCAGTGAAGTCGACCTCCCAATAGGCTCCTGGGCGGTCTCCTCTGAGCCTTTTTCCGACCTCAAGTTTTCCTTTATGGGAGTTTACCTGTTGGCATGGAATGCACTCTCGTGCAATCTGCTCAGCTATTTTGGTTAATCCAGAGGTATCATAACCTGTCTTATGTAATAGGGATACCATCTTCTTGGTTCCCAAGTGTGTCCATCTGTGAATCTGTTGTAGCATGGATTTTGCTTGTTGAGGAGATAATGTTCCTTTAGTTATGGCTGGGGTAATTGTTCCCCTATCATTTGGTTTCCCAGGACTCTCATCTGATAGTTCTAGTATGATTTCCCGTAGAGCCACTTCTCGTGCCACCCTATCTGCCATGTTGTTGCCTCTTGTCACCGGGGTATTGTCCTTCTGGTGTCCGGGGCAATGAATGATGCTGACTTTAGTGGGGAGCATGAGGGCAGCTAGCAGTGCCACTATTTCTTCTTTGTTTTTAATTTCTTTGCCCGCCGAGGTGAGCAACCCTCTTTGTTGGTAAATGGCCCCATGGACATGGGCGGTAGCAAATGCGTACCTACTGTCCGTATAGATGTTTACCTTTTTGTTTTCTGCTAGTTCCAATGCTCTAGTCATGGCGATTAGTTCAGCCCGTTGGGCCGATGTCCCTTGTGGTAATGTGGCTGCCCAGATGACCTCTTTCCCGTCTACCACGGCAGCTCCCGCCCGACACTTACCTTCCTCTAGGAAACTGCTTCCGTCAGTAAACCAGGTAACGTCGGCGTTGGGGAGGGGCTGATCCATCAAGTCTGGTCTGCTACGGTGTGCTGCAGCCAGTACTTCCTGACAATCATGGATGACGGTAGTGCTTTCCAGGTCAGGGTCGGGTAGCAAGGTGGCCGGGTTGAGTCCTGTGGCTGAGGTAAACTTAATACGATCTGAGTTTAACAGCAGGGCTTGGTAATGAGTCATCCTGGCATTTGTTAGCCATCTGTCGGGTGGCTGGCGAATTACATTTTCTAATGCATGGGGGGCTGTTATCGTTAGGTTCTGCCCCAAAGTCAGTTTGTCAGCATCTTTGACCAAAGCGGCCACCGCGGCGATTATTTTTAAACAGGCGGGCCATCCTGCTGCCACAGGATCCAATTTCTTTGATAGGTACGCAACCGGGCGATTCCAGGGGCCCAGTTTCTGAGTTAGTACTCCCTTTGCGATGCCTTTATTCTCGGCCACGTACAGATGAAAAGGCTTAGTAACATCTGGTAGCCCCAGAGCCGGGGCTGATAGTAGGGCTCGTTTAATTCGGTCAAAAGCCCGTTGTTCTTTATCACCCCAAGCAAAAGGGATGCCATTTTTGGTCAGGGGATATAAAGGGGCTGCTAATTCAGCAAACCCCGGAATCCATAGCCTACAAAATCCGGCCGTCCCCAAAAATTCCCTAACTTGTTTGGGACTCTTGGGGGCCGGTATCCGGGCAACAGTGTCTTTCCTGCTTTCCGAAAGCCATCTCTGTCCTCCTTTTAACAAGTACCCCAGGTAACTAACCTGTCGTTGACATATTTGTGCTTTCTTTGCTGAAGCCCGATATCCCAATGTTCCCAGTTCTGTTAACAGCCTCTCGGTTCCCTTGATGCAGTCTTCTTGGGTTTCAGCAGCTAAAAGAATATCATCGACATATTGAAGTAGAGTTACCTGGGGATTGGATTCTCTATAAGATGCCAAATCCTGGTGGAGAGCCTCATCAAAAATGGTGGGGGAGTTCTTGAATCCTTGTGGCAGGCGAGTCCATGTCAGCTGGCCTGACATCCCAGAGGCTGGATCCTTCCACTCGAAGGCAAAGTAAGGCTGACTGAGAGAAGAAAGTCTCAGGCAGAAGAAAGCATCTTTAAGATCCAAAACAGTGTACCAAGTGTGCTGAGGTGGAAGAGTACTTAAGAGATTGTAGGGGTTGGGTACCGTGGGGTGGAGGTCCATCACCCGCTTATTTACCTCTCGTAGGTCTTGTACCGGTCGGTAATTATTAGTTCCTGGCTTTTTAACTGGCAAAAGAGGGGTATTCCATGCAGATTGGCACCTTACCAGGATCCCTAATTCCAGTAACCTTTGTATTTGAGGACGGATGCCATCTCGGGCTTCTTTACTCATGGGGTATTGGCGGACCGTTACTGGGGTGGCGGTTGTTTTAAGTTCTACCACCACAGGGGGCCGATATTTTGCCATTCCCATACCGGCAGTTTCTGCCCAAGCCTGTGGAAACCTAGTCATCCAATCCTGCATGTCAGCTTGTGGAGGCGAGGGTGTTTCATATATCCTGTGTTCATCTTCCAGTTTCATGGTCAAGATTTGGAGTAATCTCCCTTGGTTGTCAGTTATGGTGGGCCCTTCTGGTTGAAAGTGGATTTGGGCCCCCACCTTAGAGAGTAAGTCTCTACCTAGCAGAGGGTATGGGCACTCAGGTATGACCAAGAATGAGTGGGTTACTCGTCCCACCCCAAGATCTACTGTCCTTCGGGTGGTCCATGAGTACTGCTTATTTCCAGTGGCCCCCTGGACCCATGACCTTTTAGTTGAAAGGGGGCCCTTTGAATGAAGGAGGACTGAGTGCTGGGCTCCGGTGTCCACCAAGAACTGGACGGGTTCCCCCTCCACTTTAAGAGTTACCCTGGCCTGGGGAGAGGGTCCGAGCCCTGACTTCCCTAATCTTCCTCTTCCAATGTTAAGATTTTATCTCTGGTTGGCCTTCCCCCGTTCCTTTTTTTAGGGCATTCTCTTGCCCAAGGACCTTTTTCTTTACAGTAGGCACATTGGTCCTTGTCTAATGGCCGCCTTCTATCCGTTGTTCGCCCTTCCTGTCTATTTCTGTCTCTACTGTTTCCTCCTCTGACTACAGTGGCCAGTATCTTACTCAAATGTCTTTCTTGCCTCTTATCTCGTCTTACCTCACGAGCCTCTTGTTCCTTCTGCTTTCTTTCTTCCCTTTCTTCCTCTGTCTCCCTCTTATTATATACCTTATCTGCCTCTTTTACTAAGTCCTGAAGGGAGAAACCTTGTAGGCCATCCAGCCTTTGTAACTTCTTTCTAATATCAGGGGCCGCCTGGTCAATAAAGGCCATTGCTATGGTGGCCTTATGTTCCTCAGAGGTTGGATCATAAGGAGTGAATCGTCTAAAAGCCTCCATTAAGCGTTCTAGGAACACGGTTGGCGATTCCTGGGGCCCCTGAGTTACCTCTCTTACCTTAGCCAAATTCGTGGGGCGCCTGGCCGCTCCATGGAGACCCGCCACCAGAGCCTGGCGATACATTTTCAGGTGCTCCTTACCTTCCAGGGTATTAAAGTCCCAATTCGGCCTGACGAGTGGAAAACCGGCATCAATCTCATTAGGCAACTGGGTAGGTTGTCCATTGGCGCCTAACACATTCTTTCTAGCCTCCAGGAGAACCCGTTGCCTCTCCTCAGTTGTGAGGAGAGTCTGGAGGAGCTGTTGACAATCATCCCAGGTGGGTTGGTGGGAGAAGACAAGAGACTCTATTAGAGCAGTAAGAGCCTGTGGGTTTTCAGAGAAAGTAGGGTTATGCATCTTCCAATTATAAAGATCTGCGGAGGAAAAGGGCCAGTATTGAAGGGGCCTATTCCCGTGGTTATCGGGGGGGCCATATTCTCTAAGGGGTAAAGCAGTAGAATCCGGGGAAACAGCCCTCCGGCTTCTGGTGCCCGCCGAGGGACCCCCCCTTTCCGCCATAACAGGTGGCCCTACTGGTGTGGAGGGTTGTGAAGCTGGGGGTCCTAGGGGCGACATGGGATTTAGGGCCGGAGGATAAGGAGGTGGGGAATCTAGAAGAAGCAAATCAGACTGCAGGTCAGGATATATCGCCTTTGGCGGGTCCGGGGCAGCAGATGACTTTTCCGTGTCTGGGGTTTTCTTCAGGGCCAATATCTCCGATTGTGCTGGAGCGCATGCAGACGTGCCTGTTGAGGAAACAAAGGGCCGGACCCACGGAGGCGGGGAGAGAACTAGATCTTCCCAGACCAAGATATATGGTATCTGGTCTGGGTGTCCGTGGGGTCCTGTGTTAAAGACCCTAGACTTGACTAGCCCAACCTTATCTAACAAAAAAGATCCTTCGGGTGGCCACCCTGTCTGAAATGTAGGCCACTCAGAGGTACACAGCGTTTGCCATTTTCCTTTCCTTACTTCTACCGAAAGGTTGTGGGCCCTAGCCCTAACTTCGGTCCAGTGGCTTAGGGTAAGAGAAAGAGGAGTCGTCATAGTTTGTCCCATTGTCGTCCGTCAAAAGAAAGATAATAGTACAGAAAAACAATAAAATTTCAAAAGACACACATTGATATTGCCGCCGCGAACTTAAACCCGAAACCAACTCAAATTCAGATGGCAGCTTATATAACCTGCCAGAACCAGCCGCCGCGAACTTAAACCCGAAACCAACTCAAATTCAGATGGCAGCTTATATAACCTGCCAGAACCAGATGAAGGGGAGACAAAATTTGTTTCTCCTTCCAGATGGACCACCAGGGCGTCCCCCGGGGCCCGTGGACACCAGCTTTCGGCACGTCTGCCTAGCCAGGAGTCCAATACAGATTCCACAGCAAGCCGGTTCACACGGCTTTTTCCTAATGGCGGCTAGCAACAAACAAACGACAAACAAACAGACAATTGGGCTCGAGCCTACCTGATACCTCCGACTCCCGATGTTCTTGTGACCCGGGGGCGAGTGGGGATCCCGGACGAGCCCCCAAATGTTAGACCCAAGCGGTCTACGAGGGATTCCAACTCGCCCAAGAACCGCCAAGAGTCGAGAGCCGTTGCAACACGCAAGAGGTTTATTAGGAGCCGATGCACCGGGGTTCCCTGAACCTCACGCAGGAGGCCGATGGGGAACCCCTAAAAGCGGAATCACATACTTTTTATAGGTTTATTTATTCATAGGGCGGGTATATTCTCACAATGATTGGGTAAATGTGGTGACTTTTGAATTCATTGGCTTAGGAACTTTTGTCCCACCTTCTGGCCGTTATAGTTGTCTGTTCATTGTGGCGGTTAGGGCGTATACCTGTTACGGGCAACTGGAAAATTACCCGCTGTCTGGCAAGTCCCCGTCAACTGAAAAACTCCAAGAATTGGTTTCGATAGGGAGAAGGAGTGGCGCACGATAGGGAGAAGAATTGGTTTCGATAGGGAGAAGGAGTGGCGCACGATAGGGAGAAGAATTGGTTTACGGGAACAAGTGAGGGGGTGGAAAGTCCCTAACGGCCCCACAGCAGTATTACTGAATGTTGAGGATGATGGGCAAGTGAGAAGAATGGAGTGAAACATGGCCATAAGAGAAGCAGTCCAAGCAGTCAGGGGGGCTCTGTCAGGTCCTCCTGATTTGGGGGATCAGTGGGCACTTCTGGTGTTCCAATGACTAGTCGTTCACCTTTGCCCCACTATTTTCTAAAAGGGGCCCAAATTCTCTTGAAAGGACAGCTAAGACGTAATAAACGCTGACGCTTTCCCCTTCAGTAAAATTTCACGAGGACAGTAGCTTTAGGAGCCAAACCAAGCATCCAGTTTGACTCCAATAATTATAGCGTTTGAATTCCAGAGGGATCCAGAGCTGAACTTCTGCTGGGGAAAAAGATGTTGGCTCTCAGGAAGGCACTTGTGTGATATTGGAAGCAGTCCGATTCCTTTTGAATTTAAGTTATGTGGTGTGTTTGTATGTGCCCACCTCTTATGCTTTATGAATGTGTTATTTAACCAACAGATTTACGTATTTTCTCCACTGGCTAAAGCTGTTTTTGTTTTGTGGGCCCCAAGCCCTTTGTGCTTCTATTTGGAAGTGCATTACTGACATTTACAAACTCCCACAGAGGACTCAGTCAGTTACCACCATAGATGCCCATTGTTCCAAGAGAGCTGACCTTTACCCCTAGGCATCAATTAAAATCTATTGCTTCTTACCCCTGCCTGTGCTTGCTGTAATTCTGGCTCAGTGCCTGGTATGACTGGTGGGACACATTCTTCTTAGTCCTTAGTCGTGATATTGTTTTTCTTACATAAGAGAGTGACCTGCGAATGGAAACTGTATGTTTTCTCTGGAAGAAAAAGAGGCAGACCACAAGAGTTGACAAGTTTTCAGTTCAGTCACCTTTTGTGTCAACACAAATGAAGACCCTAAATAAATAATTAGGCAAAAATGCGGACATTGCCTGTAGGTTTATCCCAGATCCACATATCAGCAGACCTGCCAGTTACTTCAGGATGGTGATCTGTTGCTAACTGCAGGGCCGTTCTGCCCTAGGTATAGCTGGCCTGCTCCATGGCAGGCTGACAGAGAGACTGAAGCCCCAGAGAGCAGAAGTCAGGCACGGAGCCCTCTGCATGTCAAATTAAGTGTTACTAGCACACTGCTAGGATGGTAGCATTTTAGGTAACATTAAATTCCTTTCTTTAATGGAGTGTGAGATCAGGGCATTCAGAGCCAGTAGTAGTTTGTCTGAGATCACAGATGTTCATCATCATAAGATTGGTAACTCTGGCCGACCAGTAGCCTTAAAACATTCTTATTTGGGGAAATGAACTCGATGATGTGTTCTGAGGTGTAACATCTCCTTTGTAATTCTTTCCACTCTTTTTTTTTTCATCTTTGTATCTAACGTGACTTTTTTAAAATAAATTTTATTAGAGTGCAGTTGATTTACAATGTTGTGTTAGTCTCAGGTGTACAGCAAAGTGAATCAGTTATACATATACATATATCCACTCTTTTTTAGATTCTTTTCAGTCTTGACTTCTATTTCCCCCATCTTCTATTGTGACAGAGGTACGATGCTGCTGACATTTTAATGAGATTTGAAGCCAAATTCTACCAACCCAGTTATTTTGGTAGAAATGGCCGTCTGTAAACACAGTGACTCAGGAACAAGTCTCTATACTCACATCGAGACAAGAAGTCCCCATTTGCTAAAAGTGAATGGAGCTTGAAATTTGCCTTTCCCTGCTTAGTTTAAAATTCCAGATCTAAGCAGGTTGAAGTTGGACAGAAAGCACCATCCTCTTCTTGTAGAAATAGCCTCTTCCTCCCACCTTCTCCCTGCACCATTAGTGAGAACAACCAGACGGAGATAATGCAATTAATTCTTTGATCTGCAGAGAGAACGGTTCCTGCAGTTTTATTAGCCTCCCCCATTTCCCCGTCTTTACTAGTTGAAATTTTATAGACGCATGAAGATTATACTTGTATGAGGGCTTAAAATTTCCCAGGAGCCACAACGCTTCGTTCTTCCCCACCCCACAGGTCTTTGTAGAGCCTGAGAGTGTAGCGCGGTGAGTGGGAATCACCTGGCTACCTGGAGGTCCATGTCAGCATCCCATTTCCCAGCAACCAATGGGAACTGGTTAAGCTCATATGATAAAGCCCAGAAGATTATCCAACCCAAACCATTTGGCTCCATTTATTACAAATACAAAGATTCGCCCGTGGTTCATTATGTTCCTCCCATACAAACCCAACTCAGGGGAATTACAAAGAACTCGGAAATAAATATGTGGGAGAGAGCAGTGTGGAAACTGGGTATTACCTGGCTACAACTGCTTAGTCTGTTTCTTCTTCTTCCCATCCCTTCTTCTCTCCCTCCTTCCTTTCTTCCCTTCTTTCCTTCCATCTTTCTTTCCTTCCTTCCCTCCCAAAGCTCATTTATATGAAAGAGGGAGTAACGAGACCACCTTATATATTTAAAACAGAACGTGTTTTCAAAATGTTTACATAAATGTGTGTGTGTGTGTATGTGTGTAATCATCTCATCCTTACAAAACTCTGTAAAGTGGGTAGGAGAGTTTGTGGTATTTTCTACCTGAGACCTAGTTAGTGGCTAGTGATCTTTAACTAGAAGCCAGTCTGCATATCGGGTCTATGTTTCTTCTCTCTTAGTTTACCGTTTTTCAGACATTGCTCCAATTTTCTTGTCTGGGAGGGTTCCTTTTTACTAGTGTTCTTGAGGCTAAGTGCTGATTCCTCTATAGACCTTAAATAAATGTCATGTTTTAAGTATGAATTATATAATCTCAGATAAAAGGTAAAGCGCAGAGAAGATGTAGAGGCACACCACATGTCACATTTTAAGTCCGCTTGTATAAGATCATCCAGCCTCCTGCTTATCGTTTCTTGATAACAGCCTTGACAACTTTACAGGATAAGCCTGGTGTCTTTAAAAATCTGAAAAAGATTCCATATAGAGAGTCCCAAGGAAACCTCATTTTATTTTATTTTATTTATTTATTTTTTGCGGTATGCGGGCCTCTCACTGTTGTGGCCTCTCCTGTTGCGGAGCACAGGCTCCGGACGCGCAGGCTCAGCGGCCATGGCTCACGGGCCCAGCCGCGCCGCGGCATGTGGGATCTTCCCAGACCGGGGCACGAACCCGCGTCCCCTGCATCGGCAGGTGGACCCCCAACCACCACGCCACCGGGGAAGCCCGGAAACCTCATTTTAACTCCAGGTTCCAGTACTGGATCCCAGGAAGAACTCAGTCAATACTTGCTAAAAAAAAATAATAATAATTAATTAATTAATGGGTAAATGAATAAGTAAAAGGAAGTTCAGGAATATTTTTCTTCCTCAATATTTCTAAGATTAGAGCTGCCAACAATAATTAGGATAGATTTGCTGTGGCAGGAGGATGGGCAGTGACCCTCATAGTACTTTCCACCTTTGTCATCACATTCCTATAACGGACACTATCCCTCACCCGGGCTCTGAGCTTCCCTGGGGACCCAGTAGGCCATCTGTATTTACTCACAGTATGTATTTGAATACTCTGGGTTGTTATTTTCCACTAAAGGGAACGCAGATCAGAAATACACCTATCCCTGGGATTTCCCTGGTGGCACAGTGGTTAAGAATCCGCCTGCCAATGCAGGGAACACGGGTTCAAGCCCTGGTCCGGGAAGATCCCACATGCCGCGGAGCAACTAAGCCTGTGCGCCATAACTACTAAGCCTGTGCGCCACAACTACTGAGCCTGCACACCACAAGGAAGAGTAGCCCACACTCACTGCAACTAGAGAGAGCCCACACGCAGCAACGAAGACCCAGCGCAGCTAAAAATAAATAAGTGTATATAAAAAAAAGAAATACACCTATCCCACCATCACACCTGTGACCAGTGACAGGGAGAACAAGATAATCGTCCAATGTTTGGTACAGGACCTGCTTAGAGGTAGATTCTGTTGTCCTGAGCGATGCTCCTTGGAGAAATCACCACTGAGAAATTGTCCTCCTGTCACTGCATGTACACGCTGTCATGGGTGTGTTCTTCCCCTTGCACAGCTTTATTCATGAGCTCTGATTAGACCTTGTGACTCCATCATTGCCTTTCATCTTAGAGATACTGTACCATCACTGAATCTCTAGACACCCACTTTTTCTGCAGGAGCCACTGCTTCCTCTCAATTTCTTAGAAAAGAGATCCTTTTCTTCCAAGCAATTTCCTCTGTAGCATCAGTGGAAAAATATTATTTATTCTTCTAAGACTGGACACATGGGCCCTCATGAATAAACTTCTTGCACCCCTCCCGAATTTTTTCTTTCTACATCAAATGTATAAAGGAAATAATTAAAACTATGAGAGAGAGAGATTTAAAAGGATGTATTAGAAAGGACATTGTTTAAATTAGACCTAAATTAGAATGAGAAACCTCCCTTAAGCCTCTTAAGTGGTGTCTGAAGTAACCCAGACTCACACTTTTCAAAGAAGTAGTAGAACAACAATGGTTCATGCTTCTCAAGTCAGTGATTGTAATAAACTGTAAGCTGTAAGATATACATATGTGAAATGTACTAAGAACATTTTCATGCATGATGATAGCTGATGCAGAAAGGAAACAAAACAAAACTCTGAAATCAGGGTAAGTACCATAAATGCCATTTTAATGTTGAGAAAACTAAGGCTCAGAGAGGGGGTTGTCCAGTTAGTGTAGCTGGTACATGTGCGAGGACTCGGCAACATGGAAGTTTTCCTAAGCTTCTTGGTTAACATTCACCTTCCCTACCTATTAACTAAAGAGTATAATCTCCCTACGGCCACAGTTATTTCTTCTAATGGTGTATGTGAGATACTCACTTCTGCTCAATGAAGCAAGCAGTAAGAGTGACTCTGTTTTTTAGCCATTTATAGAAGAGTGCTGTAACTTGAATGTTCTGATATATTTGGATTTCTCTCTATATATGAAAGTACTTAAGGATATATCCACCTGCCTTTCAGAGATTCGTGGAATGAAGTGACCAAATTAGTACTGAGGCTCCTAAACCTTGGCATATGTAAGAATCATCTAGAGAGTTTGTAAAAATGTAGATTCTGAGGGTCTGTTTCTCAGAAAATCTGGGTCAGAAGCTCTGAGAATCTTCATTTTAACAAGCAGGTACCACCTCCCCATCCCCCCATAATTCTGTTGCATATGGACCTAGGACCACACTTTACTGAACAAGAGATGAGCTGTCCTAATAGTAAGGTATCATTTTTCCAGGAATCTCTTGGTTTCATTTTTCTTTATAAAAAGAAGTAGATAAAACTCTTGGTGTTGGTGGCAGAGTATAAAATACGTGTTATGTGTTTGGAGCCAGCTGCCCTCTACTGGACAATGGAAAATTTGATGTGAAATTAGACTGTTTCTCTCCATTTGTACCTTTGACATTAAAACTGTGTTCATTATTCCCCTCTCAGAAAGACAGCTGTGTTATGCATTTGACCACTGGATGGGATAAAGGTCCAGAACACGCAGACACATTCAGGGCATCTTTGAGATTTAAGAAAGTGGTGAAGCCCAGTCTTTAGGAGTGGATTAGGAAAGCATGAGGCGCAGGCTGCATGGTGCCCTCTACTCTTCCGCCTGGGAATGAAGGAGGGGCTAGAACAAATAATTCCGAGAGCTGCTTCCTAGCCATGTAACTTTGCAGAGGTGTGGGAGGCTGCTTTTACAGTGTTTTCAAAGATATTTGATAAACTCAGGGAGGGGGGCTTCTTGAAATTTTATTTTTTGAGAGTTCTACTCCGTTATTCCAGGGTTCTAGTTTCATTCCTTTGCACAGCAAGTAGCTCTGTCTTGGCATGAAACGCAGGCAGCCCACACAGGCCTATTAGATACAAATTGCTATTCAAAGATCCCATGAGAGAGGAACATGAAAAAAAAATGCAGGTGTTTTTTGAAAAACAGATTTGGAAATAAATTCTAACGTGTCAGGATCTGCAAGATGAGCGGAGAGAGGAGTTATCACTGCTTTGAGGCTGGACCAAGGAAAGGGTAATTTTAAGGACCTTCCAAAAGAAAGAAGGATGGTAGTGAACATTGAGACCTCCCCTTCCACGCCCACAAACTCTAGATAAGTGAAATTTTAAAAAAACAAGAGGAGAAAATGACTCCTGTTTGGAATGAGACAGACATGAATGCACAGAGAGGGTTCTTTCACTTTCATCCAGGGCCAGGTGCTCAGATCTACCTACCAGATTCTGGAGATTTTGTTTACAGTGAAGGAGAGTTATGAACGCTATAAAATGAGTGGGAAAATAAATGGATTGGATACCACCAGCTGCTCCTTTTCTAGCCCCTTCCTTTGTACTCAACAACTCAGCCTTCTTCTGTCCCAGCATCGCCAAAGTGTGGCTGTCACTCATCTCCATTTTGTGGTTTGGCTGTCATGTCTTTCAAATTCCTGCAGTGACAAGTGGAATTGAACAGGGTTGGCCGGGGGATCCTGGCAAGAGAAGAGAGCCTTCCTGGGAGACCAGTGCAGAGCCAATCCTGCTGTATTCTCAAAAGGGCACCCTGGCTGCAGAGCCTCTCAGCCAAGAGAAGAGTAAGTTCTTCCATCCCTGGCACCTTCTGTCCCTGTGCCAAGGCCAAAGTCAGGCTTCATTTCTGATGTCCAGGAACTTGCCTTTTAGTCTGGGACGTTTTTTCTTTTGTTTTTATGGGGGGTTTTTGTTTTTGACTAAATAGCCCCTCCCTCAAAGAAAAAAAAAAGAAAGAAAGGAAGGAAGAAAGTGTGCCTCGGCTAGAAGAAAAACATGTAAAGAAGGAATCTGAGTCTGATGACTTGGCTCGAATCCCACATCTTGTTTTTGTTACAACTGGCAGTAAAATGGACGACTGCTTCAGAACCTCTCAGCTTTTCTCTGAACAAGTTCAATATCCTTTTTATTTCCTTTTGCTCTTGTGGCTTAGCTCTGAAGTTTTGTAGGGAAACAAGAAGAAGCAGTGTGACTACTGTATGTGGCCGCAGGAAAGGGGGTGAAAACATCAGGGAGTGTTGTAGCTTTGTCCTCCCTGCATTTAGGTGAATGCTGAAGAGTTCTTGGTTAAGAGTGAGGCTCCAGAAGCAGCCAAACTTCACCCAAATCCCAGCCTCAGTGGCACTGGTGTGTGTGCTTGAGGATGTATTCCTCTATGCAGTGGGGAAGATAACATGGATGGGGGGTGTGGTGAACACGAAATGAACACTGTACACCTGAAACTAATATAATATTATAAATCAACTATACTTCAATAAAAAGGAAACAACACACACAAAGCACATGGTGAATAGCCTTGAGTACTATGTGTTAGACACAAATTTTCTTTCAAGGTACCAGGTTTTTGCCTTTTGTGAACTCAGAATCTATTGGACATTTCGATTCTGATGTGCCCTTTGTGGGCAAACTCAAAGAACAATTGCAAAATAAGAGATTCTTTTTCCCCCTATGGGAGATCATCTATACCTGCTGTTGCAGGGAGCTTTTGCTGCAAGGGGCAGATGGTCCTATTTTAGGCAAGTATGAGTAGCGGGACCAGTCTTGGAGAGAGTGAAGCCCAGAGGGGTTTGAGCCATTTGTTCTGAGATGCATAGCAGGTGGTTTTATTTCAGAACCAGTAGTAGAATCCCAAACATTTTATTCCATCTGGAAAATGGAGAAAGTATTCATTCTCCTGCCTCTTAGGATTATTAAGAGAAAAATGTAACCATATATGAAAAGATATTATATTGATTTGAAAAATCAGGTTCAGGTATACAAGATCAATGTTTTTATAGTTATTTCCAAGACAACTTTTTGGAAAAATGTGACCATGGGGAAGGAGGGTGTGCTTTATATGGAAGAGGCATTCGTTGAGGTATGGACAAACGAATGTGTATGGGGGAAAAGAAGAAGTAGGAAGCAGATTTCTGAAGGATTACACCTTTCAGTCATTTTTTGGGGGAGGTGGGGGCTTGGTTTTTGCAAAATTATAAAAGGAAAGTGCCACCTACAGTGCAGAGGGAATTTCAGAAAGAAAACAAAGATCCCTAACTAGGATGAAGACAGCAGAGTTTTCTGATTTTAATTACTACCCTCTTTATCAAAAGGCATCATTCATCACTTGGCCTTAAATATACTCTTCTCTGATGTACACGTAAAGCCACACAGTTTTAGGTACCAGTATTTCTTCATCTGTGAGTAGGGATAATGGCACGCGTCCTGTTAGCTCATTGTATGGTGGCGAGGACCAGGAAATCACAAACACAAAGGGATGCCTATTTTTTGAGCTGAATTACATATTCTAAAGCTGCATTAACACCATGATGAGGAAACTTGAGAGAGTGTGTGATTAATTCCTACAGGACAGGCTTTTGAAGGACTCTTTGAAAGAGAAAAGTTTGGAGCTGGATGTTGGAAAATGGGAAGGCTTCAAGAATGCTTTGACATTGTAAGCTAATGGGGGAATCATTGCTGACGGCAGAGGAGGCTGTGGTGACTGGGCTCACTGTGCGTATTCTGCAAATGACTTAGCTCCAGAAACTCTGTTTTAACCCCAAAGTAGTTGGAGCTCAGCAGCCTGTATCTTCCCGGCAAAAGAACCCAAGAAGACGGCATGGGAAAAGGCTTTTGTCACAAGCTGCCTGGTGGAATTCAGTTGCTTGGGATGGAATCTGGCCAGGGCAAGTGCTGCTAATATCACTACCCTGGCAGAAAGTTTCCAGGGAAGCTTTATGCCTTTGCAGGGTCAGGACCTCCTTTTACGTCTCAGTGAAAAGCCTGCAAAACCACAGCCAGAAGTCAGCAGTGGAGAGAAACCACTCTTCTTGTTGAGATCTGCAAACTCAACATCTGAGCCCAGAGGGGAAGGGCAGGCAATAGGACCTTAGGGCTTTTGAGGTAGAGATGGACCGGAGTCCCAGTGCTTAGTCGGTGAAACAGTTTAGTATATCATCATGCCTTAAGTGTCATTCAAACAGAAGTTTACATTTTCAAAAGGGCCAGCTCCTTATTCAACGTTGTGGTTTGGTCTCTATCCAGACACAAACGTTAGTAGGAGAAAGTTTTTTGTTTTGTTTTGTTTTTAATATATATCCAGCCCTGCATCCTCCTAACTGATGGAATCCCTGTCTCCCTTGCCTTTTTCTTTCCTTCCTTCTTTTTCCAAAGCACATGGTCATGTTAGCAAAAAACCTCTGATAGTGTCATTGACCTACATTACAGTACAAGCTAAGCAGCTACAGAAGTAATCAAAAGATGAGAAAAAAAGGGAAAGCTTGTTGGGTTCCCCTGAGTTAATCTCATTGTGCTCAATTTCCAAGAGAAGGATGGTAAACATATGTGCTTTTCTCCCATGCCTTTATTGATATTCTGTTCAGGACTGTGAAAATTAAAATACAGTGTCTCAGTTCCACTTATAGCATGATACTAAGTGAGTGGGACAGGATGTTGAAAACAGCCAAGCAATTATGCATTTGTCATGGGTAATAGGGAAGTTGGAGTTTCCTTCTTTATTTAAAAGGCTTCCTCTCCCATCATATGGGTTCTTGTCCCACAGGACTTTGCTTGCTGTATAATTTGTAGTTTCACTCTTGTTCTGAATACCCAAGTGTAGAGGTGGCTCCATCAAACCCTGTTTTCTCTATTTCCTGTAGATTATTGTGATATGCAAAATATATATTGTACTAATAAAATAAAATGAAAACTAATAAATGCCATACCCAAATGCCACATGGGCATATAAATCAGTTCTCTGATGGCGCGATTCACTGTTGGGAACTCTGAATGACAAACCAGTCAGCAGGCTGGATGGCCTTGGGCAACTTGTCTAATCTTCCTGGCATGTGGGAATAAAATAGCCTCATAGGATTTTTTTTTTTTTAATGAGTTAAATGGATAGTAACCTTAAGATCTCATGTAAATGCCATGGAGTCTTTACTAATTAACATACTCTAGTTTCTTTGATGCCTACTGCAATCTGCTCTCTTTACCTGACCTTTACTTTGTAACACTAAGTAGTAATTTGCAGCTGCTGGCTTTCTGCATGGAGGCCCTGAAGGTAATAGATTCCAAGATCTATAACCTCTTCAAGGAGTAAATTAATCCTTTAAAATCTCCACAGTTAGTTTCTTAGCATCCTTATCAGGCTTTCTGATACTTGTTGGATAACATACTTTAATCTAACCAATTGATTTGTTATCTCTAAACACCATTTTCATCTAATTTGCAGCTCTGATGTCCATTAGCAAGTGGTTACAGTGAGTGAACTTAAAAGCTGTATGTTGAGATAAAATGCCTTTTCGGGTCCTTTGGAAGCCCTGGGAGTGATAAATCTGTAGTGTGTAGGAAGGCTTAAAAGGTCATGACAAAAAAAAAAAAAACACAAAAAAAACCAAACAAACAAACAAAAAAGACACACACACAAAAAAAAGGTCATGACAACTGGATCCTAAGGTTGATACAAATGGTTCTGCAGTTCGATTTCTCATATTTATAGTTTGCACGTAATCTTAGGGCATCAGTGAAAGGTCATTCTGGAAATACGAAATAACCAGGAACTAGTTTGCAAAAGTAGATATAAATGAATACCCTTTTCTTAGAGCACTTATACCCCATATAATGGGTTATCTATCTTTAGAAATAGTGGTATTTTTTCCCAGAATATCTGCTTTAATTCTGAGTGTACTTCTGTGTTGTGGGGTTGCTGCAATATGGTGTGTTCATTAAGAGATCCACATATTTCAATGTTGTTTCGTAGGTGCACCATGCTAGGAGATTTTAGTGCTCTATTTAAGTGAATTTTCTAGATAACCGAAGCTTATCTTTAGCAGACAATAGTGTCTTCCCTCCTTTTATTTTACTTCAAAAGATTTCAAAATTATATCTTCACTTTCCTTAAACAAAGTATTCTATGTTTGTTATTTCCTTTATTATGTGAAGTTTAAATGTCATTATTCTTTGCACTGGTTGTGGTATATCAGTGATATCTATCTTCTTTACTTTATTGATTGAATTAATTAAAAAAAATGTATTGTCGGTAACCTGCTTTTCTTGCTTCTGCTTATCACATAGAAGAATTTGTCCTTGGATAAATACTTTCTCAAAGCTACATTCTTAAGGTTTTCATGTTGCTGCTTTAGAAGGAATTTCAAATCTGAAACAGGAAAAAAAGGAAAGTTTTATAAAGACTTAAATTGAAATAATTATATTTTGATTAGGCATTATTAAAGTGAAGAACTCTCTGAACTAGTGCATTTCATACTAACCTGTAGCATCTCTCTGAGAAAGAGGCTCATTCTTTCTAACTGCTATTAATTTTCGCTGCCTGGCTTCCAATTCCCATCCTGTAATACTTTCAGATGGTGGCATTTGCTTATCACTAACGCGTCACCCTGAAACTCCAGCTTGATTCTCTCACACTTCTAGGATGCAGCTTTGCTGGAGTGATAGCTATATTTGAAGTTCTGTATAGGCTCTTCAGAGTAGAGTCACCCAGTGTATCTGAAGCAGAGAAGAAATGGGAACCTTCTGAGTGAAAAACAAAAAGAACCAGGAACCATCTTCTGCACCTGCTTCCATCCTCCCTTTCACCTCCAGAATGGATGACAGAGCTCTACAGAAATGGACCCAGTTTCTATCAGTATGGCATTCCTAGGTTGAGTAAGAGCCTTCTGTTTAAGAAGGAACACGGCCCAGAGTCCCACCATATGCCTCCACTAATGACACTGGGCTGGATGACTTGACATGGTTCCCACTCTGGGATGGGGTTGTTAATGCCAGGCTTGGAAGGGCAACGTAAAATATAGCTGAAGAAGGGAGACACATCCTATCACGAGTTTTCAAATTGCTTACAGGCCACTCAACTTGTTTGTCAAGGTTTTATGGTCCGTGCCAAGCTTCTGGCTGTGTCACAGACAAGGCCATGCTCTTTAATTGATTACGCCATCACTTATCAACCATCTACTATATGTGAGGTAATAAGATGGGCAGGATATACCTTCTCCATAGTTGGCAATCTAGTAAAAAATGCATATTATATCATATAGTAAAAACTTAATTTCTAATTATGTCACACTGAAGGCAGGGTTCCCGAAATAAAAGCTCACGGAAAGAGAACTTGACCCAGATGTAAGGTAGGCAGAGGGTTAGGAAAGGCATTCCAAGGGAGGTGATATCTAAGCAGGATTAGGAAAACAAAGAGGGATCAGTTAACTCTTAGTGGAGGGGATAAGGAAATACATCTGCTTGAACAAACAGTGGTGACAAAGAGTATTCACGGGCTCGCAGACAGTTCCTGAGAGTCACTTAGAGTGTGGATGGGGAAATTGAGTTATGCGAGCCAGGAGTCAGGTCATGAAAGGTTTTGTGTACCATGGTAAAGAAGTTAAATAATGTGCTGAAAGGTACAGGATTACATTGGAAATTGTAGACAGAAGATGGGTATTGTCAGATATCCATTTTGGAGAGTCAGAGAGGGGCAGGAGTGCAGACAGGGCAAGGATTTAGCAGCATGAGACCAACCTCTGAAAGAGATGATACATTTCTATCCTCCAGGCAACTGACTTTGAGAGAAATCACATAGCAAATGGAAACACCGAGTCTGTATTATCTACCGTGGATGAGACAGGAAGAAGTACCTGTAATAGACTGGAATCAGGGAGTTGATTAAAGAATAGAAATCCAAGCATACTGAGATATGAAAATTTGAGATTTGGGGAAACCAGGAATAAAATTACCATTATATCCGCAAAGTCCTGGTGTAAAAGGCTCAGAGGCAGGTGGAGTGTTCACCCAGAAGAATTTCAAGAATTCCCTCATTCATCCATTGCCCGTCAGAGATACTGAGATGAAAACCCCTTTCCCACTGCTAAAAACTCTTTATACTTACTTAACATTTACTCAGAGACTTCTGTGGAAGGATTTGATTTTGGTGATTTAAACACAAAAGTCCTCTGAATCTGGGAATAGTGTTACCTGACCTTAGATTTCAGAAGGATTTCAGGGATATCTGAAGATGTTTTGCTCTCCTAGAATAGGGTTTTTAGGTCTGTGTGTGTAGCTAGTGTACTTTCCTTCATCTCTTGTCTCAGGTGACATCCAAGAAGCGTGCAGGCTGGATCCATGACATCACTGAACTAGACGTTTCTCCTTCTCAAGCATTGTTTCCAGATGTCCAAATTCCTAAACATGATCCCCTTGTCTGTTCTAAAAAACAACATTTCCCTATACATTTTCCCCCAGAGCATGAGATTATTTCCGTAAACACAGCTGTTAATTATGTACCCGAACAGCGACCAATGTGGCAACTTGCTGAATTAGTCCCTGGGCACACTGTCTCCTTTTTGGAATAAGAAGAGATTTCCTTTGATGCAGCAATTATAACAAGTACTTTTCCACTCTCTCTCTCCCATCAATTTGTTTGAATAACCTGCACCTTGCCCAACCTTCTCTTTCTAACGAAACCCCTTGTTCCTAAATGCCCTCATTTTTTGACACTATTCCCCACAAATTGGCCCCGTATCCTCCTCAAATTTAACCTGTAAGATACGCTGATTGTTAAATGGTTGCATGTCAGTTTCACTCACAGGAATCATTTGTACAGTAGATGTTTGGAGATTTTGATATGAAAAGTGTCCTTGTAGAAATCAACTGTAATAGGAAACTTTCTCCAGTAATTCTCTGCTTCAAGCCTAGATTGGTAGCCAGGGAGAAGATGCACAGTAATCGATCTCATTGTATCCCTCAACTGTTACAATTCCAACAGATACCGCATTCGGAACCTCTTTTATTAGTGCTTCATAACTTTCAGAGAATGTTCTACTCTTCCCACCTTATTCGCATCAATCAATAAACAATATACTAGCTGAAGAGAAGCCAAGATGTGTCATTGCGATAATGAGGCCTAAAGAGCTGATAGATGTTGGGCAGGAGATACTGAGCATTACCAGTACCCAGTATAGCTTGGATTCTAACAACCTTCAGCCATTGCTATCAAGAAGGCAGAATCTGGGCTTCCCTGGTGGCGCAGTGGTTGAGAGTCTGCCTGCCGATGCAGGGGACATGGGTTCGTGCCCCGGTCTGGGAAGATCCCACGTGCCGCGGACCGGCTGGGCCCGTGAGCCATGGCCTCTGAGCCTGCGCGTCCGGAGCCTGTGCTCTGCAATGGGAGAGGCCACAACAGTGAGAGGCCCGCGTACCGCAAAAAAAAAAAAAAAAAAAAACGAAGGCAGAATCTAATCGCTCAAACACACAAAGTATTGTGAGAGTGAAAGTCTGGCAGAAGACTTGTGTTTCTGCATGTGCATGCGTAGGTGAATGCTTATAGCCTGTTGTAATAAATACATTAAGAAGTGTAGATAGGTGGCCCAGTTTTGCATATTTCCCCACTACTCAATATTTTCCAAATAGATACATGCTCCTTTTATAATATAAAATATACTTCTTTGTAAAGGCATGGTGTTTACAGGAATGATAGTGTCTTCATAAATCTGTTTCATCAAGAATATGACTCTTATTCTAGACCCATGAGTTTTACCTCTTGGCATGTTGGTTAATTGTCTCCTTTTAAATCTGCAAGCAAGGTGATTTTGCTTTGGTGAGCAGAGGTCTGGGCCTAAGGTCTGTGTACAGGCCATCACGTGTGATCAGGTAAAAAGAGAGGTGACCCAGTCTTCCTAATCAGAAGGGACAAGATCATCCCCGAGTGAAGGATAGTTCTTTCCTTCCTGTGCCACCTGCTTTTACACCAGCATTTCCTGCATTTTTTTTTAAATTGTATAAAGTCAAGTTTTGCCGAGCACCTATTTCATTGCCTGCTTTTCTCTACAGACAGATCCTCCCTGAAGCCAGCTTACCTTATCTCCTCATACATTATATGACTGCCCAATCTGAAAATATGTTTTCTAACCCTGAACTTCAGTTTCTACTTCTACTTCTAACCTGTTTGGAATTTGTCTTTACTCTCAGGATGCTTACTTTCTATTTTAGAAGTTACAGCCTGTACTTAGTAAAGGAACTGACAATATAAGGCATTACGAGTCAGTGGCTTAGACATATATATCCCTCATGTGCCTGAGTGACTTGGAATTTGAATGTCCTCAATAAATGCTTATAAATTCAGCATAAGGCTGTATAGCATAAGGGGTGAAAGTGTTGACACTGGCCACTTATTATCTGTGTGATCTTGGGCTGGTCACTTAATCTCTCTGTGTCTCAGTATAATAATCTGTAAAATGGTAATACTAATAGTAGCTGACGGATAGAATTATAGCCTTACATGAGTTAATATGTGTAAAGTCCTTAGAACGGGTCCTAGCATATGGTAAGCGCTCTTAAATATGATGTTATGTGAATTAGTAAAAAATCAAAATTATAGTTTAATTATAAAGAACATATAGGAATTTAATTTAATGCGCTAAACAGTACTATTTAGAGACTTTCTCTCTCCCTTCTTCTTTCCTTTCTTCCCTACTCTCCTTCCTTCCTTATTTTTCTCTTTCCTTTTCTTTCTTTGTCCCGACTGCTCTCCTTAGAATTATGAACTGTGACACATATGTAATATAATCATATTTGGATATTTAGTGTTCATCTAAATACTTGATGAGTTAATTGATGGGTAAATTATCCTAAAATTTTTAAAAGTTATGTTTCTATCCATTTTACCACCAAATATTGATTAACAACTTACTATGTAGAAGACAGTAGAGGAAGATGAAAGATTCCATATCTGGTATCGATACTCCAATCTGGTAGAGGAGACAAACAAATAAACAATAAGAACAGCAGCAACAACACTGAGT
The DNA here is from genome assembly GCF_008692025.1 of Phocoena sinus. Lineage (NCBI taxonomy): Eukaryota > Metazoa > Chordata > Mammalia > Artiodactyla > Phocoenidae > Phocoena > Phocoena sinus. The sequence continues at coordinate 62,841,783 of NC_045778.1, read as the reverse complement.
AATTGGTTTGGGGAGATAGCATTTCACCCAGTGTGCTTTGGAAGGACAGAGGAAAGTCACCCTACCCAGCCTGCTGGGGCAGGGGAGACTTCCTGTTTCTTCACAGGATGGACCCATAACCTATTTACTTTTTGGCCCCTCAGTCTGTGGTGTTGGTGGTTAATTAGTGAACTACAACATGTAGACATGGTAACCCCTCATTTATGGTTTTGTTTACAATCCTAGAAATGTTCTAGAAGACAAGATATCAATACCAACCTTTAGGAAGTCTTGCATTCATATGCTGGCTTTATGTAAGTATTGTTTAGGGAATACTTATTTTCGAAATGATTCATGGAGGTGAACAGTTACTTCAATGGCATGTAAGTCCCACTTCTGCATTTAATTATTTAGTAATAGGCTGTCATTTCTTGCTTGAGAGATTGAAGCCATAGCTTAGAGCTGAAGTGCTAGAAGATACTACTCACTATAGGTCGATTACAGATGAGACAGCATATCTAGTTGCAATGGTGCATCAAAATCAGAAGCTCAGGGCTTCCCTGGTGGCGCAGTTGTTGAGAGTCCGCCTGCCGATGCAGGGGACACAGGTTCGTGCCCCGGTCCGGGAAGATCCCACATGCCGCGGAGCGGCTGGGCCCGTGAGCCACGGCCGCTGAGCCTGCGCGTCCAGAGCCTGTGCTCTGCAACGGGAGAGGCCACAACAGTGAGAGGCCCGCATACAGCAAAAAAAAAAAAAAAAAAAAAAAATCAGAAGCTCAGTCTGTCTAAGTTGCAGCAAAATAAGGCAGGCAGACAGTTCTGATTCCTTGTAATAGGGCCTGATTTATTCCTTAGGCCAGATGCTGTGTTTGTGGAAATGCATGTAATAGTTCTGCCTTCAGTCATAGAGGTCTTTGCCTGAATCTAAGGCTCCTAGGCTTCCTTGCAGGACGTGGAAGAATAAAGTGACAGAAGGCAGTTCCCCTTTCAGGACCTTTAAGAAATGGTACCTCATATTTCAAAGAAAATTAAAGTAAACTTTTTGTGTCAGATAGGTTTCCTTCTTGGCCAGTCTTTGCCTACTGTTCAATTATATACATAGTTTGTTTTTTGTTTTTGTTTTTGGAGTATTGTGTGCTTCATTTTAGTTTCTACATCCTTGTGCCACTCAGGGGATGTGCTGTTCCCTTCGTGTCCAGACTGCTCTCTCAGAGCCCCAGCCTGCAAAAGCCATCAACTAGGAGTGGCTGGCTGCATGGACTTGAAGGTGGTGACAGCACATTGGCCATCTATCTGGGGTTACAGAAGCTTAACAGAGATGATTCTGGATAATAGATTGATGTTTTACCCCAAGGGTGCTTAGGGGGGCTTTGTTTTGCATGTTTTTCAGTAGACCTGGTTTAAAAATTCATGGCTGCACCTGGTTGGTTGTTCCTGTCCTCTGTTTTTCAAATATTCTGGCACAGCCAAAAACCCTCCTCAGCAAGAGACTAAATTGGAAAAGGGTTATGTTCAGAGCTTAGAAGAAAAACTGCAGTTTTCAGGAAACTCGCCTAAGTATAGGTGCCATGAACTGAAAAGATGGGGTGTTTTTCAGGTCAAGACTTCTGAAAGTTAGCAGCATCGTGTAGCTTGCTTTTCAATTAGTCTTAAAGCAAAACACCCTTTAGCTCAGTGATATATTTGAAAAATGGAAATTTGGGTTGGATCCTATCGCCTACGAATTCCAAAATGCTCAGAGGTGTTTGGTGGACTAGATGCAGACAAAAAGAGCCAGAGAAACGTGGCACTGTTTTTCTCAGTAGATAATCTTACCGAATGTCTTAAAGATGATAGATCAGTGAGAAAAACAGTTGTTATTTGATCAGAGAAAGGTGCTATCTCTTCTATGTAAGATTTATTCTTGTTTGGAAGTGAAAACTCTGGTTCAGCTATGGATGAGCCAAATTCAATTTGGTGAGGACCCAGGGAACTCAGCTTCAGATCGATTAATCTGTAATAGTTTCTATTTCCCAGACTTCTCTTTCTCTCTACCCTTTTCTCCAGGAAAAAGTGATGAAAGATATTTGCTCAAGGCTGAACTTTAATAAATAAAGTGACCTTTACATTCTAGCTCAAAAAAGTAAATATCATCTCATAGGTTTCATTGGCAGCTGAGCCTGGATGGGGTGGGACTTACGCTTATAATGCAGCACTAGAAGAATTTACCTTCAGGGAAAAAGCAGATTTGATAAAGGGACTGGTGAGAAACACTGTATGTCAGGAAGATCTACATCTTCTTAAAAATTTGCAGTCTTAGATTGAGAAGCATAATGAAGTTTCTGTGACTTAAAGCTTCCACTTTAGCACAAACTTTCTTTCTGCTGTCCTTCTTACCATAGGTTTACCTATGGTAAATTTCTGATTTCAGAAAACCTGAACTGCCAATATGTAAATTAAGAAATTATTCCCTTGACACAAAGAAACAGCACAGACTTCTTTTAAACAGGTATTCCTTGCACATTCTGCTAAATAAGGACAAAACTTAAGACTCACATGCCAAGAAAAGATCAATTGAAGATGAAATCTTTGGAAAAGGTAATATTATTTATAGGTAGAAAGGATTTGATCCAATAAAATTTGATTTGCCTACCTCATTAGAATATATCTTTCACCCCAGAATAGTTGTAAAATGTTTGAACCGAAAGAGACACTAGAAACTAACTTTCTCTTCCAACCCAGTATTTTAAGATGATGACATTTGGGCTCAGAGAGGTTTAAGCGACTTTCCTAATGTCCCAGAACCAGCCAGCGGCAGAAGTGAACCATACTTCCCATTTCACTACACACTTCCTTCCCCCTTGACTGTCAGGTGGTTCACCCACTTTACAGACCATTCCCCTTTGGAACACTGGACTTCTCTCCTAGTCCTGTAATTGTGGCACGTTTTTTAACTTAATCATGTTGGATAACTTGAGTACATGAAGCAAGCGTCTTGTTCCCCCATAAACGCCAAAGATAACAGAAAAGACCATTATTCTAAAGGTTCAGAATCGATGTGGTTTTGGTCATCTTTCCCAGCAAGAAGGGTCGTCAGAGCCAGAGCTTCTTTCCAGCCCTATAATCAGCACAACATCACCTATCTCTTCCTCAGTGCTTCCATCCTTATTCTTTTGTATCTTGTTCTCACAGATAAATTTCAGAGTAATGAGATTCATCTAAAGCCACAGAAGGCCTAGAGCCAGAGTGAACTAACAACTGTTACATGTCTTCTGTGAGCCAGCAAAGTAGACAGCTGACTGGTAGTTCCTAAAGTCTGTTCCTCAGAGCCCTAGTTCTCTAGAAGCTCCATGAACAAAAACAGATTTTGTCTTCAAATACATTCAGCAAATGTCAAAAAGTATCTCCCTTTTTGCCTCCAAATGTGCTTTTCAGAGACATTAGTAAATCAGATAAACCTTAACAATTTTTTTCTTTATTCTACTAGTCCTCAAATTTGCATGACTGTTGAATCTTTATGATATTGCAACTATGAATTTTGCTTAGAAAATGCTGAGCTCTGTGCTTTGGATCCATTTAATCACAGTAAACACCTACTCTGTGAAATGGACATTTTTAGCTCCATTTCATAGCCATGACAATAAAGAATCAGATAATAAGTGATTTCTCAAGGTCACATAACTAGTAATAAGAACTGAGAATCAAGTTCAAGTCTGTGCTCTTAGCTCCTGGAGGAGTCTCAATTCAAATACCTATCGCTTGAACAGGCAACTGGAGATGTGACTAAGGATTCATTGGGCACGGGTGTTTTATTTCAAAGAGAAAAAGTGAGATAGCCTATGAATTGGGGGAAGTGAGGAATATCCCCAGTATCTAATGTAATCTCCATCCTCTCAGTTTGTTGTTTGATGTCCCGTTTTGAATAGCAACAAGGACGCAGTACTTATTTTTTATTTAAGGTCTGAAGTGATGCTGCATTTTTTTTTCTCTTATTAATGACAAGAGCCAACAGATCCAGCTTTTAGTACTGAGAAGGCGGCAGAGGATAATATGGATTGTGATAAACTAGAGATCATATGACCTGACCTCTCTCTACAGGAGATGGCAGCTCTAAAGCTCTTGTTGGTTATGACCATATGGGAATATGGTCCTGGTCAATCTGGACCTTGTTGGAAAATTGGCTGATCAACAGTGCTCTTTGGGCCAACATTATTTACATCAAACAGAACTTGGAGACTGGTCAGAGTCAGCCTGTGCACCATGGAGTTTTAACCTCTGTATTTCACTGTGCTACTTGCCAAGGAAAAAAGTCTCTCACGGAAATGATTCCTTGTAGCCTTATGGTTTTCTTTGTGGCAGTTCCACATTCTGTGGCTTGGAAAATTTGTTGAACATTAAATAGGCACATGTGCTCATTTACATTGGCAAGTGTGAAATTGGGGAGACATGTTTTCTTTATTCTTCTCTCCTGTTAGATCCTTGAAGAGCGTTGGTTGTCAGACTCAGCTGTCTTTTCCCAAGGGGTGTGCTTCTGAAAAATCTTTTTTGGAATCTCCAGTACTTATAAATTTGGCTGGAAATAACTATAAAGTATGATTGGCATTCTGGTGGATTGGACTCCTCATGGTAAAGGCTTAACTGCCCAGCTTCAGGGATACTGGTATTTGGTCTAAGATTGCATGTGTTCCTGACACTTCTCTTTTTTTTTTTTTTTTTTTTTTTTTTTGCGGTACACGGGCCTCTCACTGCTGTGGCCTCTCCCGTTGCGGAGCACAGACTCCGGGCGCGCAGGCTCAGCGGCCATGGCTCACGGGCCCAGCCGCTCCGCGGCATGTGGGATCTTCCCGGACCGGGGCACGAACCCGCGTCCCCTGCATCGGCAGGCGGACTCTCAACCACTGCGCCACCAGGGAAGCCCCCTGACACTTCTCTTAGCTGAACTATTGGGACAACCTCTTAAGTGAGCTTCCTGCCTCCAACTTCTCTTCTCTTTAATCCCACTTCTGTGTCACCTCCAAAGTGGTCCTTCCACGTGAGCTGTAGTCTTAATTTCCCGCTTTAAAATCTTGAATTGGTGCGTAGGGCTCAGAATAAATAAACTCCCTTTTGCTATTTAAGTCAGAACCCCTCTGCATGGCTAGTAAAGCTCTTTTAACTTGGCTGTAGACTGCTTGACCTAACTTCTGGCATACTGCGGAACTTGCTATTGTTACCCAGTCCAAGCTCGCTCTGCTCGCCGCACAACAGGCCAATAAATCGGAGACGAGGTGTTGAGGCAAGGAAGACGACTTTATTTGGAAAGCCGGCAGACTGAGAAGATGGCAGACTAAAGTCTCAAAATAACCATCTTATCGGGGTTTGGATGCCAGTTTCTTTTATAGAACAGAGAGGGGGAGGAGATGAGGAAGTAAAGTAAAAAGCCCATAAGATTTGCAAATGTCCCCTGGAATGGCCAGCCTCAGGGAGGGGATGTGTTAATTTCTTCTTTCTTGCAGCCATCCACAGGTGGACAGGGTCTGGATGTTTCCCTGAGCAAAGGCACTTTAGTTTAACATTCAGGCAGAGGGGCAGGGTTCCCCGAGGCAGGCCATTATGTAGAGACAGTATCCTTTTAGTGAACAAAAGCAGCGGAAAGGAAAGCAAAGGTTAAAGTAAAAGAAGCAGATCCAACATGTAGTCAGAGTTGGCTCTTCCGTTACACTATTACCTGAGCATGCAGTGTGTGTTCACACTTCTCTGTCTTTGTAGAGGTTGACTCCACTGCTGTGAAATCCTTTCCGCCCCTTCTATCAAATACCTACACATTCTTTCAAAACCCATTGTAGAATCCAGTGCACTATGGCTCCTTCCCTCACTCCAACAACAGGAAAGAAATTACTTTTTTGTATTCTCACAATACTTTGTATGTGTTACTACCTGTACGACTGTGCATTTCCCCCTGAATTTTACCTCTTATTTCTGTGGCAAAGCCAGTTGTAGAAGAATTCCCAGTGTAGTAAGGCATTCAGTGTCTCATTTATAATTTAATCCCCAGTCTTAAGTGCAATAGCTATCACTTGGTGCCTAAAACTTACTTAAATACATTAGAAGAAAAAAAGAGAGAAAGAGGGAAGAAAGAAATGGTTGAATGGTGAACATCTGGCCTAGAGAGGAGTGAAAACAGTTTTCTCAAAAAATCCTTTATATTTCAAAAGTCAGGTTTTTCTATTCGTTCTTGAAATACCTGAAGGCCGAATCTAAGAATTTTGTTGAGGGTATTTCTGTATTTTTGTTAAAATATCCTGTAGATAAGACAGACTTTATAAGGTTCCATTTAGTGCCTCAATTATGAATTCAATGTAAGTTGTATCAAAGAGGAAATATTCAGTTTAGTTGACAGTTTCTCATGTGTTTTAGACAAATTTACACATGTTGGTTAATAACCACCCTGAGCTCATGTTCACTGGTTAGAAGACCTGCTTATTTGGTGGTCTCATGTTTAGAAGGCAGACCTGGGAACCAGGTTCTTGGGTGTTAGCCATACAAATGCCAAAAATGCTCTGAAATTGTCTTGGAGAGATTATCACGTCCCTCGCTGCCTAATTTCACTCCCTTGTGGTTTGCTTCAATTTCCAGTTGGAATATCTTAATTAACATTCGTAAAGGGCTGTGTAAAGTTTAAATGAAAATGTCATGTATGTATAAAATCTTCTTAAATAGTAGCTTAACTTGCAGGGTTTTTTTGTGAAGTATTTTTTTAACATCTTACAATTTATGATAAATGGGTTACAGGAAAGGTTTGCCTATGAATTGATGATAGAGTCAAAATGGAGAAATCATGTTTTCTGTGGCTCCTTTATTCAGGGAACACAGTTACTGAAGTGCCGTGTGATTTAGAGTTTTTAATCTCTTAATTGCCTTCAAACTTGAAATGCTTATCAGGGGTCTTCTATGTCTACTCCTGTATAATATGTGCAGAATGATACTTTCTTGCTTTTTTCTAGAAACTTAGATGAAGATTGAAAATGTGCATAGATAGACTGTTAAAAATAGACTGAAGTAAGAATGGCAATATATATAAATCAATAAGAAAAAGAGTAACAATCATGATTTAAAATGGAGAAAAACAGTGAACTGGCAATCTACCAAATGAGGATATTCAAATGACTAAACACACGTGGCAAAAGGAAGAAAAGGAGGGGGGGAGGAAAGAAAAATTCACTATCATTAGTAATGTGTCTTGACACAAAATATACCTTTTTCCATGGTCAGCTTAGAAAGCATTATAAAGAGAGAGGAGAAAAAAAAAAAGGTAGTGTTGGTGATAGGTACTTCCCATGTCCCTGATAGGGAACCATGAATTAGTATTCTTTTTTACTGAGAGACATTTGGTAATATGTATCCAAAGAGGTAACAAACTTTCTATTCTTTGAAACATCAATTCTACTTTAAGGAAATTACTTGAAGAAATAATGGTTGATGTACAGAAGTGTTAATGTACATTAGGTCATAAGAGTATATCAGTGAAATTTAAAAACCTTCTAATAAGGGATTAATTGTGTAGTGGTGTTTCCATCAATCAAATTGAATAGAATTTGAATTGGCTATAATAGTAGCCAATAAAAAATGATAATACTAAAGAATATTTAATAGCCTGGAAAATGTTTGCAATGTAGTTTTAAGGTGGAAAAAGCAGGTTAAAAAGCAGAAAGTATCACTTGGAACTCTCTCTTGCTATGTAAACCAATCTTTCTCTCTTTCCCTTCCTCCCCGTGTGTGTGTGTGTGTGTGTGTGTGTGTGTGTGTGTGTGTGTCTGTCTGTCTTTCTCTGTCTCCCTCCCATTTATGTATGTGTGTGTATCTATATATGCATAGAAACAAAGATTGTAAAAGCAAACTTCAAAACGTTAGTGACAATTATCTCTGCATAGTGATGTTTGAGTGATTTTTCTTTTCCTATTTCTGAGTACTTTTGAGGTGGCATTTTTCAAACCTTTCTGCAATGAACACATGTTAATTCTTACTCAAACTTGAAAAAAATACTAAATTTTAAAGCAAATAAAATGAATAATTTAAAAGAAACGAAGTTATTGTATCATAGGTACATTGATATTTATCAAAAACTGGACACCTGCCAGCTAACTTAAAGCCTACACCCCTATCATTAGGAGCGCTCTTTCTTCTTCCTTTTACTCCGAATTGAAGGAATTGGATTCAGTACCAGCTGTTTGTGAACTGAGGAGGGGCCAGGTTTGAGAGGCTCCCCAATGACAAGGCTAAGCCGCAGCCTGACACAGTTCACATGTGACCTTCAGAGGAAAACGTGATGATCAGTGTGGGCTCCAAAGAAGAGCCTGCCAGGTTTATAGGCTGGTCCACACAACTGAAATTCTAGAATGTCTAAGAACAGGCAAGTGGCCATCAGTGTTATACAGGCAAGGCTTCATTTGGTGATCAAGATATTTGAGTGAGGGTTCTAGAAAAAACATAAATTGATTTTAGAACAGGGTTCACTTTGAGAATGTGTTCTTAATTTAATAAAATATGTCATCAGAAGAATTATTTAGATTGAAGGTGGAAAAGAGGTTTCTATTATATTAGTAGGAGCCTGTCTGACGGTGGAAAAGTATGGAATTAATGGGTGGAGTATGAGGAATTATTTGAACCTAGAAAACGATTTCATGTTCAGCGGAGAGCTCAGCACATTTCAGTAGTTCCAGAAAGCATTGCTATATTATAGTCAAATGAATTAACTGAGTTGTATTTTCACGACCCTGGATTTCAGGGAATGGTAAATGATATATGGTATATTCTGTCAAGGAAGGTGTGGTCTATCCATGAGTTTGTAGGACCTCGTGTATATAACATACATGTCATTTTCATTTAAACGTTACATAGCACTTTTTTCTTTAATTAAACATGGTCACTGTTTTTTAAAAGTTGCTCAGTTACTGGGAAAATTCACTTTTGGGAAGAATTCTCTGAGGGTTTCAGATAAAGAAATCTTCCACTCTGTAGGATGACCATATAATTTATAGTCCAAACCATATATTTCTTAGTGTCAGTAATAATATTTATGATGGTACAGTAGGAGGAAACCAGGACTCTACAGGACAAAATATGACATATATTCACCTCATCTCTGATCCATTCGGAGAAAACCGAACTGCCTGTGAGCAGTCTCTCATATGGTCAAAGCAGCTCTTAAATCAAGATCAGTCAACTTTGTAAATGATGGTATCTTTATGGGCATATTCAGCCCATCACAAACATGAATCTCAATAGGAAAATGCTTTTACATAGTCACAAAATAGAATGGAACTTCTATAATTAGATTGTATGATAGCACCTTGATTAGGTATCATTCTGATTATTAAGGATGCTAACTTCTGAGCAACTGTAGTGACTAGATTCATAAAAGATATTAGCCCAGATACATAAAGATCATGTGTTTGCAAAGGTTCTATGAAGGCAAAATTTTTGTTCTTTTTGAACCCTTTTTGGGTATCCTTTTTATTCCTTTTGAATCGTGGGGCTGAAAAATGCCACTGAAGTCAAGAGGGCTGGTTTTGTAGATATTTTCTTAGAGTGTGGATTCCCCGTTGGTAGTAACTTGGAGCAGATGAGTGTTTTATAGGGTTGGCCTAGTAGCCATAGGAATTGAGCTACATAGCAGGACGCATATAAAATAAAAAAACATAAAATGAAAATTGTAGATGGTTTTACACCAGCCTGTGCACAATGAAAATTAAACTTGCTGTATGCTTCTGGGACACATTTACCATTCAACCATTCACAAATGGCCTTTTGTTGTTTTTGTTGGTCCAAGGCTACCTAAAAAGTCAGTCAGTTTATTTTAAGACCCAAGAGAACAGTAAATATTCCGTTTTCTTGCTAGATTGTGTCATAATTGATATTGGTGGTTCTGTTGTGAACATAAAGGGACGAGAACTGGTTTTGCTCTTAAGAAACTCATTTTTTATAGCATGAGATCCTTAATTAAATGTTGGGATTGAAATGCCTAGATATGGGCTGTCTTACTGAATAGTTAATTATGCACATTTTAATGAATATTTAATGGATATATTCTTCTATAATTTAATCCGGGCAGTTTATGTATCCTGAAAATCCACAGACTAGAATTTCTTTTTTTTTTTAAGTGAATGGTGTTTTTCTTTTTTTTAATTAATTTATTTTATTTTTGGCTGCATTGGGTCTTCATTGCTGCACACGGGCTTTTCTCCAGTTGCGGCAAGCGGGGGCTACTCTCTGTTGCCGTGCGCAGGCTTCTCACTGCGGTGGCTTCTCTTGTCGCGGAGCACAGGCCCTAGGTGTGCGGGCTTCAGTAGTAGTGGCATGTGGGCTCAGTAGTTGTGGCTTGCGGACTCTAGAGCTCAGTCAGGCTCAGTAGTTGTGACGCGCGGGCTTTATTGATCCGTGGCATGTGGGATCTTCCTGGACCAGGGTTTGAACCCATGTCCCCTGCATTGGCAGGTGGATTCTTAACCACTGCGCCACCAGGGAAGCCCCAAACTAGAATTTCTTGACCTTGGGTCTCTTGATATCTCTGAGACTGACTAACAATAAAATTCATTTAGGCTTCAATAAATATTCATCTTGAATTGATACCAGATCGGGAATTTATAGCCTTCAGAAATTTAAGGTAGCAGCTATTTCACAGCCAAAACCCAATGAAAAATCTGATAACCTCAAGTTGTCTGATTTCCAGATGTATTATGATTATGAAAAGACTTTTAAATTCATATTGAATATAATAATAATGTTTTTATCATACTCCCCTTATTTTAACTATAAATGACATATTGTACAGAAAATAGTTGTTGTCATATATCTCCAAGATGGCTGCCGTCAATTCTTGCCATTCTTCTGTGTGTGCATATGTCCTTACCCCCTTGAGAGGTAGAGTCCATTTTTCTCTTCCCCTTAAATCTAACTCAGAGTTAGTGACGTGTGTGATCAATAGAAGGGGGCAAAATGGACATCTAGAACTTCTGAGGACAGGTCATAAGAAGCCTTGTAGCTTCCACTGGAGTCCCTTGAGCACTCACTCTTGGGACCCTCATACTGGGAGAAGCCAGCCACCAATTATGAAATCCAACAACCATGAAACTGTAATACTCTGTGAAGTTCAAGCCACATGGGAAGGGCCTTGAGGATGGGATTCAACATGGAGAGAAAGAGAGAGGCTAAGACCAACACATGAGTAAAGAAGCCATCTTGGAAGTGGAACCTCCAGTTCCAGCCACCACAGTTGACATCAAGTGGATTTAAGACTCACTGCCTAGCTGAGCGCTTTCGGAATCCCTGACCCACAAAACCAAGAACAAAATAAATGCTTGTCTGTAGCCACCATTCTGATGTAGTTTATTGCATGGCAATAAGTAAGTGGAACAGAGGTCCTTTTCTCTTAACATATGGGATGAGTTCTGCTGCTTCTGAGATACTTGTTTTGAAATGGAATCAGCCCAAGATCTAGAACTGCCATGCAATCATGGGAAGAAAATCTTCTTAAAACATTGCATTACTATATTGCCTGCTCTGACGGAAGGGAAAGAAGAGAGGAGAAGCAGCAGCAGAATGTAATTATGCCCCGGGGCAGCTTGATTAAGCATATCCACCCTGTCTGCCTCTCAAAAACAACTTGAGATGATCAGTGTCTGTCATTAAATAATTAAGGAACTAAGAAAAAATGTTACGTGAAAATAGACCTCGTTGGTAACTGGAGGCACTTTTTCTGGATGTTCCCCTCCCGCCCCATCTTCTTGAGAGCTCTGCAGAGGGGCTGGGAGGCAACTGTCACTTCACTAAGCTGCAAATCCTGTTGGGGAGAAACCCCTGCTGGTCTCCACTGTCTTCCCCGGAAAGCTTTAATAGCCAAATACATTAGTAAGGTGTCATGTGGCTGAGACTTTATTAATATTCCCCAATATGCCCTGGTGTATTTGTCCGTTTACCATGAAGCATTAATATAAGTAAAATTAAACCATACTCCTCAGAATGGTGATACTAGGAGAGCAAAGAATGAAGCATGTGGGTATGTTCTTTTCCCTGATTTTCAGAATGGATTCATTCCTACGGGCTCTTCCTCCCATTCTGACTTTCAACTTGATATTTATTCAAACTCTACAATCAAACGCACAACTTAGCGATTTTACCCCAAATGGTATGTCTCTCACCTAAATCAATGTTAACATGTACTGATAGCTTCTCTTTCTTGCTCTTTCTCCCCCACCTCCTCTCCTTTATCATTTCTAGTGGAATAAAGAGATTTCTTACCATTAAATGAACATCATTTCTTATAAAGTTTCCCATGAGCGAAGAAGATGAATGTCCATTTCTCCCAGAACCACGGCTCCCTCTGATACCAGCTAACATTTTAAAATGATGTAACCTTTTGGCATTTATAGCTCTTTGGGGATTTAAGAGAGAAGTTACTCTGGGACTTGTAATGACCATGGAAGTGTGTTCTGATTGAGTTTGAGCAGAGGCTATGGATAATGCTGGGATTTTTAAGGCAGCTCAAATATTCTCAAGGTATTTAATCAGTCTCCACAGTGACTGCAAAAATAAAAATCTCAAGTTTGTACATCATTCTTTTCCTTTAAAAATGCCATATTTTAAAACCAGATGACACAATGCTAAGCATTAATGAGTAGTCCATATACTCTACTATCCCCTTAGTGTAATAATAGCAATTTCTCCAGCAAAATGAGTTTATTTTTTAAATGCCAATTAGACATAGGATCTGTTTATGAGGAAAATAATTACATTGTAATGATTCTTATTGGCTTTAGCATAAACTTTTTTTTTTTTTTTTTTTTTTTTGCGGTGCGCGGACCTCTCAGTGTTGCGGCCTCTCCCGTTGCGGAGCACAGGCTCCGGACGCGCAGGCTCAGCGGCCACGGCTCACGGGCCCAGCCACTCCGCGGTATGTGGGATCTTCCCGGACTGGGGCACAAACCCGTGTCCCCTGCATCGGCAGGCGGACTCTCAACCACTGCGCCACCAGGGAAGCTCCATAGCATAAACTTTTTTGAGAACAAGCTTGTATGGAAATGTTTGTTTCCTTACCTGTACTGTCATTAGGTCAGAGCTTTTTTGACCGTTTCTATCATTTTTTTCTCACCCATACTTATGATAAAGAATAAAACCAGTTTTATGGAGGAGCGAAGGTAGAAGAATAAGGAAGAGGAGGCCAGCACCATTGTGAAAAATCTGAGTGTGAACCAGGACTGGGTATTTTGCTTCCATAGATTTATATTTAAAGCCCCCTCCCCAAATTATCTATATTTCTTCAAGAATATCTTACCAATCATCTTGTTATTGAATCTCCATTATTTAACTCCTAGTCCCTGATTGCCCCCCCACTTCTTCCCATCTAGGCAATATTTTTATGAGATATTTGTAAAACAAGGTTTATCTCTTTCTTTTTTAGAACTCAACTATCACATTTTATCAGAACGTACAGTACTAAAGTGACATTCTTTATGAAGTAATAATGGTATCATTGGCACAAAGCTTAACATTGCTTTCACACAGATGATCTTATTTGATCCCATAGATATCTTTACCACTGATCAGCAGTGTGACCTTGAACAAATCACCTCATTCCTCCAAGCCTCATTTCCTCTTCTGTCAAATGGACGTAATATCTATCTGAAGTATTTTAACAGTTTAATGAGGTAATATATTTTAACGGTTTAGTGGTGTGCCTGGTACATAGCAGATGCTCAATACATATAAGCTTTTTTATAGTATTACTACCCTCAGTGATGAAACGGAGGCTCAAAAAAAGATTAAGTGAGCTGTGAGATCTTCAAATTGGCATCAGAGACATGGCAGAAATGAAACCCAAATCCGTCTTTGGAGTTAGGCCCCATGGGATACTGTGATTATAGTATATATTTATGGTTTGTTTTTCCTTCTTCTCATGGCATGAGTGGGATTCACTAAACTCACTTTCTTCCTCTTTCCTGAGGAAGTACACACATCCACAACATTGACAAAGGTCAGGTTTAGGATTTGGTCATGGCTCTTTTTGTGGAAAACAAGCATGTGGTGTGGTTCAGTATCCCCACACTCAGCCCAGCATATCAACCTGTCCATATGCATGCAGAGGGTCACAGGAATGGGAACAGAGTCTCACAGCGAAATGGTGTTTTTTAGTTTGAGATTCTCGAAGTTAACTCGAAAGAGAGGGTTTGTGTTCCATAGTCCCAAGAGAAATCGGAAGCAACCTTCCATAAACTTTCTTTCTTGAACTGTCTTACAAGGAGTGTAACCGATATGTAACCCATATGTTATCATTCCTGGTGAGTGTTATTATTCTGTGCCTTACAGAGTTTGGCAAAAAGAGTATTGACTGAATTATTATTATTACATAATAGGTAATAGGTTGGGTCTTCTAAGGCTATTAAGAGAAGTATGAAGGACTGAAATTGTTTGATACACTTCTTGAAAACTGTTTTTTTCCCCCTGAAATTTCAAAATCTTTGAGTCCTCATTAAAAAAAAAAAGTTCAAAAGTAAACTTACAGAATACAGTGCAAAAGTTTCTCTCCAATTTCATTGAATCAATATTCAGGTCACAAGAAGATGGTCTATTGTCCAGATGGTCTCCTGATCTCTTAGTATTGAATGACCCTCCTTTGTGTTAATGAACATGGGTGGGTTACTTAACATTAGGTGAGCTTCACTGAGTTTGGGGGAGAGGGTGAGAGTGGGACTTAGGACAAGTGATTGCTCACTGGGTACGTCTTTCTACAGACTCTTTTCTATCCGTGTTTACTTGATTGAACCTTTTTCTTTTTAATAACTTTCCTCTCCTTTTCTCACTGTTGTTCGTACTTCAGTGACTTCCTTTTCATGGGTCATTCTGGGATCCTGTGTAACTTTCCCTAATACTATCCTCCAAACAGTTGCCCATTGCTAAGCACTTGTTGCTTTCACCCTCGGCTCATCTGGGAAGGGTAAATGCCCACCTCGCATTGGGAATAGGCAGCTCTTCCATCCACATGGGTCAGCCAATTATTACTTGCTCTGATTATATTTTGCTTAATTTGTTTGTTATATTGGAGCCAGAGTTTGCAGATAGCCTCTTATACTATTTATAGATAGATTTTTGTTTGAATGGAGTGGCTAGATAACTAGAGTGCCCAATTGCTGCTATTGTTATTTTCTTTGTCATTGTCATTATCACTATGGAAATTACTTATTATGCACCTGTGATATGGGCATCTGGGTCTGAGTTAAGCCTTGAGCAAGGCAAGAGAGCTATCCCTAGTATATTACCTCTTCTTGATTCCAGTCCGTGAATGACAAGGAGTAGACAAATGAGCAAACAAATAATGAACAACACATAAAGTAAATACTCTTTGCTTTAGGACCAAAGAAATGGTGGGAAAAAATGTATGCCTTGGGGTGGTGAAGCTGCCTCTTATTAATAACTCCAACCTGCCTAAATAGGTAGATAATGGAATTCCAAGAACAACACACCTAGGAAAAGAATCTGGAAGACTAAATGGTAGGAGCGCTCTTCTGGGAGGAATGTTCTGAGTAGACACCTGGAAGGATCAGGAAGCTGTCAAGCAGCGTTTTGTAGAATTACATCATTTAATCCTATTTTGAATCTGGAGCAAGTCAAAGAGAGTGGAGATGCATTTGATGTTTGATGACACTGAGCTTTCAGAAGGACTAATACCCAAAAAAAGGTAGAAGTGACATATTTGAAATCTATAAATTGCATTTCACGTTCATTTATCACCTCTAGGAAGAGCAAATAGAGTTTCTTCCTTCCCCTGAAGTGGATGATAAACGATTGCTTAGAATTGGGTGGTGGGAGCCGGTGTCACCATTATTGACTTTCTATGGAAAACAGTTCACCTGTAGATGCAGTGAGTGTAGCACACCCTGCAGGACAGGAGTAAACTGGTTCTAATCACTCATGGTCTGATCTGAACAGAGAATAATTACTTTCCTGTTAAGGGCAGACTCTTCCCATTGTCTCTACCCACCCCACTTACTTCCAAGTAGAACAGCAGAGATTTGTTTCAGAGGACTCAGAACTCTCAGTGCCACAGGGATCCATGAACTGCATTTAGCAGAAGCAGGGACGAAGAGGACTCATTGCTTTATTCATTCATTTGTTCATTTACAAAGATGTATGGACCTACTGTGGAACAAGCTTTATGCTAGGCAAACAAGCCCTCTTTTTAGAGAGCTCACTTCGGGAATCCTGCAGAGTTTGGAGTCATGCCTTTTATAAAGGTCTTTTAAAGTTCTGTCATTCAGATCGTATTCCAGAATGCAGAGGATTAAACACAGAAAAACACCCATTTATTCAGAGTCACATGAAAAGCCAAAAGAAGGGAGCTTCCCTGGTGGAGCAGTGGTTAAGAATCTGCCTATGCAGGGGACATGGGTTCGAGCCCTGGTCTGGGAAGATCCCACACGCCATTTAGCAGCTAGGCCCATGTGCCACAACTACTGAGCCTGTGCTCTAGAGCCTGTGGGCCACAACTACTGAGTCCACATGCCACAGCTACTGAAGCCCACACGCCTATAGCCCATGCTCCACAACAAGAGAAGCCACCACAATGAGAAAGCCCGTGCACCACAACGAAGAGTAACCCCTGCTCGCCACAGCTAAAGGAAGCCCACGTGCAGCAATGAAGACCCAATACAGCCAAAAATAAATAAATTAATTAAAAAAGGAGAAAAAAAAAGCCAAAAGAAGATAGCCAATGTAAATCAGAAAAAACAGGGATCACTGAATATATTTAAGGAATGTAATCTATTACTTTTTGAGGAATATTCACTAATTTGAAGTTTCTATTTTGATAATATTTCCTAGTAGAATACCTTCTTGAGAAGATAGAACTTTATTATTATTATTTTTTAATAAATTTATTTATTTATTTTTGGCTGTGTTGGGTCTTCGTTTTTGCACGAAGGCTTTCTCTAGTTGTGGCAAGCGGGGGCCACTCTTCATCGCGGTGCGTGGGCCTCTCACTGTCGCGGCTTCTCTTGTTGCGGAGCACAGGCTCCAGACACGCAGGCTCAGTAGTTGTGGCTCACGGGCCCAGTTTCTCCACGGCCTGTGTGGGATCCTTCCAGACCAGGGCTCAAACCCATGTCCCCTGCATTGGCAGGCAGATTCTCAACCACTGCGTCACCAAGGAAGCGCATATTGATGGCTTAAAACTTTATTTATAAAGGGCATCATTTTCGTCTAAAGATTGGATCACACTTATTATTTACACTGTATCTTTTTTCTCAAATGGGTTAAACATTTTCTATTTAGGTCTTAAATTCTTTATTTGCTTACTAACATATTTACTTTTCATAACCTACAACATGACAGAACAAACTTTGACTCATTTGAAATATAATTACTAGAAGATTCTAATTTGAAGACTGAAATAATAAGATTCCACTAATCCAGTTAATAGTTCATTAAACACTTACTATGGTTCAACCACTGAACCGGTTGTAACCTAACTGTGTTGAAGCTTGTGATTAAGCAATTGAAATACATTGCATACAGTGGTGTGTATTAATGTGTGTGTATGCATTTGTGTGTTTACAGTTCAGGTGGAAATGAATATAGGCCATAATATTAAATGAAAAAAAAAAACAAGCAAAAACTCAATCTGTGATATGATATGTAGCTGCGGATAAAGGAGTAAAAGGGGGCACAAACATGGTTTCACTTGTTGATGGGATAGGGTCAATTTATTTTTCTTTGTAAGTTTGTTTGTTTGTTTGTTTATTTGTGGCTGCGTTGGGTCTTCGTTGCTGCGCACGGGCTTTCTCTAGTTGCAGTGAGCAGGGCTACTCTTCATTGTGGTGCGCGGACTTCTCGTTGCGGTGGCTTCTCTTGTTGTGGAGCACAAGCTCTAGGTGCGTGGGCTTCAGTAGTTGTGGCTCGTGGGCTCAGTAGTTGTGGCTCGCAGGTTCTAGAGCGCAGGCTCAGAAGTTGTGGCGCACGGGCTTAGTTGTTCCACAGCATGTGGGATCTTCCCGGACCAGGGGTCATGGCATGTCCCCTGCATTGGCAGGCGGATTCTTAACCACTGTGCCACCAGGGAAGTACCTATTTTTCTTTTATTTTGAATTCTACTGGCAGTCTTACAAAGTTGTTTTTGCAATAAAAAATGGCTAAACAAAAATGGATCCAGACTGACCTGTTTGTTTTGAGTGGATTGGAGCAGAGATTTGAAAGAGGAACCACTGGAAGGTTTGTGTAATACAGATACATCTGTAAATCTTACAGGGGGGAATATCCTGACATCTTCTATAATTTCCAAAATGTCAGATTCCCAAATAAAAGGTTTTAAGTGAAGACTGTAAAGAAATGGTGAGATTTGGGTCTACATATTTTTAGTACCCAAAAGAAAAGATTGAGGAAGCCAGGAGTTTTATTTGCTTAATGTTAAATAACCATATGTTTGAAAATATTTGTATTATTCTACCTCCCCCATCCAGTAGTACTTAGATGCAGAATATCTCATACAGTTTGTTGACTCAGAGTATAAATGAGTATCAGAAGTATTTTAAATAAATGATAAATAATCAACTTGATTTGATGATATTCTGTAGGCCCAGGGTTTTAATTTTGATGAAGTAGTCTGCCAGGAGAAGCAGGTGGTGAGATCCGCACTTGTGGGTAGAGAGTAAACATATTCTGGTTTACAGGGAAATAGAAAAGCAGGGGGGTGGGGAAGATCACCTTGCCCGAGACAATAGATGCTCTAAAATTGAGCCTCTTCATATTATCATAGAAATTACTTGCTGGCAGTAGTGCAAAAGGCTGTTATATATGATTGTTAATTGTGGTTGGAGACACAAAGCAATATGATCATTTGATGACTTATTTGTTTCTGGAAAATGACAGCTTTTGTGTGCCAGTAAATATGAAATCCCCTGGAAATATTCTTGTAAACTTAGGAGGCATCTGATCGTCCTTGCTTAGTACGTACAATAGACTTTAATGATGACACGGAAGTTTGTACTTAGCAGATTACCTGATGGTTCTGCATCGGTTATCCAGAAAGGGAACACTGTCTGCTCGGTGACTACAAGACAGAGAGACCTATTACTTTGTCGGAATTTATGGTCGATGGACAGTGGCTTCACCAGAACATGGGAGGGGAGGCAATTAGTCTCCAGTTTTGTGTGTGCTCTACATCTTGTCCGGAACAGAGCTGACAGCCACAGCGTTCCGCTCACTCCACTTCATCCGTCCCTTTCTCCTCTTCGAGAAGGGCAGGGTGAAAGA
Organism: Phocoena sinus; assembly: GCF_008692025.1. Lineage (NCBI taxonomy): Eukaryota > Metazoa > Chordata > Mammalia > Artiodactyla > Phocoenidae > Phocoena > Phocoena sinus. The sequence continues at coordinate 62,822,547 of NC_045778.1, read as the reverse complement.
ACAGCGAGGAACCTGAAATTCATCCTGGGTAACATACACACAGTTCAGGCTGAGCGTGTCTGGTGTGAGATCGTTGTGTGCCATTTGCTGTGATCGGACACCACTTTGGAATATGACACTAACTATTCTGAGGTTTTAATACGATTGCCTCCAAATGCCTGAGAAAGCCCTGTGTGTTTGCCTGGCACTCTGTTCTCTTATGACAGGGCTCTAGTTTTTTTTTTTCTTCTTCCTTTCTCTCTCTCTCTCCTTTTCCTGGAACTGCCACATCCTTAGCTGGTAATCTTTAAACCCTGGGCTGCAGTGATCTCTCTTCATACGGCCACACATTAAGCACATCTTTCATGCTTCTCCAAACCAAACTCAGAAAGTGCCAATGAATAAGCTTTTGGGGAAGAAGTCAGTGGGTAGCATTAAGGCCACCTGACTGGAGGCGTTAGGTGTGCACTTTGACTGAGTGAAAGGCAACCTGCAGAGTCGGGAATGAGGTACTTTATCACATATTCCTAGAGGCGTAAAACAAGAGAGTAAAAAGCCGTTTTCAGAGCAGCTCCTCCGTCTTGCTCCTATTGTGGATTGTTCACACTGCTATGGCCAAGGTTAACCCTCAAAAGGAGAAAGTCCCAAGCCTCTGGAGCTGTGAATTTTTACATGAGTATAGTGTATTCTCTTGTCAATAGGCCAAAGATGGAGAAGGGCATCCAATGACGTTTTCCATGGAACTTACATTCATATCTGCTCAAATTACCCTGGGCATCTTTCTAGATCTATGTGACTACTCTGAAAACTTTCCATTCATTCCTTTAACTTTCGTTCATTCATGTCAAATATTTATTGAATATATAATATATGCTGGACCTCGTTCTAGCTGCTGGGAAGGCACTTGGGATAAAAATAGAGAAATATCACTATTCTCATGGGTTTGTGTTCTAGAAAGAATATATAGACAATAAAGACAATAAGTAAACTATTAATATGTTAGCAGGTGGTAAAGGAGCCTTTGGACAATACCCAGAGCAGGCTTTTGAATGCACAGTCTTTGACTCAAGACTCAGAAAATCAGACTAAAGGCAGGATGACATGGGATATCGTTGATGTGAACAGGAGGGTTTGCCATGGAGAGAAAAACCAGCGGACTCCATCCTCTTTCTACTTCATTCCACCTTTCTAACAAAAGACTGTGACAAGTTTCATCCCCCAAAAATGGAGACTAGACAAGGCTCAGCAGGAAGGAGGGCTGGGGTTAGGGGAACAATGGGAAATATTTCAGATCAAGGAAATAACCTTGGGAAAAAAAAAACCAAGGAGCCCTATAGGAGGGAAGAAAATGCACTCCTACATTTCCTCCTCCTTCCTTTCAGTCTGTCCCGCCTCTTTCACTTCTTGGTGCAAACAGTTTCATGGCCTTGGTCCAAGGTAGGAGAGCAAACCTGACAGAGTCAAGGTCCCTGTTTGGCCAAGCGTTCTTTGCCTGTTCCTTTTCCCTCCCTTGTCAAAACTTTAGCTCATTTTTAAGCCTTGTAAATTTGCACACTTACCTTTCTGTTGTTTTCTTCCCTGAACAATTCTCTGCCACAGATTATGTTGCTCACAGACCCGGAGATTGAGAGCAGCTTACTGATCAGCTCGGACGAAGGGGCAACCTATCAAAAGTACCGGCTGAACTTTTACATCCAGAGCTTACTTTTCCACCCCAAGCAAGAGGACTGGATTCTGGCTTACAGCCAAGACCAAAAGGTGAGCGTGATCCCCTTGTTCGAGACTGTGGTGCACGGTTGTCCTAGGGAAAGACAACTACTTAGTCATCGCTGCGTTTCTTCTCAGCTGTCGGGTTTGTTCTGTGCAGCAGCTTGAACCCTGTGCCGGTGGGGCGAGGGGCAGCAATGTGGATCTCAGGTTGCTTGTCTGAGCCGTGTAAGCATCTGAAACAGCACACAAAGGCAAAGCTAGACCCTAAGGAAGACATTGTGGAGGAGCAGTTCTTACCTGGAAGCTTCAGGCCATCAGGAAACCCCCATGGAATTTGAGACAGTGCTTTGTGTATGTGAGGTGTGATCATGTTTTTTTTTGGAATTAAGAACCCATAGCTTTTCTCAGAGCCTTAAAGGGAAGGATGGACCCTGAAAGAGTGAAGAACATTAGCTAGTGATATGCTAAAATAGTGAGAGAAATGTACCTAGATAACATTCAGAATCAGGCAATCTCAGGACTTTTCTTCTCTTGGTGGTTGGGCTGAAGGATAGGTCTACGTTTCAGGAAGGCATTGAATGAAGTTATGCTATCGTATGTTTATCTGTGTGTATATATGTGTGTGCGTGCACATGCAATATGTATATGTATTTTATGGGATAAATGCTGTAAAATATATCATGTACTCTGTACTGCAGATACATTATAGCATACATGTAGCTCCAGCTTTTAAGGAACTTACATTTTCAGCTAGAGTATAAGGCTAGCAACAGCAAATACCATCAGATTAGAATTAGAGGCAAAAAGTATACAAAGGCAAATGTGAGAGAGGCTGTAGCCATAAAAGGCAAAAGGGAAATAGGTAAAATGTTCGAATGCTCTTTGTGAAATGCACGGTTCAGTGAGGTCATCCTGAGAATTACCCTCAGAGGAATTATATGTTACAAATTACATACATTTAAAGAACTACTGGACTTTCCTGAGTGAGGAGAATATTCTAGGGTTAAAACCCTAGTGTACTTAACCAGGTGGTTAAAACCATCTGGGCTGGTATAGACGTATGGGGTTCTTCCTGAAGGGAGGGGAATAGTATAAACAACTTTTCAGGGTCTCTGCTGACATGAGCATTTTTGAGGAAGCAAATTACAATTCTCAGGATTGGAGTTTTATTCGCACCTGCCCTCACTGCCAAATAAAATACACATTAGCCTAAAAATAGGAAAGACTTACAATTAGTATTTTTTTCCTCTCGAGCAGCCTGGCTCCCCTTTCAGCAGAATGTACAATTTCATTCCTGGAGTCAAGCCACAGTGCATCTAGTCCAGGATGGTGCAGTTACCAGAGGCAGAGCTGAGCAGCTCAGGACGCAAGAGTATTAGTCATTTAATCCACTGGGTTTTTGTATTTTATTTGACAGTTGGTTAATTTCCTCCCCTGATGCCAGAGGCACACTGAGGGCCAGATTTACCTGGCTAAATGAAAACTACGCACCTTTGCAGTTGTGTCAGAGGAGATGCCCCAAAACTTAACCCTTCATGTGCCAGTACTTCAGACAGTGATGCCATGAGCACTGTGGCAGAGTGGATAACTCTGGAGGAGTTGGGACATGTGGCTCCGACTCAGCCACGTATGGGAATTGGTACTTGGGGTTGGCTTTCTTTGCCTTAAAATGTGTTTGTGTGGATAGTTATAATTGCAGGTGCACTTCCAATGAGATTGAAAAGAACAAAAAAACCCCACAAATATTAGACTCCACGTCTGTTTATGTGCTTGGTGTAAAATGACTATATCAAGGGGTATTCATTCCATCTAGGGAAAGAATATAAATGCACGTGAGTTCAGTAGCCTAAAAGGGACTAAAAAGGCAGATAGATTCTTCATTCACACATGGTAGATACCCGGTCAGAGTAGCTGGAAGGACTATATGAAATTGGCAGCCCAAGTTTAGGAGGTGGAGATCTTATAAAATGACTTCACCTGGACTTTAATGACTGTCGTATGTCTGTGGGGGGTGGAGGGGGCGCGTTTTGCACAAGAGGGATGTCATAAACAATAATATAAATTTGTAAAGTTAGAAAACTCATGTAAACAGGGTTGTGAATGTGTCTATTTGGCTGAAACTGAAATTTGGGAAAGTTAATTATACATGTACTCCTGGAACCTAATCTTAATTTTTTTTGGACCACTTTGACTGTTGGGCAAAATAATTTTTGTTTTCCCAATTAGGAGCCTTTTGAACATTTTGGTCAGTGGAATTATGTGTTCAGAGCTATAGATTACAAAGATTAATCTGGTAGTAATATTAGAATGAACTATGGTGCTGTGAGGTCAAAACCAAGAAGACCAGTTAGGATGGTATCACAGTAGGCTCGGTCAGGACCACAAAGTATCTTTTGTGACCACAGACCAAATGAATTCTATCATTTTAGAGGTAGAAGAAGCCTTAACAGTCTTTGCTCTGTATGTAGCTAACAAACCAAAAATCTTAGACGTTAATGAATTTTCCCTTGTGTCACATGTCTAAGTTTAGCAATTGGAATTTGAATATGATATTCAGTAGGGTTCACTGCTAAATGGATGGTGATATCGGGAGATGAGCAAAGGGGCAGAAGCCAGCCTTTCTGCTAAGCTCTCTGTTTCTCCAGAAGAGAATGAAGGAGAAATCATCCTGGGAAAAAAGAATTATAGATCACCTGCTAATATGAGTAGGGGTTGGGGAAGGGCTCCATGTATCAGGGCTTGAATCACAGCATGAGGAGTGGGGCATTAGCGGGGAGTGGAGTGGGCTGCAGCCATCCAATGAGCCATTAGCTGGTGGTGTTGGCCCGAAGTCAAGTGGAGAAGGTCTGTGGCCACTCAAGCAGGTCAGTGATACGGAAATAATAGCTGGCAATCAGCCACGAATCACGGAGCTTTGAACCCTGGTGAGATGCAGCAGTGGGCCCCAAGGAGGGCCCCGTGCTAGTGTTGGCAGGCCAGTGACTTTTGGAAGTGGGAACACTTATTTTTTCATGTAAGTGTTGTTCATCAATATGTCTGTGACAGTTACTCCTGTTGCAGAACTCTCAGCAAAGATGGTAGGTAGCTTTGGTGCTAGGATTCCCTTTGCCGGATGCTGTTTTCAAGCAGCCTGCGGTGAACAGAATCCTCAGGTAGAGAGCACCGTCCGTTAGAAGTTATTGCGTTGAGGTGGCAGCTCCGTCAGCACTCACCTGTGCACTGTCCTCCTCTCCTCTCTTCCCTTGTTTGCTGTCAGTCCTTTGAGGCATACACTCCCCTTTTGAACACCTTTACTTTTCCCTTATTTCCCTGCCACTGCTTTCTCTCACCTTTACTGAATGAGACTCTGAGGGCCCTGAAGACAAAGGCTGGATCCCTGGCTTGCAGGAAAGAGCCCATGTGGTCCATGGCGTTCTGCTCCAGCTGCGTTTCATCTTGAGTGTCTGGACTCTCAGTAGAGGCTTTTTGATGTGAGCATTTTAAGGGACTCGAAAGAGTTTCGTTGAACAGATTGTGCTTTCTGGCCCAAGACAGAGTTTTACTGGCCATCGTTCCATAGGAAGCCAGATTAAAAAAAAAAAAAAAAAAATGCTTTTAATCAGGGAGAAATGTGTATGACCAAATGCTCTCAAAATTCATAAGATCAGGTTACTTTGATATTTTAGCCTTTTTTCTTATTTTTTCTTAGAGAGATCTGCCTGTGATATTAAAGATGTAGGTGATTGCCAAGAGGTAAATGTTTTTGAATGAGTGTGTGACTCTCCAGCCACCACTAGAATGACTGAAGAGATTTGGGACCTTTTTCCCTTTGAAGCTCTAAAAGAAGTAGCTTGACTTCTTAAAAAGCCCTGTTGGGGGACTTCCATGGTATAGACACAGGCGATAGACTCCTTGGCCTCTGAAGGGTCTATGTGAGGATGTGCCTTTGGAAAGCCCTGGAATTTTCAGAAAAATAAGCATTATAGACATTATGGGAAACTTCATGCCAAATGGGCAGAGGGATACCTGTTATGTACAGCCACACCTTTTAAGCTTCTTACAAAACAGCAGTGAATCACTGTGGATGCCGTGAAGAATTCCACAGCATTTATACCAGGACCCCCAACATCTCACTCTCCGTTATTTAGTTTTGTCATTTCTGTAATTAAGCAGTTGGCAAACCAAACATTCTGCTCCTTCCTTTTGTTTCTTGGCATTTGGAAACCGAGCAGCCAGGAGAACAGAGGTACAGAGCTTCCGCTTCTTTCCTTGTTTTCCCCCCACATTGTTGCCTCAGTACAGGAAACCACCCAAGGAAGGCTTAGCAGCAGGCCAAGTGTGCCAGATTACATCTTTATTTTAATTTGGCAATAAACTAGTGTACAAACTGTGCTATGAAACATTGCCTCCAGTGGCATCTCTCAGTCTGTCTCAAACACGTCGCTAAACATGATGTGTTGGGAGATAGTGGAAATGAGTGAAAACAAAACACAGATGTGACTGAAAGAAAAAAACAGGAGAAATGTGTAAGAATACGCATCTACCTCAGCTCTGCTGACCATCCTGGGGCGCTGGGCTCGGGGCCTCTCTGTTAGGGGTTACACTGCGGAGCGAATTGTATAGGGGCGAGTCTGCAATGTTGTGAAGCCAACGTGAACGCTCCTGGGACTCAAGAGTGCCTCACAGCTGGGGAGGAGAGACCCCCTTGCTCGGCTTATCCAGGCGGCAAGGCCTCTCCTACAGATGTACCTGCTGCCCCTGACCATAAGCAGGAGGGTCCACGTTTCTCCAGTCCTCTACAGTGAGCTTTTTCTCCCCACTCTGGGTGCCCAAGTCCTTCTAGACCGTGGACTCAGTTCCTACACAGATAACCAAGCAACTAAGTGAACACGGCGACTGGGTCTGGGTTGTGGGAAACTGGAGAGCAGGTGTTCATTCAGGAGGGTGGGGTGTGGTGGGGGGTCTTGGTGAGCTCCAGCCTGCTGTTCTTGCCACCGAGGATGGCTCATTCAATGTCACCAGACTTCTCAGAGTTTTTCGAGAGAAGTAATCCTGCTTTGTTTGAGATATGACATTTTCCTATTTTTAAGTGTTTATAACTAACTCAAAAACTTAAAACAGAAAGCCGTGCAGGGCAGGTCAACCTCATCTGGTGCCTTGTCTTAGTCCCCAGATCGCCTTTTTGCTGATTTCTCTGTCTTTCCCATTCTCTTTGTTTTTCTCCTGTTCATGGATCTTCCTGTCAGTTTTATTTCAGGAAAAGTTCCATTGTTTTGTGAAGTAAAAAAAAAAATGCATGCAAATGAGTGATTAATTCTGTGGAGGGAGGATAAAACCCTTAGGACAGTTTGGTGGGTCACCCTTCATTTTGCGGCAGTTCTAGAATATTCATGAGTTTGTGTTGTCTCACTTGTTCTGGAGCCCTATGAGTCAGCAGTCCAAGTAATACCATGTGGGAGCTTGCAGGATCTCTGTTCTCTTCTATATTCCAAAGTTTCAAAGTTTATGAAAGAAATAAGAAATCCTAAGGCTTGCACGGTGGCCTCACCTTCAGTATTTTGGTAAATATGTGTAAGATACACTTAAAACCAAAACCTGACTTTAAAGGAGGAAAGCATGCTTTCATAAGGAAACCCTATTCACAAATAATTGAAACCCTAAACATTAACAGCGGCATTCTCTGTATAAATGAAGGCAGAGTTTGAGTTAAAATCATATATTGATAGAAAAGGAAAATTATACTGCCAGTGTGTTTGAGAGCATACAATAGAATTTTAGTAACTTGCATAAAAGTAAATTTTTAAAAGAAGAACTGCTTTTAGCTTTCTCCCTTCTTTCTTTCTACCAGTCCTGCAATTTTACTTAAACAGTTTAATATACATTTCTTTAACAAAAAAGAAAAAAAGAACACAACTTTCTTTTTAATCTTTCCTACTTTTCCTGACGGAGCACTAACAGATGGCCATTGTTTGTCACGACAGCCTTCAGTGCCAGGAATTCTCTGGGAAATAATGACTGCTTGATATAAGGGAAGAGATGTCAGCATTTTCCAAAACTCAGTCATATTGGTTTCTCACCAGCGATAGACAGCACAGCAAGTGAGGCAGGAACATCAGCTCTCTGTCAGGCCCTCCAAATGGCCATGTGACCTTCAGCAGGTCATTTAACTTTTAGAGTTTCGCCAGCTGTGAAGTGGAACAATAACAGTACCTGGCTCACAGGACTGTTTGAGGATGCTGTGATAATGTATGTAAAACACTCAACACAGAACCTGGCACATGGCTAGCACCACGTGAATGCCAGCCAATGTATTATTCAAAGACCTAGGAGAGAGCCACCTGGTGTGGCATAACTAGGTTTAGACGCAAGGCTTCCTTAGCCGTAATCCGGTGTCTTCCCCATACGTGACGTTATACGTATTTAGTCAATGTTGAATATCCTCTTAGACAATCACTAAAAGGTACCACTGAACCAGAATGAACAGAGCAAGCGAGAACCAATATATGGTACTCAGAAATATTCTTGATTATAATAACAATAAGCCATTACATATTAAAGTATTTGCCTTTACAGCAACTCTGTTTGTTTTTGAGTAGACCTTGCAGCCCCTTAATGTCAAAAGGGCGAGATTGAAATAAAAGATAAATGGATCCTTCAGATTCAACCCCCTGGGGATATTCAAATGATTTCTGCACAAGCACAAACACTTAGGAAGCTGATACCTACCTAATGCCATCACGTTTCCCAAGGCACTACATTAAAAGGCACTCAGTTATTCATAAGAAATATGTGGAACGTTATATACCATGCTTTGGCAAGATTTCCATGTGCTTGAAATTTCCCAATGTCAGAGCTGATTTCTAATCTCATGAATATGTAAATAATTTAAGTATTCAAGTACAAAACTGGCAATTAGAGTGGAAACCAGGGAGCTTGCTGAACGTCAACCCCAATGCTTGTTTATAAAACAAATTCTCCAGCTGAAATGCCATCTTATGCAAATGAGGAAGGCCTGTGTTCACTTTAGCTAACTTGTTTAACCAGGTTGTATCATTATTTTTCAGTTGCTACCTGAAGCAGTTTGATCTACCTGTCCCCAAATTTGAACGAAATGAGCTACAAGAATAAGGAGAAATGGACATTTTTGAATGAGTGATTGGGGTTAAGGTTTGGACAGATAGAATTATGCTTTTTGGTAGCTATTTAAACTTTGAAGTAAATTACATTTTTGCTTGTGCAATTTTTTAGCCAGTTATTTTGATCTATTCTACCCACCAACACTTGTCTAAATGGATTAAGATGCCTGCTTAATCCAGGCACCAGTCTGGGAAAGTTTGAAGGACACTTGACATCCTAAGAGGGCATGGACCTTTTTCTTAACTGAGCTCGAGGGATATCCAGAAAAAAATTATCTCTGAGTGTGGCCCTTTAGAATCTAGTAATGGTAACATTTTCTTGTATCCTGCCTTGTCAAGCATGGCTGCTGCCAGCAGTGTTGCCAAGGAGGGGAGTGGTTTGAGAAGGAGGGAGTCTTGGCCTTGTAAATAGACATATTTTGTGAAGTTATGACTCTGTAGGTTTCATACTAAAATTTTTTTTAAATGTTATCTTTTCCAACTTCCTGCCTTCAGTACAATAGGATATTGTAAGTTCAGATTACACATGGCACATGAGGTGTTCCAAGAGATCCAGAGGCCCAGCCAGGATCTCATAGCTGGCAAGAGGAAGAGAAACCAGAAGTCAGCTACCCTTCTAAAATGACCAGGTCCCTTTACTGAGCTAGACCCTTAATATAAAATACTATGAGATGGCTTTCCCAGGACTTCCAGATGGGAGAATTACCCTCCTCACCTCCCTTTCCCACACCCATCCTCGCTTGCTCTTTGGCCCCTTTCCACATCTCCTTTTCCCTTCAAGTGAGAAAAGCCTAGTTCCTGAGCCAGTGGAGTGGGTTCCCTCGCCCCTGCTGCTCCCACCCGGGTCCCCCCTCCAGCCATCGCTACTGCCACCACCTCGGTTCCACTCAATCGATTTTTGCTGCATGTCAACACTTATTACCAAAGAAGTGATACATTTCCTCACCACCCTCTTGTTCTCTTTGTGAACAACAACATGCATTTTCCAAGAAGTTAAGTGAAACTAAGGATCCAGTTGGTGGCCACTGAACAGAGTGAAGGGTTGGGTCCTCTAATCTTCACGAGCAACAAGGACATTTTAATCATAATGAATGGTTCAAGTACTAATATCCCACTACTCCAGGTAAATAGTTAAGAAGAACATAGGCCTCAATTCAGTATTTATCGATATAAAGGATTCTTGCCAGAATGGTGAGTTCAGTCAGTGTATTAACATTTTTGGATTGCAAAGTATAATCTGACTATGAATAGCAGGTAATTAATATACCAGAATAATACTATCAGAATCAGAGTGGATAAGAATGGTTTTCTGGGCCTGCATGCCTGCCCTCTTGCTGTGCTCCTGATTAAATAAATTAGTCCTTCCTTTCCAACTTAGTCCCTGGAAAGAAGTTTCAGCCTGAGAGCTTGTGGGATCTTAGTTCCCAGGGAGGAGGTTGGGCCCAAGCTACTGCAGTGGGAGTTCTGAGTCCAAACCACTGGACTAACAGAGAACCTCACACACCAGGGAATATCAATCGGAGTAAGGCCTCCCAGAGGTCTTCATCTCATCACCAAGACCCAGCTCTATCCAACTGCCTACAAACTCCAGTGCTGGACATCTCAGGCCAAACAACCAGTAAGACAGGAAAGCAGCACCAACCATCAGAAAAAAAAAAAAAAAAGACAAAAAAATTTGTTGCAGAGGAAGGAGCAAGGTAAAAACCTACAAGACCAAGTAAATGAAGATGAAATATGCAACCTACCTGAAAAAGAATTCAGAATAATGATAGTAGCGGTGATCAAAACTCTCGGAAACAATGGGGAAAATACAAGAAACATTTAACAAGGATCTAGAAGAGCTAAAGAGCAAACAGAGTGATGAACAACACAATTACTGAAATTAAAAATACTCAACAAGGAATCAATAACAAAATAACTGAGGTAAAAGAAGGGATAAGTGAGCTGGAAGATAAAATGGTGGGAATAACTGCCAGGGAGCAGAATAAAGAAAAAAGAACCAAAGGAAATGAGGACAGTTGCAGAGACCTCTGGGACAACATTAAATGCACCAACATTCAAATTATAGGCATCCTAGAAGAAGAAGAAAAAAAGAAAGGGTCTGAGAAAATATTTGAAGAGATTATAGTTGAAAACTTCACTAACATGGGAAAGGAAATAGTCAAGTCCAGGAAGCGCAGAGAGTCCCAACAGGATAAACCCAAAGAGAAACACGCTGAGACACATATTAATCAAACTATCAACAATTAAATACAAAGAAAAAATATTGAAAGCGTCAAGGGAAAAGCAACAAACAACATACAAGGAAATCCCCGTAAGGTTAACAGCTGATCTTTCAGCAGACACTCTGCAAGCCAGAATGGAGTGGCAAGATGTATTGAAGGTGATGAAAGGGAAAAACCTACACCAAGATTACTCTACCCAGCAAGGATCTCATTCAGATTTGACAGAGAAATTAAAACCTTTACAGATAAGCAAAAGTTAAGAGAATTCAGCACCACCACACCAGCTTTACAACAAGTGCTAAAGGAACTTCTCTAGGCAGGAAACACAGGAGAAGGAAAAGACCCACAATAACAAATCCAAAACAATTAAGAAAATGGTAATAGGAACATACATATCGATAATTACCTTAAATGTAAATGGATTAAATGCTCCAACCAAAAGACATAGACTGGCTGAATGGATACAAAAACAAGACTCATATATATGCTGTCTACAGCAGACCCACTTCAGACTTACGGACACAAACAGACAAAGTGAGGAGATGGAAAAAGATATTCCATGCAAATGGAAATCAAAAGAAAGCTGGAGTAGCAATTCTCATATGAGACAAAATAGACTTTAAAATAAAGACTATTACAAGAGACAAAGAAGGGCACTACATAATGATCAAGGGATCAACCAAGAAGAAGATATAACAATTGTAAATATTTATGCCCCCAACATAGGAGCAACCTCAATACATAAGGCACATGCTAGCAGCCATAAAAGGGAAAATCAACAGTAGCACAGTAATAGTAGGGGAATATAATACCCCACTTTCACCAGTGGACAGATCATCCAAAATGAAAATAAATAAGGAAATACAAGCTTTAAATGTTACTTTAAACAAGATGGAAATAATTGATATTTATAGGACATTCCATCCAAAAACAACAGGATACACTTTATTCTCAAGTGCTCATGGAACATTCTCCAGGATAGATCATATCTTGGGTCACAAATGAAACCTTGGTATATTTAAGAAATTGAAATCATATCAAGTATCTTTTCTGACCACAATGCTATGAGAATAGATATCAATTACAGTGAAAAAACTAAAAAATAAAAAAACACATGGAGGCTAAACAATATGCTACTAAATAACCAAGAGATCACTGGAGAAATCAAAGAGGAAATCAAAAAATGCCTAGAAACAAATGACAATGAAATCACGATGACCCCAAACCTATGGGATGCAGCAAAAGCAGTTCTAAGAGGGAAGTGTATAGCAATACAATCCTACCTCAAGAAACAGGAAACATCTCAAATAAACAACCGAACCTTACACATAAAGCAATTAGAGAAAGAAGAACAAAAAAACCCCAAAGTTAGCAGAAGGAAAGAAATCATAAAGATCAGATCAGAAATAAATGAAAAAGAAACAAAAGAAATAATAGCAAAGATCAATAAAACTAAAAGCTGGTTCTTTGAGAAGATAAACAAGATTGATAAACCATTAGCCAGACTTATCAAGAAAAAAAGGGAGAAGACTCAAATCAACAGAATTAAATGAAACAGGAGAAGTAACAACTGACACTGCAGAAAAACAAAGGATCATGAGTGATTACTACAAGCAGCTGTATGCCAATAAAATGGACAACCTGGAAGAAATAGACAAATTCTTAGAAAAGCACAACCTTCCATGACTGAACCAGGAAGAAATACAAAATATAAACAGACGAGTCACAAGTACTGAAATTGAAACTGTGATTAAAAATCTTCCAACAAACAAAGGCCCAGGACCAGGCGGCTTCACAGGAGAATTCTACCAAACATTTAGAGAAGAACTAACACCTATCCTTCTCAAACTCTTCCAAAATAGAGCAGAGGAAGGAATACTCCCAAACTCATTCTATGAGGCCACCATCACCCTGATACCAAAACCAGACAAAGATGTCACAAAAAAAACTACAGGCCAATATCACTGATGAACATAGATGCAAAAATTCTCAACAAAATACTAGCAAACAGAATACAACAGCACATTAAAAGGTTCCTACACCATGATCAAGTGGAGTTTATCCCATGATGCAAGGATTCTTCAGTATATGCAAATCAACCAATGTGATACACCATATTAACAATTTGAAGGATAAAAACCATATGATAATCTCAATAGATGCAGAAAAAGCTTTTAACAAAATTCAACGCCATTTATGATAAAAACTCTCCAGAAGTTGGGCATAGAGGGAAATTACCTCAACATAATAAAGGCCATATATGACAAACCCACAGCCAACATCGTTCTCAATGGTGAAAAACTGAAGCCATTTCCACTAAGATCAGGAACAAGACAAGGTTGCCCACTCTCACCACTCTTATTCAACATAGTTTTGGAAGTTTTAGCCATGGCAGTCAGAGAAGAAAAAAATAAAAGGAATCCAAATCAGCAAAGAAGTAAAGCTGTCACTGTTTGCAGATGACATGATACTATACATAGAGAATCCAAAAGATGCTACCAGAAAACTACTAGAGGTAATCAATGAATTTGGTAAAGTAGCAGGATACAAAATTAATGCACAGAAATCTCTTGCATTCCTATACACTAATGATGAAAAATCTGAAAGAGAAATTAAGGAAACACTCCCGTTTACCACTGCAATAAAACAAATAAAATACCTAGGAATAAAGCTACCTAAGGAGACAAAAGACCTGTATGCATAAAACTATAAGACACTGATGAAATAAATTAAAGATGACAGAAACAGATGGAGAGATGTTCCATGTTCTTGGATTGGAAGAATCAACATTGTGAAAATTACTATACTACTCAGAGCGATCTACAGATTCAGTGCAATCCCTATCAAACTACCAATGGCATTTTTCCCAGAACTAGAACAAAAAGTTGCACAATTTGTATGGAAACACAAAAGACCCTGAATAGCCAAAACAATCTTGAGAAAGAAAAACAGAGCTGGAGGAATCAGGCTCCTGGACTTCAGACTATACTACAAAGCTACAGTAATCAAGACAGTGTGGTTCTGGCAGAAGAACAGAAATATAGATCACTGGAACAGGATAGAAAGACCAGAGATAAACCCATGCACAATATGGTCACCTTATCTTTGATAAAGGAGATAATAATATGCAGTGGAGAAAAGACAGCCTCTTCAATAAGTGGTGCTGGGAAAACTGGATAGCTACATGTAAAAGAATGAAATTAGACCACTCCATAACTCCATACACAAAAATAAACCCAAAATGGATTAAAGACCTAAATGTAAGGCCAGACACTATCAAACTCTTAGAGGAAAACATAGGCAGAACACTCTATGACATAAATCACAGCAAGATCCTTTTTCACCCATCTCCTAGAGAAATGGAAATAAAAACAAAAATAAACAAATGGGACCTAATGAAACTTCAAAGTTTTTGCACAGCAAAGGAAACCATAAACAAGACGAAAAGACAACCCTCAGAATGGGAGAAAATATTTGCAAATGAAGCAACTGACAAAGGATTAATCTCCAAAATATACTAGCCTGTCATGCAGCACCATACCAAAAACAAAAGACCAACCCAATCCAAAAATGGGCAGAAGACCTAAATAGTCATTTCTCCAAAGAAGATATACAGATTGCCAACAAACACATGAAAAGATGCTCAACATCACTAATCATTAGAGAAATGCAAATCAAAACTACAATGATGTGTCACTTCACACCAGTCAGAATGGCCATCATCAAAAAATCTGCAAAGAATAAATGCTGGAGAGGGTGTGGAGAAAAGGGAACCCTCTTGCACTGTTGGTGCGAATGTAAATTGATGCAGCCACTATAGAGAACAGCATGGAGGTTCCTTAAAAAACTAAAAATGGAACTACCATACGACCGAGCAATCCCACTACTGGGCATATACCCTGAGAAAATCGTAATTCAAAAAGAATCATGTACCACAAGGTTCATTGCAGCACTATTTACAGTAGCCAGGACATGGAAGCAACCTAAGTGTCCACTCCACTGACAGATGAATGGATAAAGATGTGGCACATATACACAATGGAATATGACTCAGCCATAAAAAGAAGCGAAATTGAGTTATTTGTAGTGAGTTGGATGGACCTAGAGTCTGTCATACAGAGTGAAGTAAATCAGAAAGAGAAAAACAAATACCATATGCTAACAAATATATATGGAATCTAAAAAGAAAAATTGGTTCTAAATGAACCTTGGGGCAGGACAGGAATAAAGGCACAGATGTAGAGAATGGACTTGAGGACATGGGGAGGGGCAAGGGTAAGCTGGAACGAAGGGAGAGAGTAGCATTGACGTATATACACTAGCAAATGTAAAATAGCTAGCTAGTGGAAAGCAGCTGCATGGCACAGGGAGATCAGCTTGGTGCTTTGTGACCACCTAGAGGGGTGGGATAAGGAGCGTGGGAGGAAGCCGCAAGAGGGAAGGGATATGGGGATATACGTATGCATGTAGCTGATTCACTTTGTTATACAGTAGAAACTAACGCAACACTGTAAAGCAATTATACTCTAATAAAGATGTTAAAAAAATTCTATGAGATAGAGTCACAAATTCTGATCTGAAAGGCTCTCACTCTCTTGACTTGCTTAATTCCAATGCCTGCCTGGCTGATCTAAGTATAGCCATGATGAGAAAATGTCCCAGAACAAGAAGACTTGTGATCCAAAGCCAAACAGCCTCAGCTACTCCAGGAAAGGCCATGCTAAGCAATATCCAACCTCAGAGGCTGGGTACATGGATGCATTGTTTAGGGTCCTTCCTTGGCTTCCTGAAAGTCAGGAGGAAAAAAGCAATAACAAGTTCTTCTCCTTGCCATTCCTCCTTTCCTCAGGGCCTGTGGACAGCTCAGGCTAGAGGCAATAATCAGCAGAAAGGGGAGAGTGTGAGAACTAGTATTGACCTTTTACTCTGTGGGAAGCTTTATGCCAGACTTTTCACACTGATACCTCAACTCTATTCTTACATGAAACATCAGATGTATCATTATGCCAGTTAGAATTTGGGGAATCTGAGGCTCTGAAAGGTTAAGAAAATTCCCAAGGTGGTTGGTAGAGCCAGGAGTCTTATCCAGGTTTGACCCTCTTCACTCAGTCCTCGCTGCACCAAAACGCTTGCCTCCCTACAAAAGCCATTGTGATCCTTTTCTTTTTTTCCTTTTCTTTAATTGCCAATTTTTTTTTCTATTTTTATGTAACCATCTTTCCACTCTCCAACCTACCGTGAGACCTGTTCTCTCTGACAGATGCACTAGTACACATTTCAAGAGCTGAGTTTCACAGCAGAGAGAAAACTGTTGTTTGAAGATCACACAGCAGAGGAAGGGAGAGGGAGGGACCGGCAAGTCAGAGGGTCATTGCCCCTGGCTGCTTCCCAGGCAGCCAGCAGTCCCTTGTGAACCCTCAGACCAGCTTGTGACTGAAACACTGTGACCCCTGCTCATCTCTTCCAACCTTGCACCAGCTCTAGCCCCAGGGGTCTGTGTGTAAAATCTCCCCCTGCCCAGATGAAATGACTGGAGCTTTCAGAAGTGACCCTCTCTGTAAGCTGGTGCAGTCACTATGGAAAACAGTATGGAGATTCATTAAAAAACTAAAAAGAGAGCTACCATATGATCCAGCAATCCCACTCCTGAGCATTTATCCAGAAAAGATGAAAACTCTGATTCAAAAAGATAAATGTGCCCCAGTGTTCATAGCAGCACTATTTACAACAGCCAAGACATGGAAGCAACCTAAATGCCCATTGACGAATGGATGAAGAAGATGTGGTATACATATACACACATGCACACACAATGGACTGTTTATTACTCAGCCATGAAAAAGAATGAAATAATGTCATTTGCAGCAACATGGATGGACCTAGAGGTTATCATACTAAGAGAAGTAAGTCTGACAGAGAAAGACAAATATCATATGATATTGCTTATATGTGGAATCTAAAAAAATGATACAAATGAAGTTATTTACAAAACAGAAACAGACTCACAGACATAGAAAACAAACTTATGGTTACCGAAGGGGAAAAGGGGAGTGGGGGGAAGGATAAATTAGGAGTTTGGGATTAACAGATACACACTACTATATATATAAAATTGATAAGCAACAAGGTCCTACTATACATCACAGGGAACTATATTCAATGTCTTGTAATAACCTATAATGGAAAAGAATATGAAAAGGAATACATATATGTAAAAAGAATATGTATATGAAAAAGAATATATACATGCATATATATAACTGAACCACTTTGCTGTACGCCAAAAACTAACACAACATTGTAAATCAACTATAGTTCAATAATAAGTAAATTAAAAAGCAAAAATAAATAAATAAATAAAAAATAAATCAGTGGTCCTTGGAATGATTAGATTAAATATCTGGATATTCCAGAAAAGCATCTAAAGCCCATCATTCAAATTTAAGACAAAATTTATAGTTCCCTGTGTGTATATAGCACAGGGAACTGTATTCAACATCTTGCGATAACCTATAATAGAAAAGAATCTGAAAAAGAGTATATATATATATATATATATATATATATATATATATAGACACTCACATATATATATATCTGAACCACTTTGCTGTACACCTGAAACTAACACAGCATTGTAAATCAGCTATATCTCAATTAAAAGAAAACGTGACCCTCTCTTACGCTCTACTTCTAGTCAGATGTTTTTCCTTTTAAAATTTTGTTATTATTTTGTTATTGTTGTTGTTATTGTCTTTCCTCCTTCCCACACCCAGGGGCCCTGACTCCCCCAGGCACCCATCTCTTCCCTGCCCTGATGCAGTCACCTTCTAACTGATCTCTCTCCTCTGTTCCATCTTCACTCGGCTAATGGATCCATCTTACGGAGGCACACTTCCAGTTATGTCCCAAGTGACAATTTTCTCCTCCTGCTTATTTTTGTCTCTCAGAACCTGCTGAGCTTCATCATATATTCATTTAAATAATGGTATGATTACATGGTTATTGAGGACTATTCATTTTTTCCCATCAGTGTCTTGATATTGGGGATCTGTGATACAGATCTTTACTAGCTTCTAATTATTTTACTTATCTTCCGTTTATTTCCATATCTATATTATAGAAGCTTTAAGGCCGAGAGTCCATTTGAAATTTCCCTAAGTACCTCCAGACATGGGAGCACAGGAAGAGTCCGTGAACTGAACTGGTCCACAGCCACATATTGACGCTTGTTGCCCAGCCAGCCCCAGTTCCATATGTCGAATCCCCCAAGCCTGCCTCAAAGTGCCAAACAGAGCTATGGGGTATGTGACAGACTTCAGTGACAGCTGGGGAATGGCCAGTGACAGATTTGATAAATCCAGCCTTCAGAGAGATTGATGGAGCCGGTGACATGTCATCATTCCTGCTCTCTCTTCATCAGCAAAGCCTGAGCGCTCAGCCTTGGTGCCCTTGTTTTTTGACCTTTGGGAACAGTCTCCATTAGCTCCCCGCAAGTTATGGTAGGATTGCATTCATCTAGTCTGCTCCCAGGCCATGTTTATAGCCTCTACTCCCACTTCACTTCCCTTTATGCACCTCCACCAAACTGGGTCTCTTGAAGTTGACAAAAGAAGAACAAAGATACCGCTCTAACCTTTGCTGCTCTGTTTATTTGCTCAGACTGACCCACTTGCCCTGGAACACTCTTTTCTCACATCTTCAAACTAAGAACTTTTTACTGTATTCCTAGTCCCACCTTGAAAGCTTTGGCAGATCCCCAGCTTCTTCCTGTCTTACATAAGCCACCATAACACTCTGGACAAAATATAACAACACTTACTATACTTTGTGTGTGATATCCCCTGAGAAGCTAGCTTTTTCTCTGGGGAACTTAATCTCTCGGGGTTTGGGGGAGCTGGTCTGGGATGGGTCATCATGGTTCTCTATCTATCCCTGTACCCACTGGCCAAGGAGAAGGCTTGTGTCAGCGCTGGGTGGAATTTTAGGTCCTTTATAATGTGATTTCCCCTAAGAGTGGGTTCTGGCTTCCTGTGCTGTGCAACTAGAGCAGCAGAGCTTATCTCTGAAGACCATGGATTTCTCTCCAATCCCATCAACCAAAGACTGAAATATTCTGTCACTCTTACCCTCTTACCTTCTACCAAATGGTGTCCTTGCACCAATTTCCTAGCTGCAGAAGAAAATTCCTAATGTGTACCTATCTAACGATCTAAAATGAGGGGCTGCACTCATCTGATTTCGAACTGTTGAGAAGACTTTTTGGAGACAGTGGTGCTTGCAAGCTTTTGCATTAACACAAGGAAGTGAATTTCTATTCAGAGAAAGATGCCACTCTGCTAGGGACTCAACCAAAATGTGAATGGTAAGAAGATGGAAAGTGAAAGTTGGAAACAGCTGCTCTCATACCCCACTTCTTTCGGCCCATCTTAATCTGCTATAGTTTAGGTACCCTGAGCAAAGTCAATGAATCTCACTTTTGCCCACCTCCAAGCTACTTGTCTTCCTGTGGCCTCTCTCTTTATTCTCCCTTGGAACCTGTGCCCCTCAGCCAACTTGCAGCCCTGCAGGCCTCTGGAGCATGACACCAGAGATGATTGTACAATTGGTTAAAAGCTCATAATAAAACCAACCCTTGAAACTGGATCCTTTGCAATTAACTGTATTTTTATCTGCACTCGTCTTATAGCAGACAAAGGCAGATGGCAGGAAAACAAGTCAATGTAAGAGATGTCAAAAAATATATATATAGGAGAAGGAAGGAAGAAAGGAAGGAAGGAAAGAAGAAAGGGAGGGAGGGAGGGAGGGATGAAGGATGGGCTAAATCTTCAGAGGAGGAGCATGACAAGAAGTGTTGACAGCCCCAGACCAGCATAATAAGGAAGTAGAGGGTTGGGCCCTGAGGCTGCTAATAGGTCTTGAGCATAGATGAACAATGGGTTTGTCCTCATTAAGTTGTATCTACTGAGATGGGGAAGTGGTCTCAGCTAGTTTAGAGTGATTCTAAACAGGAAAGATTGTCTGCCCTGCATTCTTAGTTAACCAGAATCCTTCCCCCCTCCTTTTCTAAAATGTCTACTCCGTTTTTTCCCAATATTTTGTACCAGTGTTAGGAAAACAAAACTAAACTAAACCCCTCCAAGAATGGCCTTTGGGGGTTCATGACAGAGGGTTAGTAGATGAGCAGCGCTCTCCTAAAACTAGTAGAAATATTCTCTTCCTCCCCCTGATCTTTCTACCTCACTCGTTCTCTAGGCTTGGCACTGCTGGAGAAAGCGGCCGATGCTTTCTCTGATGTGACAGATAGTAATGATATTTCTTAGTTCTGTGTTCTGACAGAGCTGAGAAACCTTGGAGCCGGAGACAGACAGGGAGGGAAATAAATCTTGCTTAGGTGCTGCCAGCACTATGAATTTTATTAAAGGACATTGACTCGTTCAACAGGGAAAGGCTTCCACTGGTGGCTGAGAGAGTCATTGGGTAAAAAAGGCTTTGATCGCAGTTTTTAGTGGAGGAAAACTTTGCTGCCGGACTCTGCAGGTTTAATTAGCACATTATCTTGGATGGCTGTGAGTTGTTTTCTTCTCTTCTTGGTATAACATCAGGCTGGACAATTAACTTCTTAGGGAGAAAAGGTTTGAAATAGTAGGTGAAATGTATAGAGCAGCTCTGTCTAGGGGTGAATATTCAAGACCTTGCCTGCAAGTCCTTGCAAGTTTCAAACGTACTGATATTTATAGTTTTGTTTGTTGGTTTTAGGTACAGACCTCTAGCTATGGATCCATGGAAGTAAAACATATTCCTCTGCTAAATTACCTTTGTCTGTCCCTTGGGAAACCTGAGTGTTTTACTAGGTAGATCCATTACTAGGTAATTTGCATGATGTAAAGTCAATAGTTTTTTTTTCTACCTGCATCATCTACTATGTGCTAGGTGCTCTATAGACACAGAAGGATGGGATTCCAGACACCTAAAAACTTTGTGATCTCATCAAAGAGGCAGTGAGTGATCTCAGATATTTTAGAGTGATTTTAGATAGGAAGGAATTTCTGCCTTGCATTAATAAAAGGCTCTCTTGAAAGGCTGCTAAGAAAGTTAAATATAAATATGTGGACTACAGTTTGATAGCATTCCTTGTGCCATAGTTTGGAAATGAGGCCCCTGGGAAATCTCGGTGTGTAGGAGAGGGTTCATAGAAAAGATGTCCTCTGATCTGGACTGAAAAAGAAGACTGGCATTGAGGTAGGCAAGTCTTGAAGCCACCTCTGCCAGAGTGGGTAGCACCAGTGAAGGCATGGCAGGAGGCACGTGCCCACGTGCGAGTGGAAAGGTGAGGAAGCGAGTCCACTGGCACTAAAGCACACCTTTTGAGATAGGAAACTATAAAAGATGTCACTGAGCTAATAAGAGAGACTTGGTTTATTGGATTGTTTGGTGTACCCACTGCTTGAGGGGCCTCTGGATGCTCACCAATAACAAAGCATCCCCTTGAAGAGGATAAAAACAGATATCATGGGACATACCTGACTGGTCCACAGGTTCTGAATCCAAGCCTAGGGGGATCAATTAAAAAAGACATAGAAGAAAAACAGTATAGACACACAGACGCTGGAACCCAACAGTTCCTCACAGAGATGAATTCTGTGTAAAGGCAGAGATGGCAATCCCTTGGTGTAGCCTTAGGAGAGCTCAGAGTTTATATATGATTTTCAGAATATATGTGGCGAGTCTAGCCTTCACAGAGAATTATTATTATTTCAAACCACCCTGATTCTCTTACATTTGCATAAATCTTTGTATATAAATATAGGTATTAACATACGTTTATAAATAGATATAGGCACACACAGTGGTGTGATCTGTTTCCTTTAAACTTGTAGAAAGCAGTGCAGCTCTGGGTTTCAATTAAAAAAGATGGTGCAAGCGGAGAGGAAGTATCAGACACTCCGGATCAAGTGCTTGCTGTTGTAATCCAAGTCTGAATATTAAAATGCAAGTGTTCAGGACATGCTGGGAAACAAGAAGCAGGACGTGCACCCTCTGGCTGCTTGGGTTCTGAATCAAGACGGAGGATGTTGTCTTATCTTCTGTTATCTCTAGGAGGGGAGCTGTCTCCCCATTTCTCCTTGGTGCTCTTAAAATGAATCAAGCATGAAATGTACCCAGGAAACCTTTCTCCCTCAGGCATGATGGGGCGGAGAAAAATAATAAGACTTGAAAGAAGAAGCCACAGGTTCTTCTTGGCCGGATGCCCAAATACTCTGTAGTTGGGGCCAAGTGAGCTGCTCGCTTTGGTAGCCAAATATTTCAGCCTTTTTTTGACTTCAGGATGTGTTCTGATCCAGTGGATACAATGTCGTAGTAGCAAGCTCTTCCAAGGGTCAGTAAGTACCCACTTGAGCTGACTTATTTCTTGGACATGGCTGGTACATATGCAGCCTTGGTGAGTCACTTGGTGAGTCATTTGACCCTTCACTGAGTGCTGGGACTGGAGAGGGAGGAAGGTCATAGTACTCAGTGCAGAGTGACTCACCATCCATTCACTGTGGGATTTGGCAAATGCAGTGATGGACGACTGCGATGTGAGTGGTTTACAGACCAGGCACATAGAAAGGAGATGTTCCAAATGATACTTTTCAAATCAGCAGCCAAATGTCCATGGGAACCAGAATCCCTAGAGTAATAGGAATCTCTGGGCTGCCATCAGAGGACACTTCTAGAGGCAGAAAAGGTTCCATGGTGCTCTAAAAATTACTGGAGAAGTGCAGGGGTATGGAGCAAGCCAGCAATGAAGAACGAGATGTAGGAGAAGAAAGACCTTTGGAGGGGAAGGAGTATTTGGAGGGTTAGACCCTGTCTCTTGAGAAGTGTTTCCTTGCAGTTGCCCTTGGAAAGCACTGAAGTGGTGTAGCTACTGGACTTGAAATCTTCAATAACCATCAGTAACATGGCCGTGATACTGGGAGTGATGGTGTGCGGATTAAATGAGGGAATGCAGGAGAAGCACTTGGATCATAGTAAGACCTTAGTCCATGTGAGCTGCTGTTAGAGCCTGCTTCCTTTTTAAAAAACCAACACTGGCTCCTCTTCCCTGCAGGATCGATTCTGGTCTCCCTAACTTGGCCTTCAAAGCCTTTTTCAAGTTGCCCTCAACATTTTCATCTAAATTTATTTAGATAAGCCAGGCTTATTCATATACCGTCCCTGCATTTCTCACCTTTGACCCACGTTGTTCCCGTTGTGAGTAATGCCCGTCCCATTTTTGTCAGTTTGAATTCTGCCATTCATTCAGATCCCAGTTGACTCCCCACATATCTCGGAAGCATCCCTGATTGACTTCTGAGTCTCCTTCCTTTGCGTTCCTTTATCACTGGTGGCAGGCTCATTATTTCAGTCAGGTTTTGGCTATACTGTTGGCTTTCTGAGAGCCAGGTCTAGATCTTGGACTTCTTTGTATTCCAGACAACAGTCTGCCTATTGTGGGGCCAGCGGTACAGTTCACCAGGCAAAACGGGGTATGAATCCCAGTTCACTCTAATATTTAGTGGCATGTGATTTCCAACAAATCACTTAATCTTTGTGAGCTTCAGTTTGCTCAGCTGTAAAATGGGCATATTAATGTCTACCTTGCAGGATGTACGTGGGGGGTGGAACTGATACGCAGAGCACTCATCTGGCATAGAATGGGTGCTAAATAAATGGTAGATATTATTATTGTTGATAATAATAATCCAGTGAACTGATGTTTGTGTGTTCAGTGTACCGTAAAGTCGTGGTGTTGAATACTTTCTGTTGTCCACAGTTATACAGCTCTGCTGAATTTGGGAGAAGGTGGCAGCTTGTCCAGGAAGGGGTCATACCGAACAGGTTCTACTGGTAAGTCTCACTCTATTTTCTAGCACATTTAAGATACCACCTGTGAAAATGAGCATTGGAATCTTTTCCTCACCCAGAACTCTCACGTGAATTCTGTTCTTATTGGGTTACGCACACATCCCCTAGGGCAGAAGGTGACATTGGGGTGGTAAACATCTTAAGGGAATGTTAAAGCAGTGTCATAAATCACTTCACAAACCCAACATAGATAACTGAAGATTAATGGACAACAAGGGCTTTGTAACTGTTGTTTTGTTATATTTTGATGAGACTTTGAGACAGACACTTAAGAACATTTTAATAGTGACTTTTATTGCTAAAAGCATGATACACACATATACGGCATGTTCATATAAAGGTTTTCAGTGTAAATAAGTAGATCTTATTTAGTCTAAAAGCAGATCCTCTTCCTATACCTGCTTTCAAGTCTTCTAGACATTCTCATCATCTTATGGGGCACAACCATTGTTTTTCATTTCTTACTTATCCTTCCATAAATGTTCTCTGAATTACTAAATGCATGTAAATATTAATATACATATTAGTAATTGTTTTTTCTTAGTCAGCTTTGACTGCTATAACAAAATACCATAGACTGGGTGGCTTGAACAACACAGAAAAGAAGGAGGCAAAGAAAGTAATATTCTGTTTTTGTCTTTTTTTTTACCTCCTGAGCCCACCCCCCTGGTTAAATTAGAGGTGGCCTCCCTCCCTGGGTTACTACAATTGAAAAGAAGGGATAATACAAGTTCCTTTCAGCTTCTGAGTTTCCAAGGGCCTAGATCCCAGCAAAATAAGAACAAAGTACGAAGTATTCTAGTGTAATGTTGACATTACTTATCAATCGCTTTTGAATTTACAACCTAAGCCCTATAAAAGACGTGATTCTGCCTTATCCTAATTTATCTAATCTGCCTATGGAAAAGGCATCTAGGTTGTTTCCAGACTTCTGCTAGTATGAACAGTGCCCTGCAGAGCTGGCTCAGACAAGAGTTTAAATATCCCTTGTTCACATCATTGAGAATCATTGGCGCAATGACCTTTTCGGAGCCAGTGAGCTTCCTGCAGCTAGGACAGTAAAAGTTGTCTCCCCTTTACTCCTCCTGAAATCACACTGCCTCTCACCATGCCTTGGGACTTCCATGTACCTAATAGCTTCCCCCACCACTCCAATTGTCTCACTTCTAAGAGGAATGCATTTTTATCTTTCTTATTTTCAAACACTGCCCTAAGACCCTGTGGGATTTGAAAGTCAGAGAACAGATAAATCTCTTAAAACACTAGTGAAACTGCCTGAAAAAGTAAAAGACAAGTTATTTGCAAACAAACTGGCTCAAAGTTAACACACAGAGACTTCTATATGGAAAGATACTTTCTCTTCCCGCATCACAGAGACATTGATAACTAGATAGGGTTTCTGTTGCTTAGAACTTATTCACCTCTTCCCTGCTGCTCCCACTCAGGAATGGCTGAAGCTTTGTTTTTGGCATCTAAGTTGGATGCCCTTCTCCAGGAATTCAGTTGTAGCTGTCACTGCGTCTCCCTTCTCTGATCAGCATTTCTTCTCTTCCTCACTTATTCATTCTGTCCCTTATTCATGAGATACCTTGCATCTCCATGTGTTTTGCCTGTAAATTATAAAGTCACTTTTTGGAAAGCAGGTGCATATTTTTTTCTCTTTTACTGGGTGTTATACGTTCATAGAAAGGCCTCAGAGAATAAATAAATAAAAGACCAAACTAAATTAATGTGGTTCCCCTGGTTTAACCCGGAAATGAAGTTGATGCTTTGCCAGTGAGAAGGTATGAGGGACCAGTCATTCCTTAAGTCCTGCTTCCAAGTGACTGAATATATCTGCACGTGGACCCAGCAACTGAAGGCAGAAAGTTGCAGTTCTCAAATGACTGGAGAGAAGTTTGTTCCAACCAATAGAAACAAAGAAAAACATTGACCAAAAAAACCAAAAAAAAAAAAAAAAAAACGGATGAGAGAATTTCCCATGTTAAGCGGTACATGGTACACAGTATCTTCTAGCTCACTGAAGGGCTTATTTACACACAGCTTTGGGAGGTGAACAAATCCATCATTGCTTTGGCTGGTAGTAATTGAACCCATTCTTATCTGTTCTTGGAATGGGGTCCTTCTATCTGTAAGCCTGATTAGCAAAGCCCTTGTAACCAAATGTTATTTCATTATCTTTATCAAAACTAAACACATGATCATATATAAATTCTAATTAATCTGTCTGTTGAGTGAAATGAATGATACCCCTTCTCTGCCTCTGGGAATGGAGTCTCTCCATTCAAGTCCTGATATTGTGATAGGCATTATTCAAACTTAAGCAATTTGATCCTCAGAACAATTCTATGAAGTAAGCATTGCATTATCATCCCTAACAGATCGGGAACTTTTGGCATGGAGAGGTCGAGTAATTTAGCCAAGGTCACACAGCCAGAAAGTGGCAGAGCCGGGATTCACATGCAGGCGGAATGGCTTCAAAGCCCGTGAGCTACTAAATCAGTGGACTCTATTGCTTAGGCCTCTTGGAATTTTTTTTTCTGGGCTGCAGCTGTGAGCTCTAGAAATCTAGCCCATTCAGGCAGATGAGTAGAGAAAATCCAAAGCTCTTTTGGCCACCATGCCTGTGTGTGTCTCTCTCCAGCTGGGCTTGGCAAATGGCCTCCTTGGGTTCTTTAAGCTAGGTTGTTTTTTCCAGAGAAAGCATGAGACCTTGTAAACTGCCCGGTGCACATTGACTGTTGATGAAATCTCTCGGTCTCTGGCCACATGGTCTGTATTTTCTGACTCTGAGCAGCTTCCAAAGGCTGGCAGAAAAGGTGTCGTTCAAGGCAGTATTTATTAGACTCCTGGAAATCAGTTGCTTCAAATTACATAAGAACTATAGGGCTATCTAGGATTATTCAGTGAGCGTAATTGAAAGAAGCTCTCATTAATCATTTCTGCTTGAAGCCTGGCTGTGGGAGTGCAGAGGTGACTAAGGGGAACTTTTCTAGTGCTAAATTGAATTGACGAGTGACCCTGGGTAATAATATAGCGTTTCCCACGGAGAAAAATGAAGATGAATTCATATCTTTTCCTCATCACCTAGCACACTTAAGAAATACCTTTATTTTGGGTGGCAGTAGTAATGCCACCCCTGGAAGTAATCAATAATTAAAAATACATTCAGATGTACCTTATTGATTATGTCGTTCTGACGTATAGGGGGCTGGCTGGAAACAGGGACAGCTGAATGGCGATTACATGTTTTCTGTGACAAATTCACACATGGAAAATTAAGAGTCGGCTCGACAATGAACCTGTTGTTATTCTGGAATGCCATCTTGTTTCAGTGGTATCCCTCCGGGGGCATAAGACAGCTGTATTATATAGCAGAGGGATATAGGGATACTTCCGGCTCCATCCTCAGTGTGTTTGAGCAAGTTCCCACATTCTCATTCATCCCCATTGTTCAATGCCAGTCAGTATGAATGACTTCCCATTGCACATCTTTGGCAACAAGTCCCATTTCTTGAGCACTTACTGTGTGCCAAGCTCTGTGCTGAGTGCTTTGCATATGTTGTTTTAAACAATCCTCAAATCAATGATGTGAAATGATTTATTGATCAAAACTCCGTCAAGACCTGTGATAGAAAAATGCAACCTGTTTTAAGAAAAAAAAATTTTAAAGCAGTATTGGCTCATGGATCTGATAAATCAGGTCTAACTTTTTCTAGACTCTACTTGATCCAGAGGCTCACTGAAGTCATCAGCTCTTTTTTCTTTCTTTTCTTTTGTTTCCAAAGGCATTTTTTTTTTATTGAAGTATAATTGATTTACAGTGTTGTGTTGGTGTCAGGTGTACAGCAAAGTTATACATGAAGTCATCACTTCCTACCCAAGGTCCTCTCATCTAACCTCAGGCATAAGAGGTAGATTCGTACACTTTTATTAACATATCTGGCTATAGTCAGAAAACACTCTGGGACTTAAAATAGTTTCTCTCTGTGCTGATTCATGGCACTACTGCTCATCATCTAGTCCTTGTTGAATATTGCTACCAAGGCAATTTCAGCATTTTATTTACCTTGTTGTTTGATAGCTTGTTTTATATTCATCAGGTCACCATGACCCTTCCTCTTCTTCCTTCAGATATGCTGGCATTCAACACAGCATCTTCAAGACTTCTAAGCCACTCACACCGAAGGGGCTTGGAGGGGATATGGCATGGGATGACTCTTGTCTCTCTCCCCAGATGGGTTTAATGGATTCAGTAACAAGAGAATTCTCTCTACTTTTCCTTTCTCAGGTTTTGCAAACTGGAAATGGGGTGAAGTCTAATGATGTTACAAAATAACAAATATATATATACATATATATGTAAAATGTAATGTATAAAGTAAAACTCTGCTATCAAAATAACTAGAAAATGTGATACTGTATTTGATAGTATTGGATTAGATAGGGTGTATGGCTATTTTTTAAAGATACTCTGCCTCATCCTTCACCCACATCTATGAAACTAGCCATTTTCTGCAGAGAACTTCTTAAAAAACACCATCACTCGCTTTCAATTTTATGTGAGCTGGCAGTGGAACATCCCGCCGTTCAAAATCAACTTTTTCTAGAGCTTCCATATTTCTGTATTCCCTATATCCCAGCCTCAGTGCCTTAGAGTCATATTCAACTCTGTTCTCTTACTCACTCTTTTTTTTTTTTTTAAATTATTTATTTTTGGCTGTGTTGGGTCTTTGTTGCTGCTTGCAGGCTTTCTCTAGTTGTGGTGAGCGGGGGCTACTCTTCGTTGTGGTGTGCGGGCTTCTCATTGCAGTGGCTTGTCTTGTTGCAGAGCACGAGCTCTAGGCATGTGGGCTTCAGTAGTTGTGGTGCACAGACTTAGTTGCTCTGTGGCGTGTGGGATCTTCCCGGACCAGGGCTCGAACCCGCGTCCCCTGAATTGGCAGGTGGATTCCTAACCGCTGTGCCACCAGGGAAGCCCTCTTACTCACTCTTAAATCTTTGGGTTTCCAAGTCCCATTGGTTCTACTTCAGGGAAGTTATATCTGTCCACCTCCTCTTCCACCCTCCCTAGCATTACACTGGTTCAGCATCCCCCCCACTAGGAATAGTGAAAAGGCCCCTCCATCCATCCCTTCGTATTGTAACTACTGCCAAAGGAATCGTGTAAGCATTTCCCTGATCGAGTGTTTGCCCCATTCCTCATTGCCTACAACATAAAATTAAAAAGAGTAAGAATGTAACCAGGTTCTTGCAAACCTGGGTTCAGATATATATTTTCTGAGCCAACTGCCATGCTTCTAGTTCTTTGTGCTAAATTCCAGGAGGCCAGATAAAAAGTCTAAGCACTGGTTAGTCTATGGAGCAGTCTATATCTCTTATCTCTATGGTTTTATACAACTCTTACCTGGGGATAAACTGTCCTTTTTTGTTTTTGCAGTGGTTAATTTTAGCACCTACTATGTATCAGGACAGTTTTGGTCTTTGAATGCAAAGATAATGTATGAGGGTATTTGTCATTATTAGGATCACAGTATCAGACCTTTATGGCCTTAGGCTGATGGCTGCGTCTCCCATGTAGCCTTCTTTGGCTCTTGCTTCTTGTTTTTCTAGGCAAGAAGAATCTCTTTCTTTGAATTTAAATGTGATTATGTCATAAAACATAATGTTCATAGCATGCGTTGTATTACAGGTCTGCGTGTGGGATTGGTTGAAAGAGTACAGGCTTAGAGCCAGCATATGAAGCTTCAAATCTTAGCTTCACTATCTACTTACTACCTGGGTGATCTTGAGAAACTCCTTCACCTGCCCGAGCTTCAGTTTCCTTATTCGAAGGCTTATTTTGAGAATCAAAAATGGCATATTATCATAATTATTATTAAGTAACTTAGCACTTAGTATGTGCTCTATCTTTTTATTTCATTTCCATCTCCTGATGGAGGATAAGTTCCTTAAGGACCAAGACTGTCATTAACGTATTACTATCTTGTGTACAACAATAAAAGGAATAGCAGAAACTAGTGTTCACACACACACACAGAAATTCATCAAGTACACACATATATATATATGTATATGCACAAACATAAACCTCCAGTTGAAACGCATCTTGAATGGACTTGTTCAGGGAACCATAATAGATGACCTGTTTTTCCTTCCAGCCTGAACAGGTTAGACTTCTAAGCCATTGATGCCATCAAAGTGTATATTGAAAAGTGGGGAGGATTCTAGATCAGTAAAAGGAACAATTTTCTATGCAGTAGGTTGTTTATTAACTCGACAGGCTGTCCTAAGGAGTCATGAGATCCATGTTAGCAGAGGAATTTAAACAAAAACAGAGTGGCTGCCTCCTAGACTGCTCTCACAGGGAGCTGTGCCATAGAATATTGACAGATCCTCTACACACTTCAGAATATGGAATTCAGGTGAGGAACTCAGAACCCTCCGTCCTTTGGAGCCTGGACTTTATTCTCTCTTCTCTGGCAGCCTCTTCTGGTTCTGAGACTCTGAGCTGAACCAGGAGCAGAGAGAGGTAGCAGGAAATCATTCCTGAGATCACATACCAAGAGCTCCAATGGGGCATTCTGGCACCTATACCAGGCGTGCTGGATAAGAGGATTTTCATTATCCTCGAGAGGACTGGTGTTTTATCTTTTTTTTCCTGTTAATGAGCTCCTCTTGAGTGCTATTTCCCTATCCACTTGCACCTTCCTCCACTTCTTAAATCTCTTCCTGTGATTAGCAAGTTTTCCCTACAAATTAAGTTAAATTTCCCCTGCTACACTGTGAGCCCATCACTTTTCTCGTGACCTGCATTCACTAATGGCCATTATTGATTCCTGTCCTCCTTGATGACTTCTTGGCTCCATGGACTGTAATTCCTCTATCTCTGAGCAACTGAGATTCAGTCATTTCTCTAGATTTCCACTAAGAACTCTTACGATGGCAGAGTACAAGAGATGGCAGTGAAAGAGTGAAAGAGGGGGAAATCCTCATAATTATGGCTTCCTAATTTATACTGATATTAAAAAAATTTGACTTATGCCCTAGTGATCAGACTTCATTTAGCCTTCGAGTTCAAGAGCCTGTGGGTGTGTCCAGTGTCTGTGTCTGTGGTTTCCCTTTTGCTCAGTTAATCATTCTCCACCTTTGTGTGTTCCATTTAGCCAATGAGAGATGCTGTTTGGTGTCTCAGAGTGAGGGATCTGGAGTCAGAATGCTTGTGGTATCAACAGAATCCTGTTTTCAAGGGGTGTGACGATGAGCTATTTAGTTAACGTGTCTTCATTTGTATCACAGTCATCATAATAGTGTCTTCCTCATATATTTGTTGTCAGGATGAAAATGAAATTCCAGGTTACACTCTAAACACATAATACATGGTGAATAAATAGAAACTATTACTTAAAAGAGGGATAGGACAAGGTGGGTATTAATGAGTTTCTGCAATGTGGCCATCTCACTCTGATATTGATTTAATAATTTATATTTCCAGTGAGCATTTTTAATGTGTGTATGAGTTTTGTTTTTGTTGCCCCAGAATTAAGAACAATGGATAGAAAATCAGCCTACTGTTTTATTTTGTAGCTTCTCAGATAGGCGAAAACTCCTATCATACAATTCATTTAATTTACGTCAGTTGAAGCATTTTCAGAGCTAACTCCTGGCCATAAAGATAGAGGAAACAGCCCCTGCCCTCAAGGGGGCCTTCAGCTGCTGAGGTGGGGTTGCAGAGGGAGCCCCTAGAGAAGTCTGTGGAAAGATATTGCCCCTGCATAGCTGCCCCTCTGAGTTTGCAGCCAAGCATTTGGCTTGACGCCTAAGGTCATAAGACTGGAAGTTTGGAAGAAAAGCTGGACTTGTAATTGTGAAGGGAAGAGCAAGGACAAACTAGATAGAAACTACCAGTCCTTCTGCAGTGCCTCCCACCACCTCTAGCCAAAGGACCTTCAGAGTGAAATAGCCACTACTTCCCTCCTGCCTTGCAGATGTCACACATATTTCCTTTCAGTCCATTATAACTGGAAACCATACAGAGACTCTGGAAAACATAGTCTCTAAGGAATGGCTCCTAAGGAAAGGAATTTTTCTGTTAATAGGCCAAAGAAGAGAAGAAATTGACCCAAAATCTAGGATAGGGCTTCCCTCGTGGCGCAGTGGTTTAGAGTCCACCTGCTGATGCAGGGGACACGGGTTCGTGCCCCGGTATGGGAAGATCCCACATGCTGTGGAGCGGCTGGGCCCCTGAGCCATGGCCGCTGAGCCTGCGCATCCGGAGCTGGTGTTCCGCAACGGGAGAGGCCACAACAGTGAGAGGCCCGCGTGCAGCAAAAAAAACCAAAAAAAAATCTATGATAGTAAAGTGCCCAGAACGGTACCTGGTATACACCGTGTAGCTTCAAATCTAAAATTTCATTAAATGAGGATGCACCCTTATTTTGTGTATCTGTCAAAATAATTCTGCCTATTAAACTTCATCATTTCAATGACTTTAAGACGCCTACTAATTTAAGAGATGTTAAAATTAAAAAAAATAAAAATGAGTGTGGGCTTCCCTGGTGGTGCAGTGGTTGAGAGTCCGCCTGCCGATGCAGGGGACACGGGTTCGTGCCCCGGTCCGGGAAGATCCCACATGCTGCGGAGTGGCTGGGCCCCTGAGCCATGGCTGCTGAGCCTGCGCGTCCAGAGCCTGTGCTCCGCAACGGAGAGGCCACAGCAGTGAGAGGCCTGCGTACCGCAAAAAAAAAAAAAAAAAAGACACCTACTAATTTAAGAGACGTTAAAATTAAAAAAAAAAATAGCGTTTTGGAATTGATGAGATGGGTGCATAATAAATATTTGTTGAATGATTGAAAGGTGAGGAGTGGATACTGGAGATGAGACAACCATAGATATTTATTTTTCAAACCGAAGGTTAGATAGGGTTGTCTAAATAGATAACTAATGAGATATGGAATGGTGAATTCTACACAGGAGGGTAGTGGAGACCCAGAACCTGGATCATTTGACTGGGTAGGAATGAAATGCAGCGTCAGCTGAGGAAGATCTTAAAAGCAACAGTAAGATGCTGAATCCTTGTAGATGACTAGCCCTGATGTGTTTATGCATCAGAATCTCAGGACTCTTAAAAAACTTAGGGCTCGTCATATCTGGCTTCTGACTTGCAGGAATCCCTTCTACAAAATTCTAAGTAAGTGGCTGAAAACAGCCCTTTGGATTAAGAATGGAATTTTGTCTATCTTGTCTGTCAGGATCTGTCTTCCTCTGAAGACAATAACTAGAGGAAATACACTAGTCCCACTGTTTTTTCATTGTTGGCTCTCTGGCACTTAAAACATGAACACCTCTAAACAGAACAATTCTATAATTTAGAGAAAGCTGTCAAGGTTTTCACAGGCATGGCAAGATGTGCCCTGGGGTGGGGTGGGGGGAATGGAATTTGCTGCAGCATTTATGAGATTTATGGTAAAGGTTTTTACACAAGTGTTGAAGTTTAAGGCAGATAAATCCCAGAAGACAAATGCCACCAGTAATTGAATCTCAAAGCCATTATCACGTGCTGAGCAGAGCAACTTTATGACTCTGTTGTGACAAGATGAAACTTGTTAGAATATTTATGTGCCTGGGATAGCTTGTGCATCACCAACCCCAACCCAGAGAACAAACTGGCTCTTCCATGTGCCTCCTATGAGCAGTTAGCCTTCCTGAGTAATTCAGTAGCCAAGGAAAACGAGATGCTTGAGAGGAATCTGAAACAGCCATAACCTCACATCTGACCTCGAATTTCAACAGCTCCTGGGCCCAACATATTTATGTGGTCAGCTGAAATCAGGCTTTTCCCTTGGTAACCAGGGCAGCCCTAAAATAAACAGACTCTCGCTCTCCACACTGTTTTCTATTTCTAAACAAATGGAGAGTAAAAACCTCCCAGTAATAAGAGCCATTTCTCTGATCTTAACATTTCTTTAAAAAATCAAATAACTTCATCTTTTGTGATTGTTGAAATCTATGAATCATACACTCTTGACAGTGGAAATGAAACAGTTATTTTACCTGCTTTACAGGATGAAATGACAACAGGACCAATCCACTCCTCGTGATAACAATGATTTAGTTACAACAGATTGTGTTCCAGCTTATAGTAGCTTTGCTATAATAGAGTCTATCCTTGTGAGATGTGGGTAGTTTTCTCTCCCTAATTTTTTATTTTGAAATAATTTTAGAATTGCAGAAGAATTTCAAAGAATAAGAGAGTTCCCATAAACTTACCTCATGCTAACATCTTATATAACCATGGTGTGATATTCATAACTGGGAAATTAACCTTGATTTAATACTATCAATTAAACTGGAGACTTTATTTGGATCTCTCCAGGTTTTCTACTAATGTCCTTTTTTTTTCCCATCTAGAATCCAAATAAGAACCCTACATTCATTTATTTGTCATGTCTTTTTTCGTCTCCTCAAATCTCCCACTTTCCTTGTCTTTGATAACCTGGACAGTTTTGAGGCCTGCTAGTCAGGTGTTTTGTAGAATGTTCCTCAGATTGGGTTAGTCTGATACTTTTTCATGATTACAGTGTTATATATGGTTGGGAAGAAAATCACAGAAATGGTGTGACCTTCTCATGACATCACATCAAAGAGTGCAGGATATCAATATGTCCTGCTACTGATGATGGTAACCTTGATCACTTGATTGAGGTGGTATCTGCCAGGTTTCTCCATTGCAGAGGTACTGTTTTCTCTGCTCCAACCTCTGTTTGTTGGAAGCAAGTCCCTGAGTCCAGTTCCCATGCCAAGGAAGGAGAATCAAGCTCCAACTCTTGGTAGAAAGAGTATTAAAAACTGTGTGAATATATGTCAAAATCATCATGATCTGGGGCTTCCCTGGTGACACAGTGGTTGGGAGTCCGCCTGCTGATGCAGGGGACACGGGTTCGTGCCCCCGTCCGGGAGGATCCCACGTGCCGCGGAGCGGCTGGGCCCGTGAGTCGTGGCCGCTGAGCCTGTGCGTCCGGAGCCTGTGCTCCGCAACCGGAGAGGCCACAGCAGTGAGAGGCCCGCGTACCGCAAAAAAAAAAAAAAAAAAAAAAAAAAAAAAATCACCATGATCATTAAATATGTTGAGAGAGATATTTTGAGGCTGTGTGTTTTGCTTGCTAATTTTAGGACTCTTCAGTCAGTCCTGCCTGCAACAATTATGACTGTGGTATTCTAATGGAAATTTGCCATATTGATAATCTCATATATGTATTCATTGGAATTCTTCTGAAGGAATAATTGCTGCATTTGACAATTTATTTATTTATAGCATTATTTAATTGCTCAGCCAATGAGGTGACCAGAAAAGACAGTGAATAAGCCCATTTCTGGATTACGTTTTGTTATTTCTTCTTCACCTCAGGAATCTCTGTTCTTTGGTGCTGAGCCTATGGTCAAATAATCCCCGTTAGGCATTAAGGTGCCATTAATGTGCCACCTGCTAATTCAGGGCAAGACCTCTCTGCCTAATAAAGTCCTTCTTAAAGGAACATTTTAAAGTCTGACCTGGGATGAAGAACTCAGAAGGGAATACCTTTTCCCAGTGACACTTTTGCCTTAGTGGCCGTGGAGGTAGGGATTCCCCCAGAAGTTCTGGGCTCTCCCCTCTGTTCAGTTGGGCATCTCACAGCATCTTCACCCTAAGGAGGGTGACTTGGGGGTACGTGTGAACGCACGCACGCGCACGCACACATGCACACTTTTTTCCCTTTCCCCATCTCTCTTCTTTCCTAGGCATGGAAAAATGCAGGCTTCAGGCTCTCTCCAAAACAAAACAAACCTCTATAAAGTATACTGACCTCTGTTGCTCAACCATGATTTTAATTCCCAAGACAAAGAATGCAGGTTCCAAATTGACCAATTGAAAAATATATGAAAAATGCAGTATAGGAAATGGGTAGGTATTCTGAACAGTTAAGTACTCTTATAAATGAAAAACCTGAATGAAAAAAAAAATGTATATAGATGTAAGGACCAAGAGCAGGAAGAGGCAATTTATGAAAGGAAAGAAAATGGCAGTTAACATAAAAATATTGCATCTCACATGCAGATATTTACCTACAGAGATAATCGGTACAGTGTCATGTACAGACCTAACAGTACCCCATGGTCAGAATGTTAGTTAAGGAAACAGACTATATCGTACAATTGGCAGAACAGTGCATTCCAATATTCTGTTATGTTATGTCAGTGCTATGATGCAGAAGTCATTTAAAAAAAAGGAATGCCTACACAAACAGAAAAAGCACTAAAGGATCAACAACAAAAGGTTAAGGTGGTTATTTCTAAGTGTTTAATTTTCCTTTATATATTTTGGTGTACTTTTCATTATACTTTAAATGAACACATATTACTTCTACAATTAGAGTTTTTAAAGCAGTGTTATTTAAATAAATTATACCAATAATAATAACAATAAAGCAGTCAAGCATATTTCCCAAGGGTTGGGGACGGTGGGGGACAACCAACAGAGAGACGCTGCGAGCACGGCAGGATAGCCCCAGAGAATGCAATCTCTTCTCTCCTCCTCATGCGTCCACCTCTTTCATATACTCTTCTTTTTCTCCCCATCTTCTCTCCCCCACCTCCTCTTTCACTCCCTTTTCTGCCTGTTCTCCCTTCCTCCTCCCCCACCTCCCCTCCTTTCTGATTTCCTTTCCCCTTCTCTCCTTCTCTCCTTCTCTCCTCTCCCTTTCTACTCTCTTCTTTTTCTATCACTCTGAAATGTTTCCATCCATAGTGGGGTACTCATTTTTTTAAGGCAATTTAAAAGGTGTATATTTTTCATTTTCCACCATCACGTTGGTTTCCTTGGCCAAGCAATTAATAAGAGTTCAAAGGCCAACTGACACAGCGTTCAAAGTATTTTCACAGGATATCATCTCTGTATTTGCCCAGTTTCAAATCTCTTCATACCTTGTATTCAAAACTCCAGAAATGCTTTGTGAGTAAACAAAATACTAAGGAGAATAGTTGCCATTTGACACCCCAGGAATTTGTCTCTGTGGTGAAGATAAATCTAATTTCCTCCTGTATCTAACCCTCTTTTACCCTTGTTCCCCACCCAAGTTCTACTGACCAGATCTCTTTCCCTTTTCCACCGAGGGCCTTGTAAGCAGTAGCCTCTCAGGGTACTTTTTCAGAAGTACCAATACCCAGCAACAAAGCAAGAGCATGTTTTTGTGTAATCATAAGCTGAAAAAGTATAGAGAAGCTACTCGGACCAGGGACGTGGCAGCCCAGTGTGGAGACTGATACTGTGTTTCTCAGAAAGGTCAAAATTTATTAGTCATTTTGCAAGTAACTACAGAGAAGCCACCTTCAGGCTGAAGCCCTGATACTTGAGTGTCTAAACTAAATTTTTTTTTCTGTTTCTTTTTTTTTTTATTGGGATTTAGTTACTTTACAATATTTTGTTAGTTTATACTGTACAGCAAAGTGAATCAGCTATATGTATACATATATCCCCTCTTTTTTGGAGTTCCTTCTCATTCAGGTCACCACAGAGCCTTGAGTAGAGTTCCCTGTGCTATACAGTAGGCTCTCATTAGTTATTTATTTTATACATAGAATCAATAGTGTATATGTGTCAACCCCAACCTCCCAATTCACCCCAGCCCCCTTTTCCCCCTTGGTATCCATACATTTATTCTCTACGTCTGTGTCTCTATTTCTGCTTTGTAAATAAGATCGTCTACACCAATTTTTTTAGATTCCACATATATGCGTTGATATACGATATTTTTCTCTTTCTTACTTCACTCTGTATGACAGTCTCTAGGTCCATCCATGTCTCTACAAATGACCCAGTTTCGTTCCTTTTTATGGCTGAGTAATATTCCATTGTAGATAGGTACCACATCTTCTTTATCCATTCCTCTGTTGATGGACATTTAGGTTGTTCCCATGTCCTGGCTCTTGTAAATAGTGCTGCTATGAACACTGGAATGCATTAAACTAAACTTAATATCCATTCTGTTTCTAACCTCTAGGACATGGAACCCTCTCGAATATGCCTTGGCCCATGCAACCGTACTCCCCAGTACGTTTGTCTTAGTCCATTTGGACTGCTCTAACAAAATACTACATACTGGATGGTTTATGAACAACAGAAATTATCTCTCACAGGTTTGAAGTCTGGGATTAGGGTACTGGCATGGTACAGTTTTGATGAAGGCCCTCTTCCAGATTGTAGGCAGCTACCTTCTCACTGTGTCCACATATGGTGGAAGCTGCAAGGGAGCTTCTCTGTCCTCTTTTATAAAGGAACTGATCCCATTCATGAGGGCTCCACCCTCGTGACCTCATCACCCCTAAAGGCCCCACCTCCTAATACCATCACCTTGGAGTTTAGGTTTAAACATGTGAATTTTGGAGAGACACATTCAGACCATAGGAACACTTAATCCTTGCAGGATTTCAGAATGTCTGAAGTTTTCCCATTATTTCTCTTTATCTTTTTAGTGTAAGACACACACATTGCCTTCTGAGTTAATCCTGACTTTTCTGAGACACAAAGGGGTGAAAAGAAAAGGGATTTTTTTTTTTTTTTTTTTCAAGAGAAGGATCACGAGTGAGTCAAGAGCCTGGGTTAGTAGTTCCAACCTGACACTCTCTGAGTGGTGTGACCTTGGGCAAGGTATTTACTCTCTTGAAGCCTTGGTTTCCTTAATTGTGACATGCGGTGTTTGGACTAGTTCCTCTCTAACAGTCTTTTCATCTCTAAAGGATCCCTTAATTCATACTATTGGCAATAGTGGTAGCTGTGTGTACTCTTTCTTTTACTCTTTAAAACACTATTATTATTAAGTATTATTATTGTCAACCTTTCTACAGGTGGTACATGCAGTTGTAGAGAAATTAGAAAGCCTGGGTTCCAATCTGATTGTATCATTTATTAGCCCTATGACTTTAGGCAAGCAAATTGCTTTCAGGGCTAACATACCCTTTCTCTTATCTCATCATTATTTTTCTGAATTTGTGTCATATGTGAATTTTCTAGGCACATGATATGTATTCTTATCCAAGTTGTTGACTCTTGTTGAGCAGGACACTAACAAGGGCACAGCCTTGGAGGCCCTATGTGACATCCATCCCACAGTTAACAGATGGACACCAGCCATTGATCAACACCATCTGACAATAGTTTTTTTTGATATAGTTTAAGTCCCTTATATATATATTTTTTTCTACATCGCTTTCAAGAAATGATACATTGTATATAATATACACCTGATATGCATTTATAGTTATACACTCCTGTCTTCTCTATTGAAATGTAAACTTCATGAGGGGCAGGGATTTTCCTCTCTGTTATTCACGGCTAAACCCTCAGCACCTAGAACTACCGCTGGCACATTGTTGGTATTAACTATTTGTTGAACTCATTCATTCATTCATTAAAAAATTTAATTGAGGATCCGCTGTCTGCCCTGCTGTGTGTTAAGTGTTAAGGATGTCCCAGGAATCCTCAGTCTAGAGCAACAGTCTCCATGGTGAGTTACCTGCAACAGCACCCCAGGGTGCTGGGAGGTTTGATGATTCATGGAGACGTGGGGAGAAAATATTAGAATTTCTGACTTTTTGCTTGCTTATATTTTGATTTCTATTTTGTGTATACTTTTTAAAGTTAACATATAAATACTCTAGTGCATTTCCACAGCTTATTACTAACAACTCATATATGGGTGCTTGCTTAT
Source organism: Phocoena sinus (assembly GCF_008692025.1). Classification (NCBI taxonomy): domain Eukaryota; kingdom Metazoa; phylum Chordata; class Mammalia; order Artiodactyla; family Phocoenidae; genus Phocoena; species Phocoena sinus. The sequence goes on along the minus strand of NC_045778.1, from coordinate 62,782,881 downwards.
ATTTTGATTTCTATTTTGTGTATACTTTTTAAAGTTAACATATAAATACTCTAGTGCATTTCCACAGCTTATTACTAACAACTCATATATGGGTGCTTGCTTATATTTTGATTTCTATTTTGTGTATACTTTTTAAAGTTAACATATAAATACTCTAGTGCATTTCCACAGCTTATTACTAACAACTCATGTATGGGTGCTTGCTTATATTTTGATTTCTATTTTGTGTATACTTTTTAAAGTTAACATATAAATACTCTAGTGCATTTCCACAGCTTATTACTAACAACTCATGTATGGGTGCTTGCTTATATTTTGATTTCTATTTTGTGTATACTTTTTAAAGTTAACATATAAATACTCTAGTGCATTTCCACAGCTTATTACTAACAACTCATATATGGGTGCTTGCTTATATTTTGACTTCTATTTTGTGTATACTTTTTAAAGTTAACATATAAATACTCTAGTGCATTTCCACAGCTTATTACTAACAACTCATGTATGGGTGCTTGCTTATATTTTGATTTCTATTTTGTGTATACTTTTTAAAGTTAACATATAAATACTCTAGTGCATTTCCACAGCTTATTACTAACAACTCATGTATGGGTGCTTGCTTATATTTTGATTTCTATTTTGTGTATACTTTTTAAAGTTAACATATAAATACTCTAGTGCATTTCCACAGCTTATTACTAACAACTCATATATGGGTGTGTGCTCATTTTTTTTCTCTTGCTTGTTGTGTTCAAACAAAAATTTTGGAGATTGCTGCCCTTGGAATTCTCTTATGGAATATAATTTCTCTGGGTCAGATTGTCTCTAGCAGTAAAATACTCAGGTTTCCATTCCTTTACGCTCCTATTTGTTCTACCTGCTAGTCTGAAGTTCTCTGTCCTTAACAGATATGGAAAGAAAGGGGAATTGAAGTTCTCTCCTCTCCTTGTCTTCTGTTAATATGGCCCCTCCAGTCCCAAGCAAGACCTTCAGACCTTCCTCCTCTCACTCTGAATTTAAGATCAGCACAAACACATACCTCCTGGTATCCCCGGCATTTTTTTTTTCCTGTCACAGCCTAAGCCTTGCAAGCACTCTCTACTAAGGTGGTACCCGAGTTGTAAATATTCTGAAGTTTAAGGAAATTCCATATCTCCTCCTCATACAAACATCACTCATCTCTCCTCTCTATCCCTTTGTCATTTGCACCCATCGATTACACCTACCTTAGTCTTTGTTTTCCTGACTGTAGAAATTTTCCTGTTTATATCAATAGTACAGGTTCATTAATATTAAAAGTAATACATAAATACATTCTCTTTGTATTAAAAGATTACTGATAAGTATAATGATCCCACTGACTATTACCCCACCGTTCTAAACCCTCCCAGAGGTGACTACCATTATGAATGTGCATTTCCAGTAGCATTTTTTTCCTTTTATATACATTTTTGCTTTGGGTTAATCAATAGACAATAGTTAGATAAATTGGGCATTTTCATTTAGTAGATTGCAATAAAGTAGTTAGAGATCTCTCTCATTAATGTTATGTTCTGGCATGGAACAGTCTCCAAGATATATTATTGAGTAAAATTAACAAGTTGCTGCAAATACATAAGGTATGATACCACTACAGTTTTAAAAGATAACAAGAAACCTTCTTAAAAAAACATTGTGAGCTCCTCTTTTACCTCAATCCCACACTGTTTGATCATTTAAAGTATATTTCTCTCTATCTCATTGGCACCATTGTTTCTGTCTGGGGATCAGGCTTGTGATCTGGTCAGGTTCCCTGGTGTCTCTCTAGATTTCCTCATCTGTATTCAGGAAACAACAAAGACAAAGATGGGGAGGGGCTATAAAAGTGGGAAAATAAGAGGGAAACAGGAAATGCAACCAGTGATATATGAAGCAAAATCATTACATTAGAACAAGGGAAAATGGGAAAGGATAGGGAAGCACTGTAGAAGAATGGTTTGCCTCGACCGATTTAGAAGAATGGTTGATAACTGGAGAGGCATGCTGCTTACTTCTAAGCACTTTCATTTCTCTTTCACCTTTCAGCTCTATTTCTACGCAGCACGTCATGCAACAAACCTCACCTCCCATAACCATCCTGAGCTTTATGTATTCCTTCACTCTAGGTCAGACACCCCATTCCTTGCTTTGCTCTCCTACACACACTTTCTCTTTGTCTGTCTTTCTGTCTGTCTGCCTCTCTCTGCTCTGCCTTTTGTTGTAAATGTCATAACTTAACAGTCAGGCTTCTGGTTTGGGGAGTAAAAATGACAAAATGCAGAATTTAAGGAGCTTAAGGATGTTGGCCATGCTGATGCTCTGTAGCCATTATGCCTTAAAAAAAACTAAGCACCATTTTTATTTGTCTGTCTATTTGTTATTTGTAGTAGCCTCCTTTATTTCTGGGAGACCGGTGTAACCGTGTAGAGACCAGAAGAAAGCAAGCAAGCATGTTTCTTAGGCTTACAGGGGAGGTTAAAATGCCACCTTTAGGCTGCTTTTTATTTTTATTTTTCTAGCTCATTCCCCCCACATGGGCAGGAGATGAGACCTCAGGCTAAGCTGCTTTGTTCAGGAGTAAAAGTTGCAGCATCAGCCGGGACCTTCCTGACGACGTTTGTCTTGGGAGCCTAACTGTAGCATTAGGTGAAGAGGAAACCCTTGACCACAGAAGAGGAAATCAGGGTATCCAGCCACTAATACAGGCGGGCACTTTGCTGCTTCTCTCTGTAGCAGACAGGACCACTTGCTTCTCTGGGCTTTATTTACGAAGAGCCTGCAGGAACATGACTGCTCCATCTAAAACAAAAAAGGAGGAGTGCAGGTGTCTCCAACTCCCCAGCCTCTGCTCCTCTGCATATCTCTCCACATTCCTCCCTTGACCATTAGCTGCAAATCTAAATCTGAATCAATAGGTGCTCTCCCGTCACGGTGTTTACTTTTTAATATTGCTCTGCGGTTATCTGTATCAGGACATTTTGTGGCTCCTCAGCATTTATTGAGCCGTATATTAAGTTGGTATAAACTCAGACAAAATGCCAGGAGAATGGTAAACTAGTGACATTTTTGAGTTTCTCTGTGGAAAGTGTCTACAAAGGCTGCATTTGGCTGATTGTATTTCAGAAGGCCGATGTTGCCCTCCTCACTTCACGGCGCGCTCTATCAGAGTGAGTGTTTTATTTGCGTTCTTGACTATGATAATCCTTAGATTTTATTCCCAAACAGCTCCTAAGTGTGAGCATCAACTTAAGATGCTGGAAGCGGAGATGCACGAGGCTGGCTTTGTCTTGTTCGTATCCACAGAGCTGAGTCAAGTATGTCCTAGAGGACCTTCACCTTACGCTTTCCTTGGGCAGGGAGACCTACACACAGATAGATGCGGGCACAAGTTCTTCTTTTCAGCCATTTGCAAACTTATGTGCGTAACTTTTTCAGTGACATCATGTGGCTTTTAGGATTAAATACCACACCTTAGCATGACGTACACAGGGCCTAAATTTCCATTTTATCTGCTACTGCTCTACTGTGAAAACATTAGATCCACCATGTTGACTTACTAGTAGACACATCTGTGGATCAACCTGTCTCTGACCTGGGACCTTTTTACTTGATATTTATCTCTAAGGAGAATGTTCTTGTTCTTCCACTCCCACTATCCATTGATCATATCATTCCATACCCTTGAAGATTCAATCCATTTACTGTAAAGACTTACAGGACATTCATTCTCCTCCGGACATTTCTCCTATGTCTTCAAATACCAACTTGAATATTAGAACTCTTGTTTCATTGGATTACTGTCTCTCCCATAGCTCTAAAGCTTGTAAAGCCAGGGAATCTGTAGCCCTTGTTCTTACCACATAATAGAGCATTAGAGTGTTTCGCTAAATAAATAAATGATTTTATTTATTCATATAGTTGATCTCTGGGCTATTGACTCTTTTATTTTGTCTGTTGATTTACGATGATAAATCGTTTTTGCTAACGGGCTACCCCTGATATCCCAAGAAGCTTTTATTACCAACACGAATTTTAATTTTCATATGAGGATTAATTTTCACATCAGGATTAATATTCCCCATCTGTCTACACACCCTTGCTGTGTGCCAGGAATCTGCTTGGTGCTTTAAGATGTACATTCTAGGAGAACTTATTTTAGTCTCATCTTATCATTAAAAAATAAAATAAGAGCTTCCCTGGTGGCGCAGTGGTTGAGAGTCCGCCTGCCGATGCAGGGGACACGGGTTCGTGCCCCGGTCCGGGAAGATCCCACATGCCGCGGAGTGGCTGGGCCCATGAGCCATGGCCGCTGAGCCTGCGCGTCTGGAGCCTGTTGCTCCGCAACGGGAGAGGCCCGTGTACTGAAAAAAAAAAAAAAAGAAAAGAAAAGCACAGAGATTAAGTAGCTGACCAAATGTCACACACACAGATCAACTGATGACTGCTGATATGGCTGGTTACGTACTTCTCCTTTATCCAGAAGCATTCAGTAAACACTGATTGAATATCTCTATATAGCATGCATGGTACCTGGCACAGAAAAACAGAAAGGTTTCAGCTTGTCTGTCAATAAGGACAGACAAATGAGCCACCACCTGAAACATGGCCTAATCTGTGCTGTGCAAAAGTATGTGCACAGTTCTGGAAGTCTGAGAAGGGATAACCAACTTAGCTTAAGTGGCACCCCCACTGGGGAGACTGTTTTCAACTTCACTTGTCTGCAGCTGAGCCACAGACCACAAGAGTTAAGAAGGCAGAGGAAGGGTAAGAAGTTATTCCAGGCAGAGGTACCAGCACGTGCAAAGCACGGTGTTCCTTCCCTTCCGTGAAATTCAGCTCAAGAAGGGAATTCATTTTCCCAATTAGACATAAAGGCGATATAAAGCTATACAAGATACAGCCACCTATTGTCTTTTTATATAATTAAAGGATCCTGAACCGAATTTTTTCATCTCATTTTGACAGAGAGATTCTTTCTGAGTCCCAGACTTGAACAGCCCAATATATCAGATATTACAGTAAATATTGACCAGTGTAAACATGTCTGTATGTCTCTTGAGGAAACATTCTTCCCTATGCTCCGGTAAGCACAGAGAACACAGTGACAAAAAACAGAGCACCTGCCTTTTGGGAGCTCAGTGAAGTAAGAGAAGCATTTATGCAAAGAGATCCAGCAAATCATTATGAACCATGACAGGGATGTGTACAGGGCAGTCTAGAAGCGTAAAGCAAAGGTGTCCAAGCCTTTGTGCTTAATACCTGAAGTCAGAGTTACTTACATGATTGGATAGAGATTCTTGAAGCCATTCTTGAGATCTCCCTCCAAAAATGAGATCATCAAGAGAATATTTTGGATTAAATTTTATGTTTAAGCTGGTTTTCTTTGATTTCTTATTTTTTGGCTTTGTTGAAGCATACCTGACAAATAGGAGCGTGATATACTTCGTGTACAGCGTGATGACTTGATGTACATACACATTGTGAAAGGATTTCCATAATCGATTTAGCACATTCATTACCTCACAAATACCTTTCTACTGTCTCAGCAAACTGCAATTATATGATACAGCATTTTCAATTATAGTCACCATGTTATACATTAGATCCGCAGACCTTATTCATCTTATAACTGAAAGTTTGTGCACTCTTACCATTCTCTCCCCATTTCTCCATCCCCACCCCACAAGCCTCTGGCACCTACTCGTCATCATCATCATCATCATCATTATTAATCACAACAATTGGTCTTCAAAACATGCAGAAAACCATTAAACTCTGCGGTCCCAACTAAAATGCATAAACGGGCTAGAAAATGATACGTCGCAGGTCATCTGCAGTGGTGTGTTTCCACAAGGTGTCTGATCAATGACAGCACCATTAAAACCAGCACATCTGTGAACATTTAACATTGTTTGGCCTCACCTCTTGAGAACTCACCAGTGCCACAAAGTAAAAGCAGCAGTAATTCTTTATAATGCGTGACTGCAGATCTAGAGGCACCCTTAGGCCTTCAGGAAAAAGGGCGAGCACATCTGCCAATAAAAATTGTTGGAAACACCATGGCCTGACTTTAAAGTTTTATTTTATTGTTGCAGTTGTTTTACTAGACATGGAAAAAATTTTAGGCAGGGTAAGGGAGTTGCCACAGTAGACTTTGGAAAGACAAAGGATTCTGTTTTGTCCCTGTCTCTTTACATTAGTTGATAAGAGGGACATGTCACGTGAAACAACAGCTCCTGCCTTTAGAGATAATAAAAGATCTTAAGAGATTACTGCTATTATTGACTTGTCGTCATATGCACATGGAAAGATGCAACTGGATGCAGGAGAATCATTTTGCCTCACGTTGACCCTAAGTACAAGCCAAGCAGGTTTGGTTTGCGTGATAGTTGCAACCCTGTGTTTCTGGGATGCCAGCGTCATAGGTACTGGTCGTTTCAAGGAAGAAACTTGCATCAGGTAAGGTGGGAGGCGAAGAACATGTTACTACCCGATAATAATTTACAAAAACCAGTTACCTGCTGAGCTTTCTAGTTTGAGGGTTGTCAGAAGGGGAGCTTGTCTTTTTTTTTTTTTTTTTATTGTTCATGACTTTGGCCTTGTCAGTAGAGGTCACCTATGGATGCAATCAGTGCTTCACTATGGGAAGTGCAGAGCTACCGTCTCTGTCTGACCAAGCAGTCACTCGAGTACGTGACTGAAATTATGGTGAAAGTATCACCATCCACCTCTGTACGGATTCTAACCAGGGGAAATGTCCAAGGCCACATTCCCTGTCTCTTTGGGGAGAATTATAAAACCCTTGTTAGGACATTTCTGCTTCCTGGGAGAAGAAGAAAGCAGAGTTCAGTGTTTCAAACATAGGCTCTGAATTTCAGGCCATGTATCAATCAAAGAAAAGTTACTGACAGTGATAGTAGGGCCTTAAGGAGACTTCTTAAGATAAAGAAAGATTAAGCTAGCTAGGCTTCAGACTCTGAGTTGGGAAATGAGTTCAAATAACAAGGGTTCTGGGAATGCCCTTAGGACTATGATTCATTTACTTATTTCAGAGAGCTCACAGACCATTAAACACTCTCCCTCCCTTTCTCCCTCTCCCCTCCTTCCTCCCTCCCTCCCTCCCTCCCTCCCTCCCTTCTTTCTTTCAACATTTGACTGTCTGTTACAGCTCAGGCATTATTTTATTCATATATACATGTGAATATAAAGTGTTTAAAACAAAGCTACTCCAGGGCTCTCAGTTTGGTGTGCGTGTGTACAGGGTGGTGGGATGCTGCTTTTATATAGGGAAAGATATAAAATAATTACTTGTAGCAAACTTTTACAAAATTTGTATTAAAAAAGAAATACTTAGGAAGAGAGCAGTTTTCCTGGTATAACTGGGAAATAGTTAATGGAGGAAGTGACCTTTCAGATGTGTCTCAAAAATGAGTCAAAGAAGACATGATGAAACTGGAGAAGGGCCTTTCAAGCTGGAGAGAAAAACATACAGAGGCTCCCAGAGGGCAGAGGAAAGGAATGAGGCACTTTGAGGAGTGGCAGATCTTCCTGTGTGGTAGGACATGGGGCAGAAAAAGTGAAATGGGTCTTGGCGACCACACTGAGTCCTGAATGTAATGAGCGTTTTTAACATCTTCATATTCTCGTATGGAGTTGATGGTGGGGCTGAGGGCCTCCGGGGAGGCAGAGGAAGACCAGTTTTAAGGCATGTTACTATTTTACACATGGAAATGGAACAGATTAAATGGATGTCTGCAAATCCTAATGAAAAAAATTATAGATTGTCCCAAGTTTAGTTAATCTTGCTGAATGAAAGTCTTAAAGTATGATGGCCCATATTGCTTATATAATAGAATACTTATTTTCGATTTAATATGGCTCACTGCAAGATAAGACTAAATAATACGTGCCTCCGGGCATTTTATTTTGTATTGTTTTTTAAAACATTTATTGGAGTATAATTGCTTTACATTGTTGTGTTACTTTCTGCTGTATAAGAAAGTGAATCAGCTATACATATACTGATATCCCTATATCCCCTCCCTCTTGCGTCTCCCTCCCACCCTCCCTATCCCACGCCTCTAGGTGGTCACAAAGCACCTAGCTGATCTCCATGTGCTATTAGGCTGCTCCCCACTAGCTAGCTATTTTACATTCGGTAGTGTATATATGTCCATGCCACTCTCTTACTCCGTCCTGGCTTACCCTTCCCCCTCCCCAAGTCCTCAAGTCCATTCTCTACGTCTGCCTCTTTATTCCTGTCCTGCCCCTAGGTTCATGAGAACCTTTTTTTTTTTTTTTTTTTTAGATTCCATATATATGTGTTAGCATATGGTATTTTTCTCTTTCTGACTTACTTCACTCTGTATGACAGATTCTAGGTCCATCCACCTCACTAAAAATAACTCAATTTTGTTTATTTTTATGGCTGAGTAATATTGCATTGTATATATGTGCCACATCTTCTTTATCCATTCATCTGTTGATGGACGTTTAGGTTGCTTCCATGTCCTGGCTATTGTAAATAGAGCTGCAATGAACCTTGTGGTACATGACTCTTTTTGAATTATGGTTTTCTCAGGGTATATGCCCAGTAGTGGGATTGCTGGGTCATATGGTAGTTCTATTTTTAGTTTTAGAAGGTACCTCCATACTGTTCTCTATAGTGGCTGTATGAATTTACATTCCCATCAACAGTGCAAGAGGTTTCCCTTTTCTCCACACCCTCTCCAGCATTTATTGTTTGTAGATTTTTTGATGATGACCATTCTGCCTGGTGTGAGGTGATACCTCATTGTAGTTTTGATTTGCATTTCTCTAATGATTAGTGATGTTGAGCATCCTTTCATGTGTTTGCTGGCAATATGTATATCTTCTTTGGAGAAATGCCTATTCAGGTCCTCTGCCCATTTTTGGATTGGGTTGTTTGTGTTTTTGATACAGAGTTGCATGAGATGCTTGTATATTTTGGAGATTAATCCTGTGAGTGTTGCTTTTTAGCAAATATTTTCTCCCATTCTGAGGGTTGTCTTTTCATCTGTTTATGGTTTCCTTTGCTGTGCAAAAGCTTTTAAGTTTCATTAGGTCCCATTTGTTTATTTTTGTTTTTATTTCCATTTCTCTAGGAGGTAGGTCAAAAAGGATCTTGTTGTGATTTATGTCATAGAGTGTTCTGCCTAGGTTTTCCTCTAAGAGTTTGATAGTGTCTGGCCTTACATTTAGGTCTTTAATCAATTTTGGGTTTATTTTTGTGTATAGTGTTAGGGAGTGTTCTAATTTCATTCTTTTACATGTAGCTGGCTGTCCAAATTTCCCAGCACCACATATTGAAGAGGCTGTCTTTTCTCCATTACATATTATTATCTCCTTTATCAAAGAAAAGGTGATCATATGTGTGAGGGTTTATCTCTGACTTTCTATCCTGTTCCATTGATCTATATTTCTGTTTTTGTGCCACTACCATACTATCTTGATTACTGTAGCCTTGTAGTATAGTCTGAAGTCAGGGAGCCTGGTTCCTCCAGCTCCATTTTTTTCTCAAGATTGCTTTGGCTATTTGGGGTCTTTTGTGTTTCCATACAAACTGTGAAGTTTTTTGTTCCAGTTCTTTGAAAAATGCCATTGGTTGATAGGGATTGCATTGAATTTGTAGATTGCTTTAGGTAGTATGGTCATTTTCATAATGTGGATTCTTCCAATCCAAGAACATGGTACATCTCTCCATCTGTTTGTATCATCTTTAATTTCTTTCATCAGTGTCTTATAGTTTTCTGCATACAGGTCTTTTGTCTGCTTAGGTAGGTTTATTCCTAGGTATTTTATTCTTTTTGTTGCAGTGGTAAACGGGAGTGTTTCCTTAATTTCTATTTCAGAGTTTTCATCGTTAGTGTGCAGGAATGCAAGAGATTTCTGTGCATTCATTTCGTATCCTGCTACTTTACCAAACTCATTGGTTAGCTCTAGTAGTTTTTTGGTAGAATCTTTTGGATTCTCTAAGTGTAGTATCATGTCAGGTGAAAACAGTAACAGCTTTACTTCTTCTTTTCCAAGTTGGATTCCTCTTTATTTGACTTTCTTCTCTGATTGCTGTGGCTAAAATTTCCAAAGTATGTTGAATAATAGTGGTGAGAGTGGGCAACCTTGTCTTGTTCCTGATCTTAGTGGAAATGGTTTCAGTTTTTCACCATTGAGAACGATGTTGGCTGTGGGTTTGTCATATATGGCCTTTATTACGTTGAGGTAAGTTCCCTCTATGCCCACTTTCTGGAGAGTTTTTATCATAAATGGGTATTTAATTTGTCGAAAGCTTTTTCTGCATCTATTGAGATTTTCTTACGGCTTTTGTACCTCAATTTGTTAATATGGTGTATCACATTGATTGATTTGCATATATTGAAGAAACCTTGCATTCCTGGGATAAACCCCACTTGATCATGGTGTATGATCCTTTTAATATGCTGCTGGATTCTGTTTGCTAGTGTTTTGCTGTGGATTTTTGCATTTATGTTCATCAGTGATATTGGTCTGTAGTTTTCTTTTTTTGTGACATCTTTGTCTGGTTTTGGCATCAGGGTGATGGCGGCCTTGTAGAATGAGTTGGGGAGTGTTCCTCCCTCTGCTATATTTTGGAAGAGTTTGAGAAGGATAGGTGTTAGTTCTCTCTAAAAGTTTGATAGAATTCACCTGTGAAGCCATCTGGTCCTGGGCTTTTGTTTCTTGGAAGATTTTTAATCACAGTTTCAATTTCAGTGCTTGTGACTCGTCTGTTTATGTTTTCTGTTTCCTCCTGGTTCAGTCATGGAAGGTTGTGCTTTTCTAAGAATTTGTCCATTTCTTCCAGGTTGTCCATTTTATTGGCATATCATTGCTTGTAGTAATCTCTTATGATCCTTTGTTTTTCTGCAGTGTCAGTTGTTACTTCTCCTTTTTCATTTCTAATTCTATTGATTTGCGTCTTATCCCTTTTTTCTTGATGAATGTGGCTAATTGTTTATCAATCTTGTTTATCTTCTCAAAGAACCCAATTTTAGTTTTATTGATCTTTGCTATTGTTTCTTTCATTTCTTTTTCATTTATTTCTGATCCGATCTTTATGATTTCTTTCCTTCTGCTAACTTTGGGTTTTTTTTTGGTTCTTCTTTCTCTAATTGCTTTAGGTGTAAGGTTAGGTTGTTTATTTGAGATGTTTCTTGTTTCTTGAGGTAGGATTGTATTGCTATAAACTTCCCTCTTAGAACAACTGCTGCTGCTGTATCCCATAGGTTTTGGGTCATCGTGTTTTCATTGTCATTTGTTTCTAGGTATTCTTTTATTTCCTCTTTGATTTCTTCAGTGATCACTTCGTTATTAAGTAGTGTACGGTTTAGTCTCCATGTGTTTGTATATTTTACAGATCTTTTACTGTAATTGATATCTAGTCTCATAGCGTTGTGGTCGGAAAAGATACTTGAACCAATTTTAATTTTCTTAAATTAACCAAGGCTTGACTTGTGACCCAAGATATGATCTATCCTGGGGAATGTTCCATGAGCATTTGAGAAAAATGTGTATTCTGTTGTTTTGGGATGGAATGTCCTATAAATATCAATTAAGTCCATCTTGTTTAATGTATCATTTAAAGCTTGTGTTTCCTTATTTATTTTCATTTTGGATGATCTGTCCATCGGTGAAAGTGGGGTGTTAAAGTCCTTTACTATGAATGTGTTACTGTTGATTTCCCCTTTTACGGCTGTTAGTATTTGCCTTATGTATTGAGGTGCTCTTATGTTGGGTGCATAAATATTTACAATTTTTATATCTTCTTCTTTGATCGATCCCTTGTTCATTATGTAGTATCCTTCTTTGTCTCTTCTAATAGTCTTTATTTTAAAGTCTATTTTGTCTGATATGAGAATTGCTGCTCCAGATTTCTTTTGGTTTCCATTTGCATGAAATACCTTTTTCCATCCCCTTACTTTCAGTCTGTATGTGTCTCTAGGTCTGAAGTGGGTCTCTTGTAGACAGCAAATATATGGGTCTTGATTTTGTATCCCTTCAGCCAATCCGTGTCTTTTGGTGGGAGCATTTAGTCCATTTACATTTAAGCTAATTATCAATATGTATGTTCCTATTCCCATTTTGTTAATTGTTTTGGGTTCGTTATTGTAGGTCTTTTCCTTCTTTTGTGTTTCTTGCCTAGAGAAGTTCCTTTACCAGTTGTTGTAAAGCTGGTTTGGTGGTGCTGAACTCTCTCAGCTTTTGCTTGTCTGTAAAGGTTTTAATTTCTCCATCAAATCTGAATGAGATCCTGGCTGGGTAGAGTAATCTTTGTTGCAGGTTCTTCTCCTTCATCACTTTAAATATGTCCTGCCACTCCCTTCTGGCTTGCAGAGTTTCTGCTGAAAGATCAGCTATTAACCTTATGGGGATTCCCTTGTGTGTTATTTGTTGTATTCCCCTTGCTGCTTTTAATATGTTTTCTTTGTATTTAATTTTTGACAGTTTGATTAATATGCGTCTTGGCATATTTCTCCTTGGATTTATCCTGTATGGGACTCTCTGTGCTTCCTTGGCTTGATTAACTATTTCCTTTCCCATATTAGGGAAGTTTTCAACTATAATCTCTTCAAATATTTTCTCCCTTTCTTTTTCTCTTCTTTTTCTGGAACCCCTATAATTCGAATGTTGGGCCATTTAATGTTGTCCCATAGGTCTCTGAGACTGTCCTCAGTTCTTTTCATTCTTTTTTCTTTACTCTGCTCTGCAGTGGTTATTTCCACTATTTTATCTTCCAGGTCACTTATCCATTCTTCTGCCGCAATTATTCTGCTATTGATCCCATCTAGGGTATTTTTAATTTCATTTATTGTGTTGTTCATCATTGTTTGTTTCATCTTTAGTTCTTCTAGGTCCTTGTTAAATGTTTCTTGCATTTTGTCCATTCCATTTCCAAGATTTTGGATCATCTTTACTATCATTACTCTGAATTCTTTTTCAGGTAGACTGCCTATTTCCTCTTCATTTGTTAGGTCTGGTGGGTTTTTATCTTGCTCCTTCATCTGCTGTGTGTTTTTCTGTCTTCTCATTTTGCTTATCTTACTGTGTTTGGGGTCTCCTTTTTGCAGGCTGCACGTTCGTAGTTCCCGTTGTGTTTGGTGTCTGTCCCCAGTGGCTAAGGTTGGTTCAGTGGGTTGTGTAGGCTTCCTGGTGGAGGGGACTAGTGCCTTTGTTCTGGCGGATGAGGCTGGATCTTGTCTTTCTGGTGGGCAGGTCCATGTCTGGTGGTGTGTTTTGGGGTGTCTGTGGACTTACGATTTTAGGCAGCCTCTCTGCTAATGGGTGGGGTAGTGTTCCTGTTTTGATAGTTGTTTGGCACAGGATGTCCAGCACTGTAGCTTGCTGGTCGTTGGGTGAAGCTGGGTGCTTGTGTTGAGATGGAGGTCTCTGGGAGATTTTCGGCATTTGATATTATGTGGAGCTGGGAGGTCTCTTGTGGACCAGTGTCCTGAAGTTGGCTCTCCCACCTCAGAGGCACAGCACTGACTCCTGGCTGCAGCACCAAGAGCCTTTCATCCACACGGCTCAGAATAAAAGGGAGAAAAAGTAGAAAGAAAGAAATAGTACAAGTAGAAAGAAAGAAAGAAAGGAGGGAGGGAGGAAGGAAGGAAGGAATGAGGGAAGGAAGGAAAGAAGGAAAGAAAGAAAGAAGATAAATTAAAATAAAATAAAGTAAGATAAAATATAATAAAGTTATTAAAATAAAAAAATAATTAAGAAAAAAATATTAAAAAAAAAAACCGTAAACAGACGGATAGAACCCTAGGACAAATGGTGGCAGCAAAGCTATACAGACAAAATCTCACACAGAAGCCTACACATACACAGTCACAAAAAGAAGAAAAGGGGAAAAAATCATAAATCTTGCTCTCAAAGTCCACCTCCTCAATTTGGGATGATTCGTTGTCTATTCATGTATTCCACAGATGCAGGGTACATCAAGTTGATTGTGGAGCTTTAATTCGCTGCTACTGAGGCTGCTGGGAGAGATTTCCCTTTCTCTTTGTTCTTACAGCTCCCAGGGTCTCAGCTTTGGATTTGGCCCCGCCTCTGCGTGTAGGTCGCCGGAGGGTGTCTGTTCTTCACTCAGACAGGACGGGGTTAAAGGAGCCGCTGATTCGGGGGCTCTGGCTCACTCAGGCCCGGGGGGGGAGGGAGGGGCACGGAGTGCGGGGCGAGCCTGCCGCGTCAGAGGCGGCGTGACGTTGCACCAGCCTGAGGCGCGCCGTGCGTTCTTCCGGGGAAGTTGTCCCTGGATCCCGGGACCCTGGCGGTGGCGGGCTGCACAGGCTCCCCGGAAGCGGGGTGTGGATAGTGACCTGTGCTCGCACACAGGCTTTTTGGTGGCGGCAGCAGCAGCCTTAGCGCCTCATGCCCGTCTCTGGGGTCCACGCTTTTAGCCACGGCTCGCGCCTGTCTCTGGAGCTCCTTTAAGCAGCGCTCCTAATCCCCTCTCCTCGCGCACCAGGAAACAAAGAGGGAAGAAAAAGTCTCTTGCCTCTTAGGCAAGTCCAGGCTTTTCCCCGGACTCCTTCCCGGCTAGCCGTGGTGCACTAACCCCTTCAGGCTGTGTTCACGCCGCCAACCCCAGTCCTCTTCCTGCTCTCCGACCGAAGCCCGAGCCTCAGCTTCCAGCCCCCACCCGCCCCAGAGGGTGAGCAGACAAGCCTCTAGGGCTTGTGAGTGCTGGTCGGCACCGATCCTCTTTGCGGGAAGCTTTCCACTTTGCCCTCCGCACCCCTGTTGCTGCACTCTCCTCCGTGGCTTTGAAGCTTCCCCCTTCTGCCACCCGCAGTCTCCGTCCGCGAAGGGGCTTCCCAGTGTGTGGAAACCTTTCCTCCTTCACAGGTCCCTCCCCCCCGGTGCAGGTGCTGTCCCTATGCTTTTGTCTCTGTTTTTTCTTTTTTTCTTTTACCCTACACAGGCACGTGGGGAGTTTCTTGCTTTTGGGGAAGTCTGAGGTCTTCTGCCAGTGTTCAGTAGGCGTTCTGTAGGAGTTGTTCCACATGTAGATGTATTTCTGATGTATTTGTAGGGAGGAAGGTGATCTCCATGTCTTACTCCTCCGCCATCTTGAGGGTCCTCTCCAAGGCATTTTATTTATTTATTTATTTATTTATTTATTTATTTATTTATTTATTTATTTATTTTTGCGATACGCGGGCCTCTCACTGTTGTGGTCTCTCCCGTTGCGGAGCACAGGCTCCAGACGCGCAGGCTCAGCAGCCATGGCTCATGGGCCCAGCCGCTCCGTGGCATGTGGGATATTCCTGGACCGGGGCATGAACCCGTGTGCCCTGCATTGGCAGGCGGACTCTCAACCACTGCGCCACCAGGAAAGCCCTCCAAGGCATTTTAAATAGACTTGTATTTTACTTACACTTGTAATTTCTGGCACATATCGTAATATGGGTGCATCTGTATTTCCCACTCACACAGGTTCAACAATACAGAGAATGGTCACTCTAGGCTGTTCTGGCCACTACGTTGGTTGGGTCATGTGGTCTGTTCATAGGATAGTAGTAGGTAGTTCTGCAAATTTCAAATGAAAACATTAACTAGATCAGTTTGCTGTGTGTAAATCACTGCTCAAGTCACCCAGGTAAAGCAGCTTGCCTGTCATCTGCCTGACGACTCTTGAAAGTTTAATATACTGTCAGTGAGACTGTTACATATGACATGCATGGCACTCATTTGCAAGTCGGAGTTAATAACACACAGTATCCTTGCCACAGTCAAGCCTGGCCTTCATCAAGTAAAGGATTTTTTGTAGGTTTTATTTGAAGTGAAAATTGTACTGTCAGGCTATATCAGTAAATACACTAGATGTATCCTAAGGATGTGGCTTTAGAATCCCGTGAGCATTTGTAGTTTGTGGGCTCAGCTGAGTTTCCCTGAGGCACATGGGAATTCATTAATGTTGATGTTTCTCCATCATTTAGGTCTGTGATGGGGTCGAACAAGGAACCAGATCTTGTGCATCTCGAGGCCAGAACTGTGGATGGTCGTAAGTAAAGCAACTTTAGTAAAGCAACTTTTCCACAAAGTTAATAGTAATTAATTTTATCGGTCTGCCATGAATCGCATCTGTGTTAAGGGAAATCACAGTGGCGATCATCAATAACCTGAGTTGTTTGGACCTGAGGACTTTTTTTTTGGCCTCAGTTACCTAGAGTTGTCTTAATAATTCTCTACAACTCTCATCCAGTCAAGGGGTTTTTCTTTGCAGGAGATGATAAAATTCCAAAATTTCTTATTTTTTAAGTAAACACTTGTTATTATTGCATTATCGCTGCTCTTTTGTTTTGATTTGTTTTGCCAGTTTCCTTATTTTATCAGATATCATCCAGGCAATGCCTCACTGTCTAGTGGGAGATTGACCAAATACTTGGAAAGGGCTTGTAGAAGAGCATCATCCTGTCTGTCCCCCATCGTAAGCGGCAGGAGGCAAAAGTCAGTTGGTGGTTCTGAACATCCCTAGTTAGGTTGGCTACAGTGAAAGACTGTGTTTCCTATGGACGTTTTGGCTTTAGCACACGATGGAGAGCAAAGCTGAAGATCCACAATCCGAAGCCATGTCTGCATGACTCACAAGTTCACTCACTCACTGTGTGACCTTGAAAAAGTTACTTAAACTCTTTATGCCTCCATTTCTTCACTGTAAATTAAAGAAGTTAATAATAATGATTCCTAAAGTAGCTAATATTTACTAAGCACTTGCCCTGTACCAAGAATTATGCTAAGGCCTTTCTATACTTTATCACAATTAATCTTCACTACAATTCATAGGTGGTGGTTCCCATTTTACAGATGAAGAAACCAAGGCATAGAAAGTTTAAGTAATATATTTAAACAACAACAACATGGATTTCCTTCCCCTTCGTTGTTCCTGAGGTTCTCCAGGAGGGCTAAGCATTTCAGGGGGTAATACTAGGGAACTACAGGTGAAAGGGAAAAAGGAAAAAGAGAAAAGGGGGAAATGCGTAGAAGGAAAGTAGTTGAGGGGAGAAAACCCAGGTGAAAAGAAAGAGGTCTCAAGTGCAGAGAAAAGGAAGAGAACAGACTCTGCAGTTACCACAGTGCCAAGAGGCTGGTCGAAGTTGTTCAGCGCTGAGCCAGAGGGTGATAATCTAATTTTTGAGACCTCCTCTGTTTTAAAAATATCCCTCGCTATTCACACACTTCATCATCACTGACACTGAGCCTGTCCGCTTGCCCTCCACTTTTCTGATGCAAAGGCAAATGATACCCATGGTTTACCAGCTCACAGCTCAAAGAAGCTGGTCACCCCTGCCATCCAGACTCTCCAGAAACCACACCTACTCCATTACTATGTGCGCACAGGGAGATATTTTTATCTCCAGAGGTTTCTTTCCCCCTTTGGGGAATGGATATATTCTTTGGCAGAATCAGTGTGGGATAGATCAGCGTCCAAGCTGACCATCTCCTTTCTGCTTTATAAACTCAGGCAGAGCTCTGATATCTAATGTGCCCAGATTATACCTGACACAGAATAATCTCAACAGTTTAGAGCTGCTTTCCCACCTCTTTTGTTTGTTTGTTTGTTTGTTTGTGGTACGCGGGACTCTCACTGCAGTGGCCTCTCCCGTTGCGAGCATAGGCTCTGGACGCGCAGGCTCAGCGGCCATGGCTCACAGGCCCAGCCGCTCCGCGGCACGGGGGATCCTCCCGGACCGGGGCACGAACTCGCGTCCCCTGCATCGGTAGGCGGACCCTCAACCACTGTGCCACCAGGGAAGCCCCCCACTTCTTTATAAAGTGGGCTCTCTCTGGTGGTGACCAGAGCTGATAATATTATCTTGGATGCCATGGTTCAGTTCTCAGTACACAGTAGCCAGAGCTGTCTTAAGTCAGAAGTTGCCATGCCGTCTGTTTAGAGCTTCGTTTTAGTTCCCATTGCTCTAGTAATAAAGAACACAGTTCTCACCTTTACCCGTAGCTGCAGCGTAATCTGCCGCCTGCCCACTTCCTCAGCCTCATCTCACTCTGTGCCCTCCTCGGTCATCACCTGCAGGCCTTTGGGTTTGCGTTCAATTCTTAGAAACTGCGAAGTTCTATGTCTCCATAACAAGACTCTAATACCTACTCTTTCCTCTGCTTGGAATACCTTTCTTTATTCCCCCTTCCCTGACCAATTCAGTGTAACGTATTACTGAAGATGGTTCAGGTTAAGATTAAGCATCATTTCTAATTTTTTTAACTTTTTGAAATAATCTTAGGCTCACAGAGAAGTTGCAAAATAATAGTATGGAGTTCCCCTGAACCCTTCACCCAGCTTCCCCCAATGATAACATCCAGAATAACCGTAGAACTAGATCAAATCCAGGGAGAGCATCCACTTCTTAAGGAAGTCTTTCTCGAAGTCCTAATCTAAACCAGTTTATTTTGTTTGCTTTCATCCAACTCTATTATTTTTCTTTATTGTATTCATCTTAGTTTGAAATTACACATTCCATTTGATCACAAGTTTTCCTCTCCACCAGCCTATTAAGTTCTATGTGTGCAGGAGCCAAGTATACCTTTGCTCAGTATTGCATCTCCAGCACATTCTACAGTGTCTACATGCAGATGGAGCTTAATAAATATTTATTGAATGAATGAACACATAGTTGACCAATTGTCAGGGTTACCAGCTGGCTACCTAACCTCACTTACCAGGTTATCTGATAAATTTAGAGCATTGCATCTCAAACTTGAACATGCGTATGACCCACCCAGGGATCTTGTTAAAATGTGGATTCTGATTCAGTAAGGGCCCAAGAGTCTGCAGGTGAAGCCGATGCCTCTGGTCTGTGGAACACGCTTATAGTAACAAAGTCCCACAACGAAAGACTAATGAAAGAGCTTTAGGGTCTGTCTCCCATGACTACACCCCTTGTTTAGAAAGCTCTGGATGGAATTGGTAGCATCCCAGGTTGATCTTATTTTCAAGCTTTGGGAGATAATGCTGCTTTCTGGCTTGTGTCATTTAATGCACATTACCCCGTATTCTGAAAACAACACGGCTGTCGCTTTCCCTGATCGGCACGTTTTCTCTCACCCAACATTATTCCTGTGCTCCCTGCAGGCACGGAGGGTGATAATGCCAAACTGTCATCTCAGGCTCAGCTTTCACAAGGCATGAAATATATCCGTTCTAATTTTATTTATTTTATTTTACTTTTCAGCAAAGACAGCATCTTCAGAAACTATCCAAGTGTGAAAATTCAATAAAGGGATTTAATCTGAAAAGTTATCCCTGTCAAAACAAAACAAAACAAAACCTACCAATTGAAATAAAGGATCTAAGCATAACTCCTGACCTGACTAAATATAAAAATCAATGAGATTGTCTCAGTATCATATTCCCTCTGTGTGTCTGTCTGTCTGTTTGTCGTTCTCCAAGAGAGTCAGTAAACATGGCTTTAGGTCAAAGAAACAGGAGGAGGAAGGAAAGAACATGGAGAGAGGTCAGAGTAGCAAGCTATTAGCAAATATAACTGAGAGTGTATTTATCAAAATCAGACTCCAGGGCTTCCCTGGTGGCGCAGTGGTTGAGAGTTCGCCTGCCGATGAAGGTGACACGGGCTCGTGCCCCGGTCCGGGAAGATCCCACGTGCCGCGGAGCGGCTGGGCCGGTGAGCCATGGCTGCTGAGCCTGCGCATCCGGAGCCTGTGCTCCGCAACGGGAGAGGCCACAACAGTGAGAGGCCCGCATACCGCAAAAAAAAAAAAAAAAAAAAAATCAGACTCCAGGCTGGTCATTTGCTCCAAGAAATCCAGTATCTCTATGTTATCTCTCTCCGCATTCCAGAATTGGGATCCCTCTTTTTTCTCCATCCTTTCATTACTGTTTAGTATATGAAACCCATTGTTTATATTCTAGGCCATACATCTGGTAGGGTGTATGCCAAAATAATATGATTTTTTTTTTTACTTTGTAACAAGTAATTTTTTTCTGATTTTAATGGGTTTAGGAATTTTGTAGACAATGCACTGAGACATGTGACACAGAAAAAAATCCCTCCTTGCTTATTTTGCTTATCGCCATGGGGTGGATGGCAAATGCTTATGTGGGCTTGTTATTCGAAGTTTAGTTTTAGTGTCATTTCAAATCTCCCTGGATTACGTTTTATAATTAATTTCTGTTTCAATTGAAGTCTCCATATTTGAGGGGAGGTGAGCTCTGGAAAGCTTTTGCTCTACGAAGGTCTGTGACCTACACAAACATTTCTTGCCAACTGTGCTCTGAAATCTGGATGTTTCGTAGTTAACAACCACGACAAGGATGTTATTCTTTCTTGTACTACCTCTCTGCCTTGGGAAGCAAGCTGAAGAGAGTAACCTAAATTACAGTCAGTCACAGGAAGTATTATTGGAATATTATTGGATGTGGCATTTGTTATTGGCCCCTGTGTTCAACCGAGGACAAATTGACAGGTCCTCATCCAGTAAACAGAGATTTTACTGTTTAAATACCCTGTGTGTGTGTGTATGTTTGCATGTGCACACGCCTTGTGTGCACCTAATACATTAAAACTGCTACCGAGTACATTATAATAATAAAAAGGAAACCTACATTCTGTTGATTTACCTAATATAGGTACAGGTGTGTGTGTGTGTGTGTGTGTGTGTGTGTGTGTGTATGTAATCTACGTAGTTAGAGAGAAAACGTTGACCCAACTCTTGGATTGAAATCTTTGTGAAAAACTGTATCTTATTTAATCTTGGTTCCATTCACAAAACGTAGCTCAGAGCCTGGCACATTGATGTGTGTTGACTTAATAAATATCTGTGTGTGTCACCATTGGGCACGTCTTCTTACAGAAGGGCCTTTAACCATAGGGTGTGTAGAGTCCCTTAGGGCTAATGGACGAGCATGAGAAACTCATGACTCCCTGAAATTGTATGCCAGTATGTATATGTAATTTGGAGGAAAAGAATATAAGTTTTTTTTGTGTGGTACGCGGGCCTCTCACTGCTGTGGCCTCTCCCGTTGCGGAGCACAGGCTCCGGACGCGCAGGCTCAGCGGCCATGGCTCGCAGGCCCAGCCGCTCCGCGGCATGTGGGATCTTCCCAGACCGGGGCACGAACCCGTGTCCCCTGCATCGGCAGGCGGACTCTGAACCACTGCGCCACCAGGGAAGCCCCAAGAATATAACTTTTATCAGAATTCTCTGCGTGGTAATTACACATGGGTCTACAGTTTTATATTTATGCTCACCTATATGCATCATCTTGTAAGACAACCTGCAGTACCAAGTTTGAGCTTTATTGCTTCTCCCTTTTACTTCTGAAATGAAAGACCTGGCCAGTGACCTGAATTTTTTTCTGTACTTGTAGTGATCCGTGCCAGCAGGGACAAGGGACAATTACTGGTCTCCATGTGTATATGCTTGAGTGACTAACCTTGTAACAACTTGCCATAGGACTAATCTCTTTCACTGGAGAAAAACAACCTTGGCCCTTTAACCAGCTATGAAAAAGACTGCCCCCAAACTGTTTCTGAAACGAAACTCAAACCAGCATTTTATAAGCTGAGATAAAAATCAAAGGAAAATCACAACTTTGTATAGCCACCATCTCACTAATTCTTGTTGTGGGTAGGAACTGGACATCTCATTTCTGCTTTTCACTTTCCACCCCTCCAATCGAATTTCCATATTGAACGGCATGCATATCAATATCTGGATAAGGCGAGCACTGCTGAGATACTGCGGGAAGGCGATAGAGACCTCAGTTCTCATCAGTCCCCAGTATATTAGCAATGAAATGGTTTGAGTTTACACTATAAGCATTAATTACTTTTATACCACCAGAAGTAGCAACGATGACAATAAAAAGATAAGTAGTATTCCAGTTTATCAAGGGAAAAGTAGGCCCACTTCCTGACTTCATTCTCATTCCCCAAAGTTGGTAATTTTATTTATTTTTTAAAAAATATTTATTTAGGCTGCACCGGGTCTTAGTTGCGGCATGTGGGATCTTTACTTGCAGCATGCGGACTCTTAGTTGTGGCACGCATGCAGGATCTAGTTCCCTGACCAGGGATCGAACCCAGGCCCCCTGCATTGGGAGCACGGAGTCTTACCCCCGAACCACCAGGGAAGTCCCCAAAGTTGGTATTTTTTAAAAAAATATGTCTTCTGTATTATTCCAGAAATTGTTTAGGCTTATGCTGATAAATATGTATGTGTGTACACATACACACTCACAAATATTCATGTTGTAAAACTATTATGCCAGATTCAGTGTGGGTGAATCAGTAGCAAGTTAAAAATCTTTCTATATCAGTGTATATATATGTAGCCACTTCATGGCTAATAACTACATAGGAACCCCATTATACAGCCAACTATAATTTTGTTAATCACATCTCATTAATAGATATATAGATGTTTGGCTATTTCAAAGAGTGTTGATACATACATGTACGCACATATTACCTATGTGGTTAATAAGCATTCAGACGTGTTTAGGGAGCAAGCACTGCTCAAAGAAAAATTACTGACGGGAAATCCCTGGGATTTCCCTGGGAAATCCAAGAATGTGTACATTTTAAATTTTTATAGGCATTGTCACATTTCCCTCTGAAATAGATACATCATTGCATACTCTCTAAATATGAGAATGCCTACGTTTACGTACCCTCAATAGTCCAGGTTGTTATGAGAATTTTTTTAAACATAGCCTGTCTGATGGGCAAAAATGTGGCATATCCTTATTGTTTTAATTTGTATTTATTTACTTAGGAGTGAGGTTAAGAATTTGTATTTATTTTTCTTGGTTATTTGTATTTCCTCTTCAATGACCCTTCAAAAGCTATCAAATCTCTTTAATGTTCTAGAGAAGAATGTTATGCATTATTTGCATTTTTATGCAAATCTAAAACATATCAAACTTGCCACTCCAGCTCTAGTACACCAATTGGCATTATTAGACCCCATGTTTCATAGCCTTCTTTTTTTTTTTTTTTTTTTTTTTTAAATTAATTCATTTATTTATTTATATTTTTGGCTGTGTAGGGTCTTCGTTTCTGTGCGAGGGCTTTCTCTAGTTGCGGCGAGCGGGGGCCACTCTTCATCGCCGTGCACGGCCTCTCACTGTCGTGGCCTCTCTTGTTGCGGAGCACAGGCTCCAGACACACAGGCTCAGTAGTTTGTGGCTCACGGGCCCAGTCGCTCCGTGGCATGTGGGATCTTCCCAGACCAGGGCTCGAACCCAGTGTCCCCTGCATTGGCAGGCAGATTCTCAACCACTGCACCACCAGGGAAGCCCACATAGCCTTCTTTTATACCTTCTTTTTCAATCAGTTAATATATTAAATCACTTCTAGGGTGGGGCCCGGGAAGAGGTTAGAAGTTTCCACTTCTGGTCAGTTTCAGATTCTGATAGCTCCCCGCCACTGAAGCCGAATCTGGCCTCTGTACCCCAACACCGAATTAAATCTTGGAGACAGAGTTTTGGGTGAAGTAGGAAAGAATAGTTTTATTGCTTTGCCAGGCAAAAGGGGCCACAGCAGGCTAATGCCCTCAGAACTGTGTGTCCCGGCCTGTAGGGGGTAGTGAGGAGTTTTACTGCAATGGTTCAAAGAGGAGGGTGTGATCAGCTCATGGACATTCTTCTGACTGGTTGGTGGGAAGGTAAGTGGGAATTAGCATCATCAACCTTCTGGTTCCAGCAGGTCTGGGGTCTAAGTGCTTATGGGCAGCATACCATTAAATTCTCCCACCTGGTGGGGATTTCAGTATCTGCAAAACAGCTGTTATGTATATCCCTTGAGAGGAGAACCAGGACCCTGCCCCAAGGCTGCACTATTGTTTCTTGACTGGTCCTCCCTTGTCTCTGCATCCCCTCCCTTCCCTAATGAGCAACCATTTGAACCTGCCTGTTGGAGCTCAGGGAAGGTCTTGGAGGCTGAATGAAGCCTATTTCCTGTAATCAAGAAATGGGGCCACAGAAAGTGTTTTGTGTCCAGGAGCCCCACAGGGTCCTGCTTGGTTTCTTCACTTCCCCACACGTTTACCAAATGCCTTCTCACCTCTCCTCCCCTGTGCTTAAATCAAGCTTCCAGACTTGGAGAGTCCAGTGGCACCTACTGACCTTGGAGAGGCAGCAGGGAGTGGTGGTGTGAAGCGAGATCTTAATCCCCTGCCCAGGAATTGAACCTGGGTAGCTTGGATGAAAACCAGGAATCCTAACCACCACATCCCCTGGCTCTTGCCCCCAGTGAAAAATGCATTCCTCACAGAGGCAAAAACTTCCCAACACGTACAAAGTTTATTATTAGAGACACAGCACAACAAGTGGGAGAGCACACAGAGAAAGTTTGTTAAGACAGAAGTAAGGCAGAGATGCACACCCAGAGAGAAAGGGTTTGGGCGTCCTCCCTTAATGAGGAGTTCAGTTAGTCAGAAACTAGGCAGAGATACACACCCAGAGAAGAGTGTGGGCTCACGGGCCTAGCCGCACTGCGGCATGTGGGATCTTCCCGGACCGGGGGCACGAACCCGTGTCCCCTGCATTGGCAGGTGACTCTCAACCATTGCGCCACCAGGGAAGCCCTAAAGAGGTGATTTAAATCGCTTATTAGGACAGTCCTTCTGGGTCTTTGTTTATCTTTGGCCAATTATCTTGTTTCTTTTTTCACACCTGAGTGGTCCTAGGAGGCTCCCCAACATGCATGTGCAACTATTTGCTAAGATGGATCCCACCACAGAGGGCCTGTGGGTACATGTCCACACATATTATGGGGTGATGCCCCCTCCCTTTTTTGACCCCCAAAGGAGCCTTCCTGCACATGTGCAGATAGGGAAGTTTTTCCTTGACCTTAGGAGTGGTCATCTTATCTCTTTACTTCAGCAGAGCTCAGCTTCTGCCACTAGCTTTGTCCTTGGAATGTCTGGGTGAGAACACAAGCTTCAGTTTTACCTCCACTTGACAAACACCAGCTGTCCAGCGCAGGGGCCCGTCTATCTCCTACCTCACCTTCCCCCTGAGAGACATGAACCCCAAGAAATCTTTGCTGGGAGCATGAGGGACGATGGGCTGGCTTCTGTCGCTTCCTCATGGCTGGCAAGGGACTCATAGACCGTATCTAGTTGGGGTCATGGAGCTCTCGCCCTGTCTCATTAAGGGACCCCAGGGTGACTTACGCTGGTATTCTGGCAGGATCTCTTCTGAGGAGTGGCTGAAATCTCTGCAGCACCATTATCCTGATGTGAAACTGTTGCGATCTGAAAGAGACAAACTTACCAAGTTTGCAAATATTGTAAATATCAGTAAAAGAATCATTGTAACCAGTGGCCAAAGCAGGAGTAAGAACCAAGTTATATTTGGTAACAATTTTTGATCCTGGTCCAGATAGAGTCAGCGCTTGGGTTACCCTGCCCAAAGGAATGGAGCCATTTGGTGTGGTCATATATATTTTTTGATGTCTTTTTTATTAGCCTAGTGTTATTGATGTAGATACAACGGATTCAGAAGTAGTTGGAGGGAGTGACAACCTGAACATTAATAGACAAAATAGATCTTTTTTTTTTTTCAGGAAGATAAGCCTGAATCCTAGTCTAGACCTGGCACTTTGAGGAGACCTGTAGTCAGGTAGCCAGCTGTCTAGTTTTATCCAAGTAGGTTTTAACCTTTGGTGTGGTATTAACACATAAACCAAAACAGTTGTCACAGTTAATGATTTTAGTGTTTTTCTAGGTGTGAGAAAGGTGAGAATTTGGGCTCATAAAAATCCTTACCTGAAAATATCTAACCATCTGAAGGCCTGTTTGGTCAGTTTTTTCCCAGAGCACATAATGCCTCATTCCTGATCTCCACCCTGAACTCCTTTCAGGGGGACATTGAAGGTCAGCAGCTGCAGCAGCTTCAGGTTTAATCTTTGCAGAGGCAGACAGCACGTGCCAGTTTCCTGTCGGCAGGGCCCCTCCATGGTCATAAACTTGACCGTGGTTGGGGGGCATTTTATGACTGTTTTGTCCCACAGTGCTAGGAATGCTCAGTGTGCCATTACTGGACTAGGCCTTGTGAGTAGCCAAAAGTCTTTGGACCTCCTGCTTTACTAGTCTCTTACGGTCTAGGAAAATATTCCCTCTTGGTGCTTCTTCCTGTATCTACAGTTTCACTCTTACAGTCATTGATCTCATATGGGACTATATACCATCATTTTATCGGAGGCTCAGTCACACATTTGGTAATGTAAGAAACAACAATTTTGTAAAACAGGCAAAAATAGAAATAATACAGCTAGCAGTATTAGTAAGGTCATAAGTAAGAATTCAAGTTAAGAAATTTTCATTAGGTACAGCCTAGTACATCCCCAGCTTGTCTGGCTTAGTCTATTTTTCACCAGGCCTTATCTTTAAGGGAAGTTGTATACATTGGCATTGTCCATAAGGCATTTAGCCCAATTTCCTAGTGTTGCCAGGCTCCTTATCCTTAGCATAGTCTAATTGTTTCTTTAAACTTGAATGACTGTAGCCTGCTGCTAATCTCCTGGTTGTAGATCATGGAGCATCTGATCTTTATCCAAAGATTGATTACAAAGTTAGGCTTCAGAAACAAACTTAGAGTGTCCCTTTAGTAACTCAATTAAAACTTGTAACTATAACATAACAGCAAGGAACTATCTGGGAAGTGAGTCTTAGTAAACACAGAACTTAACTAATGAAACTACGATGATATTTAGTGAAACATAATTTTTTCTAATTACCCCCATTTTTATTAAACACACCCAAGGGCTTCCCTGGTGGTGTGGTGGTTAAGAATCTGCCTGCCAATGCAGGGGACACGGGTTCGAGTCCTGGTCTGGGAAGAGCACATATGTCTTCCCATAGTGCTGACCTGTTTAATCTACAGCTATTGTTGACCCATTTTAAATTCCCTGGTTTAGGAGTAGACCATTGCCATGCTACAGGACATCAGGGTGGCAAAAGGTCTGACAATGGGGGGGGTTAATCTCGTAGAAGCAGAATGAACTTTCTCTACGTGTGCCATAATCTTCATAGATCATTGGTGAAATAATACTTAACCAAAGTAACAAAAGATTTCAAAGCAAATATAAATCATTTAAAAGGCAACGAAATTTACACAGTCTGTTATCAAAAGCAGCATTTCTCTTAATATAGAGAGAGAACCAAATTTCAGTCTGGTACCAGCTTACTGTTAATAGCAAAATTTATTTACCTAATTCATTTCAATTTAGTCTTAATCAGTCCTTAACAACATACCAAATTTTTTTTCATAGTTCCTTTTCCACAAAACTTTTATCACTTCCTGGATCCATATTATCAATAACTTGCCCATTTTTTTTCATCTGTAAACAACTAACTGGTAGGACAAATTTATTATCATCACTTTCCCCAACAAAAATATCTCCAGTCTTTATATCTTCTCTGGCCAACAACATATATCCTACTTGCTTTACGCACTGAAATGCTTCTCTTGTCACTTCGGTAGCTTTGATTACGTATTATAATTTTTAAACCCTTAAAAACCCATGACCTCTAGTGAAAACCAAGAAGAAACCAGGTGTAACCTGTTTGTCATACTGGCGTTTTCTGATTATCAAACTCAAGATCACATTCCATAACCTCTAAAAACATGTATTTTTCCAAAGCACATTTTTTTTCTCAGTGTGGTACAAGGCGTGTGTCAAATAAACCCAGACATCTTTAGTTTCTGTCTTGTATTTAGAATTGTTTGATTTGTGAGCACTTACTTTTCTTTTCTAAGCCAGTTAAATAGAGCTCATTTACAAATTTACTTCAGCAATATTATGCGAAGACAAGACACATGCTGAGACATCACATATATCCAGACAGAGATCTCAATAGTTTCCCTCTTGAGGCTTAAATTGTCTCTTTGCCTGTTTTTTTTTTTTTTTTTTTTTTTGACTTGAAGTTTCACTAAGCCACCCAAGGCCGAAGTCTCAGGCAAAGTGGGCTGTGTTTGTTTCCCAGGACATGATAAGAGTTAACCTCAATGCTTTCTCCTAGGCATATTTTTATTCTCATCAGGGTCAGAATTTTGAAAATAAACCAAAAAAGCATTTTAACAAGCTAGATTTCTCTAATTGCACATGCAAAACGAACCGGTTTTTACAATTTCAAAAAAAGCTTTATTTAACCAGTTTTCTCCAGAGTCCTAAAGAATATTGTGGCCATATTGTCAAAAAAAAAATCACCTTTCCTTTCTGTAGTCCATAGTTTCATAGCTAAAATATGACCGCATAGTGCTAAACTGGCCCTAATAACGGGCAGACTGGGCTGATAAAAGGTTGTCCAAGCAGGGATTGTTTCTGTGGGGAGCTGGGGTCTCAGTTTGATCAGAAGAATCTCTGGAGGAGTGAGGGAACTTGCAAGAGTGGGGGAAACTTGGTTCCCCCCCTGAGAGTTGGGAGAAGTTAGAGGGGATCATTTAGAATGTTAGGGAGCGATTTTCTGTTTCCTCAGGCTTTTGATTATGGAGCCACATAGAGCAGGATTATGATAAAAGGCCATGAAAAACTTGAACATAGGGAACCTTAGTCCATTTCCCCATCCTGTGGCAATAAAGATCCAATTGCAAGATACCCATTTTCCAGGCCATTTTCCATCCCCCAATTTATATAAAGGCCAGGCACATCTTACAGTAAAAATTAAGTTTCCAGTTCTTAAGGATATACTCCAGAGGTGTTTCTTCTGGCTTAGAAAGGGGATCCTCCCATGTTGAGTAACCTGCGACTGAGAATAGAGAGTGATCCTAGAAATGTAACCCAACGTCCTAGATACATTTAGGCGGCACCTGAAGGGACTTCAGAGCATCCCCCTGAATTCCCTTCGACCTTATTATGCTTGACGGGGTTTTGAGTGTCCTTTACTCCCCCACCGATTTCTAACCAGACGTCTCCAGTTTGTTCTTGGTACAGTGGCGCACAGTGTCCTCCTTTCGTACCTGGAGAGGACATTCAGACGCAGTGTAGAAACGTTTGCCCAGGTTTCTCCTTGAGCTTTATAGGCAACAGATAAAGCCTGGGATGCCCGCTGCTTGGAAGTGGCCAGCCCCAATAAGTAGTCCTTGGGCTGCCAAGGCCTGGAGTGAAGGGGGAACTCCTGGAGGAATTGGAGTTGGCCACAATGGAAAAATGCCCCGGGGCCTCAGGACCTGAGGATTTTACTTGACACTGAAAAACAATGGCTGGGCAGCAGAGAGGGTTCACTTAGTCCTTCCCCCAGAGGGTGTTAAAATATCAGGTAAAAAGAAACCTTGCTGTGCAAGTAAGGTCGGAAAGAAAATCACAGAAGCGTGGGAGAGAGAGTGAAAGTCAGGAGTCTCCAGCCAGCGGTTTGGGCGCGACCTCTACTTTACCTTGAGCTCCCAGGCTTTGGCACCACTACCACTTTGTCTTTCTAGCAGTGTCCTTCTAACCCCATTTTTCATATTGCAAAAGTCTCTTAATTTCAAAGACTATTGATTTCAATTTGGCCTCTCTGACTTAGCAGCCTAAAGACGACCCTGAAAACCAACCAGGAAAGCATAAAATAAGAGAACACGAGCCTCCCCACACAGCAGTGAAAAACCTGACAGTGACAGTGCAGTAACAGGCTCAGCTGGGCAGCTTTCAAATTAGGTCCTTTGTATCCATGATGTGCTACTACTTCCCCTGCCTCCTGTGTGCTCACCCGTCTGTGAGAAAGTCTGTGTCCTTACCTCCCATCCTGAGGGAGAGAACACAGAGGTGCAGGAGAGAAATTTGTCTTCTCCAGATCTTTTCTGTGTGTGTATGTTCTGAGAAAACTTTACTAATGGGACCCCTGAAGTTTGAATTTCACATAATTTTCACAGGTTGTGAACTGTTACCCTTCTTAGGACTTCTTTCAACCATTAAAAAAATGTGAAAGTCATTCATGAGTTCATGGGTCACACAAAAACAGAGATGACAGGCTGGGTTTGGATGGACCAGAGTTTGTGTCAACCTCTTAATTACATTGTTGCAAACACAGTTGAAGCCCACAGTGCCTTTTCCCAAATTGCATCTTCCTGAAATGGGTGTCAATCATTCCTATTCATACCATTACCTTCTATTGTTTGTATCTGTATCCCTAAACAGTGTATAATATTGATTTGGCATATTTTGAACTTCATAGAAAGTGGTATCGTACTTTGGGTTCCCTTCTGCCTTGTCGCCCAGTACTTTGCGTGGCACTAATAGCTGTCCATGGTGCTGAGTGGAGCTGCAAGTGCAGTCCTTTTTCACTGCTGTAAGATCGTTTTTACAGGGTGTGACGATTCTGCCTATGTTATTCGTTCCTGTGCTAGTGGAATGGGCACTTAGGTTGCTGCGCTGCTAAGTCCTTTCTTGACATGTCCTTATCTCTTTTCACCTTCACCATGACCTTGTTAGATGTCCGGGTCTTAACTCTAGGACAAGAGGACTGGGTTTCTCCTGGGTCTTCAGGCTCCCCCAGGACTCAGCAGCGACAGTCCATATAACATGCATGTGTGGCAATTTCTAAGGGTTTGAAAAAATTCCTGTTTCTGACTCCTGCTTTAAAACAAGAAACAAAGGTAGCGTAAAGATCTTTCCACTTACTCATACCTCCCCCTCCTTTGCCCCATGTGTTTCTCAAGCACACGAAATGCTAGGATCGTGCATTATATTCCTATTATTTGGCTGGCGCCACTGCACTACTTACAACAACTCTTGGGAGGCAGGACCTATGATTATTTTCCTCACGTTAATTGGTGAGGAAAATGAGGCTTACAGTGACTAAATATTTTTGCCATTGCCACAGCCTAAAATTTGAAGCCAGGTCTGGTTCACTGCAGACACTATTTATTATCCAGTTCATTTGAAAAAGCATTGCTGGACATCTGTGCTAGGCCAGCTGCCCTGCTAGGCATGAACGGAGGATAGTAAGGGATGTTGCAAAGGCCCAACCTCTCATAGAGCTTAACCTTCTGGTTAGGGGGAGACAGGTTATAAACAGATGCATAGTGCCAGGTGATGGTAATGTTGTAGGAAGCAAAACAAAGCAGAGTCTAGATAAAAAAGTGACGGGGTGGGGCAGGGGGCCGCTGTCAAAGAATCTCTGATAAGGTGGCATTTGTGTTTCAGCCAAGTCCTTATGGAAGTAAGGGAAAGACTGGGTCTGCTGGGGTGGAAGAGCATTGCAGACAGATGGAACATCACGTGTGAAGGATACGGAGTATTGGCATGTTTGGCGTGGCTGAGGTGTAGCTGAATATAGAGAAGACAGACAACGTGTCATCTCCTTCTGTTTATTTCACTATGGAAGGCAAGGATTCATGTCTTATTGATCTTTATTGAGTATTTATCATGTTCCAAGTATGATATTCAGTGTCGAGTGTGATGAAAATAGAAAGTTAGTAAGTGAAGAAATAGTGGTTTTGGATATACCCACGTGTCTCAGAGGCTGGTCCCTTGACTGACCCTCTGTCCTGGCATTCCATCATATAACACATGAACACATCTAAGTAAATAGTGCACAGTCCCTCTCCCACAGAAAAGCCCTGGAGAATACATGCTGTGTATTTTCTCCCCATGCACAAAACTGCTTTCATTTCTTCCTCCCTTCCTTCCCTCCCTCCCTCCTTTTCCACTTGGATTCCTATTTTCTTTCTTTCCTACTATTTGTTCCTTTTCCCTGTCTCTGTCTCTCCGTCTCCCACTCCTTTCTTTGTAAACTCAATTTGGAAAGTTACTGGACCAAACATGCTTCTCAGGTTTTTCACAGGCTGGGTGTGACCTTGCAGATAACTTCGTGTCTTTTCTTGGCGTAAACTGGAGTTCTAGTGTGACTTTCTCACAGAAGAGGTGACTGACATTCCCCAAGCCCGTCTCCCATCCTCTCTCATGCCCCCGTGCTCTGGCCCAGTGCTCTTGCTTTCTGGAGTGATGTCTCCCACCTTGTCACTGCTCCAAGCAACTTCCAGGCTTTTCTCAGCTCTTCCACGCAGCCTTCCCTGGGTGTCCCCACCCTCAGCCCTGCACAGGTAACTGTCCCTCTGTGACTTAGAGTCAATAGTAAAATAGTCTTTATATTCAGGTGTTCTATAGGCCATGAGGGCACAACAACTCTGTGTGATGCAAAGTAAAATAAATGCAGAGTCGCAGGAGAAGTCCTGACACAGAGTAATAATCCGTGGAGAGGTTTGAAGGTCAGATGCCCCTCACCTGGGGACCCACAGAACCTGCACCTGCACTCCTCCTAGGATACACTCACCCCACTGCATCATCCTTGGTGAAGGACTTTCTTTATTTCTACTAAATTACTTTGCCCTCCTGTCCTCTCTCATGTCTCCAGTTCCTAGCCCCATGCTTGACAAAAAATGTGTAATTCCAGAACTTTCCCTGTGGTAATCATGGCCTCCTGAACGTCCAAAGGCTAACAATACAAGACGACACTTAGAAAGTTATACTGGGCCCAAATCAAGAGATTGCCTAGAAGAAAGCAATGCCACAAGCTTATCTTGCCAAAGGAGGACATTTGATCTAAGTTTATAATTTTCACAGAAACTTCTTGTCCTCAGTATAGTCTTTCAGGGGTCAAGGCTGGAGTCTCACTTTTGAAGATCTCAGTTTCTAACTGGTACGTGCCACAGAGTGCCCTAGACCCCTGATGGGAATGAAGTTTCTATGAGCACAAGCTTGTTGATACATGTGTACACACACGTGTGTGTGTTTGTGTGTGTGTGTTGGGTGCAAATATGTAATAGGAATGTTCCAAACCAAATAATAGGACAGTAGAAAGAACAAGATAAAAATTTATATACAGATTATGGGCTTTAGAAACTGTTCTGCTTCAAAGTTGAAAATTAGCGGGGGATGGGAGAGAGCTTTAAAGTGTTCATGCTTGCCAGCCTAGTTTATGGTTTTATTTAAAATTCAGCTTTTATAATGTTCAAATATCATCCCTAAGTCTGGAGTTCTTTACCTGTAAAAAGTACCTTATTCTGGATTTTCTCCAAAGTTTAGAAGAGAAAAAGCATGGGGTCCATTCAGCACAGTTCCCGACTCAGAGGAGAGGTTGCTCTGGTTGTTTTGGAGGTTAATGCTGCTGTCACTATCAATGGAGCCATTGTGGGAAGGGAGAGGTCTGCCCAAGCCTCAGGAAAAACTCCACAGAAGGGCCCAGGAAGTATTTGGATAGGATCACAGGAAAGGAAAAGGCAGTTCAAACCAGGGGAGCTCTCTGAATGAACACAGGGTGTCAGCCAGGAATGCACGTGCTGTTTAAAAAGAGCGGAAGCCCCAGAGACACAGACTTCCCAGCAACATCACAGAGCTTTGTTCCCTTGGGCGAGAGTGAGAAGGGAAGAGGTTTCAGTGGGTAAAGGATGGTAAAGACCTTCGGATCTGAAAGTCAGTAGTCTGATTTTAACATCCTCCTTTGATCCTAAAATTCTAATAACCCACGTTTTATAGAGAAAAAGTCTGAAGCCTAGCTTGGTAAATGACCTTCTCAGAGTCACATAACACAAGAGAGAAAGAGCTCGGACCTAGCCCTTCACTCCAATGGGAGGGAGACCCTGCACAGCAATCTGGCTGCAGGTGGGCTGCCTTGTGTGCTGGGCACCAAGGTGACTTCTGTGTCATCTCACAGCCCTAGTTAGTTTCCAGTTCTGCCCCACCCACTACCTCACACTGCCTGCATAGAATATTTATTATCTATTAATTACACCGGGAGAATACTTTTCATGGTGTTTTAAAAAATTACTTAAAAAAATTAACCCAAACCAAAGCATGAATATAAAGGAAGCCTATTGTCTCAGGTAGAAATGTCTGTAGTGCTTCCCAGTTGGTTCCCTTGAGACACAGTGAGCAGTACTGGTGATGAAAGAGGGGGTGCTTCGATCACAGCCACAGCTCTCACTACGTGAGCACAGTCAAGCCAGACACAGGACTGAACACATTTCCCCACCGAGGTTTTAAGTCCTCATAACCGCTGGCAGGATGGCTCCTGTTTATTCCCATTTTACAGATTTGAGAAGTAAAGTGATTTGCTTAGGTTTACCAAGCTAAGCCTGCATTTAAACCCTCGTTCCCCTGCTCCAAGCCTGGCCTTTAAAAAGCAGCTTCCCTCCCTTAGAGCAGCGCAGGGGGCATGGGAATTGCATTATTCCAAGCACCAGCTGTTGCAGAGAGCGAGATGCTTAGAAAGACCCGCACAGTGTCCTAATTACCTGTGGCAAGGAAAACATCTGTGTGGGAAAAGTAATGAAATTAATTCTAAAGTCTAGCAGTTGCCTACATTAATTGATGTTAATTAATGCCAAATTACAAGATACTTCCTATGAAATTGCATCATAAACTCACCGGAATTGAATATGGAAAGAGTTCATCATGCTTAATGTTGTTACAGTGAGCCCCAAGGGGAATAAGAATGATTGGTCCCTCAATATGAAGTGCAGCCAGTTTCTTTCTGTTTCCATTAGGAGGGGAAGGAGAACAAACCAGGAGCAGTTTACCACAGGCAGGCCACTGGGAATTGATCAGTTCCCCTTCAGCTTGCAAATTTCACTTCGAACCCTCCAGGAAAGACATGGTTTCAAGACCTCTTCCTGGGGCTTTTCTTGGGTCCATCGGTTGTACATTTTGTAATTCTCAGCTCAAGAAGGGCTCATTGCAGTTCTACCTCAGTATGTGGCACGGGGAGTGAAGAGAGATAGAACAAGCAAAGGAATTAGAGACAGTTCTCTAATTCTTGCAAGCAGGATCCCACAAGCCCACCATGACCCCTGGCCCCTTTCCCCGGCTGAGAAGTGCTGACCAAAGATCTGACGCTGGTTGTCTGCCTCTCTCACATCACTGCCTCTACGCAAGTGTTGACATCACATATATAACTTTTATTCATTTTCCCCATGTAAACATACATATGTAGACATCTCTATATATACCACTTGCATAAAATCGTGTCCATATGCACATATTTTGGTAACCTACTTTTTAAAAACTTTTATTTGGGAATAAATTTAGATAAACAGAGAAGTTAGCAAGATAGCACAGCTTTACCCAGCTTCTCCTAATGTTAACGTCTTACACAACCATGTTCTCTTTCTCAAAGCTAAGAAATTAACATTGATACAGCATTATTAATTGGTAAGCTATTTTTATGATATAAAATGCATTAAGCATTTCTGTAATTCCTCATACATAGTCTAAAGGCAGAATTTTAGTAGCAAACTATGCATGTGCCACAGTCTATTTAGTTGTTCCTCAATTGTTGGCCTTTTTCTCTTATTTTTTTAAATTATAAACAACACTATGATGAATATCAGAGTAGATAAATCTTGGCACAGATCATTAATTATTTCTTCAAGTCGAATTCTCAGAAATGAACCCGAAAGGATGTTGATCCATATTGCCAAACGACCCTGCACAAAAATACAAAGGTACAGGCTTTTTTTTTTTTTTTTTAAATCTAGGTATATCCATTTATACTTGGGAGCCAAAAAACATGCTTAACAAAAATTGGCCCCAACCAATTGGCTGCATTATTTCCACTATGCAACATAGTGGAAATAAACCAGACTTGGAGGCCAACCAACCCCGTCTGAAACCGCCTACTGCCATTTCTATAATCTCTTGGAGTTTCATTCTCTTTATCTGCAAAGTCAGTTGATAAATTATGCTCTATAGTATTGTGAAGATTAAATGTACCAAATAAGTGTGAACATGCTTCAGAGTACTTGGCACATAGATGTTCAACAAATATTAGTTTCCCTGTTCTTTTAATTTCTCCCCAGATCCCTCAGATTCATAATTTTTATATAGTTGAGTTACAAAAGTGAAAAGTCTATATTTTCCATCTTATTCTTGCTCAGGGACCTTTGAAGGGGAAGTTGAGGTCTTAAGAAAGAAACTATTAGACACCATTATAGATAAAACAAGCACTGTGTATTCATCAAGAAGTCCTCATGGGGTGGCAGTCTGAGAAATTCGAATTGGAAGTTGTACTAGTAAATTGAAGCCTGAGACTTCCTAATTCTGAACCTTTGATTCAAATTGTTTTCATTCATTATCTCACATAACAAGAAGCACAGAGACAGGGCAGCCCTGGGTTCAGTATAATCAGTACCTCAATGATGTCATCAGGGAACAGGTCCCTTCCGCCTCTTCATCATACTTATTGTGTAAGTTTAACTCTAAGACTCCTCCATGCGCAAGAAGGCTAGAGCAGTCCCACACGTCATGTTGACTCAGCGTTGTATGGTAGCAGAAGAAGGTCTTCTGTGCTGTGCCTCCCTGTAGCCCCTTAAAAGATCTCTTTCACTTCTTATTTACTAGAACTGGTTTAAATGGCTTTCCCTAAAGCAAATGATGGCGAGTAGAGTGGGCATAGACTCAAGAGGATTATTCCCTGCACATCAGAGCTTCTGATTCACGTGGAAGAAAGATGAGCCACCAGGTCCAGTACTGGCTTTTCTGGCAAAGAGGCAGGGAGGAATGAGCATTGGATAGGTCACCGATAGTACCTGTCAAATTAAGTTTCCTTAAGGACAAACTGTGTGCCCCAAACTGATGTAATCACTGTGAAAAGAAGCAAAAGGGAAAATAGGAACACTATAGTTGATAGTAACAACTGACATTTGTACAACTTTGACTTTCAAAGCATTTAGCACATATATTATTTCAGTAAATCCTTAGAGCCAAACTAAGGATAGTTGACATTGGCATCCTCATTTAATAGATGAAGGTAGCAAGATTCAGGAAGGTAATTTCCTTTGAATTATGCAGCTGTGACCACACCAGAACTCAAGCCCAGGTCTCACAGATGCCAATCTCCATTTCTATGACCCTGAGTTGCCTTTTGAAAAACAGAAGTCAACTAAAGCTGTAGAAGGGTCTGATGGAGTGTGAAATTGTCAGGTACAGATTTTGTGTGGCATGGGGAGAACTGTTCTGGGAAGGGATGAATCCCAGAAATTCTCTTCAGGGAGAAAGATCATGAGTTATGCCCTAAAATGAAACTATAAGAATGTCTAAGAAAGGAGATAGGGAAGGGAGAGTAAAAGGCTTTTCTTTTTTTTTTTTTTTTTTTTTTTTTCCGGTATGCTGGCCTCTCACCGACCGTTGCGGCCTCTCCCGTTGCGGAGCGCAGGCTCAGCGGCCATGGCTTACTGGCCCAGCCGCTCCGCGGCATGCGGGATCCTCCCAGACCGGGGCACGAACCCGTGTCCCCTGCATCGGCAGGCGGACTCCCAACCACTGCGGCACCAGGGAAGCCTGAAAGGCTTTTCTTTAATTTATCTTTGGAGGACTAGATGGGTTAAAATACTTGAGAGCTATCCCCATCACCACACATGGCAGCGTGATAAAGGAAGATTGTAGATAAAGCTCTCCTTCCCTCTCCTTAGAGCTTATCAGCAGCTACGTCAGCCATTGGTCAGTTGGAGCCCTAGCGGCACTCCTTGTAGAATACAGGTTTACCCAAGTTCTTCAGGAAAAGTAGTGCTAGGAATTTCCTTCAGGGAAGTCAATTAGTGAATCCTAATATCCAACTCAACATACGATTGCCTACCCCCCATTTCATGTAAATAATCATGTCCTGATTTCTTCATACATCTTTGATGTCCTAAAATTAAACTTACCCACTCATTAAGCACCCAAAAAAAGGTAAAATAACTTCCTTTTTCATTCAAAAAGATATATTCCAGTAAAGTGGTATGTTCCAAGGAATATTTATTTACTACGTTAGTACTATGTGCCTGGAACAGTATTAGAATCTGGAGGTCTAGGAGAAAACAACAAAGACAAAAGAGGTCTCTGTCTTCATGGAGCTTATATTCTAACAGGGAGAGGGGCAGAAATAAATCATGAGCAAGGTGACTTTAGATTGTGATAAATTCCATGAAGGGAATTAACAGGATGGAGTGTTATCGAAAGTAATCATGGAAAACCCTCAGAAGTAACAGTAAGCTGAAATCTAGACTTTTGTTGGGGAACAACCTGGGGAGAAGCAGTTTAGGCAGAGAGAATACAAATGTAAAGCCTCTTTAGTGGTAGAAAGTTTGGCCAAATTCCTGAACATATCGCAGTTTAGATTAGAAGAGTCACAGGGAGAGAAGAGACTAGCATGAGGGGCAGTTGAAGCAGTGGTGGTAGAGGGTTTGAATTTATTCTAAGTGCAAGGAGGCAAAAGGACTTTTAAGTGACATCTGATTCATAGAGAGGGCAGAATAGTTGGGGTTGAAAAAGTGACAGCCTCCCTCATACAATATACTTCCAGCAACAGGGATCAAATCTATTGAGTTGTTATTACTGATATGTTTATCACCTGCTATAGTCTCAGGTGAGATGCAGGGTCTTAGTTTACTCACCTATAAAATGAGGGCAAAGTTTTTGAGTTGGGAATCTCCTCTCAATTCTGTTTTATTTCCAATTAGTAATAGAAGAAAAACCTTCATCTTCACATAGCACCTTATTGTTTATAACAACAGCACTTCTAGCGTGAGGTGATTGATGATTGCACATATGTGTGTGTTTCCCAGTTTATCAAAGGTCGAAGTGTGGAGGCGAAGCCTATAAATGAGAAAAAATAACTAAGAAGGCACAAGTATTATTGCCAGCTTTTGAAAATATTTTCATTTGGGTTTGGAAGGAAAAAATTTAATTAACAGGAATTTAATATTCTAGGATGACAAGAGTTGGTGGAGGCACTGGGAAATAGTGATGGTGGTGTTGACAGCAAGTGAGTAAAATAATACTGATAATACTTTTAACGACAATAGTGACAGTAATGTAGTGAATAGAGAATGTGAGGTTTGTGGAAAGGCTTGAAGACAGCAAGAGAAGTAGGAGATGTCCACTCTGACTCTAACATGCTGTGTGTATATCACCCCACCCTCGTTTATTTCAGATTCACAATACCTGACCTGCGGAATGCAGAACTGCACAGAGGCCAGCAGAAACAAACCTTTCCCAGGCTACATTGACCCAGACTCTTTGATTGTCCAGGATGATTATGTGTTTGTTCAGGTATGAAAGATCCACTTCCATTGATTGTGTCAAAGACATTTCCCTTCCCTGCTTCCGTCCCTAATGCAGCCCCTTTGCCCGCTTACACTCCCTGAAAAGCAATAAAGAAAGAAAAAAAAAAGCATTATTATTATTTTTTTTAACATCTTTATTGGAGTATAATTGCTTTACAATGGTGTGTTAGTTTCTGCTGTATAACAAAGTGAATCAGCTATATGTGTACATATATCCCCATATCTCCCCCATCTTGCGTCTCCCTCCCTCCCACCCTCCCTATCCCACCCCTCTAGGTGGTCACAAAGCACCGAGCTGATCTCCCTGTGCTATGTGGCTGCTTCCCACTAGCTCTCAATTTTACATTTGGTGGTGTATATATGTCCATGCCACTCTCTCACTTCGTCCCAGCTTACCCTTTCCCCACCACCACCAAGGCATTATTTTTTTAACAAAAGGAACATTACCAATTTGAAGCTTCTATACTAACAGAATAGTAATTCCTTCCTTGGGGTGGTGTCTGGAGGACTTGTCAGTGTGGGGTGCCTGGAGGTGGTGAGAGGTAGAGCCGATAGGGCATGATCAGCCTCTGTTGTTTACAGGCACGACTGAGATCAGGGTCAAGAGAATTTAGATGAGATGCATTCAGACAGGTTTCTCACCTCCGCAAGAGTGGGAAACAGCTTGAGAAGCTGAGGGTTCAGGAGTGGTTAGAAGAGAGAAGGAACAAGAATGCTTTGTTTCTTTTCACATTTAAGGACAAATTTAGGCTTGTTTGGACAAAACATTTAAAAATTCCTTTACTGCTTTCCATGTTAAAATTGACAAAGGTACAATAGATAAATAGTTTATATATATAAATAAATCTACAGTTTCACTGTGATTGAGACATTCTAGATACTAGTATGTTTACTTGGACAAGAAATCATAATTTAGAATATTTAATCCCATGTATTGGGAAGTAAATGTTCAAATTCCTTACTATCAGCCTATGTACTTTTAAAGTAGTTCACAGTTACACACACACACACACACACATACACACTTCCTTTTCCTCTAGGAAAATGAATAATGAGCACTCTGATAACTTCAGCATCAAATTATCAAGTGACATTAAAATGGGAAATGGTTACCCATATTGGTTCTGTGTATAAATCGTTTCTCTATCAGTGTTGCTTCCAGGGACCTTTCCTGTTTTCTAGTAACAGTTTAAAATCCACATATATGACTCACAAATGAAAATCAATTGTGCATTTAGAGTTTTATATATTTTCTACCCAGGCCACTATGAACATATAACTCGACACTAGGACCAAGAGGTGGTCTGGCCACGTCATGGTGAATATAACTTTCTAGTCACATTTTTACGTGTCTGGTGAAAATTCACCCAGAGCATTTGTTGACATTCTGAGTATGCAAACTCCAGATGACTTCAAAGTCCAGATGTTTATATGAGTTAAGAGTAGCAACAGGAATTCATAGAAACTGAGAGTAAAAAGGTGGTTTTCAGGAACTGGGGGCTAGGGATATGGGGAGATGCCCATCAAAGGGGGTACATGTCCAGCTATATGATGTATAAGTAATAAACAGCATGGTGGCTATACTGTATTATATACTTGAAAGTTGTTATGAGAATAG
This sequence comes from Phocoena sinus, assembly GCF_008692025.1. NCBI lineage: Eukaryota > Metazoa > Chordata > Mammalia > Artiodactyla > Phocoenidae > Phocoena > Phocoena sinus. Next base: position 62,742,205 of record NC_045778.1, on the reverse strand, counting down.
ATCTGAAATTTTATCACACACATAGATACAAAATCTCAATTAAGTAAAAGGATGGAGGTGTTAACTAACCTTATATGAGGTAATCATTTCACAATATATGCATATCAAGTCATCGTATTGTACACTTTAAACTTGCATGTGCTGCATGTCAATAATATCTCAATAAAGGTGGGGAAGAAAGAGTGGCTCCAAAGGAGAAAGAGAGTGGCAGTGCACTGCTCACAGCCTGCACCTCGTGGTGCTCAGCTGAGTTGGAGACCGCAGCGCTTCTCACCCTCCCTCAGACTCACAGGGTTCTTTGGGCTGTACATTCTGGGCAGACCTGGGGGAGGTAGCTCACCATTTGTTCTCTTCTGGGAGGTTGAGGTCTAGAATGATTTTGAACCACGATCCTGGCTTGGATTTTCGTCTAACACCTCAGCAGCACTGCTGTGTGTGGGACATGCTCACAGCCAGCAGTGTGACTGCACAGAACCGGAATTCAGTGCCGAGATGGGGGCTCCCGTTCTGCCACCTTGTGACCTGGACCATTCCCTTCTCATCTGGCACAGGGACCTGTTTGTGTGGTCAAAGTCTTGGGGCTAGATGGCTGGGCTGCTGAGGGACACAGATCCAATATACCCTAAGGCTTGTATTATTAAAAAAAAAAAAATCGCTAAAAATGTCTCCTGACTTCTGCACCACAGGGCAAATTGAAGAATTGTATTTTTGTGCAGTGGGTTCACTTTGGGCCTCTGAAATCACATACACTGTCTAAGTTGTTTCTGAACTGAATGCCAATTCTTTACACTGGCCCACAATACTCACTTACGCTGTTGTGTTGGCAGCTACCCCCTTCCATTCAGGGGCTGTCCTTCTGTGACCTGTAACGTAGTAGCTCTTCTTACACCCTTTATGTTTACGCTCCAGCTGACATCAGGAGGACGGCCACACTACTACGTTTCCTACCGAAGGAATGCGTTTGCCCAAATGAAGCTGCCCAAATATGCTTTGCCCAAGGTATGGCCTGAATCCGTTTCTCTATTTCAGTGTCTACTCTTTTTCCCCAAGGACTCTTTCAGTCTCTCGTAGTTATTTATTTCTTTTCATCCCCCATCTCTGTTTCTCAAGTTCACTTCTTTACTTTCCTTTTTGCCAACCTCCTTATCCTTCTTTCTCTCTCAGTGGTCCATCCCTCCCTCCCCCACCTCTCTCTTTCTCTCTCTAATTCTTTGGAATTCTTGCTGTAGGAGCATCTGAGTAAATTGATAACTGACGTGCTTTTGCTTTTCAAGTGGGATGTATTGGTTTTCTAGCAGGACAGAAACTATGCTTTGGATACACAGTATATCAGTGCAACAGGTATGATACATATATATACATATACATATACATATATATATATATATATATATATATATATATATATATATATAACATTTTGTTGTTATTAATCATGGAGAGGTGATGCAGCTATGTAGCATCCGACATTTGCTTTCTTTCCCGGTGGAACTTACGAGACTGGTTTTCTTTAGGGTTCGGAGACACAGCTAATTTTTTAGACTTTCCCAAAGACATACTCCTTTAAAAAGAGTGGCAGAAAAAAGTTAAAGACTCCCAACCGCTAACATCCCCAGACTCTCTCGCCACAAACACTGAAGAACTGCGTTAATATGGAGCGCCACCTAGTGGAAGTGAAACTGACTTGGGAGCTCAAAGCTGTGGATTTGAGGTCTTGCTGCCACTGTGATGTATTTTAAGTAGCCAGGAATTGTTAATGTATTGTGCCTTTTTTTTTTCCTAGCAACAACCACTGACATGTGAGTGTTTTTATTTTTAAATTTTTTATTGAAGTATAGTTGATTTACAGTATTAGCTTCAGGTATACAACATAGTGAGTCAATATTTTTATAGATTACAAAATAGTGGTTATATTTTCCTGTGCTATGAAATATATCCTTGTTGCTTATTTATTTTATACATAATAGTTTATATCTCTTAATACCATACCTCTATCTAGCTGCTCCACCCTTCCCTTTGCCCACAGGTAACCACTGTTTGTTCTCTATATCTGTGAGTCTGTTTTTTTAATATACATTCGTTTTACTTTTTAGATTCCACATATAAGCTATAACATAGAGGATTTGTCTTTCTCTTTCTGACTTATTTCACTAAGCATAATACTCCCTAGGTCCATCCATGTTGTCACAAAAGGCAAGATTTCATTCTTTTTTATGGCTAATATTCCATCACACACACACACACACACACACACACACACACACACACACACATCTTCTTTATCCATTCATCTGCTAATGGGCACTTTGGTTGCCTCCATATCTTGGCAATTGTAAATAATACTGCTATGAACATTCAGGTGCACTTATCTTTTTGAATTAGTGTTTTTGTTTTCTTTGGCTATATACCCAGTAGTGGAATTGCTGGATCATATAGTAGTTCTATGTTTAGTTTTTTGAGGAAATGCCATATTGTTTTCAACAGTGACTGCACCAATTTACATTCCCACCAACAGTGTAGGAGGGTTCTCTTTTCTGTATATCCTCCCGAACATTTGTTATTTGTAGACTTTTTGATGATGGCCATTCTGACAGGTGTGCCTTGATCAATAGAACAAGGGAGACGTGTGTGGCTGTAAGAAGGGGACTGTGTAGGTTTAAATATAGCTCAGCTTTGAAACCTTTGGTTGAACAAAGAACATAAATAACTTCTTTTTCAATTGTGTTTTCATGACTCTTTGTCTTGTATTTTTATCCGTGACTTTGTAGTTTGCTATCTTGGACCAACATCAGCTACCTGCCCAGGGAATCAGTGATAGATATAGCACAAGGGCACTGCAGATCTCCTCTCCCAGGAGAGACAGTGGCTTCTCCAGGCAGAATTCTCGTCCTTGGCCATCACTCTGCCCCTAACCCTAGCATAGTGAAAAGTGAGCTGTAAACCTCAGCCCATTAGAGATAATAACACACATTAAATTACACTATTAACTGCAAAGAACTATTTCCATATTAGTAGTTTTTTTTTTCAGCTGCTAAGAGATTAATGACAGTGGTAATTGCCCAGAACTATATGCCTATGCCTGTGTATGTTTAAATGCTCCTTGCTCTTGATTTGGCTTAAAACATTTTCCAAAAAGACAAACACAGCATTGGATTTGTGCCTTAGATGAGAATTGGGTAAAGTCAGTATGTGAAAGAAAAATTGAGTGTTGTTAAAATTACCCTTGATAATCTTTTAGGGAGATCCATGAGGGAGATGATCGTGTTACCTTGGTAAGTCCAGCAGAGCTGGTGGTTGTTTTGCTTTGTTTTGTTTTTGTTGTTTTTTTCACTTGAGCACTGAAATAAATTGCTGTCTTTGACCAATAAATGAAGTAGTTGTCTTGCAAGATTTTCACCTTTAAAAACAAGAACATACTCAATGCAGTGAGATGTTTCTGTTCAAGAGACATCAGGAAACAGCAGTTTCAAGCCACTCATATCATGCTTACTCTTGGGAATATACTTTTTGAGTGGAATAAGTTTCAGCTAAACCAGATGCTTCTTGCTGCAGATTTGAGGCTAGAACTTGAATCTCCTGACTCCCAAACTGGCATTCCTTGTATTACACTTTTCTACTCTCTAAATAAATTAATAGATTCTGTTACTAAAAGGGAGCAGCACCCACCCCCCAAATTTTTATATACTGAGGAGCATCCAGAGAAAAAGTCCCATTGATCTGTGCAGCCTCAGAATGGTATTTTAAAACAAAGAAACCACTTGGCCCCTTGGCTGGAGTGTTGGGAAACACATACTGTGCGTTGCTTGTTCATAGCCATCGCGCCAATCACTGTTGACAGCTGCCCCCAGTGGCATCTTGCCAATCTGGAAGGAAGAGTTTTAGTCTGAGCCTGAATTGGCTGTCTGGCCCCTCCCACACTCTCCCAGATGAGCAGGTTCCATTAGTCAGCCTCATCTGAGGTCCAAGTGTAGAATGGGGTGATTAATTTAGCTTGTCCCCAGAAAAATCGGAACCACTACAGCGAATGAATGTACTATTTGGTCCAAGTGGGTGTTTATTATTTAAGGCAGTGAGATGCCTCATTACAATCCCATTACACCTTCAAAGAGAAGCCCCAGGTTGGGTGGAGTGATCCTTGGCAAAGATGCATTATTTCAGGACCCTCTATCAAAGCAGGGCTGCTGCAGCTGGAAAGGAACAAAGCTTCATGCCCACCAAAGGAACTGAGACAAACCTGCACTTACATGCTCAAAATTTTTTTAACCATCCCCTGCCATTGTATCAACTCTTGAAAGACTGAGGTTACCCTGAGCTGTATTAAAAAAAATTAATATAATGGTAAAGATGACCAGAGAGGGAGGTGGGGAGATTTTAATATTGCTGTTACCATTAAGAGTGTGAGGCCCTCCAGACAGGGAGACCTAGTGACAGTTTTCCTCCCTTACCATACTTGGAGCTCATTCTGAGCTACTCAAGTGAGATAAATGAGGCAACACATATGAAAGTGCTTTGAGCATTTTGGAGGACAGATACTCTATAAAAGTAAGGTAATAGTAGTATTAGTATGGATCTAGTTGTCTGTGTTGGAGAAGATCGATGTGAACTGGGGTGTGGGTGATGAAAAGGCTGCTTGATTCACAGCGAGAGACCCTAATTCCAGACCTAGATCTGTCATTCCCCTGCTCTGAACCTTGGGCTGGTTTGTCAATTTCTCTCTTTTTTTAAAATACGGAGCTTAGATTCACAATAATATTTTCTCAAACTCATTACTCAATAAAATGCCCTTAGAGATGCTTCATGAAAATTTGGTTCTATGATCGTGAGTTTAAAAAAAGAAATAAACTCCATTCCATGCTCCTTGCCTAGAGACTAACAGAAGCTCGCTGATACGTTAAAGGCTCTAGGATGTCCTGTGAGCAAGAAAGCTGTATAGTTAGCATTAATGAAAACCTTTTACAAAAGGATCCATTCAAAAAAAAATCTATTAAGATCGAACAATAGTGGTGTCCTATGGAACAGATGTTGGGAAGTGCTCTAGAACATCTCAGAGTTCACTTCTTGGTCTAAAATTTTGTATCTCAGTATAAGCTTTCAACATAAAGTGCCATTTTGGGTGAAATAACATACTTTCCTGATATAGGCGCCTGTAGGCAAGAAGAGAAAGGAAAGATGGCATTTAAATATGTCAGACGTTTCAGTTACAATATTTAAGACCAACATAGTTTTATTTTATTTTTTATTTTTACATCTTTATTGGAGTATAATTGCTTTACAATGGTGTGTTAGTTTCTGCTTTATAACAAAGTGAATCAGTTATACATATACGTATGTTCCCATATCTCTTCCCTCTTGCATCTCCCTCCCTCCCACCCTCCCTATCCCATCCCTCCAGGCGGTCACAAAGCACCCAGCTGATCTCCCTGTGCTATGCGGCTGCTTCCCACTAGCTATCTACCTTACGTTTGGTAGCGTATATATGTCCATGCCTCTCTCTCGCTTTGTCACAGCTTACCCTTCCCCCTTCCCATATCCTCAAGGTTTTTAAACAGTCTCTTCAGTGTAATTAGATTATATATAGAGAGAGATCTGCCCTTGGCCCTTATCTAGCCATGGCCATTTAATCTGTTTTTGCTCTGTTACTAGTTCTCTAAGTGACTTTAAGTACTTGATGCATCTGTGTTTTGCATTCCACACTGACCAAGGAAAAGTTTGAGTGGGCTGCGGTAGTATGGATGATTTACTCTGGCCCCTAGGATTATTTAATGGGCCCAAAGGCACAGTTATGCAGGGACCAGGTTACTGCTGAAATATTTAAACTTGAATTCAGGGATGAAGCTACATCCTGCTAACAAGAAAGGAAACATGAATTGGGAGTAGTTGTTTAAGGGTTCTAAATGGTAGAGTAAGGACTTTGATCTTTGTCCTATAGGAAATGGGGAGCCATAGAAGGTTTGGCCCTCAGTGGATGAATGGCCTTTGGACTAGTTTCCACAGTTAATTCCCTCGATTAGAAAGAAACAAAACATTTGGGTGAACCACTTTTTGTTAAGTGTATTAGTTAGCACCCTAATATTTGCAATGAACAGAAAGGCCAAATCAACCTTGCTTAATCAACAAAGGGGATTTAGGGTTTGCTTAACAGAAAATAGCTAGCATGTATGGAGCAGATGCTAACACCAGGCATTATGGTTAAATGCTTAACACTTACTAACTGATTCAATCCTCACAACTCCATGAAGGGCATACTGTTACCTCTGGTTTGCAGGTGGAACTCCTGAGGCACAAAGTTCCGTTCGCACAGCTGAATGACAGAGCCGGGATTTGAACTCAAGTAGTTTTATTTCAAAGACCATTCTTTTCATCATTTTGCTCTACTGTCCTCTCTAACTAAACAAGTTTACGGGTGGGCAGGCTCCTTAGATATCCACATTCAGAGACTCAAAGACTATCATAGAATTTGGACCATCTCTCTCCACCTTTTGAGCCTATTTTTCCAAGATTGGCTTATCCTCTGCCTCCAAGATATGTCTCCATCAGATCTAGACTTTATTTTTATTCCAACTGCTTACAAACTAACAGTAAAAAATAACTTTTCTCTCTCTCTCTAATAATTCCAGTCATTCTCGCATCACGTCTTACTGAGTTTGCCATCACTGATCCAATCACTGTCATCAGGAAAATGGAATTTTCTTAATGCTAGGCCTACAAGATCACTTCTGGTGCCGAGGGTGGGAGAAAGTAGCAAAGACTGAGCACAGGGAGGAAATTTGTCTGAGAAGCACGAGGATGTCTTTTCAAAGAACATCAAGCTACAGTTGCCAGAAGAAATGTACATAGGCGCTGGGCTGATATAAGATATGGCCAACTTTTATACCAAACCTTAGTTTGCATTATCAACCAAATTGATTTCATGGGCAGGATTCATTTTGGGCCTCCCCACTTTTTCTATAAAAACGTTATCAAACTCCAGAGTATGGCAGTAAGGCCTGAGAAGGTGTCAGGAATACAAAACCCTTTGGATAAGGACTTCTTCCTTCCGGAATCTTATGCGTTCACTATGGTCAGTTTTCAAGAGGAATGAGAGACTTGTTCCTCTCAGTCCAAAGCAGAGTTGAAGCTGAATTGCTGATTGATTGATTGATTGAGAGAACGTGGGCATATATTACAATGGGAAATTTTGAAGTTAGGTAGAATTTTCCGGCCCTGGAGTTGTTGCCAAGGAAGATTGACAGACCTCCTGAATCTTTTCAAGGAGAGTGGATGATCCCTCTGGGAGGATCTGAGCCCTGAGCTACACAAAGGCCAAGAATCTTTCCAGGTTGTTCTTTTACCTTTAGCCTTATACATAATTCTGTTTTTGTTTTGCTTTTTGGTTTTTGAATGTGATACCAATGTGTACCACCTTGGGCGAGGGGGGGAAGGCTGCCGAGAGCAATGAGCGGGATCTCCTGGAGGAGACAGCAGGCCTTGGTCTGAGACATCAAGCCTTGGTCTATGTCAGCCTCTCCCTGAACACCCACTCCTCTGGAGTTCTGAATGGGGAGAGAAAGGATTTGGAATCCCCACCCCAGGGACATCTGCTCACTGCCTCCACATTATGTCTGCCTTGTTTCTATCTTCCAGGACAACCGGAGTCTGAAAACGTCATCATTTATGCAGACTGTTTTTCCCTGTTTTATTTAAGGTTGCCTGGGGAACTTCTCAGGGTACAGGTTTTGATAAGCTAAGTCCTTGGACACTCATTAACCTGAAGATTAGTGCTCTGGGGGTCTCAGGTGAACATTTTTCCTCCGGAACCTCTAGGGGTTGCTGAGCCTTAGGGAAGTGCTTCTTAAACATTAATGTGCATATTGATCATCCACGGATCTTATTAAAATACAGATTTCTATTCGACAGGTGAGGCCTGAGGTTCTAACAAACTTCCTGCCCCTGTATTTGCCCCATATGTGCCTTTTGAACATGTACTGTGTTTGTGCTTGGCAAATTTATCAGGATGCCTGATTCTCCAAACTCATACATATTTGAGAAATTATCCTTCAAATTATCTAATGAGGTAATTAAATTGTAACTGAGCTACCAAGCATCTCCCTGTCCTATTTTCTGATGACCTTACTGCCTAACCTCATAAATGACAAAGGAAATATGTGACCAACACTTAACTATTATGTCACAAATATGCTATAGGAAAATCTCTGTCCTCCCTCACAGTACCTATGAGCCTATTCTGGTATTCTTCATCAGGTTCCACTCTGTGGACGCGTGCCAGGTGCACTTATAAAACTCTTCTTCCTGTTTCCTTCCCTGCGTCTTTCCTCAGGACATGCATGTCATCAGCACCGATGAGAACCAAGTGTTCGCAGCGGTCCAAGAATGGAACCAAAACGACACATACAACCTCTACATCTCAGACACCCATGGTGTCTACTTCACTCTGGCCTTGGAGAATGTCCAGAGTAGCAGAGGCCCTGAGGGCAACGTCATGATCGACCTCTATGAGGTATGTCACGAGGCACGTGTGGTCCTGAGCCACTGCAGCGCTGGGACTGGCAGTTAAAGTCCCCAAGTTGGCCATTTCCTCGATCATTTTAATAACTAGTTCCTTATGTGGCCTCATTCCATGTGGGAGAGGGAGGCGGGGTTGCAGAACATTTTCATTGGTTAATTTGCAATCCACGAAACAGCTCTGGGAGGGATTCTTTTTTTTTTAATTTTTAAAAAAGATTTTATTTTTTAACATCTTTATTGGAGTATAATTGCTTTACAATGGTGTGTTAGTTTCTGCTTTATAACAAAGTGAATCAGTTATACATATACATATGTTCCTATATCTCTTCCCTCTTGCGTCTCCCTCCCTCCCACCCTCCCTATCCCACCCCTCTAGGTGGTCACAAGGCACTGAGCTGAGCTGATCTCCCTGTGCTATGCGGCTGCTTCCCACTAGCTAGCGGTTTTACATTTGGTAGTGTATATACGTTCATGCCACTCTCTCACTTTGTCCCAGCTTACCTTTCCCCGTCCCCATAAAACAAATACCGTATGCTAACACATATATATGGAATCTAAGAAAAAAAAAAAGGTCATGAAGAACCTAGGGGTAAGATGGGAATAAAGACACAGACCTACTAGAGAATGGGAGGGATTCTTTGTTGACCAAGTCCATAGGCCATGAAGCCCCAGAGGGCTTGGAAAGTGTCTAGGGAAGCAGTCAAACAATTAAAGGGTTTGAATAAGAGTGAGCCTAGTGTGAAATTTGAAAATACTCTTGAGGGGCCAATAGGGTGTCAGGGGTGGAGCAAAGAGGCGATGGCAGTGCTCCCTTACATCTCTCTGAAGAAAGAACTAAGAGGATGTCTTTGCATTGCATCAGAAGACACTCCCTTGTCAAATTCTTTTCCCATTTAGGTCATTACAGAATACTGAGAGAGTTCCCTGTTCTATACAGTAGGTCCTCGTTGGTTATCCATTTTAAAGATAGCAGTTTGCACATGTCAATCCCAAACTCCCAATCTATCCCTCTTATATGTATAACTGAATCACTTTGCTGTACACCTGAAATTAACATAACATTGTTAATCAACTATACTCCAATATAAAATAAAATTAAAAAAAATGATTACAGCCAAATATTGAAAAAAAAAAAAAGACACTCCCTTGTACTTGACGACCTTTCTGACTGCATAACCTCTATTAGCTAATTGCCATCCTCTCAGAGGGCCGATGCGTGAGATAAGATCAATACGTCTTTCTTTTCCTAAAGAGGGGTGAAGAGGAGAAACAAAAAGCAGAGTTTACCAGATTTCCCTAAGGGAACTCTGACCCTTTGTTTCTCAGAATGACCAGCTTCAAAATAAAATCATATGTTGGATCAGTTAACTTTTATGACAAACACCAACACTTTAATGGCCATTTAAAGCACAGTCAGGTGAAAAGAAAGCTGCTATTTGGGGATGGATTTTAGCCATTTGTCGGTCTTGTGCTCTGAAGGATTTATAATAGGATATAATGAGCCGTTATGAAACATATTCAGAATTTGGAAAGTGCAATCATACACTTATATTCTATCTGAAAAAGAATTATAAAACTTACTCAAATACGTTCAGTCATAATGATGTCATCATTTGGTGAAGGATAAGTTCAGAGAGTAGAGGTTGTTTGTGTAATGAGAAGTAAGGGAATCATATCCAGTATGTCAAAGAAAGAAACCAATTTCACTTAAGAAATTTAAACCTATTACTGGAATTCCTTTTAATGCTATCTATATACCTTCATCTTTAGAAGTTCTTGGGAATTTTCTTCTAGTATCTAAACTTCTCTGTGTGTATAAAGACATGTTAACAAACTGTATGCCCATTTCGGAGCTCAAGTATTTGTGATGGAAATTATGGTAGACTAGCATAGGACGTACTTTTTGTGTATATATTTAGAAAAATACCCTGCAAATTTTTTATACATTCACAAGTTTCTTCCACTTCATTTCCTGCCCATGTTCCAGATAAATATAGTATCATATATCTCAGCCTCAAACTGAACATGTATTCTGGAAAACATTTATATATTCTGGTGATTTACTTTCAAATTCATGTAGGGTAAAATTCTGATTTAGGGTGTACATTTTAGAGTCAGGCTGGCTGGGTTTAAATGCTGGCCATGCCACGTGTATATATTCTTGAGATAAATCCAACAACTTCTGAGCCTCAGTTTTCTTGTTTAAAACAAGGGAATAAACATGGTACCTCCTTGATAGGATTTCTCTGAAGATGAAAATAAGCTAATCTTCTTAAAGTACCATGAGCAGTGCCTGAAATACAATACTCAACAAATTATAGATAGTATCATTGATATTATGTTCCAGTGAGTTTCAGCCCCAGAACAATGTTCTGGTCTTAAAATCTACCCACATCGTTTAAATGTCCAAAGTATTTCCACCATTTTGGATCTCTGCTTCTTTCCATATTGTAATTAGCAGGGCCATATGACATCCTTTATCACCAAAGCTGTCTTCTTATAAACAAATGTAAATTGCAACATTTCTTTCCTCTTTTGTAAATGTGTTATAAACATTTAAACTTTGCGTGTGTTTTTCTGAAATACCGTATGTTTTCTTGCCTTGATCCAGCATTTACAGTGGAAGTATCTTGCTCTGAGAGTACGAAGTCTAATCAGCTGTCCCACATTAATCACCCAGTTTGCTTCCCTGGTCTCGGCTCTGTCCCTGCTCTCCTGAAAACATTTGATTGTCAGGTTGCATTTTTCCTTCCTGATTATCTTCTCCCCTCTTTTCAAGTCAGTGTGGAATAATTTCTCTGGATAATTTTTTTTTCTGCCAAAATAGAGACCATTTAAATTTGTCCCTTGCTTATGGAAAAGATGACAAATTTGAACAAGAATGACTTTGTCATTTCCTGTTATTTGCAACTGTTTTCATGAATGGTTTTCTGAAATCAAAAATAACTAACAGGTAGGGACTGAGAAGAGGAAATAGAATGACCTCTGGACACGACAAACCATTTTTTGGTAATCTTTATGTTTTCCCTTTGTGTGTCTCTTGAGGTTGACTATCTGTTGGGAAACTGCTGGCTCTTATTATCATCACTTTGAACAGCGGTGTAACTACATTATGTAAAGGTGTCCTGCATCCTGGGGCCGGGGAAGAAGAGTCTTTGTTTTATTAGCCTGGCAGTTCACAGCAACTTGAATTGAAATTGATGTGATCAGAATGGCAGTGCCATATCTGCTGATGACCTAGGTAGAAAGAATATTGGCTGACACAGAACCTGGCACAAATGTTCCTTAAATCTGATTGTTCTGCCTAGCAGGAAGCTGAAAGCCATCCAGCCTGAATTTCCCAGTAGAATTGCAATGAATGATGAGTGGTTAGAGATAAGTGAAAAGTAAGAAAATCTATAGATGAATTAATAAGGAGGAGAGGGCTTCCCTGGTGGCGCGGTGGTTGAGAGTCCGCCTGCCAATGCAGGGGACACGGGTTCGTGCCCCGGTCTGGGAAGATCCCACATGCTGCGGAGCGGCTGGGCCTGTGAGCCATGGCCGCTGAGCCTGCGCGTCCGGAGCCTGTGCTCCGCAGCGGGAGAGGCCACAATAGTGAGAGGCCCGCGTACCGGAAAAAAAAAAAAAAATAAAAAATAAGGAGGAGAGATGAGCAGTACGCAAGGTGAGGGTGACAGAGTATACATAGAGTTCACATCTGCTCACATATGGGGGTGACTGAGAAGGATGGCATGCATCCTTTGCTTCTACATGCCAACTGCCTGCTGTTCTTATGTGCTCTTTATACTGTCTTAGCAGAGGCGAACCGTGTAACGTATGACTGCATGAGTCTGTGTATCGAGCATGTGTATTGTTGGGGAGTCTTTGTGGGAAATGCAGAGGGAGACACAGTTCTCATTAAAGTCAATCATCTTATTCACTAACTCCTTGCAACCTTGCGACAAGTGTGGTTCTCTCTACGTTAGAACTGGATGTGTCTATGTGATGAGGTAGGGAAACGTTGGGGACAAGGTGTTGGAGGCCCATCTTACATGATTTAGTTATTGAAATACCAGAAGTTCCCCTCAGTGTGAGTTGACCATTGGCCATGGACCCCATTCAAAAGAGTCGAGACACGTGAGCCAGGGAGGTAGGCTGCAGAGAAAAAAATGCTAGAGAGTGATTTTTGTTTCTGCAAGATCATACTAAGTAGATGATATTTGGGGTACCATTGTGTGCCAGGCACTTTATAAAGAACCTTATAATTATCTCATTCAGTCTGTATGTTCACTTTATGACACAGGGTCTATAATCACACCCATTTATAGGAAAATGGAGTCAGAGAGAATGCGATCATTTTTATAAGATTACAGAGCTAGTAAGTGGCAGAATTAGGATCTGAACCCTAATATGCAAACTCTTAGCTAGAAACCATTATGTGTGTCCAGAAAGATCAGTATTTAGGCTTGTATTTGATTGTGGCCGAGTAATAACCCTAAGATAGAAGCACACTAAAGAGTGGGATGAATAGTATTAGACTTGACCTAGCTATAGAGGAAACCAGACCGGAAGAAGAAAATGGTCTGAGGAAAAGCCAGCATAAACAGGATCAGCAGATGATTGCTGTGGACCTCTTCGCCATCTTCTGAACCAAGTCCTGAGCCTGCAGTTATAGGTGAATGCAGGCTGTGTTATCCAGTGGCTCCCAGTTTTGTCTGGTGGATATATTTGTGCAAGAGAATCCTAGAAATGAGTGTCCCAAAATTCTGTCATTCCTGAATAGCATAAATTCTCCAGTGGCACCATGTGGGATGGGTCACAGAAGACAGCGTGCCTGATGGTGGCCGGAGCAAAAGAGATGTGCTGAGAGTGTCTGAGATGTGTGATTCCTAGTGTACTCCTCTGGTGTGGGTGATGAGAGTGGGTCTGACAGCTTTGGACAATATCCCCCCTCGTCTTGGAAGGAGGTATCAATTAATGATGATGAAGAGCCCTTTGGCTTAATGGACAACGACAGTTCACCCCAGCCAAGCGAAAGGGCTGTGTTGGGAATGAAGTCACCTGGTGACAAATTCAGAATGCACAGAATGTATGAGTGAGGCACAGTGAGCTGCATGAAAGACGCAACCAATGACTGATGCATGTTCTGTTACACACATAATGTCTTCTGTACATTATGAATACCTTCTCTTTAAAACGGAAAGCTCCATAGTTCTGATGATGTAGCTTACACCTTGATTCTTGAGAAAAGACTACCTCTTACAATCCAGCATAAGAGATAGGGGGGAAAAATGCTCTCCCACCCAGGACGTAGTTATTACAGGACATAGAATATACCATCTAATTATTCAAGGCTACTCTTTCCCTGGGTAGGTGATGCTGCCTGACCAAGGCCACAGGGAAGGAAAGAACACTTAGACATTTTTGGCAATGGGTTCCCTGATGTCAGAGGGACCCCTGACCCCTGATGAGTATGTATCTCTCCTGGCTGGGATCCTCTCTTTAGAACAGAAACATATCCTATCTCCAAAGCCCAAAGAAATCATCGTGATGAATATGTTCTCTTTCTTGCCATTGTTGTTGATTCATATTTTCATTCTCTTCAAATTTTGACACTTCAGATTCGTAATTAAAGTCTGAGACAGAGAGGGTGGGAGGAATCAGCTCCCAATCAGCATCGGAGGCAGAAAGAAGCAAAAACCCCTGTGTAAGATCTTCCCAACTTAACCTCTGTGCAGAACATATGGAAGATCAGGACTGGAGAGTACCCTCTAGAGGTGAATATTAAAAAACAAAGAAGATATCTGGGGTTCATTCTTTAAATCACCAAAGAGATCCAAGTCTCAGCACCTAGCACATTCTGACTCTTAAAAAAAAACCCTGTTGCATGACTGTAAAGTTACTTAGACATTCTAGGTGCTATATTTCCAGTGCTTAGAATGCATGATAAGTCATAGGTATTCAAAAAATATTAATTGAACAACTATTGAGTACATGTACTAAAGAATGAACGAAAGGCAACTTCCTATAATGTCCATATATGATATTTCTCTCAGGAAGCTCTGGGATGAGAAAGAAGTTTGAAGAACTAGTACTGCCAAAGGGTTAAGTGCTTGGGCTCTGAGATAGACAGACTGGTGTGGAGTCCATTGCTAAGGTTCTCCAGGGAATGACCTTAGGCAAGGGACTGACGCCATCCAGACTTTGGTTCTTGCGTGTGTGAAATGAGGATGTATCGAGTCTACCACTTAGATTGATGTGCTTAGGCTTGCAAAGCCTTTCATGTAGTGTCTGACATTTCTTAAATACTCAATAAGTTTGGGGCACTATTAATGTTGTTCAGTCTTCTAATGCAGAATTCTACCCTATTTCATTAAAAACGAAGAAAAAAGGACTTCTTGGACAAAGTGACTTTTCAGTTATTAATTTAATGAGGGAATATGGTGGATTGAATGATAAATCAGAAGTTATACTCAAGTGGGAGACAGTGATGTGAGAGATGACAAGAGAATCTATGAAGAATTAACGTGTGGTAAGGAGTGTTAGGAGTGCAAGAGACGCTTCCAGGAAGACTGATGCCCTCGAGAAGCTTACCTGGTTGTTGAGAGCAAAGATGTAGGTACCATCTATACAAATTGGAGGACAGAGAAGAAGAGCTGGGGACAGTCAGGATGAAAAAGAGGTCCTGGTTTCTGGAGAAAGGCTTACTGAGCTGGGCCTTGAAGGATAGACAGGGAGAGGCATGTTGGGATGCTGTCTAAGAGAGTAGGAAACGATCAAAGAAAGTAAGAGGAGAGAAGGGAAGGTAGCATTTTGAGGCTATCACCCTGGGGAATGGTCAGTGTACTGTTGTACTTTGTGTTGGCTTGAGGTTTGAGCTGTAACACTTCATATTTAAAAATCTAATCAAAATGTTATTTTGGCTTATATGATATTACAGAATAAGAAATAATTACTAATACCTTTGAAACTTCTGGTATCAAATTCCCCCGTATGAGATGCAAAGAAAGAAAAGTGGCTTCTTAACACACTCGGCATCTTGGTGCAGAATTCAGAAAGGTAGAAAAGCTAATAACAGCTCTTTCCCTGAAGGGAGACAAACTTCCAACAGTGAGATGTGTCATCCTCATAGGAATATGTTCCTTAGAACTCTGTGTCTATGTGAAGGCATGTCTTCCAGTAGGAATAGTAGTTTTCCTCCCACCCCCCGCCCCATCCCACTACGGTCCTGCCCCAGTCTACATGCTGTGGATGCAGAGGGAGGTTGTCTGGCAACAGAAACATGTCCCTCATCCTCAGCAGAAGCCCAGACCTTACACACACACACACACATTAATACACATATACATACATGTACACACAAGTACACATGCACACACATTCCACATTTTGGGCACTGATACTGCTCCCTTGGTATGCAAAGTTCTACAGTAAGAGGGTAGAGGTTCTAGAGACATATGATGAGACCTCACAATAGGCAAGCACCGAGACACATAGACAGATAGACTTCTCAGGCTCAGGGAAAAGGAACCTTGAATGGCACAAAGCCCTAAGAGCAAGCAGGGGTGACCATCTTTGCAGACCAGGCCAAAGAAGCCAAAACAAATAAGTAATAGATAGATAGATAGATAGATAGACACCTCAAGTGGGATTTTCACAGGTTAAGTGCCTTGGCAACAAGAGGAAAATAAGAAGACACTCTCTAGCTCTGTACCCTATTGTGACACATTCCCTCAGCTTTGCCAAGTTTCTATTCCTCAAGATAAACCTGAAGCCCAGGCTGCCAGAGATGAATTTCAAAGCATAGGCTGTCTGCTCAAGTGGCATTTGATAATGCCATGCAGTCGGGGGCCAATAAATTCACCGCTTCTGCAGATCAAATGCACCAGCTTCCTTTTTTTAAAAAAAATAATAAATTTATTTATTTATTTTTGGTTGAGTTGGGTCTTCATTGCTGCGTGTGGGCTTTCTCTAGTTGCGGCGAGCGGAGGCTACTCTTCATTGCAGTGCACAGTTTTCTCACTGTGGTGGCTTCTCTTGTTGTGGAGCACAGACTGTAGGCACACAGGCTTCAGTAGTTGTGGCACGCGGGCTTCACTAGTTGTGGCATGAGGGCTCAGTAGTTGTGGCTCATGGGTTCTAGAGCACAGGCTCAGTAGTTGTGGCACATGGGCTAAGTTGCTTCGCAGCTTGTGGGATCTTCCCGGACCAGGGATCGAACCCGTGTTCCCTGCATTGGCAGGTGGATTCTTAACCACTGTGCCACCAGGGAAGTCCCAAATGCACCAGCTCCTAAACACGCACAGCCCTGCTCTGACACCCGTGCCAAAAGAGAGACAGGGCAGGGAGGGAAATGGGGAAGGGAACTACTGGGATGGGTAATATTTTTATCCATTCTCTACGTCTTGTAAACTTCTAGAGTGTTGCATGGTTATGACAGTGTCATTTCTCTTGTTTGGGACTGCTGTGGAGGGAAGACAGGTATGACTGCAGGAAAATTCTGATTTGTGAAATTGAATCTTTAAAGAATTGGCAGTTTAGTCATTTAAATATGTAACAGCCTCTCGAACACATGCGAAACCAGCATGAGCTTCCCTGGTGCGTAGTCCTTATGGAGCCGAAATAGTGAATAACTATCAATAAATATTATTTGTAATTAACATATCGTTATTAGAGTACTTCTGGAAATTTACATCTTCCACATTCATGGGGGATCCACAATGCATAAGAAAGTGTTCTGGCTACTGTTACTGGCCCCAAATGAAGCTTGTTTTCCTAAGTAGTTCACAGTATTCCGCCCAGAAACTCGTTTATACCATTTATTTGCTTAACAGATTTGTTGTTCCAAAGGAGTACAAAGTTGGATCAACTCTAAATGATCCCAGATGCCAAAACAGCAGGTACAAACTAATGAGGTTTGTGTCAAAAGCAAAGGCAAAATGTGCATGTTCTACTGATCGAAGCCCAGCCTCTTTGAATCAACAGAGCTGTATTTGTTGAAAGAATGTTGGAAGTCCAACAGATTTGGCTGTGAACCCCGACTCTCTGTTATCTTAAGCAATTAAATTTTCCTTATGCCTTGGGTTCCTCGTCTATAGAATCGGGATAATAGCTGTTATGCAGGTCTATAGTGAATATTGGAGGTTTTACATATAAAGTACTAGGTATAGTGGTTCATATGTGACAAGGACTGATACCGTGGTTTCATCCTTCTGCTTAAAAAGGGGCCGAGTTAAGTTAAATGGGTTCAAATATGCTTGCTAGCTTATTCACTTACTCCGTCTGTGCTCCAGAAAGACACTTAATCTAAGTTTCCGTTCCCTCATCCTCAAATGAGGCTGATGGTAACTGTATCTCCTGGCTTTTGTGAGCATTAAGTAGGATAACCTTTGCATAGTGTTGAAATGCACTTGTCAACACATTTCAGACCCTTTTTTCACTGCCCTCAAGTTTTCCTGGGTTGTCATAATTTCAAGCAGAGTCAAATATATATAAATATGTTTCTTAAGTTCTAAAACGCATGAAAAACACGACACAATTAATGATTCGCTACTGCACGGTTTGGCAACTTCTCAATTGTTACCTCTTTCCTAAGGTATAAACGAGAGAAGGCAATCATATTTTCAGAGCCAAATAATTAATAAGGACTGTTTATAGTAGGAACAATAGTGTTGTAGAAGTGGAGGAGGGATTATTTGACAATTTAGGGAAACCACTGCTTCTTTAAGTTTAAAAGCTGTTCTCTTTTGCTCAATGTATTTTGGTAGCTTAATAGAGAGATCTTTTACAGAAAAAGAAGAGTAACAGTAATTGGATCCTGAGTTTTAACTGACCTCTTTTAATTGCCCAAGGCTGTAGGTAGTGCTGTGATTTAGTCATTAAGGGCAGGGGCTGTGAAGCCACAGAGCTCTGGGTTAAAATCTCTGATGCACCACTTACTATCTGTATAACATTAGGCATTGTGACCTTGGGCAAGTCACTTTACCTGAGTGAGCCTTAGTTTCCTCATTTGTGAAACAGAGTAAGTGAGACTTATCCAAAAGAACCATTATAAGAATTAAGTGAGATAGAGTATTTAAGACTATGAGTGCTGTGCCTAAAATAAAAGTAACCCCCATTTCTATATCATTTGTCAAGAACAGAACCAACAGCATTAGAGTTTATCTGTAGGCAACAGTAAGCTACTATCAACCTACCTTAGGGGAGATAAGAAGCCTCTATCAAATTTGCATTAAGACCCTCATACCACAAGGGGCACGGGTCTGTTGTCTTCTGTCCCAGGGGGTCATTATATACAAGCATGACCCTCACCCTCTTTCCTCCAAGACAAGTGCTCACGGCTGAATTTGACAGTCTTTTTTTTTTTTTTTTTTTTAAGTAAAACAAATAGATTTCTTCTTAAATTGATGTATTTTTCAGCCATGTCGATTTTTCCCAGGTAGCAGGGATAAAGGGAATGTTCTTGGCTAACAAGAAGATTGACAACCAAGTGAAGACTTTCATCACGTACAACAAAGGCAGAGACTGGCATTTGCTGCAGGCCCCGGACACGGACCTAAGGGGGGACCCTGTGCACTGCTTGCTGGTGAGTCTCCGTATTGGGGCAAAATGTCCCACATGGTGAGGGCCGGAGATGGAGGTTCGACAAGCAGAGGAACATATCTCCAGGGCTTCTTGCTCAGCTGATGAACAGAGGGGACAGGGAAGGGTGTGAAGGCAGTGTGTAGAAAAGAAGCATAGCTCTGCCTCTCGTGATTGGACCAAAGTGATAAGAGAACATGAGTAAGTTTCTTGCTCATTTTAAGGATGTTCAGTTGATGCCCAGTTTCTGATGAGGACCTCATATTGTAGTTTAAGGGAAAGTATGATAGTTTCCATCTATGATGGGGAAACATACCCTTACTTTCCTGGGAATAACCTGTTTTGGATCTAATGATACATAAATTCAGCTGTAGAACTGATGAACTGAATGCAGAATTGTGTAGGTGTGATTTCCAGTAGAGATGTTTATTCGTATTTTCAGAGGAATTTATGCCTCGAACCAAGGTAAGAACCACTGATTTAAATCCTTAATCAGTACCCTTTATAATATGTTCCATTCATTTACGTCATTGTATAAAGTTGGTGTTGGTAAACCATGGCCTGTGGGGCAAATCGGGCCCACTGCTTGCTTCTTTAAATACAGTTTTATTGGAATGTAGTCATGCTTATTCATTTATATATTGTCTATGGCTGCTTCTGCTCTACAATGGCAGACTTGAGTAGTCATGACAGGAACTGTACGGTCCACCAATAAGATATTTATTATCTGGCCCTTAAAAACAAAAGTTTGTTGACCCCTGCTTTGAAGTATGGCTTTTTAAAAATTGTCTAACATCTGGGCAATAGGTAGATCAGATCAGTGTATTTGTGTATTTGATTATATGATGGTATCCAAGAGAGGGATCAAAAATGGGTCTTGCCTTCAAGGAGTTTGCTGTCTACCTGAGGGGGAATAGATTAATGAGTGAAAGATTATAAGGTCACATCTCACTCCTCTTAGTAGTTCTGGGGCCTGCCCTGTACTTGACACATGAATAGTTACGAGTGAATGAAGAAGGAGGGGAAGAAGAGATTACTTGTAAAACAAAGAATCATTAAATGCTAATTTCTAGAAAACAATTCCAAAGTTGTATTTAAATGCCTGAAAAGGAGAGACCAGTCTGTAAAGCTAGAGGAGACACCTCTTAGTTTTAGTAAGAAGGGCTTGATTTATATCAATATTCCCACCCGTCATGCAATCTCAACTTTAATGTTTTGCACACTCAGCGTGCTTCCTTCTGTCCCATGAAGTCTGAGCAGTCACTTTGCAGGTGCATCTCCTACACCTGTAGGCGGGTCACCCTCCCAGTCGAGAAGATGCCAGCAGCCATAGCTTGACCTTATTAGTTGCAGAAGATATCGCAGTTGTCACCACGCATCAGGGGAAGCAGTTTGAAATTCAGCCTCCCACTCAGCTTCTGTCCTTATTACTGGCAACTTACGGAGGTGGAGTGTGGGGGAAAGCCATTTGTTAAAGTACACAAATCCAGTTGCAGAGTAAGTAAATGTAACAGTCACTTACTGAATGCCTACTCTATACAAGACATGCTTCAGTAGCCTTTTAAAGACATGCCCACCTTCCTCCTTCAGCAGTTCCACACTGGAGCAATGTGTTATTTTAGCCAAAGATGCATGAGATGCACCAGTGTCTTAACGTGGTCCTCCATCCCATCATGTGTTTTGGTGATTGAACGTCCATGAGCGAGAATTAACCATATCACCTGAAGAGGCTTTCCTGGGTGCTCTGGCATCATAAATGGACCATTAGAAATGCCTCTTACACAGAGCACTTTGGGAGGTGTTCTTGGCTCCACCCCCAGCCCAGCGTTAGGAAGTCTGGCTGCTGTGCCTCTGAATTATAAATGCGGTATCAGCTCACGTCCCCATCTCGGCTGGGACCATCCTAATATAAGCCACCATCATTCTTCCCTTCCCCCTTCCTTCCTGGGAACAGTGACAGGCTGTTCCTCCTGTCTCTACCTGGCAATCTCGTCTCTCCATAGCAGCCAGTGCAACCTTTTTTTTAATCCAACTTTACTGAGTTGAAACATGCATACATAAAAAGTACGCATTTTTAAGAGTTCAGTGATAAATCTTGACAAATGTATAGACCCGTTACCACAGTCAAGACAGAACATTTTCATCACCCTAAAACATTGCTTTGTGCCTCTTCACAGGCACTATCCACACCCTTGGCCCCTAGACAGCCTCTGATCTGCTTTCTTTCATGAGACGTTAGATTGCTCTTTTCTAAAATTTTATGTAAATGGTATCAACCTGAGCTTTAAAAATCAGAGCATGTCCCTCCTACACTTAACCTTCTAATGA
Organism: Phocoena sinus; assembly: GCF_008692025.1. Taxonomy (NCBI): domain Eukaryota; kingdom Metazoa; phylum Chordata; class Mammalia; order Artiodactyla; family Phocoenidae; genus Phocoena; species Phocoena sinus. The sequence goes on along the minus strand of NC_045778.1, from coordinate 62,720,812 downwards.
CTTTCTAATTCAGGTGGAATGAAATTCAGATACTTAACATGGCCTGCAAGATTCCACAAGGTCTGGCCCCTGTCTGTTTCTCCTGCCTGGTCTCCAGACTTTCCTTCCTTCCTTCCTTCCGTATAGGCCACAGTGGGGGAGAAGGGCGCACCTTTCCATACCATTAGCTCACCGCCCTCGTTTGTGTCCCAGGCTCTGCCTTTGCTGTTATATCTCTTAAAATGCCCCTCTCCTAGTGTGTTTTTTTCTTGGCATTCAGACCTTTGCTTGATTACCTTCATCTCGGAGAGCTTCCTCGAGCATTCTCTGAAGTTGCACTTGGTCCAGTCTTTTTTATTCGTGACCTTCCTCACTCTTAAATCAGCACATGCATTTGGTGACTTGCTTGTCCACCTTCCCCCACGCACTGTGAGCTCCATGAGCATAGGGACTGTGGCTGTCTTTTTGGTCATTCCAGAGAACTAGCTCAAGAATCATACTTGACACATGGTAGGTGCTCAACACATCTATTGTTGAGGGTGTTGTCTTTGAAGCAGACACGCCAGGGATAATAGACGTTTGAGTTTCATATTTGGACTTTAGTGGGAGCCTTTCCTTGCCATTAGTAGTCACACTGAAAGATTTGTCATAATATCCACCTTCTGAAGCTCATGGGCATCAGTTGACCCCAAAGTTGACCAAATCAGTAGAGGCTCGTTAGGATTGAGGAAAGAGGAATTAATGAGACATGGATGTATGGTACCCGAGAGTCTTTTGACCTTCCTCCCCCATTAACCCTGTTGTTTAATGTAGTTTTAATCTGAGCTTTAGAAAACAGCAGTAGGGTGAGGAGAGGAAAAATGAAAGAAGGAAGGGGAAACCACAATAATTTTATAAAACTCTGCCAAGGCACACAATAGGAAAGAAAATCTTTGAGCTCCAGGAGACCCAGACTGTTAAAACCTTCCTGAGGCTTGGGAGCTGGTAGCAGAGAGGAGACAAAAAGTGATTTTTAGATTGTGAATACTTGGAAAGTGACAGTGTCACCGAAAGCACAGCCTAGTGATTAGAAAAGAGATTTTTTTTTGCCAGCAGGGCTATTACAAATGTGGAACAAGTTCAGAATTGCAGCCCCAAATGGAATGTTCCTGGTAAAATGTATTCTATAGAAATAAGACATCCAGGGTAATTTGAGGCTGTATTGTTAGGACTTTTAGAGTGATTGCCTGGAGGGTTCAGCAGGGATTTCTTTCCTCTGAAGACTGCATTGTACAATTAGATGGGGTGTTACAGGCCATGGTCCACCTGACTCCAGAACCTCAGGCTTGGGCTCCCAAGAGGCGAGATGTGAGCTGAGCCTGTGACAAATCTTCAGGCCCTGAGGGAAAGCATAGTGTTTCATGGAGAGAGGCCGTGACTTCTTCGTGGATTCATTCAGTAGTTTCCTACTGGAGCTAAGCAGCCAGCTACCCCAGGGGACTCTCGATTCTGCTTCCCCCGCCTTTGTACTGGCTGTGACTCTCCATGTTCTGCTGAATTGGAGCAGTGCTGAATGCCCCATGCCCAGCCAACTGGCCCAGAGACCTCCCTCTACTTTGCCATTGACTCCTTACTAAAAATCAAATGGATTCCAACTCAGGATCAGAAACTGCACGAATGTGTGTGTAGGATGTGGATTTGAGGAATACTTTTTGGGAGCCTACCTGCTGCCTTATTTATGAAAGCTCTAAGCTGGCTTTTCAGTACAGTCTTCAGATTAGGAGGCTTCGGGTTAAAGGTACCATGAAGATGAGATGTCAAGGCTATTAATTCAGAGATTAGGGGTAAAGAGGAAGTGAAATGAGAAGCTGGTTGACTCTCAGATACGGAACAGTGTTTTAGGTTGATTGATTTCATGGCGGGGGAATGTCTTGCATCATTTAGTACTTCTCCACTGGCCACTCACAGTGCTAGGAAGACAGCAGCTCAGCTCGTTCATGGATCAGTTGAATTCAACAGGCATTTACTGAACACCTGCAAGGGCCAGAAGATTTTGTTGGTTAAAATAATAAATAAAAGAATAAGGCAGAAGAAAGGTAATTGGAGCCTAGAGGTCCACGATGGGCTTTGAGAGTTTGTGAACTCCCTGAATTTGAATGCAAAGCTCTGTGTGTGTGCTTCCTTTGTGTGCTTTTTCTTGGGAGAGAGTTTTCGATTTGCATCAGATTCTCAAACTCCGTACTTGACCCCGAAAAGATTAAAGACTAAGGATCTAGTTGCTCCGAGTATTGACCAGCTGATGATAATCCCATGCCCCTGGACGATGCGTGAGTCAGGACAGCAGGCAGCTTCCAAACATGTATGCTGGTCCCTCCATTCTTGGTAGGTCAGCTTTTAGGTCATGGTGGTTTCAGTGTACAGTTCTGTATGTTTTTAATATGAAAAGTCAAGGGAAATAGAGAAAGGTCTTTGGGATAAGCTGTGTTTTAACTCATACTGAATTGGAGATAACTCTGGAAAGATGTTCGGATATTCAGTATATGTTCGCTAATGGGAGAGAAGGCGGCAGGAAGGCAGAGGTGGACAGAGTGCCTCCTGCCTGGGAAAAATGTGCCTAAGAATTGGAGAACCTTGTCTTGTGTTTTCCAGGAGTTTGCTATGGCCTGATAGCCATTATAACAACCCCTGTATTAATCTTCGGTGACTTAATTTTGATAAATGTCTCAAGCTGTTCAAGTATAAAAGTTTAAGTTAAAAGAAGTGAATGTGAATCACTTAACATTGTTTTTCTGTAAACACTGATGTGGACTGTATAACTTCCTTGAAAAAAATGGAAGAAAGGAGAAAAAAAGCCACAGAATATTTTGCTTGTACCAGTTGGGGGCAATCCAGTACTACAAATGTGAGAGTGGAGAAAAAAAGTCCACGAAAAAGATCATTTCTGATGTTGCTGCTACTGCATGAACTGGTGTCTTTTCTTCCCAAATTAATTTATCTCAGGCCTCTGAAAGCCAGAGCAACAGAGCAGTGTTGAAATGGCTAATTGAAAATGCCCTCTTTCTCTTGTAATGGCAAGTGGCCTCTATCAAATAATCCTTGGGTCAGGTGGCAACTTAGGTTCACAATCTTCCAGACCCCAGGGTGATGAAGTACGTGGCCAGTGGCTGGCTCAAGACTGCAGCCTGGGTGCTCCCTGGGCCAGGGATGTCCTGCTCTGTTGGGGGGTGCAAAAGGCCCTCCACTAAGCCCATATGTCTAGGTGTGATCCCCAAGTAGTGATCACTGTTTTGAATGCCATGGAGATCCTCACATTATTCTGATGATGTGGTTTATATGTGAGCCCATGTACTTCTGGCATTGTTCTGAGTAAAACGGTAAAGTAAGGTCTTTCGTGTCCTAACTCGAAAGTGTCGCTTGATATTTCAAGTGTTTATTGACTGTCTTTTTTAGATTCTATGTGAGGTTTTACAGAAGATGCAAAGTAGTACTTGATGTTTCCTCTTTATTTGTAGAGTATCTCTCTTAGGGGGATAAAACTGCATACCTCAAATAGATGATCCAGGATTGTATGGTAAAATCAACTGTGGTACATCCGAGAAGGAGATCCTGACAGGCCTCAGTTGTCAGGAAAATTTTCATGGAACAATGGTTTGACACCTCTGCTTTATCCTTTCTCAGCATCTGCCTGAGTGTTGGTCAGCACTGCCCTGGGGCCTCTACAACATACAGTACCCACTCTAGTCTTCCTCTCGGACAAAAGGAAGCCAAGTTTTGGGGTCTGATTGTTTCTTCTTATAGGGGTGGTCTTCTTACTCTTTTGGAACATTGTAGAGTAAAAATTCCTTTTTTGAAAGCTTTACATGAAATTTTCTTGCAAAACCAATAATTTATTTCGATCACCATTCCTTTTTTTTTTTTTTTTTTTGTGGTATGTGGGCCTCTCACTCTTGTGGCCTCTCCCGTTGCGGACATGCAGGCTCAGTGGCCATGGCTCACGGGCCCAGCCACTCCATGGCATATGGGATCTTCCCGGACCGGGGCACGAACCCGTATCCCCTGCATTGGCAGGTGGACTCTCAACCACTGCGCCACCAGGGAAGCCCCGATCATCATTCCTTGAGAGTTTACTCTCTGTGTTGGCAGTGAGGAAAAGACCCTATTATGAGCCACTGTTTTATTTCAGCGGTGTTTTGACTGCTTTTATTCCTGATTTTCATTTTTAGTTTGTCATTTACTGTGTCCCATATACGTGTAATCATTGTATCTCTGTAGCGCTCTGAATACCTGCTGGCTGAGACTTACAGAGCCGAATGAAAGTAATAAGAGATACATTGGTGATTCTAAAAACTCAAGTCTATAAGATTAGAAAATAATCTTCCTGAGAGTTGAAGAGAGATGTGGGTTCAGACACAAACTTGTAGTTTTTGACAACTCAGTACAAGAACTATTTTAAATGAAATTTGTATAAGATTTATTATCCCGTTTTTAAAAACTGTTGCATGTCTTAATCTGAGAAGTTGATCGAGATTTTTACACACAAACAAGTCCCTTAAATTTTTATTAAGCTGTTATTACTAGTGCATTTTGTCTATAAGAATGACATTTATATCGAATAACACTGGGTCAGTTAATACCCTGACACAGACGCTATGTCAGTTGTCTGGTGGATGTCAGGACAGTTTCACACGTCATACGGCTTCTTCTGTAGAGCTGAGACCAAGGTTTCAAATGTCTAAGAGATGCCAAGTGACTTCTTCAGAGCCCTCCCAGCCTGGCCAAACTTTCTTTCCAATGTCATATATCATTTCTCCTCATTGGTCTTACCTGACTATCTGTTGTATTACAGCTCAGTTCTTCTGTTTCTTTTCCTCGTTATTGATCTTACTTAGGCCTGAAATGTCCTTTATCCTCCTGAACATCTCATGTGCAGTTCATATCCTACCCACCTTTGCCTCAGGCACCATTTTTTCCTGGAAATTCCCTTCATCCAAAGTTGGGCATAGGCTCATCATCCTCTAGAATTTCATATTTTGTCTGTACTGATCTCATGGCTATTAAAATATTCTCTTTTGCTAATCAATAGAAGGATCTTAAATTATATACTCCTTAGGTGGCAGAGACCAAACTTTAGTCAATGTAACTCTTTCATGAGCTACACCACATGTTTTACAGATAAAGTGCTAAAGTGTTTGTTGAATGGCCAAATGGCAATTATATCAGTAGATTAGACTTAAAATGAAGGTGCTCTCTCCTTCACCAACTTGGCAGCTGTTTTATACTTAGTGGCACCAGATATTTGTGGAATGAAAGATGGGTGAATGGATGGGTTCATAGATAGATGGATAGATGGGATGGTTGGATGAACGGCGGGTGCTCTGAATCTGAGCTTTAAATGAACATTTAAATGATGTGCTTTTATGACCCTCATTTCTCCTTTTCTCAGCCCTATTGCTCACTACACCTTCACCTTAAGGTCTCTGAGAATCCCTACACATCAGGGATCATTGCCAGCCGAGACACAGCTCCCAGCATCATAGTGGCTTCAGGTAAGACGCTTGCCCGGTTTGCTCACTGCTGTAAATTGTATTTATTTTAACAAGTTAGATATCTGAGCTTGGAACTTAATGAGCAAGTTAAAATTTTTTTGAAAGGCACCTAAGCCATTGACCCTGAGGCAAGTATGGTGAAAAACCCTGCTCAGATATGATGTTTGCAGTCTAAATCCATCTCGGGCAATGCACACTGCCAGCATAGTCCATTGTTAGCTTTTGCAAAAAGTTCCCTTCACTGATGGTGATGTGCTCTCTCCAGGTAACATAGGTTCTGAGCTGTCAGACAGCGACATCAGCATGTTTGTCTCTTCAGATGCAGGGAACACTTGGAGGCAGGTAAGAAAGTATCCTGGGTCTGGTTACTGAAGTTTAAATGTTATAAAAATTCTCCAGCTTGGTTCAATTCTGGGAACTTATTCAACCACACATAAATCCTAAAGCTTATCAATGTGTTTCTTTTCCTTTTTGTTTTATGAATGTCTTTCAAAATGTTTTGAGCTTAAGCAAACATTTATGAAATTTGATTTCTTTGTTTGATAAAAATGACCCTTTATCCCACCGTATATGTGGGAAAGTTTATAAGTCACAATGAAACCAAGTTAGATATGACTGAATTTTTCCCATGAAATGAAAACTAAAATTCTGGGGAGTTTATTATGTAGGGAACGTGAAGCCTGGAAGAGAGATTATATACCTAACACCGGGTTACCTCCATAAATTCCCCTTGCCTTGAAGTCAGAAACGAGGGGAATGCAGTGATATAGAAATAACCATTACCCAGGTGGTGTTCTGAGATGTTTAAAGCTCATGGGCAAAAGACAGAATAATAACCATCAGGGTGCATATGTTAGGGAAAGTAGAAATGGAATTACTTTCAACCAATGTGTTTAGCTTAAATGCTTCCTCTTTCTTCTGAATGAAAATTAGATACTCCCAGGTTATAAAACAGGCACTTAATGAGGTTTAGGAGTCATAAAAAGATATGTGCCTAATGCATGGTTGTTACACTTCAATAAATATGTGTTAATAAGCCACTGACATTTAATTATCATACGGTAACTAGCACCTTAAATTGAAATCTAATGCACAGGTAATCACACAGCAACAAGAACACTGCTTTAAATTTTAGACAGAGATATCCATGTTATGGTCTCGTTACCATTTCCTAGCTTCATAGATCTGCACTGCAATTCACGTGCTTTGAGAAGAGTGGAGCAGGAAAGAAACTTGCTTAAGAAACTCCGGGGCTTTTGATCTTGGAGATATATAGGAGCTATATAATGGACTATTAAGCTTCCTATGGACAATAGTTAGAGAGCCAGGGTGTCTTTTTTTTTTTTTTTTTTTCCTTCTAACATCCCAAACAAAGCCAAGAAGCCTCTCCTATAGTCCTGGGAAACATCTTGTGTATAAGAAGTAAACAAAGGGGAAACAATGATGTCTATAGTGTAACCAAAGACAAGGCTATACTAACAGTGTGACTGTGAGAAAACAGTACACATCTTGTATGGAGAAGACTTAGAAATTGTTTTCAGCCGGTCTCCATTTGACCTCAGATTCATCTCTCCACATATGGGGAGAGACCCAATGACACACGTACCCAAAGATAGATTTCATTTTGGTCAGACTTTATGACTACAACTACTTTATGACTACTGTTGAGTTGAACAAGAACATCTGCCCCCCGTAGTACCTGGAAACTTTGAAATAATTACATCTGGAAGGGGCACTGTTACGCCGCAAGTCCCAGCGCTGTCAGTTCCCACCTACATGGTCTTAGGCAAGTCACCACTTCTCTCTAAACTTACTTTTCTCGTCTGTAAAAACGATAATGTTGGAATAAAGTATCTCTTATGTTTCTTCCATCTAAAGATGTTGTCCAATATGACAATTACCCAATATTTCAACATCATCAAAAATGGGACTCAACAGAACTTACCACAAAAAGATGGGATTATAAATACGAATACATAACTCTTAGTTATTTGAGTTTCTCTTGTGGAGCACAAAAAATCATTTTGTGTAACACCAGTGGTACATGGAGCCCGCATTGGGAAACATTGTTCATAACTTGGATTTTCCCACAGCTTTGGGGGAACCCAGTTCTGTCATGGAGAGAATTTTTTTCCTCAAATGAAGACTAATTCTCTGAACCCTGTGTGTGGCTGTGGGTGTGTGTCCCTGTTTGTGTGTGTTTCCTCTTCCAGATCTTTGAAGAAGAGCACAGTGTTTTGTATCTGGATCAAGGTGGAGTCCTGGTTGCTATGAAGCATACGTCTCTCCCGATTCGACATCTCTGGTAATGAGTCATGCACCTTGATGGTTCTGCACAGCTAAGACCAGTCTAAGTCAGGCTGTCAGACTGTGATCTTGCTTGTAGTAAATTGTCAAGGTCTGCTAGAATGTAACTTATACCTTTGCTTTACCGCAATAAGAAGGAAGAGGAAAGGAGAGAGAGAGAGGGAGAGGGGAAGAGAAAGGGAGCTTGATTCTGCCTTTCAGAGAGGAACCGTATTATGGTTTTCAAATGTGACAGCCCCCTGCCCCCGCCAGTACCTCCGGTACCTTATTCTTTCAGTACAGTCATGGGTAGAATGGTTAGCAAGGATAATCTCTGAATAGCTTCATTTCTTGCAACCAGCTTTCCCAAATAACATCTCCTGGAGTTTAATATTTGCGTCCACCATGTGCATTCTGCACAGAGATCAGCAGTTCACGACACTTCTGCTCTGATCTCATTTCTCCTGATCCTACTTCCTTAGCTTCCTTTTGGGGGCGGTGATATTCTGCAACTCTCCCTGTAGGTCTTCCACAGATGGACATTCAAGGCTTAACTTCCAGAAGGGTTTCCAATAAACTCTTCCATCTGTGTTTTTGAAAATGGCTCTCTCCACGGGCGGGCTTGTTCAAAGTCAAAGGCTTGATTTTCCCTCCGCTGTTGGTTACTCTGCTGACGAAAGGGAAAGTTGCAGAAATAAGAGAAATAGAGGCTTAGCTTGGGGGAAGACATCCTAGAGAAAGGCAGAGCAAAGGAAACATCCTGTGTGACCATCTGAGTTGCAGAGTTCTCTCTTACTTTCAAGAGCCTGTCCTTCTGCACCAACTTACTCAATGAGTCAACCAGGATTTGTAACAATGTAAGGAGGATACCACTAAGGGTTTGATCACATAGAGGTGGCTGGTTCAAGTCTGTCTCAGTGGGTCTCATATGGCCATTGTTCTCAGAATCACCTGTAAGACTTGCTGCTAAATCGCAACGAGGTTTTGAAGAGGGTCACATTGAGCTCTAAGGCCTAATAAAATATCCAAATTTTAAAAAATCCTATCAAAGACTTATTATCATTCCCATTTCATGCAGCTCTCCCCTTATTGATGTTATAATACATCTGGGTCCCAAATCGCTTGGCTAACTGTATATCTATCTACCTTCTGATGTAATTAAGAACACTTATTCATATAAAAGGCTCACTTTGACAATGCCCCAGGTACTTCTAAAACGTATTCTCCCTGGTTGGTAGTATCCTTTCTTGGAAAGGATTTTTCTTTTGAGATCCGATGACTTATTTTTTTCTGTCATTAGGTTAAGTTTTGATGAAGGGAGATCTTGGAGCAAATACAGTTTCACATCTATTCCACTTTTTGTGGATGGAGTTCTGGGTGAGCCTGGGGAAGAGACTCTAATCATGACGTAAGTGGAAACTATGATGTCTTCTAGTCTAAGTATAGATCCAGAAACATGTTGTTTTTAGATAAGCCTGTTCACATTGCTACTGTCAGGTTTGAAATTGCTAGCAAAGGCAGTACATCTGACTTCATGATTCCACAGCAAAGAGGAAAGAATAATGTGGGCTTCCATTCTCTTGGCTCTTTACTAGCAATTAGGAGACCCACGCTGAGGGCTGGCAGCAAAATGGTACAGCCTGTTTCTTCCTCTACTGAACGGGCTTAGGGAAATGAGAAGTGATTATTTCAAGAGAAAATAAAGCTATCAATTAAAAACTTTAATAATAAACATGCTTGATATACAGAAAATGACAGGCACGTAAGAGTGATTTTCACTTTAAGGCAGAACGCAGAGCTTGGTGAAAACCCCACAAAGGATGTTATTTTTCCCTGGCTCTTTACCTAACCAAATGGTAAGGCATATTAGGGAAACCACGAGAACAGTCTGTTCTTGGGGAAATTGCATTTATACTCATTCTTGTCTGGAAAGTGATGATCATTAATTTGTGAAAGACTTGATTAATGGCTTGACTGCCTCTGGGTTTCAAAACATGAGCTTTGAATTTGAAATATGAAACTGATTTTTCCTTCTCCTGGAGAATTGGACATGAAAAACAGAGAGGGAAGATTTTAAAGCAGTTGATCCTGTCGGCAGTGAAAAATTTTAAGTCAAAGTGAATAGCTGGTACATTTTCTAATTTTTTCTCCCTACTCCTTTTTTTTTAACAATAGAAAAGAACAACAAAAATTTAATATGCCTAATAGCTACATTTTGCCCACGGTAAACATAGCTGGATTAGCAATTTATTCCATAATTTGTCTTCATTCAGTTTTCATGTTTGCAAGACACAGATGAAAAAAAGTTGATTGAAAAGGCTACTTTGTGGCTTTTATTTATATCGACAATAGGTGATTTAAACACTTCATTAAATAGCTGAGTCTCTCTGAGTAAGGAGAATAGAATGCACAGAGTAGGAAGTAGTTATAACTCCTCAGCCTTGCTGCCCACTTTCCCTTGGGACTGGTGGGAAGGTAAAATAGCATGGAAACCATGGGAACGATGTACTCTAGCAAGAGAACCTAGAGGTATAATCTTGGACCGCAAAGAAGGCAGTGTCTATGGTTTTCTCAATTTTTTTTTTTGGTTGTTTTTTATTTTTGGTCAACCATTCTTGTTGTACAATATATAAAAGTGGGCTTTTAAGTCAAACACCCTGGGTTCTGACTCTACCAGTTCTTAGTGATTTGACTTTGGTTTTTGCATGTTAACAAAATTCGTTGAGCCTCAGGTTACCGACAAGTGAAGTGGAGCCAATAATAGCAACCCTCCTCAGAAATGTGTGTAGGGATCAGGTGATGTATAATATCAAATGTAATATGCTGGGGCTTCCCTGGTGGCGCAGTGGTTGAGAGTCCGCCTGCCGATGCAGGGGACGCGGGTTCGTGCCCCAGTCCGGGAAGATCCCACATGCCGCGGAGCGGCTGGGCCCGTAAGCCATGGCCGCTGGGCCTGTGCGTCTGGAGCCTGTGCTCCGCAACGGGAGAGACCACAACAGTGAGAGGCCCACGAACCGCAAAAAAAAAAAATGTAATATGCTTAGCGTTGTGCTAACCTCATAGCAAACATTCAGTAAACGACGTATAACTGTCAGCATTGCTGTTATTGTGATTATTTTTATCGTCATGAACTCTGCAGAGTGTTTGGACACTTCAGCCACCGCTCTGAATGGCAGCTGGTCAAAGTGGACTACAAGTCCATTTTCGATAGACGCTGTGCTGAGGAAGACTACAGACCCTGGCAGCTGCACAGCCAGGTAGGAGGGAGGGAGCTGAGGCTGAGTCCTGGGTGGGAGGCGTGGAGAGTACTGGGGGGGAAGCAAGTCATTGAAGTGTAGGAATTGGGGTTCTCTGGGCAAAAATTGTCCATCTGGTGCTTTCTTATGTGTTTTGTGTGCCACAGCAGTGAACAAACTCAACAGTTATAGCTTGTTGTCAAGTGACTTCTGTTTTTATTGTACTAGGATATAATGAGATAAAATTCAAATGTGCTTGGCTAAGACTTATACCAACTCAGCATGGAGATCCAAGCATAATTTATCTGAGCGTGTCCTCTGGCTGCAGGGTATGGGGGCAAGGGTGAGGAAAGGCTGTTCAGTTTTATCTGGCAATGCAAGCAGTAACATGAAATAATAAAGTTATGCTGTGTGAGCGGTGCCAATAAAATTCTTCCTCCCCACTGCTATGCTTCCCTGGGATTAGGTAGCGCTTCTTGCCTCCTTCCAAGGTACTTGTGATATAAGGATACAGAATTATTAATAGGAAAATTTCCTTCCTCCTGGCCCCTCTGCTACCCTGCTCATATCAGAATGCTTGGCTGAAAGCATCTCTCCTTCGACTTCCCAAGGCAGAACTCATTCTGCCGGCCTCTCAAAGCACATGGTAGAGGCCCTTGCTTGCAAAGCCGTCACCATATTCAGAGCGTGACACATCATATACCCCAAACCTAGACTAAATCATATAATTACATGTAGATGTGTAATGCAGCTGGTTAAAGTGAGTTTGCTCAAGAAAGACAGTGTAGACTAGCTTAGACAAAACTCCGTCCGGTCCTTCAGACACACACACACAGAGCTGGGTTTGACAGTGGGAGCTACGTCAGCTGGAATCACCCACTGTCCTCGGAGGCTCAACCATCAAAGGGTCGCTCATTTACGTAACTGATGTTTCCCCCTTTGGAGTGCACACGCATTGGGGTATTCAAAGCTTTTATTTTGCTTGTGGAGAAACACCGAATTTAGTCCTCTTGCTTATCTGGTAGATGGATATAAAATCAGTGCTATAAAGTTGTGTGGGCAGAGGCGTAATAACTCAAGGCAAAATGGACCTTTATGTTTCTAGCAATATTCTTCTTTCACATGCTCATAAATGACCAAATGGATACATTTTTTATTACAGAAGAATTGAACTTAATTACTACAAATTTTTTTGGCCATACACTGTTGCAGGTTGTCTTAGTTATCTGTGTGTCCCTCATAGCACTGTACTTAATACCTTGCCAAGTAAAGATTTGCTGAATACATAGAGTTCTGGACTTCCGGACACACCCTCAGTGCTTCTTAGGATTGCCTTTATCATCATGTTCTGTGATAGGGCTCCAGAATCGAAAAGGAAATGCTCTTAGCACAAAGCAGACTGCGTATGTCTACATTACACCTAAGGTTTGAGACCATCTCCCGGAACTGTCCTGATGTGGAGTAGGGAAGGGCCAAGCTATGTGCCCGACTGCATGAGGTTCTTGTCTCCTTACAGGGGGAAGCATGCATCATGGGAGCAAAAAGGATATATAAGAAGAGAAAATCAGAGCGGAAATGTATGCAAGGGAAATATGCAGGAGCTATGGAGTCTGAACCCTGTGTCTGCACAGAGGCTGATTTTGACTGGTGAGCTTGTACTGTTATCCCATAGAGTCGTCTAGTATTTCAAACCCACGTGGGCCTTAATGAAAGCTTAGATATCAAATAATAGTAACATGCATAGATCCAAGTGACAAGCCTACATTCATGTGAAATTACCACTTGGGGACATCATGGCTTACTAGCTATGTGCGTGTGTATGTGGAAAAACCAGGGGTTTCTTTAGACTTAAGGAGGACTCAGGAGATGGCTGGTAATTATCTTCATATATTTGACAGATCTCAGGACAAAAAGAGAGACTAGATAGACCCTGAGTTTCTTCATACAGCAACACTGAAAACAATAAGTGGACGTTTCAGGGAGCAGACATGTTTGTGCTCAAGATAAAAGTCTTTCTAGAGTCTAGGGTTCCTGGTAGTGGAACAGTGATCGTGTAGGGCAGTAAATTGTCTACACCTGGATGTTTTCAATCAGTGGTTAGCTGACTATTGCTTGCGACACCCATGGAAGACTTTTCTGAATTCAGCGCAAGAATGGAATCACTAGTATTGCCGTCTGTGGCTTTGTGAACCCAGCGGAAAGAGAGACTTCTTCCTTTACCAGGATTAAGCTAGTTTAAGCTGGAAAAGTACTAAGGCATTGAGAAGTTAAATATACTCAGAGTGCCACAGTGTTCTTTCTGGAGCATTAGTTAAGCAGAAAGCTAGCTTGTGGGTCCAGTGATGCCCTTGCTTTGTTCTGGTTTTGACATTCAGATGAGGTTGAAATATGACTGAGGATGAGTAGCTGGTAACTCCCTTGATCATGTCCATCTCACCTTCTGTTCCTTTTTTTCCTTCTTCTTTATAAAATTTATTTATATGCTTTTGGTTTAGAGAAAGCATTTGCTAAATGTGTATATCAGTGTTAAATAATTGAAAGTTGGCCAACGTAAGAACCAAAGACGTTCATGTAACAATATTAGCCGCGTAACGATCATCGGTCACGTATCTGCTCATCAAAATATCAGTGATTGGGCTGAAATACTGTGTACTTACACATCACATATCTTAGAAAAAGGAAGTCATCTGTCATGCTACCATGACGGGAGCATTCTCTAAATCAGTAGTACTGGTAGGCCTGGCAAACTGGCTGCCAGAACTCAGACCGATAACCCAAGGCTGTTCCTCTCCTGTTGGTAAAGAAGGCAAGCCAAGAGTCAGTTCTTTATCTCTCCGGGCTCAGCCAGAGGGAAGGCAGAGCTTCAGTTACATGGGGGCTCACAAGGAATTCTGGGAGGGCCTCCCCAGCCCTGACTTCTGTTTCAGTCTGTGTAACATTGTTACAATGACAAAAATATTTTGTCTCTGTCCTACCTTTCATGATTGACATCCTGAAATACATTCACAGGGAAAAGTTCCATGGAGAGTGTGTCATTCATCACGTCCCTCTTTCTGAAACCTGACTGCCTCTCCTTCACTCACTCTATTCAAGGAGGAACCGTATGGGGAGTTAACTTTTTATCTTAGTGGTTTGACTTCGGCCTTAACAAACAGTCATTCTTTGGCAGAGAGCAAATTTATTTTCACATAGAAAACCAAAGAGAAAAAGTAAGTCCCAATTCCCTGATTTCTTCTGGGAATGTTTGCTCCTTTGGGAATCTTTTCTACAAGGTTCCAACATAAGCTAGTCTTTTGCTGTTGGCGTTGTCATGTGTTGTTTTCTTCTCAATTTTAAGCTTGACTAGGGTGAAAAGAACACAGGGTAGGAACATCAATTAAGTTTCCCCCTTCTCTCACTCCCCTTAGTCTTGGCCCAATTCCTGCATTCGTGATTGGAATCTGCTGCTCATCCCACTAACTAAAGTGTAATTGGAGAAGTGGGAAATGCACCATGAACAAGGCCATCGTAAGGTTACCTGGTCAAATGGGATTTTTGTAACTGCATGATTTCTGAAAATATTTTGGAAGGATCACCAAACTCTTATTGGTTTCTACTAGTAGCTAGAGCTTCAGTGATTCTTCTTGACTATAGCATAATGAAAGGTGGTTGTCACTGAATGTTCTCTCTTGGCTTGGCTCTCCCCTGGACAGCCCTCTACCAGATGACCTTGCCTGTTATTCTTCAGCGTTTGTAAAATAATTTCCTTAAATGAACGCTGGGTGTCCTGTAGGCAGCGTTCCTGAAGTCTTCCTACCCGTGCTGTGTTGCATCAGCACCAAATCCAGCTGGTATGGGCAGAATTCTAGGTGCCAGCTGCCTGGTGACAGGCCCCTGGGCAAACCTAATTCTCCTTCCCCAACCCTCGTGTGCCAGTATCTCACTTCCATTACACAGATGGGCCAATTCATACTAATGCTCACTGATGGCCACCTGCAATTTATCTGTGCGTGTGGAGGTGCAGTTTGTTGCCATACTCTGCGCCCGGTTTCATCTTTCAGAAGCCAAGAATATCAGGCCACTCAGAGGCTCCTGGAGATAAGAATGCGAGGAGGCTGAGAAAAGTCTTGGACTATTTTCAAACTAGAGAGCAGATTTAAAGCAACTGGCAGCATTAAAGGCATAGGACGGAGCTTTTCCTTGGGGGAATGCTTGCAGCAGTCCTGAAGGACATTTCCTTTCCTGCTATGACTTTGAAGCATATGGCTTGTACACAGAGAGACCTGGCTCAGCTCTCCTTGGTAGATCCAGATGTCTTGGAAGAGCACCCCAAAGACATCACTAGTAATGAGGATTATGCCACATGCGAATGCCTTAAACTCTTCAGTGAAACTTGACACTAAGGGCGACTTCCACCATTATACCTTTCTCTGGGCCCAACCACAATCAGTACTGTGCCTCCCCCTAATGAGAACAACATCTACTCTCCCACCTTAAAGGTGTTTAATGGGAATTATTGGGCATTGAGCTTTCCTCTCTACACATGCACCCCTGTGGCCTCCAAGCTAGCATTTCTCAAAATGGCTTCTGTAGAAGCCATGGGTAATTGATAGATATTCCATGGAAAAAGAAGATTCCATTTTTGGAAAGGCTTTGATTCAGTGAATGACTGTTTTTTGACTAATTGACCAGGGTAGAAGCTGGCTGTGGACTGACGTGCAATCGTTGTCAGTAATGTTGCCGTCTACTGAAAGGTTTCTCTTGACTCTTTCCCCAACAGTGACTATGGTTATGAGCGACACAGCAATGGTCAGTGCCTGCCAGCCTTTTGGTTCAATCCATCTTCTCTGTCGAAGGACTGCAGCTTGGGACAGAGTTACCTCAACAGTACTGGGTGAGTGTCTGAAGCAGTGGCCTTAGGAGGTCAACTTCTGCTGCTTTTCAGCCCGTGTTAAAATTACCGAATTACTTCTGATCAAACGCCAGGCCTATTTTATTACAGCACTGATTTACTTGCTTTTGTTCATTTTAATAATGCAGCACAAATTTGCATTAATAGTGCAAATTTCGTCTGAGAATAAGACCCCAGTTGCAAACAAAGAAACAAAACAGGTTCCTTGGATGAAGGTGGCGATGATGATAATATATACATATCTTCATTTTTTGATACTTTATTTCAGAACTAGTTAATCACATGAGGCTACCTTTTACCTTCACAACATCCCTGTGTGGAAGGCCAAACAAATATTTCCCATGTGCATTTCCTGTTTTATAGATGTGGAAACTTGAGGCAGAAAAGAAGCTCATTGACTTTTCAAGAGTATCCTAGTGTTAGTAGGAATGTGTTTCATTTTCTCTCTGTCCAGTCTTGACACATTGAAGGCGTGCATTCTGATCTTTATAAATCTGGAATCAGAGTCTAAATTTTGTGTTCAGTGATCTGTGTTGTGGGGTTTATCCAATATTATTTAAGAAATACCATAAAAGGGAAACCATTCTGTGACTTTCCCACAACTGTAACTGATATTTATGGACTTAGAAAATAGTGTGTGGAACTTATTTGGATTCTAATTCAAAAAAACTATTAAAAGATCTTTTTGAGCCATATGGGGAAATGGACTGTGGTCTGGTGATTAGGGATGTATTAATCAGGGTTTTCCAGAGATATGTTTTTCTATCTCCAATTGGAGATTTTATATATATATATATGTATTTAAAGAGATTTGTTATAAGGAATGGGAGCATCCAGCTATGGAGGTGGGCAAGTCCAAATCCTGACATCAGCAGGGTGAGAGTTGGCAAGCTGGGGACCCAGGAGAGCAGATGGTTTGTTTCCAGTCCCAGTCTGAACTCTGATGCTGAGCCAGGAAAGCTGATGGTGTAGTTCCTGTCTGAAGGTCAGCAGGGTCAAAACCCAGGAAGAGCTGATGTTTCCACCTGAGTATGAAGGCAGGAAGAAAGCCACTGTCCAGTTTGAAGGCAGTCAGGCAGGACAAATTTTCTTTTATTCAGAAGAGGGTTAGCATTTTTGTTTTATTTAGGCCTTCAACTGATTGGAAGAGGCCCACCCACATTAGGGAGGGCAATCTGTTTTACTCAGTCTACTGATTTAAATGTTAATCTCATCCAAAAACACCCTCAGAGAAACACCCAGAATAATGTTTGACCAAATATCTGGCCATCCTGAGGCCCATGCAAGTTGACACGTAAAATTGACCACCACAGGTGATATCAGGCTATATCTAAATCTAAATATTTCTATTATATTAACTAAATATATTATATATTTAGGTGTCATAATGATATTTTGGTTAGGCTAAAAAAGAAACCTTATCTTTTAGAGATACATGATATATGGCATTTGTTTTAAAATATTAGAAAAAGGGATAGGTTTAGTAAATTTTGAAGATAAGTTAATGAGGGCATGGGTATTTATGATACTATTTTCTCTCATTTGTGCATATTTGAGAATTCTGATATTGAAAAGTTAAAAAGAGGAAAGCAAGGAAGGAAGGGAAGGAGGGAGGGAGGGAGGGGGAGGGAAGAAGGGGTGGAAGGAGGGAAAGAGGGAGGGAGGGAGAGAGTAGGTACCTCACCAATAGACCAGCATTACTTGACAATTGCCCTTCTCATTTCTCATGCGAGCTGCAATACAGAGGAGAGGATGTTCATGTTTCCATTTATGTACTTTTGTATTTGAAATTTTAAAAGTTTTTTTAAAATTACCAAAATAATATATACTACTCTCAGAGCATCTCACCCTAAGGGATTTTTGTTGAGTTATCACATCTGCTGGTTTCATCCATTCCATTCAAACTGTTTGCAGAAGGAGGGAAAAAACATAGACACATACGTCAAATATTCTTGTCTCTGATTGAATAAAGAAATAAGCTGTGATTTATTTGAAGAGAAACACAAAATCTGAGAAAAATACAAATAACATTTTTACAGCAATGGGTCAGTGAGGTCTTCAACATCTAGCATCATGGGAGAAATTGAAAAGGGCTGGTGAAATAACTAAACTTAATGGTGAAGAAATGCCAAAGACAGGACTTTTATCACTTGCATGTACCAGCATGTTTAGACATTGTAAAGGGCATTAGGAGCCCCTGAAGCTAATTTCAGAATTGATTTATTTTCACTGTCAGTCAGGGGAGTTATACTATTCTCTCTTTGGTATTAATGAGAGGAGGCTGAAGTACAGAGGGGTCTAATTGTTCCAGATGCTACTCAAATCACTGTAATAAGGCAGAATAAAGGCTGATGACCCCTCACTTTTCAGTTTATTGAGAATATATATGTATTTTAATTTTATAATTATATACATATATTTACACACACACACACACACACACACACACACACACACACACACACACACACATTTTTCAGCTACCCCTAAATAGGTTTCACCATTCCTTTGGTGAACTCAGTATGTGAAACCCAAATAAATCCGAACCTATATAAAATAAAACATCAGAGAGGAATAATTTATACTATTCTATTCAATGGGATTTTTCATCTAGCCCTATAAAACTAAAATTTCAATTAAAAAAGTGGTTCGGCAATATGTGTCCAGGTATATAAATGTTGGTCAATGCAGTTATGTTTATTAATCACACAATCACAGATATGACTTCCTAGGGCTCCACCTCCACTCTCAGAAGGTTGTTCCTATCAGTGGGCATTACCTGAGAGCATCTGACCCTAAGGGATTTTTCTTGAGTTACCACATCTGCTGGTTTCATCCATTCCATTTAAACTTTCTGCAGAAAAGCATCAGCATCAGTGAGCAAGTTTGTGTAAAAGGAACATATGATTAATACCAGTTATCAGCAGATAGGATGAATGCCCTGCTCTCAAAAGTAAGGGGCTCGCAGGTGAAAGAGTGACCACCTGCATAGCGCCGTATGGGCTAAGGTCGGGGACAGGGATATCAATCATAACCCCACAGATCAACATACTGTCTAAACTACACATTTGCATCAGGAATAGGAAGACTATTAGCTGGGACAGGGGCCTGAAATCACCCTCAAAGAAGGCCCCAATATCATCAAATTCCCATTTGCGGTGTCTGTAGCCAGCTCAAGAGTTGGCAAGAGATAAAGTGTAGATGAAACTGAAAAAGGACTTTCTGCCCTTCTGAATACCACTCCAGTCCCTGACCCCAGATGTCACTTGGCTCTATGTTGATTCAGTGGCATTTCATAAGCACAGATTCAGTAATCTGTTGTAGCTGCTACAATGCTGCCATTAAATATTTAGCTTTTCACTTACAGATGTTTAATTACAAAAAAATATACATGTTTTCTCTGTTTAAAAAGCCAATTTAGATTATCACCCCAGTCCTGGCCCCCTTTCCCACACAACTGTGATCTAACACTTGTGCATGTTTGATATGCATGTTTCTAAACACTTTCCTTTGCATTTGTCAGTGAATAATTATGCCAAGAAAAAAATATACAAAATTAATTTTGTTGTTTTTATATGCAGTTTCCTACTAGATGTGTTGTTCTTCTAGTTCCCTTTTTCATTCAAAAACATAACTTAAACATCTTTCCAAGTCAGAGTATATAAGGCTACTCTCCATCTAATTTCTTTTAACTCCCTAGGATTCAAGCACCTGGGATTATGTAGTCATCCTTTCATGGATATTTTGGTCATTTCCTGTTTTGTGCCACTATAAACAATGCTGCAGTTAGCATTCTCATAACATAATGTTATTAAAACCCTACAACAACAATTAGAGTCTCTTTGGCAATTGAAGGTCTTTCTGATAGCTCCTAAAGCAAATTCCACCCAGTCAGCTGATTACTTCTTAGAGTTGAGTATCCCGGCATTGCCAAATATCTCCCCCATTAAGGGTTAAAACACCAGCTTCCTGCCCACGCACTGCCTGTGAGTCCCACACATGAGAGATTCAGTTATATTAACTGCCATCCTCCTGTAAAACACGGACACCAATGGATTCTGTAAGGAAACACTGAGAGGAAGGGCAAGCAGGATTTCCCAAACTAAGAAGGTGTGAAGCAGGTTATTGTAGGCAAAGGAACAAGAGATGATCCAGGTGAAAAGGCCATGCTGGTAGTTTTCTCAAGGACAAGCCCTGACGTTTGTGCCTGGAAGTCTATAGAATTAAGGAGCCATTGGGCCCCATTTTGAGTCCCTCCAATGCCTGTTTTAAGCCATCCACGAGCATCTCGGGTTGTCAGCACAGAATCTGTATTAGCTTCAGGCTGGGATGAAGTGCAGAGGAATCACAAGGGCAGGGTTGGTTTGAGAGTTCTTGCCTCCGTAGATTTCACTCACCAGGCACCTCACTTCCCTCACCCAGTCTCTTACAGCAGGGCACAGACTGCAGCCATGCAATCAGAGCTTGAGCTGAACAGGTCTACTAAACAATCGTCCCTTCTCAATCAAGCTTAACAAGCAAATCTGCCAGTAGCACCTTTCTGCGAGTTTACTTGAAAGCATGTAGGTAAACCTTCCTTTTTTTTTTTTTTTTGTTAAGACCTCACTTTGTAAATGGTTATGGTTGCTCTCACAGTTAGTTTATTACCCTGGATATATAAACAGTGTTCTCAGGTTCACTCACTTCACTGTGATGGAAACATTCTAGCATTGGTTATGATTATTCCCAATAGAAATGCTATTTCAAGGAGATACCAAAATTGTTACCAGCTTCACTGTGTAGACGTGAACAGGTGTGCAGTTTTTGTTTCAGTTCTTAGCAAAGTCTTTTCAGTTCTTAGCAAAGAGAGTTGGAGTAAGTATTGAAACAGGTACAGAATGTCCCTCTAGGTGGCTGTAGCCACCAGTCCTTAGGGCTTGGCCCAGTGGTCTCAAGTCTCCAGTGTCCACACCACAGGACAGCGTGTGAGCATGCTTCTAACCACGTTCTCCCTGCCTCTTTTCACCCTTTCCTTCATGCCTTCCACAAGCCATTCCATGGAAAGCAAGGAGGCTGGTAATGGGGCCTCAGCCTGTTGTGGGTACAGAGTGAACTCAAAGCGGGGATGTGTTGTTTGGTGAAAAACAGAGTTATTTTAGAATGAAACAAATTAAGAGTCTTAATCCAATCTCTGCCATTTGTCTTTAGCAAGTGACTTCCTTTCTTTGAGATTTAGTTTCGTAACCTATGACATTTTGCTGTTTGCTTTTGGAGGTTGATTAAATATGATACTGTATATGAAGCATAGTGCCTAGCAGATAGTAGTCACTTTACAAAATGCAGATGCCATCACCAGCCTCTGGACTTTTGGAGTGAAGGGGTCCTCTGGAGTGAAGGTAAAAAGGGCGGGGAAACTTCCTTTTATTGTGTATCTGTAGTCCAGACATTTACTTCATACTTAATAGTCATGACAGTACTGAGATCTAGGACACATTTAACCTAAGCCCTTGTTTGGTCATCGGTAAAACTGAAATAATAGCTTGTGTAGGCTCATAACGTCACATAATTAATAACCACTGTACCTCGAAACACACGTCGGCCCCCAGTACCACTCAAGGCAGATAACACATGTACCTGATTAGTGAACGAGTCCCTTTTCTTCAAATAACGTGAAATCAGTATCCATTTGTATATCCTCTGTCATTTAGTGCTGAAATAACCTCAAATTCATTCCTCTGTTTCTCCATCGATGACTATAAATATCTCAGTTTGCACATACAGAAGCCCAAGCTTATTTAGTTGTACTTATATATGGTTAAATCTTGTTGATGCTGTTTTGGATCCAGGGAACATGATACAAATTTAAGTTGTTAAATTCACTAGGATGTTGCTTGTTTCATGCCAACCGTAAAAGATTCTGTAGCTATAAAATAAAGTAGACATTGGGCTGGTTTATTCTAAGAAGCCAAGATAATCTTCTCAAGGGACAGATTTCTTTTTGCTGTTAAGCCAGAGAGATTTCTAGATGTGTTTATAAAAAAGTGGGTGTAGAAGTTTTTGTCTGTGGAGTTTATTTAGAGGAGCTATTAATCCCTCCCGAAAGAATGTAAATGTACACTGACAGTTCTTATTGATCCTCAGGGCTAGTTTCTCAACATTCAATGGGAATATTTACTCAGGAAGTTAAAAAAAAAAGATTTTGAAATAGCATTAATTCAGTATCTATATAAAAATACTTAGTGGGTCCAGGAAAAAATATATACACATAAAGTATAGCAAAATAGCAATCTCCATACTGTCAACATACATTTAGAATGTTTTAAAAATGCTTTCTATATAAAGCAGAAACTAACACACCACTGTAAAGCAATTATACTCTAATAAAGGTGTTAAAAAAACAAATAAATAAAAATGCTTTCTAGAAACATATTCCTTTCTACATCAGCTATGAAAATATTTAGACCTTGGTTATCCTGGCACTGCGCTCTGGGGTTGCTATTTCCAGGGTCTCTTGGGGGCTGTGGTCATTTCCCAAGTGATCCCATTTCTGATCCTGACAGGAATCTTGCTGTTCAGTCTGATTTATTCAGCAAGATTCGTCACTGTGCATCACAGAGAATAACTGGTCCTAAAAGTGGTGCATGTGTTTCAAGTCCACAGGAAGGAAATCACTTGCATTGTTTATAGACCCAGCACTGCAAGGGCCCAAGTAACTGTTTTCTTGGAACTCACCCATGCAGTCGCACAGCAAACGCTCCATAACTGTTGCTACAAAGTTGATTTTTCAGAGTATCTTTCTTAGATGCATTTTCCCATATTGTTATGGGATGGCATTAGGGTTGTAATTAAGAAGGTGTATGTGGAGATCTGGTTCCTCACATCGCTGTCCTTGCCCACATCAATGGTATTGACAATAGCGCCCCTCATCCGCGTGGTATGGCATTATGGCAGGAGAGTTCCAAACTCAGTCCCAAGGCCCATAACCACTACTTGCCCCCTGTGTGAGCTTAGCAAGCCCTCTAAACTGCATCTCTTTTTTTTCTTATGTGCGAACAGAGGGATTCTGTTGGATGGTCTTTGAGATCCCTTTAGGTTCTGACATGTTCATGACCAATTTGAAATGATTCAGTATTAGGATTCCCCGGACTGCAGAGGCTTAAAAGTAGGGAAATTTTCCTTCTATAAATTTGTTGTACAACTAGTTGACTCTAGCAGTGGATTCCATGAGCCATTCTCGTGATTTTTGATGCTGTCATTTAGTTTAACGTGGCCATACGTCTCACTTCATCAAGTTGGCGTTCAGAATGAAGTTACATTCTATTTACTGTTCAAATTAAATGACTCGTGCTTCCATCCTGCTTAATGCAAGAGAAGTTTTCTCTCCTCAACCTAGTCTTCTGTCTGAGTAGAGTCCCCTAATCCCAAGGCTTGCTTACTCAGTTTAAGGGGAACGTCCTGAGAGCTATTGCCTTGAGGAGAGAAACTTGGAGAACCTGCTTAGTCAGCCATGGAACCCCATTCTTTCTGAATGTTGGGGTTATGGCCGCTACATAGGATTATTGTTGAAATATGAGCACATTGGATCTAGAAAGATTTTAAGTGCTAGCCATACACTGTCCCCAGAACCAGCTCCCTTCTCTGTCCCCAGGGCTTGCCCCATTTCTCATTTCAAGTTAAGTGTCATTGCAACAAGGTGGTTTTCCCTTGAAAACAAAGACACATAGTACAAGCCAAGAAATTAAACTATTTAAATTTTTCTTGTGTGCACAAATGAGGGTCAACAGAGCTCAGTGACAACAAGACCTACCTTGGCTATAATAAAACCTAGAGTTCTAGCTCTTTCTTGGTCATTACATGTAACAACTACTGTGAAAAAAGAGGAGACATCATAGGAAAACGTAATTTCTACACTGATTTTTTTTTTGTTGTTGTTGTTGTTTTTTGCGGTACGCGGGCCTCTCACTGTTGCGGCCTCTCCCGTTGCGGAGCACAGGCTCCGGGCGCACAGGCTCAGCGGCCACGGCTCATGGGCCCAGCCACTCCGCGGCATGTGGGATCTTCCCGGACCGGGGCACGAACCCGTGTCCCCTGCATCGGCAGGCGGACTCTCAACCACTGCGCCACCAGGGAAACCCTCTACACTGATTTTTAATGAATGAATAGAAGCTTGACACAGTAAAGACCATCCCAGGCAGAATGAACAACACAGGCAGAAGAAGACATGTAGACTTCAACCTGGCCGGAGCTCAGGAAGCATGTCAGGAAGTGGGAAGAGCTAAAGCTGAAAAAAAAATGCATTGAGGACAGATCATGGAGCTCTCCTTTAAACCTGAACTTTACCCTTTATGGGTAAGCCATAGGCAGTTTTGAATGATTTTTTTTTTTTTTTTTTTTTTATGCGTTACGCGGGCCTCTCACTGTTGTGGCCTCTCCCGTTGCGGAGGACAGGCTCCGGACGCGCAGGCTCAGCGGCCATGGCTCACGGGCCCAGCCGCTCCGCGGCATGTGGGATCCTCCCAGACCGGGGCACGAACCCGTGTCCCCTGCATCGGCAGGCGGACTCTCAACCACTGCGCCACCAGGGAAGCCCCTTGAATGATTTTAAGGAAGGAATTGATGTGGTCTGATTTGATCTTAAGATAATCTTGGCAGTAAGAGCATGGCTTCTATTTTCAGGGAACTTGCTGTATAAGAGCAAGCTAATATTTAAAATCTTAAATACTGACTTTTTACTACCTTTTGATATTTTAACATTTATTAAGATCTTGCAACATGCCAGGTTCGATGCTAAGTCCTTTTGAATGCATTATCTCATTTAATCCTCCCAAGAACTTTAGGAAAAGATTCTGTAATTATCCCTATTTTACATGCAGAGAACCCAAACATTAGAGTCTGGGTAAATTGCCCAAGTGTATCTAATGAGTGAGAGCCTGCATTTAAACTCAGACTATTTGGTTCCACAACACTAGTTTGAACCACCAGGGCAGTGATCTTTAATCCTGGCTGCACACTAGAATCACCAGGGGAACTTAAAAACAAAACACACTGATGCCCAGAATTCTCAAGTAAACCATAATTTCTGGGGTCAGGGTCTTGACATCACATACAGGGTTGTGATTGACTAAACTAGACTATATTGTCAACTTAGCATACACTGAATAGTCATAAACATCTATATCAAACATCTGTACCATAAACATCTGTACAAAATCATAAATTAAAAAAAGAACTGCTGAATAGCAAAATCACAGGATATGAAGACTTCCAATGTTTCTTCCAGTTTTACTCTGACAAAGAAAAACTATGGCCTTCCTCTTTTTTTTAAGACTGGCAGGCAGCCAGCAGGAAGATCAAAGAGGGTAGGGGTAAAAAGGAAAAGGTGACAGAGGAGTATCAAGAAAGGAAGGAAGAGAGAAGCTGAAACTGGGGTTGTTGAAGTAACAAGACACTATCTACAGATGAACGGTCGGTAATATCAAAGGTATATTTGCAGAATGTTTCCTTTCAGTAATTGTACAAAGACTCCCTTGCCATTACAAAGCAGTTTTATTCTTGGCAGATTGAAGAATGTTTTACTAACTAAATGCATCCCAGTAATATTCAGAGCTTAGGTCCAACATAATCATAAGTTGCCTTGTTATTACAGAGGTAAGCAGCCCCATTTAATAACATACTAAATGTATTATTCATTTATGTAACTCAGACCCAGGGATTGCTGCTGGGATGAAAATTGAACCATTCTGTAATGCAGGTGTGTGCTTACTTGAGTAAATGAACTCTGTATTTCTGCACAGTTTTCTTCTAAATTTCGGGGACTGGTCTGGTAGGGCTAATGTGATGCCATTTTCATCCAGGAAATAAAATGGTTTCAGAATGGTTTTTAATGAGCATTTTTAAAAAATTAGCAACAGTCTTCTCTGTGGCAGAATCCCAGAGGGATGGATTTGTGCTTTGGGTTTAAGCAGGACTCCTGCTGCTGCAGGATTCAGGAAAGCCTGTGGCGATGATTGGTCAGAACAGTGACAAACAAAAGGAATGTTCTCTAGCTGATGATTCCACTGGTGATGGTGGGCCCATGCCTTCATAGCTGCTCACCAAGATAGAGTCACAGGTGTGCTTGGATGCTAAGTGATTAAAAATTATAAGCTGCCTTTAATTTGCATAGTGCCTTGCCTCTGAAACACGCAGGGAATTTCTGATGCACGTTTTTGATACACGCAGTGAGTTTAACTCACTGGGATGCCATAATTACCGTGTGACATTGCTGGTCATTTTCTGCTACCATTGCTGGTAACAGAATGTCACCATTCTCCAGTGTCTGTACGGTATTTTTCTTCTTTCCTATCTGCGCTTATTTTCTTTCACATCAGCGTACAGTCATAAGCATCTACAATGGACTTTTCAAAATACCAGATGGGGTGATGTTCAAGATGCTCAGATAGGACAATGACCTATCAGAATGAGTAGGGATCTTAGTGCGGGAGCAGGGTTTGGGAGGTTTCCTGGTGTTCTAGGTATTAACCCATTTGCTTCTGGATTGCCAGGAGAAGCAGGGACTCCAAGGATAGGGGTCAGCATGGCTGGGTTGGTGGGTGAGATGCTTGAAGGGTTTCGGGCAGTGGTAAGACCCAACTGTTAGGCAGATATTTCCACATTTAACCTCGTGCAGTCATCCCAGTGTGAACCTCCTGATTAGCAGCCTTGCATGTCTGGGGCACAAGGATGCTCTCTAGGAGCTTAAAGTTCACAGTCACACGGGAAGAAAATCATAAAAGGCATAAATGACTCCTATCAAGTAAACCATAGGATTCCTGTAAGAGCTTAGAGGACATATCTCACTCCAGTTAAAGAGGCAGTAGAGTGCAGTGGTAAAGAGTACATATATTCTAGAAACAAATTATCTAGGGTCCTAACTGTGTGGTCTTGAGAAAACTAGTTAAGTTCTATGAATCTTAATTTCATCTGTATATTGGGAATAATAATACCTTCGTTATTAGGGATATTCTGAAGGCAAATCATGTTAAGAACTTAGTACAATGACTAGAACATATTAAGCCCTCTCTAAGTATGAACTTCTTATGATTTTACTATCATAGTCAGGAAAAGACAGGAGGTAAGCTGCCACTTAAAGTGTGGTTAAGGGAGATTGGTTCAAGATGGCAGAGTAGAAGGATATGCTCTCACTCCCTCTTGTGAGAGCACCAGAATCACAACTAACTGCTGACCAATCGTTGAAAGGAAGAGACTGGAACTCACCAAAAAAGATACCCCACATCCAAAGACAAAGGAGAAGACACAATGAGATGGTAGGAGGGGCACAATCACAATAAAATCAAATCCCATAACTGCTGGGTGGGTGACTCACAAACTGGAGAACACTTATACCACAGAAGTCCACCCACTGGAGTGAAGGTTCTGAGCCCCACGTCAGGCTTCCCAACCTGCACGTCCGGCAATGGGAGGAGGAATTCCTAGAGAATCAGACTTTGAAGGCTAGCAGGATTTGATTGCAGGACTTCGAGAGGACTGGGGGAAACAAAGACTCCACTCTTGGAGGGCACACACAAAGTAGTGTTCACATCGGGACCCAGGGGAAGGAGCAGTGACCCTATAGGAGAGTGAACTAGACCTACCTGCTAGTGTTGGAGGGTCTCCTGCAGAGGTGGGGGGTGGCTGTGTCTCACCGTGATGACAAGGGCACTGACAGCAGAACTTCTGGGAAGTACGCCTTGGCTTGAGCCCTCCCATAGTCCGCCATTAGCCCCATCAAAGAGCCCAGGTAGGCTCCAGTGTTGGGTAGCCTCAGGCCAAACAACCAACAGGGAGTAAACCCAGCCCCAACCATCAGCAGACAAGTGGATTAAAGTTTTACTGAGCTCTGCCCACCAGAGCAACAGCCAGCTCTACCCAATACCAGTCCCTCCCATCAGGAAACTTGCTCAAGCATCTTAGATAGCCTCATCCACCAGAGGACAGACAGCAGAAGCAAGAAAAACTACAATCCTGCAGCCTGTGGAACAAAAACCACATTCACAGAGAGATAGACAGGATGAAAAGGCAAGGGCTATGTACCAGATAAAGGAACAAGATAAAGCCCCAGAAGAACAACTAAAAGAAGTGGAGATAGGCAACCTTCCAGAAAAAGAATTCAGAATAATGATACTGAAGATGATCCAGGACCTCAGAAAAAAGAATGGAGGCAAAGACAGAGAAAATGCAAGAAATGTTTAACAACACCTAGAAGAATTTAAGAACAAACAAACAGATGAACAATACAATAACTGAAATGAAAAATACACTAGAAGGAATCAATGGCAGAATAACAGAGGCAGAAGAACGGATAAGTGACCTGGAAGACAGAATGGTGGAATTCGCTGCTGCGGAAAAGAATAAAGAAGAAAGAATGAAAAGAAATGAAGACAGCCTAGGAGACCTCTGGGACAACATTAAAGGCAACAGCATTCACATTACAGGGGGTCCCAGAAGGAGAAGAGAGAGAGAAAGAACCTGAAAAAATATTTGAAGAGATTATAGTTGAAAACTTCCCTAACATGGGAAAGGAAATAGCCACCCAAATCCAGGAAATGCACAGAGTCCCATACAGGATAAACCCAAGGAAAACACACCAAGACACTTAGTAATCAAATTGGAAAAAATTAAAGACAGAGAAAAATTATTGAAAGCAGCAAGGGAAAAACGACAAATAACATACAAGGGAACTCCCATAAGGTTAACAGCTGATTTCTCAGCAGAAACTCTACAAGCCAGAAGGGAGTGGCATAACATATTTAAAGTGATGAAAGGGAAGAACCTACAACAACGATTACTCTACCTGGCAAGGATCTCATTCAGATTCAATGCAGAAAACCGTTACAGACAAGCAAAAGCAAAGAGAATTCAGCACCACCAAACGAGCTCTACAACAAGTGCTAAAGGAACTTCTCTAAGTAGGAAACACAAGAGAAGAACAGGACCTACAAAAACAAATCCAAAACAGTTAAGAAAATGATAATAGGGACATACATATCAATAATTATCTTAAACATGAATGGATTAAATGCTCCAACCAAAAGACACAGGCTCACTGAATGGATACAAAAAAAACCCCCATATGTATGCTGTCTACAACAGACCCACTTCAGACCTATGGACACATACAGACTGAAAGTGAGAGGATAGAGAAAGATATTCCATGCAAATGGAAATCAAAAGAAAGCTGGAGGAGTGATACTCATATCAGATAAAATAGACTTTAAGATAAAGAATGTTGCAAAAGACAAGGAAGGACACTACATAATGATCAAGGGATCAGTCCAAGATGATATAACAATTCTAAATATATATGCACCCAACGTTGGAGCACCTCAATACATAAGGCAACTGCTAACACCTATAAAAGAGGAAATCGACAGTAACACAATAATAGTGGGGAACTTTAACACCTCACTTACACCAATGGACAGATGATCCAAACAGAAAATTAATAAGGAAACACAAGCTTTAAATGACACAATAGACCAGATAGATTTAATTGATATTTATAGGACATTCCATCCAAAAAACAGCAGATTACACTTTCTTCTCAAGTGCACATGGAACATTCTCCAGGATAGATCACATCTTGGGTCACAAATCAAGCCTAAGTAAATTTAAGAAAATTGAAATCATATCAGGCATCTCTTCTGACTACAACACTATGAGATTAGAAATCAGTTACAGGGAAAAAAACGTAAAAAACACAGACACATGGAGGCTAAACTATACATTACTAAATAGCCAAGAGATCACTGAAGAAATCAGAGAGGAAATCAAAAAATCCCTAGAGACAAATGACAATGAAAACACCATGATCCAAAAACCTATGAGATGCAGCAAAAGCAGCTCTAAGAGGGAAGTTTATAGCAATACAAGCCTACCTCAAGAAACAAGAAAAATCTCAAATAAACAATCTAACCTTACACCTAAAAAACCAGAGAAAGAAGAACAAACAAAACCCAAAATTAGCAGAAGGAAAGAAATCATAAAGGCCAGAGAAGAAATAAATGAACTAGAAACAAAGAAAACAATAGCAAAGATCAATAAAACTAAAAGCTAGTTCTTTGAGAAGATAAACAAGGTAGATAAACCATTAGCCAGACTCATCAAGAAAAAAAGGGAGAAGACTCAAATCAATAGAATTAGAAATGAAAAAGGAGAAGTAACAACTGACACTGCAGAAATACAAAGGATCATGAGAGATTACTGCAAGCAACTATATGCCAATAAAATGGGCACCCTGGAAGAAATGGACAAATTCTTAGAAAAGCACAACCTTCCGAGACTGAACTAGGAAGAAATAGAAAATATAAACAGACCAATCGCAGGCACTGAAATTGAGACAATTAAAAATCTTCCAACAAAAAAAAGCCCAGGACCAGGTGGCTTCACAGGCGAATTCTCTCAAACATTTAGAGAAGAATTAACACCTCTCCTTCTCAAACTCTTCCAAAATATAGCAGAGGGAGGAACACTCCCAGACTCATTCTACGAGGCCACCATCACCCTGATACCAAAGCCAGACAAAGATGTCACAAAGAAAGAAAACTACAGACCAATATCACTGATGAACATAGTTGCAAAAATCCTCAACAAAATGCTAGCAAACAGAATCCAACAACACATTAAAAGGATCATACCGCATGATCAAGTGAGATTTATCCCAGGGATGCAAGGATTCTTCAATATACACAAATCAATCAATGTGATACACCATATTAACAAACTGAAGAATAAAAACCATATGATCATCCCAATAGATGCAGAAAAAGCTTTCGACAAAAATCAACACCCACTTGTGATACAAACTCTCCAGAAAATGGGCATAGAGGGAACCTACCTCAACATAATAAAGGCCATACATGACAAACCCACAGCAAACATCATTCTCAATGGTGAAAAACTGAAAGCATTTCCTCTAAGATCAGGAACAAGACAAGGATGTCCACTCACCACTGTTATTCAACGTAGTTCTGGAAGTCCTAGCCATGGTAATCAGAGAAGAAAAAGAAATAAAAAATTGTAAAAGAAGAAGTAAACCTGTCACTGTTTGCAGATGACATGGTACTATACATAGAGAATCCTAAAGATGCCACCAGAAGACTTCTAGAGCTAATCAATGAATTTGGTAAAGTTGCAGGATACAAAATTATTGCACAGAAGTCTCTTGCATTTCTATACACTAATGATGAAAAATCTGAAAGAAAAATTAAGGAAACACTCCCATTTACCATTGTAACCAAAAGAATAAAATACCTAAGAATAAACCTACCTAGGGAGACTAAAGAACTGTATGCAGAAAACTATAAGACACTGATGAAAGAAATTAAAGATGATACAAATAGGTGGAGAGATATACCATGTTCTTGGATTGGAAGAATCAATATTGTGAAAATGACTCTACTACCCAAAGCAATCTACGGATTCATTGCAATCCCTATCAAATTATCAATGGCATTTTTTACAGAACTAGAACAAAAAAATCTTAAAATTTGTATGGAGACACAGAAGGCACCGAATAGCCAAAGCAGTCTAGAGGGGAAAAAATAGAGCTGGAAGAATCAGACTTCCTGACTTCAGACTATACTACAAAGCTACAGTAATCAAGACAGTATGGTACTGGCATAAAAACAAATATAGCTCAATGGAACATGATAGAAAGCCCAGAGATAAACCCACGCACCTATGGTGAACTAGTCTATGACAAAGGAGGCAAGGGTATACAATGGAGAAAAGACAGTCTCTTCAATAAGTGGTGCTGGGAAAACTCGATAGCTACATGTAAAAGAATGAAATTAGAACACTCCCTAACACCATACACAAAAATAAACTCAAAATGGATTAGAGACCTAAATGTAAGACCGGACACTATAAAACTCTTAGAGGAAAACATAGGAAGAACACTCTTTGACATAAATCACAGCAAGATCTTTTTTGACCCACCTCCTAGAGTAATGGAAATGAGAACAAAAATAAATAGGACCTAATGAAACTTAAAAGCTTTTGCTCAGCAAAGGAAACTGCAAACAATATGAAAAGACAACCCTCAGAATGGGAGAAAATATTTGCAAATGAATCAGCAGACAAAGGATTAATCTCCCAAGTATATAAACAGCTCATTCAGCTCAATATTAAAAAAAACAAGCAACCCAATCCAAAAATGGGCAGAAGACCTAAACAGACATTTCTCCAAAGAAGACATACAGATGACCAAGAAGCACATGAAAAGCTGCTCAACATCACTAATTATTAGAGAAATGCAAATCAAAACTACAATGAGGTATCCCCTCATACCAGTTAGAATGGCCATCATCAGAAAATCTACAAACAACAAATGTTGGAGAGGGTATGGGGGAAAGGGAACCCTCTTGCACTGTTGGTGGGAATGTAAATTGATACAGCCACTATGGAGAACAGTATGGAGGTTCTTTAAAAAACTAAAAATTGGGGCTTCCCTGGTGGTGCAGTGGTTGAGAGTCTGCCTGCCGATGCAGGGGACGCGGGTTCGTGTCCCTGTCTGGGAAGATCCCACATGCCGTGGAGTGGCTAGGCCTGTGACCTATGGCTGCTGAGCCTGCATGTCCCTAGCCTGTGCTCCGCAACGGGCGAGGCCACAACAGTGAGAGACCCGTGTACCAAAAAAAAAAAAAAAAAACTAAAAATTGAACTACCATATGACCCAGCAATCCCACTACTGGGCATATACCCAGAGAAAACCATAATTCAAAAAGAGGCATGCACCCCAATGTTCCTTGCAGCACTATTTACAATAGCCAGGTCCTGGAAGCAACCTAAATGCCAACTGAAGGACAAATGGATAAAGAAGATGTGGTACATATATACAATGGAATATTACTCAGCCATAAAAAGGAACGAAATTGTGTCATTTGTAGAGACGTGGATGAATCTAGAGACTGTCATACAGAGTGAAGTAAGTCAGAAAGAGAAAAACAAATATCGTACATTAATGCATATATGTGGAACCTAGAAAAATAGTACAGATGAACCGGTTTTCAGGGCAGAAATTGAGACACAGATGTAGAGAGCAAACATATGGACACCAAGGGGGAAAGCAGCAGTGGGGGTGAGTAGTGGTGTGATGAATTGGGAGATTGAGATTGACATATATACACTTATATATGTAAAATGGATAACTAATAAGAACCTGCTATATAAAAAAATAAAATAAAATTCAAAAAATAAAATAAAGTGTGGGTAAGTTTTAGGCAGCTGATAAGGCATACAGGAGGACATGGAAGCAGAAAGAACAAAAGAAAGGAAGTACTTTCAAGAGGGTGGAAAAGAGAATTTTGGCAGAATGAGCTAGTTGGGAAGAAAGAGTCCAGAAAAGTAAAACAAAGGCTTCTTTCGCAAGATCAGAGGATTTTTGACTTGTCCTAAAGAAAGTGGAATCCATGAAGGTTGTGAACAGGTAGGATAAATAATGATGTTAAATAAAAATAATTGACAGCATTTCATAAGCACTTGCTAATTGTCAGGGGCGTTTTAAGTGTTCTGTGTACATTAATCCATTTCATCCTTAGAACTGCCCTGTGAGGTGAGCTTAATATTAATAACTGGCCTTGCAGTGATCCACAGTGTTCAAAGCACTTTCCCAGACAGTATTTAATTTTATTTTCTCAACCTTGCTTTTAGGTAGTCATTCTTGAGATTTAGGGACAGAGAAAGGACTTTGGCTAGATTTGAAGGGTTTGGAAAATAATAGTCTGCAGGCCTGCACACTACCAGATTTCGTAAATAAAGTTTTATTAGAATCCAGATGCAATCATTCTTTCGTGCACTATGTCCACTTTTGTGTTACAACCAAAGAGCTAAGTACTTGTGATAAAAACTATATAACCTACAAAGCTGAAACATTTACTCCCTGGCACTTTATGTAAAAAGTTTTGTCAACTCCTGGTCTAGAAGAATGGAAAGACCTTGGGCTTTGATTGCTTCCATTTTGAGCTCTACCAATAACTTCAAGCAGGTAGACTTGAGAAATCAAATATATGAATACACAAAGCTGTTGCTGTGGACTCCACACAAAAAAAGATGATGAATAGATAACACTGAACCTCAGAAGTCTTAAAGGTTAATTATTTAAAACCCACAGATTCTAATGTACTATGCATCTGATCAATTGTCTAGGATACATTTGTAGGATAATTCTTTTTCTTTTTTTTTTCTTATTAAAGCTAAAACAAGAAGAAAAAAGCAAAACAGTTGGAAGGATTTACTTATCTGTAGACTGAAGTCTCCTTAATGTGAGGTTTCAACTGTTTAGACAGTATAACTCCTCATGAGATATTGACTAAAAACTATCAAATTTAGCCAACTTTCTGCTCTGTACCATTAGTACAGCATCTTGTATGGTATCTAATGTTGAGGCATATAACGCGTAAGAATCTATTCTTTCTCCGAACTACACATTCCTTTGCGATATCTATTACTCATTCTAACCCTTAATTATATAGCCTTTGAAGTATCTCCTAGATTATCCATGTACATCTTTTCAGCTAGATTATAAATTTATTGAGGGCAAGGAAGGACCATGTCTTCTACTGCTGCTATGCATTTCCCACAGCTCCAAAGTGAATTGATTTGATTCATCGATTAAATAAATAAAAGCAGTAAATTAAAATGTTAATAATAGATACAGTGTGTTCGTATGATGATTTGGCTCTCTGTTGGGTACTTTCTATGAATAAACTGTAATCTTCAGAGCAACAGGAAAGGTAGTTATTGATAGCCCTCAAGGCTAAGCAGAAGGTTCAGCTTCAAAAGTTGGGAGTGGGGCTTCCCTGGTGGTGCAGTGGTTGAGAATCTGCCTGCCAATGCAGAGGACACGGGTTCGAACCCTGGTCTGGGAAGATCCCACATGCCGCGGAGCACCTGGGCCTGCGAGCCACAGCTGCTGAGCCTGCGCGTCTGGAGCCTATGCTCTGCAACAGGAGAGGCCACGACAGTGAGAGGCCCACGCACCACAATGAAGAGTGGCCCCCACTCGCCGCAACTAGAGAAAGCCCTCACACAGAAACGAAGACCCAACACAGCCAAAAATAAATAAATAAAAATTTATTTTAAAAGTTGGGAGTGATCCAAATTATCGTGAGCTGGATTACAATTTGACCTTCTTTTTTTCCATTTAGGTATAGAAAGGTGGTTTCCAATAACTGCACTGATGGGGTGAGAGAACAGTACACGGCCAAGCCACAGAAGTGCCCAGGGAAGGCCCCGCGGGGGCTCCGGATCGTCACCGCTGATGGAAAGCTGACAGCGGAACAAGGGCACAACGTTACTCTCGTGGTGCAGCTGGAAGAGGTAGGACCAAGGCCCGTCTCCCCTCTACCTTCTAGAGCCAGTGATTTTTCCTAAGGAGTCATGGCTCCCTTTACATGTCTTTTTGTCTTGGTTTACATATATATATATATTTTTTTTTTTTTTTAATTTTAAATTTTGTTTAAAATTTTTATTCTACTTTTAGTTCCTTGGTTTACGTTGTTGTTATCATTTCACTTTCTCTGACACATTTCTTCAATTATTTTTATTTCATTGTAAGTTGTTCTTCTCTCACTGAATCTCTCACTTGCTAGGGATTCTCTTTGGATTTAACCTTGCCGTGTTGGCACTTTTAGCAAAATGTTTTCTCAGAATACATCAATGATATGCCTATAATAACTTAACACACATACATACTGAACTAACCTAAAAGCTGCTAATGCTGTCTTCTTCTGTTAACCTGAAGTCTTGGCTTTTCTTTCTAAAGGCAACATACTGGTCATACATATAGCATCAAGGCCAATCTAAACATAATTGAGTATAATTTCTTTGACAATTAATAGGTTTATTTTTTAATAACACCTCAGGGATATTATAAGCATCAATTATTATTTGCCAAATTATGATTGTCTGAAATTTATGAGTATTTAGATGGTAGGATAAGATGACATTTATGTTATGTATTTTAGAATGTACACAGGTGTGTTTGTCATCTTGTAAATGAGGAAGATGATCTCTAAAGGATAAACACTTTCATAAAATTATCTCAATTGTTAAATCAGATATGCTACCTTCAACCATGTTTTCTGAATACCTAAAATATGGCCAACACTGTGCTAGGCCTTGTGAATACAATGGGATTTTAAAAGTTCATAATGACACCAGGATGAAGATATACAACATTGACTTACCCCATCCTCTTCTGATAGCCCAGTGGCTCTCAGCCTTTAATATGCATAGGAATTACCTGGTGGGCATGTTAAAACAGTTTCCTGGGCTCCGTCGCCAAAGATTCTGATGCAGTAGGTTGAGGTAGGACCCAGGAGTATGCATTTCTAACAAGGTGGTAGGTTATGTATCATGCTTCAAGAAAAAAAAAAAAAAAAAAAGAAGGAAACAAGGGCAACATCAAGAGGGATAGACCAGTCTGAGAGGTTCTAGAGTGTGACTTGAAGGGGAAAAGATGAAGCAGTTAGGATTACATTGTCAGGTTTACTCAAAATACTTAGTATTTTAATTCCTGTAGAAAAAACTGTGAACTAAATGAGTTTGCAACCCTGGCTCTGGTGATGCTGTTGCTTTTAGTTCAAGGACCACTTACAAAACCACTACTCTAACCTAGTACTCTTTTCTACTATCCCCTTAATAAGTGCCTTTTAACCATACTCAGTTTTCTAAATACTAATGCTCCCCAAAGTTCTTCAGTTGGAACTAGAAAGAGATGGGCCAATTTAGACCAATTGGAGTTGCTTGCATTTCACAGAAATAAATCTATGGGGACTTCTGCCTGAGGCTATGACAGACTAGCTTGCTGCAAACCAGATATATATGTATTATTTAGAGCAAGAGTGAGAGAGAGAGAGTGGGAAAGAGAGAGGCAGACATACACAAAGAAGGAGAAAGAGGATTTGAGAAGCTACAGTTCTTTTCTTGAGAGATGGGAAATTCATTGTGATGAGTCTGACATTTATGCTGTATTTCCCCTCAAGAACCTTGCCAATTCATACATCATACTGCATAAGAGGTCAGATTTTCAGATTCTCACCTTTCAGAAGGTGAGGTGGAAAGTGTTGGCTAAACATCTGTTGGTGGACTTACAAGCCTGGGAAGATAGAGGTTGGATTTCAGGGTTACCAAGTCAGCTGGGACTGACGATGTCAAAACACAGAAAGAAGGAAAGCATAGAGAAGTCATAGAATATTCTGTGTCTTTTGTTCCCTTGAGTTACTTGACACTATCTGAGGGATACAGACAAAATAGAAAGTAGTCAGTTAAGAGGATGTGAAGTCAAACATAGGTTTTAGAAGTATTACATTTGGGGGAGATAAAAAAGTTGAGGTTAGGGACTATCAAGAGGAAAGCCCTGGTGAACAATCCAAGACTAGGTTCTGGAGACTCCTGGAAAGCTCTATGCTAGGAGGAAGGACAAAACAGAATTAGACCAGACTCTCTACACCCTGAAATCACAACTGACATTTGAAGGGTTAGAGTGATTTCCCCCCATTTTAAATGTCCGTCAGAAGCTATAACAAATCCTCTTTAGGAAAATAACGTACATCAGAGGCCTTCCTTGTTTTTTGCGTATAAAAGTTGGGTTGTTTAAATAATTACAGAGATATCAAGAAACAGGACCAAGAACAGGAAAAAAGCAACAGAGGAAAGAACAGTTGCCTGAGATATGATTAATATGTTTATGAATATGGGATAAGATATAAAATTTAACCCCACAGCAGTCATCAATAGGAGGCAGTAAGCGTTTGGAAGTTATAGAAAATAAAGATATAATTACTGATGTTGATCAACATCAGCATGAAGAAATGCCAGTACACATATAAAATGGAATACCATACAACGATGAAAAGCAGCAAGCTACTGCTACACACAGAAATGTGAGTGAATCTCACAGCTAATATTGAGCTAAAGAAATCAGACTGAAAAAAATGCATATTA
Organism: Phocoena sinus; assembly: GCF_008692025.1. NCBI lineage: Eukaryota > Metazoa > Chordata > Mammalia > Artiodactyla > Phocoenidae > Phocoena > Phocoena sinus. Next base: position 62,682,929 of record NC_045778.1, on the reverse strand, counting down.
TGTGAGCCTACTTAATCTGCAAAAAATAGGCAAAACTGATTGACGGTGATAGACATGAGAATAATTATCACCTTTGAAGGGGGAGTGGAAGGGAGCATTTTGGTGGTGTTAGCAATTTTCAATTTCTTGGTGATTAATAAATACATTCACTTTGTAAAATTCAAGTTGTGTATTTAACGATGTGCATATTTTTATGTGTACTGTATTCCACAAAAAGCTTACTTAAAAATCACTTCAGAAATTCAAATAAAACACTTAGTATTTAGGTCATTAAACAATAAGGAAAAAGAAAACTGTTAGGCAGGGATTCATTTTCCAGGCCAATCCTATATCCTGTGATGAAGGTGAAGGTACCTTTCCCAGAGACATAAGGAACCTCGTTATGATACTCAGAAGAACAACATCTTTTGAAGCAGCAGATGTCAATGCTGGAGCAGGATTCAGAATTTAGATTTTTATTTCATTTTGAAGAATACAGTAGAGCAAGATCTGAAAGAAGAAATCAGGCCTGGTCAACTCCAACCTCTGTACAGCCTCCAGGGACAGAGGCCAGGCTCTCATCTGTTCAGTGTTGCTTTCCATGTCACCAAGATGATCAGGTGTCTCAAACTTGGCTGGGTGATGTGGGAACAGATTGGGAAATCTGGTTCTAAATTGTGTAAATTCATGCCTTCTGGGCACAAAAAGGGGGAAAAAAATAACGAGTGAGTTCATTCCACTCGAATGGGCAAAGCTACAGCAGCAGGGATGAGTCTGCTGCCTGCACCTGTCAGAATTGGCCCCTTGATGCTCTTGCCTCCTAGTACAAAGCACCAAGCCCTAAGGACTGTCCCCATGTCAAGAGGCCCTGGAGACCCCACATTTGATTGTGAGATCCTGTGCTAATGAGTCACAAGCTCGCCTTACAGAAACAACCTCAGTTTCTCTATTAATCTCTGGATTATATATGTAGGCATGGCTGAGGTGTGTGATAAACAGTGCAGAATACAGGACAACAGAGTGTCTCAGAGAAGCTGAGGAGCACTGAAACTTGACACGATAATGGTTCAGATGTCCAACATTGACTGAGCACTAACTATGGTCCAGTCTATGAGTCTTTCATGGATTGTCTCATTTAGATCCCACTGCAGCCCTGTGCGAGTAAGTATTGATATTATCATTATCATTTTATAGATGGCACAGCCGAAGCACAGAAAGGCAGAGTAACTCACCTAAGATCACACAGCTACTAAGTCATGGAGCCAGGAGTCAAATCCAGGATCTGTGTTCTCCTGCCTTTCTACTGCTTCTCTATGGCGGAAACAACCATTTTCTGGCAAAGAACTTCATGTATTTCCTAAGGCTCTCTAGAGACGCTTGGCAGGAGTAACAAAGATCAAGGGGTAGAAAGAACAGGCAAAATTACCTACGCCCAAACCAGTTGGCGCTGTGGCTGCTGCTGTATTCTTAGACACTCGTCAACATGTAAATCAAGAGTTTCCTCCTGGATTTTCTGAGAATATTCATGGCTTGAGATCAGCTTGTTGAAAACCATTTCAGCAAAGAGAGAGGCCAAATCCTCCTCTTTGCAATTTATTGAATGGCTACAGTGTATCTAGTGCTGTTTTATCCACTCTAAAGAATGTTGGAAAACATAGGATATGAACGCAGTACTCAAGGACTTTAACATCCATGTATACCAAACTTCTCCTGAGTCTTAGGTTATGAATTAGGTTATAATATTGCTAAATTAAATGTAAAACACAAACAAACAAAAACTCCTGACATGTGCCACTGGTAATACATGGGTTCTCTACATCCTCCTTAAAATTTCTATGAGTTCACTTCTCATTTGAATTTGTTGCTCCTGAATTTACTTTGAATGGAGTATCTGATTTACCCCCATACCTAGTGCCAGTTCTTTATAACTATAGGGATATTAATACCATGCTTCTGATTCCCCTAAAGCAGCAAGTCCTCCAGGTGCCAAAGGGACCAAGAAGTCCCTGCTACATTTTGATACGACACCGTAGTGTGATTAATGAGATGTGGGCAGAAGACTCTCCAAGCCAGTATAATATTTTATCATTTGGGCACCAAAGATCTTGCTCCTGTGTCTCATGGTTTATTGCTCGTTCAAGTTTCTCCTCTAGACTTATCTTCTGTCTGCGAGGCTAGGTTGGACTGGGGACTGATGCAACCCCCCCCCCCCCCCGCCTTTCTTTGTCCCCAGTTATTTACATACAAACCCCTCCATGTAGGCTCCATCTCCTATGTATATCAACTAAAGCATTAGAGACCTGAGGACTGAACCGTTCCACCAACTAGTTAGATATGTGTGTTTATTTGTTCTTCAACAAATATTTTACTGAGTTCCAATTTTATGTCATGTACTTTTCATTTATGAGTAGACATATTTCAGCTTGTGGAACTACATGTTTTTGGGTTAACTAGGACCTCTGCTGTATCAAGTTTTAAGTAAAAATCTAAACACACAAAATGGAAAATACTAAATATTTTGTATTCATTCAAAACAAAAAGAAAATTAATTTACTTAATTAAATTATAATAATGATCTACATTAGATTATTACAGATATCTATGTTACTGATCTATAATAGCAGTCATCCTTTTTTGGCATCTCTCAATAAATGATCGATATTATTAAGATAGGAATCATATCCTGCCTGGTTGCGGCTCTAGCATCTCTGCTTACCATGCCTACAATAGTGATAGGAACTCAATAAATGTGTGTGGATTTGGATAGGCTTCCCCAAGGAGTGTAGAGATAAAGTCTAAACTTAAAAGGAAAAAGACTCTTAAAATTTGAATAACATCCCAAACATGTTAAAGTCTTCATCTGAAATCCAAATCCCTTCCTTTATTCTGTTCTAGTGCATGTCCTAATTCTGACATAAGAATATCAATGAAAACCTTGCTAAAACCAGAGCAAAGAAGAGAACTTCTTATTGACTGAAGATAATCAAAGGCTAAGTACACTGATGCCAACTTGTAACTCCATGTACGATAGGATGTGCGTGAGCCAAAATTTTGCAGATTTGACAAATGCAGGAAATGGAATCCCTTTTTGTAAATAGCCTGTGAGCCCACCCCCACATCTAGGTGACACAATGACATCATAACACAAGTCCTTCAAAATCCTACAGCTTGGTTACTCAGAGAACCGCATAATTCTATTGAAGTTGATGAAAAGCTCCCTTGTCGGGAACCCCATCCCTACTGCTTTGAGGATTCTCTCCAAATTTACCATAATAAAAGAATCTTGATTAGAAGCAACAAGGCAAAGGAGCCAGTCTTGCTTCCATCCCAGACTCACTCATTATGGCAGATCCAAGAACACACACACATGCACACACACACTCACACTCACACTCACACTATGCATTTATGCATCACTGTTTTCTTAAGGACAAAGAACATTGATCCAGGAACCAACCAAGAAGGGAGAGGAGGAATCCATGAAGTTGTGTTTAAGAAGCCGAACATTTTACATTTTACGACACCTGAATTTTAGGAAGCTAATCGATGGTGTTTTGCAGTGAGACCCCAGCAATGAGAGGTAGCATCTCTGTCTGAAGATTTGCTTAAGATGGATGTCCTCTGAACCACTAATGAGCACCTAGTGAGTCTATAGACTTTCAATGTGATAACTCGGCTTTCTAGAGAAATCCAATGAGAGAACCTGAAGGCACAGGATGGATGGCAGTCTTAAGAACTCAACAAAACTGATTTGGAAGGCATTCATTTGAGAGGACTGCTAGGCAGAAGTAGTGTCTGCATGTTATGGGAAATAATTAAATCTGTTTTAAATAGCTGTAAGAATAAAGAGATGCAATTCGCTGCATAATTTAAGACTTTTAAATTAAATCTGAGGCAAGGGACTAAAATTAAAAACTTTGATCCATATGTCATTGTTTTAATACTTCAATTTACATACAAAGACTGGAACTTAAAATTTATGATTATAACTTCTTCTGTGAGATTTAACTCTGAAACGTGAAGGCTGTGTCCTCATTAAATGGATTTCAATGAGCTGTAATTTCACATACATTGAAAGACTTATAGCCACATAAAAGTAACCACAATGTAATAGCACTTCATAAATACTGCAGGATGCTGCCAGCCATCGGATGATAGAGAAGTTGACTTTTGATAATTTTTTTGTGTCTGCGAGACACTTATCTGTTGAACTGATAAAGGAATCTGATCTACTTTTTCATCTGCAGAAAGAGTTGGCATAAAGAGTTAGCAGGAAGTGTTAAGTCCAGGCAGGTGTCACTTTCCAGCCCAGATCCAACTCAGAAGGTTCAGCTGTTTTATTCTTCCACACAAAGGAATGGGAGCTGATTTCAGTGAGCCATGGAGATTTAAGAGCCTTTCTCATGCATATATTATTCCTTACTCTGTTCAGCTTTATTCTCTTTGACTCTAGCAAGGTAATTGAGCCCTTCGTTTCTTCCCCCTTGTTGCTCCGGATTAAAAAGGAAAGAAGGAAATGAGGCAGGCAATGTAGGTTGTCTTTAAGAGGGCTGATGCCTGAAGTTCAGGTTGTATTCAGGTTAGCAGCTCTCTCTAAGGCTCTACTGTTCTCTCTCCTCAATACTGGTCCACAGGCATTGGTGTATTTCTATTCTTTAGGGTTTCAGAGAATAGATGTTTGCAAAGAACTTCAGTCTGCCTTGACAAGCAAAGAGAGATACTTGGCTCGTTAGTGAGACATCCAGTACAGTAAATATCCCAAGGGCAGGAGTCATGAAATGGTCTTCAGTTTGGATTTTCAATCTTTCAACCTATCTGCTTCAGGCCCTCCCAACACCGGTGTCCACCACCCCTTGAATCAGGGCTTCACCAAACCACACAGTTCTTGCCCAAGTGTGTAACTTCCTCAGGTTTCTGGCTTTGCACTTTGCCATTCATTATTCCATGGCTCTCTGTCTTACCAGCTCATACCGCTGTGTAACCCACCTTTCACGTGCAATGGGAAGTCTCCATCACATGACAATAGTACTTGGATAAGTTCTGCATCTTCGCCAAAGAGCGGAGATTATTTCAGCAGCCTGGAGGAATGTTGGAATATGTGTGCATGTCCAATAATGCCAATTACAAGAATAATAGAATTATGAAAATGACAGTTTACCTGGCCTAGAAATGACAACTAGGATCATCATCATCTGCCCATCTTTATAGCTAAAGAAACTGAGGTCCAATTGTAAAATGCATTTCAAGCAGCATTCAACCAGGTCTTCTAACTCTCAGGTCACCACCTGCCTTCTTTAGGGCACCTCTTCCACATATAGAGATGTGGATTTCTATAGATCTCTGTAAAGTCACTTACATCTCATAACAACTTAATAACTTGGAAAAGTGATGAAGTGACATCCAGGGCAAGAAATCAAATGTCCATTTCATAGACAGGATCTCATGACTCAATTAAGTCCACCAAGGGATGCTGGGTATAAAAATTCTGAAAGCTATTTAAAATGTTGACAGCAGAGCATAAAACAGTGTAATAATTTCAGTATTGCCGTTGTTATTGTGTGTGCGTGTGTGCACGCGTGTGCACACGCACGCACATTATTATTGGTTAATATGGTATTCACCAGTGTAGCAATGTGATCTCTGGGTGGTACGATTATGAGCAATTTGAATTTTCTTCTTCCAAGTTTTATGCATGTTCTACAGTTTTGTCGAAGAATTCATCATGGCTTTTCTCTCTTTGTTTTTCTTTCTTCTAATAAGGTCAACATATTTCTATTACATATTTTAGTAATAGGAGAAACTCATTGTAGGTTTATTCCTAAAGGAATCTTCCTACTACTCTTTCTTTCAAAATGTAACTTGTTCTTATGACATACCTGAATGTTTACTTTTAGAGTGATTTTTTTAAAAGTCATTCAAAAACATTTATACAATTTACGTCATTGGGCAGCCCCATAGTTTTCCTGCCAAAGGCTGCTGGGGTGATTCCTGAAGACACCATATAGCGGTAACAGTATAGCAACGCCCTTTACCACCTAAAAAGGGTTTTGAAAGCACAATGGATCAAGGTTCTGACCTCTCGGTACCACAACGTCCAGATGAAGTAAGGAGGCCTTTGCTTATGGTCATTTGTCTACTTACACAAGCCAAGTGTTCCTCCTGACTCATGGTGTTCTGTTCCATGCTAAGCCAGACAAGTACAGAAGATATAAAAATGAAATTTGGAAATTTGCTGTTCATTTAAACACGTGGTGCTACAGCTTATTTGTGAGTGAAGGATTAAACCATTTTGTGATGCTCCAATAGGAAATTCTTGGTCTGAGCATTAGATCCAGAAGTATTTGGATATTTAGTTAGGCAAGTTCCAAGCATCATAGTCCTCAAAGAAGGTTCAAGCCATCTGTATTTCATCAGAGCGAAGGCGAAATACGCATCCGATCAAATTATTTGGTGGGTCCATAGCCTGGTCTTCCTGGCATCACTGGCCTTGTCAGACCTGAGTTTTCTGGTGAAATCATAAAACCCCATGGACTACCCTCCTTACTGTTGTGAATGTTCTCCCTTCAGGTCAAAGCATCCAAGTTTACTGTTGCCTTTGCTCCCAGAGAAGCCCGAGGTCTGCATATCTGGAGAGATGCCTGTGCTATTGAAAAGCATCTCCGAATAGGCAAGGGAAGGAGGTTGAGTCTATATTTTGCAATTGTGCCGATATCTAGATATCTTGGGATTATGTCCAGAGCACAGTTTTGAAACTGAATAGAAGCACATAGGGAATGCTTCAAACCAGACAGCCAGGAAACACTCCCAGCTGATCTGCTGTGGCAGCCTCAGCATTCAGCAATAGTAGTACCTCTTGGAAGTGATGCTAGGAGAGCTAGGAGCAGAAGATGGGGCATGTGCAACTGCCTTTTATCATAGACTGGTGTTGTCCTGTGCTGCAAGGACTTGGTTGGCCACTATAAAATGGCAGTTCCAACATAGTGTCAGCAGTGGATTCCTGTTTACAGCCATCTCACTCTTTGTCAAACACTCATATCATCAGAGGTCTTCATAAATGTGCTTTGTAGCTTCCATGGTGTTTTCTAGAGTGTGGAGTATTACACCGGGCTCCTCTCACATCACTATTTAATGAAGAATTTGATCTGTGCTGGCGTTCCTCTAACGGGTTTCAGTTACTGAGGCTTACAAACACTCCCTGTTTTTACATATCAGTCAATCCATTCTTCAGCATCCATCTGGGAATGAGCACATGGAATACTTTGAGTGTCTTCTGAACAAGAGGTAGTAGTGATGAACGTGGAGTTAAGAAGAGCTTGGTTCAAACTAATCTTGTGACTCTAGGCAAATTTTAACAGTCTTTTAGGTCTGAGTCTTTTAGGGATGAAGATTCAATGAGGGAGAGACCTTCAAGATGGTGGAGGAGTAAGACATGGAGATCACCTTCCTCCCCACAAATACATCAGAAACACATCTACATGTGGAACAGCTCCTACAGAACACCTACTGAATCTTGGCAGAAGACCTCAGACTTCCCAAAAGGCAAGAAACTCCCCATATACCTGGCCGTGTGACTGACAGGGTCTTGGTGCTCAGGCCAGGTGTCAGTTCTGTGCCTCTGAGGTGGGAGAGCCGAGTTGAGGACATTAGTCCACCAGAGACCTCCCGGCTCCATGTAATATCAAATGGTGAAAGTTCTCCCAAAGATCTCTATCTCAACACTAAGACCCAGCTCCACTCAATGACCAGCAAGCTACAGTGCTGGACACCCTATGCCAAACAACTAGCAAGACAGGAACATAACCCCATCCATTAGCAGAGAGGCTATCTAAAATCATACTAAGTTCACAGACACCCCAAAACACACCAACAGATGCGGTCCTGCCCACCAGAAAGACAAGATCCAGCCTCATCCACCAGAACAAAGGCACCAATCCCCTCCACCAGGAAGCCTACACAACCCACTGAACCAACCTTATCCACTGGGGACAGACACCAAAAACAACAGGAACTACAAAAATGCAGGCTGGGAAAAGGAGACCCCAAAAACAGTAAGTTAAGCAAAATGAGAAGACAGAGAAACACAGCAGATGAAGGAGCAAGGTAAAAACCCACCAGACCAAACAAATGAAGAGGAAATAGGCAGTCTACCTGAAAAAGAATTCAGAGTAATGATAGTAAAGATGATCCAAAGTCTTGGAAATGGAATGGAGAAAATACAAGAAACGTTTAAAAAGAAACTAGAAGAACTAAAGAGCAAACAAACAGTGATGAACAACACAATAAATGAAATTAAAAATTGTCTAGAAGGAATCAATAGCAGAATAACTGAGGCAGGAGAATGGATAAGTGACCTGGAAGATAAAATTGTGCAAATAACTACCACAGAGCAGGATAAAGAGAAAACAATGAAAAGAATTGAGGACAGTCTCAGAGACCTCTGGGACAACATTAAACGCACCAACATTCTAATTATAGGAGTCCCAGAAGAAGAAGAGAAAAAGAAAGGGAATGAGAAAATAGTTGAAGACATTATAGTTGAAAACTTCCCTAATATGGGACAGGGAATAGTCAATCAAGTTCAGGGAGCACAGAGAGTCCCATACAGGATAAATCCAAGGAGAAACACGCCAAGACACGTATTGATCAAACTATCAAAAATTAAATACAAAGAAAAAATATTAAAAGCAGCAAGGGGAAAAAAACAAATAATATGCAAAGAAATCCCCATAGAGTTAACAGCTGATCTTTCAGCAGACACTCTGCAAGCCAGAATGGAGTGGCAGGGTATATTGAAAGTGATGAAAGGGAAAAACCTACAAACAAGATTACTCTACCCAGCAAGGATCTCGTTCAGATTCGATGGAGTAACTAAAACCTTTACAGACAAGCAAAAGCTAAGAGAATTCAGCACCACCAAACCAGCTTTACAAAAAATGCTGAAGGAACTTCCTAGGCAGGAAACACAAGAGAAGGAGAAGACCTACAATAAGAAACCCAAAACAGGGCTTCCCTGGTGGTGCAGTGGTTGAGAGTCCGCCTGCTGATGGAGGGGACACGGGTGCGTGCCCCAGCCTGGGAAGATCCAATGTGTGGTGGAGCGGCTGGGCCCGTGAGCCATGGCTGCTGAGCCTGCGCGTCTGGAGTCTGTGCTACGCAACGGGAGAGGCCACAACAGTGAGAAGCCCACATACCGCAAAAAAAAAAAAGGACACCCAAAACAATTAAGAAAATGGTAATAGGAACATACATATCAATAACTACCTTAAATGTAAATGGATTAAATGCTGCAACCAAAAGACATAGACTGGCTGAATGCATACAAAAACAAAACCCATATATATGCTGTCTACAACAGACCCACTTCAGGCCTAGGGACACATACAGACTGAAAATGAGGGGATGGAAAAGATATTCTATGCAAATGGAAATCAAAAAAAGCTGCAGTAGCAATTCTCATATGAGACAAAATAGACTTTAAAATAAAGACTATTACAAGAGACAAAGAAGGACACTACATAATGATCAAGGGATCAATCCAAGGAGAAGATATAACAATTGTAAATATTTATGCATCCAACATAGGAGCACCTCAGTACATAAGGCAACTGCTAGAAGCCATAAAAGGGGAAATCGACAGTAACACATTCATAGTAGGGGACTTTAACACCCCACTTTCACCAATGGACAGATCATCCGAAATGAAAATAAATAAGGAAACACAAGCTTAAATCATACATTAAACAAGACAGACTTAATTGATATTTATAGGACATTCCATCCAAAAACAACAGAATACACTTTCTTCACAAGTGCTCATGGAACATTCTCCAGGATAGATCATATCTCAGGTCACAACTCAAGCCTTGGTAAATTTAAGAAAATTGAAATTGCATCAAATATCTTTTCCGACCACAATGCTATGAGACTAGATACCACTTACAGGAAAAAATCTATAAAAAATACAAACACATGGAGGCTAAACAATACACTACTAAATGACCAAGAGATCACTGAAGAAATCAAAGAGGAAATCAAAAGTACCTAGAAACAAATGACAATGAAAACACAACGACCCAAAACCTATGAGATGCAGCAAAAGCAGTTCTAAGAGGGAAGTTTGTAGCAGTACAGTCCTACCTCAAGAAACATCTCTAATAAGCAACCTAACCTTACACCTAAAGCAGTTAGAGAAAGAAGAACAAAAAAACCCCAAAGTTAGCAGAAGGAAAGATATTATAAAGATCAGATCAGAAATAAATGAAAAAGAAATGATAGCAAAGATCAGTAAAACTAAAAGCGGGTTCTTTGGGAAGATAAACAAGATAGATAAGCCATTAGCCAGACTCATCAAGAAAAAAAGGGAGAAGACTCAAGTCAATAGAATTAGAAATGAAAAAGAAGTAACAACTGACACTGCAGAAATACAAAGGATCATGAGAGATTACTACAGGCAACTATATGCCAATAAAATGGACAACCTGGAAGAAATGGACAAATTCTAGGTAAAGCACAACCTTCCGAGACTGAACCAGGAAGAAATAGAAAATATAAACAGGCCAATCACAAGCACTGAAATTGAGACTGTGATTAAAAATCTTCCAACAGACAAAAGCCCAGGACCAGATGGCTTCACAGGTGAATTTTGTCGAACTTTTAGAGAAGAGCTAATGCCTATCCTTCTCAAAATCTTCCAAAATATAGCAGAGGGGGGAACACTCCCAAACTCATTCTACGAGGCCACCATTACCCTGATACCAAAACCAGACAAAGATTTCACAAAGAAAGTAAACTACAGACCAATATCAGTGATGAACATAGATGCAAAAATCCTCAAAAGAACACTAGCAAACAGAACCTAACAGTGCATTAAAAGGATCATACAACATGATCAAGTGGGGTTTATTCCAGGAATGCAAGGATTCTTCAATATACGCAAATGAATCAATGTGATACACCATATCAACAAACTGAAGGAGAAAAAACATATGATCATCTCAATAGATGCAGAAAAAGCTTTTGACAAAATTCAACACCCATTTATAATAAAAACCCTCTAGAAGGTAGGCATACAGGAAACTTACCTGAACATAATAAAGGCCATATATGACAAACCCGCAGCCAATATTGTTCTCAGTCGTGAAAAACTGAAACCATTTCCTCTAAGGTCAGGAACAAGACAAGGTTATCCACAGTCACCACTATTATTGGAAGTTTTGGAAGTTTTAGCCACAGCAGTCAGAGAAGAAAAAGAAATAAAAGGAATCCAAATCGGAAAAGAAGAAGTAAAGCTGTCACTGTTTGAAGATGACATGATACTATACATAGAGAATCCTAAAGATGCTACCAGAAAACTACTAGAGCTAATCAATGAATTTGGTAAAGTAGCAGGTTACAAAATGAATGCACAGAAATCTCTTGCATCCCTATGCATTAATGATGAAAAATCTGAAAGAGAAATTAAGGAAACACCCCCATTTACCATTGCAACAAAAAGAATAAAATACCTAGGAATAAGCCTACCTAAGGAGACAAAAGACCTGTATGCAGAAAATTATGACACTGATGAAAGAAATTAAAGGTGATACAAACAGATAGAGATACCACGTTCTTGGATTAGAAGAATCAACATTGTGAAAATGACTATACTACCCAAAGCAAACTACAGATTCAGTGCAGTCCCTATCAAACTACCAATGGCATTTTTCGGAACTAGAACAAAAAATTTTACAATTTGTGTGGAAACACAAAAGACCCCGAATAGCCAAAGCAATCTTGAGAAAGAAAAACAGAGCTGGAGGAATCAGGCTCCCTGACTTCAGACTGTACTACAAAGCTACAGTAATCAAGACAGTATGGTACTGGCACAAAAACAGAAATATAGATCAGTGGAACAGGATAGAAAGCTCAGAGATAAATTCACACACATATGGTCACCTTATCTTTGATAGAGGAGGCAAGAATATACAATGGAGAAAAGACAGCCTCTTCAATAAGTGGTGCTGGGAAAACTAGACAGCTACATGTAAAACAATGAAATTAGAACATTCCCTAACACCATACACAAAAATAAACTCAAAATGGATTAAAGACCTAAATGTAAGGCCAGGCACTATAAAACTCTTAGGGGAAAACATAGGCAGGACAGTCTATGATATAAATCACAGCAAGATCCTTTTTGACCCACCTGCTAGAGAAATGGAAATTAAAAAACATAAACAAATGGGACCTAATGTAACTTAAAAGCTTTTGCACAGCAAAGGAAACCATAAACAAGACGAAAAGACAGCCCTCACAATGGGAGAAAATATTTGCAAATGAAGCAACTGACAAAGGATTAATCTCCAAAACATACAAGCAAGTCATCCAGCTCAATATCAAAAAACAAAGAACCCAATCCAAAAATGGGCAGGAGACCTAAATAGTCGTTTCTCCATAGAAGATATACAGATTCCCAATAAACACATGAAAGGATGCTCAACATCACTAATCATTAGAGAAATGAAAAACTACAATGAGGTATCAACTCACACTAGTCAGAATGGCCATCATCAAAAAATCTAGAAAGGGTGTGGAGAAAAGGGAACCCTCTTGCACTGTTGGTGGGAATGTAAATTGATACAGCCACTATGGAGAACAGTATGGAGGTTCCTTATAAAACTACAAATAAAACTACCATTCGACCCAGCAATCCCACTGCTGGGCATATACCCTGAGAAAACCGTAATTCAAAAAGAGACATGTACCACAGTGTTCACTGCAGCTCTATTTACAATAGGCAGGACATGGAAGCGACCTAAGTGTCCATCGACAGATGAATGGATAAAGAAGATGTGGCACATATATACAATAGAATATTACTCAGCCATAAAAAGAAACAAAATTGTATTATCTGTAGTGAGGTGGATGGACCTAGAGACTGTCATACAGCGTGAAGTAAGTCAGAGAGAGGAAAACAAATACCGTATGCTAACACATATATATGGAATCTAAAAAACAAAAAAATAGCTCTGAAGAACCTAGGGGCAGGACAGGAATAAAGACACAGATGTAGAGCATGGACTTGAGGACACGGGGAGGGGGAAGGGTAAGCTGAGACGAGGTGAGAGAGTGGCATGGTCATACATACACTACCAAATGTAAAATATCTAGTCCGAAGCAGTCACATAGCACAGGGAGATCAGATTGGTCCTTTGTGACCTCCTAGAGGGGCGGGATAGGGAGGGTGGGAGGCAGACGCAAGAGGGAGGATATATGGGGATATATGTATATGTATAGTTGATTCACTTTGTTATAAAGGAGAAACTAACACACCATTGTAACGCAATTATACTCCAATAAAGATGTTAAAAAAATAAAAAGCTATCTATAACAAAAATATAAAAAAATTTTTTTTAAAGATTCAATGAGAAACTATAGAGAGAAATGCTGTTATTATTTCTGGGACAGAAAACTTTTGAGAAATGTTCTCTTTTTCCTTAGTGACCATCAGGAATTGTTCTAGAACAATCTTAGCACAATTCACGTAATAAGTCACATGCCAGAGGTCGGTCTTATTGAATAAGCACAAGGGGGATAGCGCTTCTTTCCATGAACTCCTTTCCACCTGCTGACAAAAATCTCTTCTTTGGAGGCCAGAGCAATGTTATACCATAGTTATCTCCTTTTCTGTTTCTTCTTGAGACTCAGCCATAAAAAACCTTGCCAGTCTAAGTCTAAAGTTGCTAACCTGAGTCGCATACCCTGGAATAGGACATGCAAGGCAAAGGTGGATTATTTTTGTTTTTCTAATTTATTTATTGAAGTATAGTTGATTCACAGTTATGTTAATTTCTGATGTACAGCAAAATGATTCAGTTATACATGTAATATACATTCTTTTTCATATTCTCTTTCATTATGGTTTATCACAGGATGTTAAATATAGTTCCCCGACTATACAGTAGGACCTTATTGTTTATCCATTCAATATAATAGCTTGCATCTGCTATTCCCAAACTCCCCCAGCCCCACCCCCTTGCAACCATAAGTCTGTTCTCTATGTCTGTGAGTCTGTTTCTGTTTCATAGATAAGTTCATCTGTGTCATATTTTAGATTCTACATATAACTGACATACGGTATTTGTCTTTCTCTTTCTGACTTACTTCACTTAGTATGATAATCTCTAGGTCCATCCATGTGGCTGCAAATGGTATTATTTCGTTCTTTTTTATGGCTGAGTAGTATTCCATTGTATATATGTACCACATCTGCTTTATCCATTCCTCTGTCGATGGACATTTAAGTTGTTTCCATGTCTTGGCTATTGTGAATAGTGCTGCTCTGAACATAGGGGTGCATGTGTCTTCTTGAATTATAGCTTTGTCCAGATATATGCCTAGGAGTAGGATTGCTGGATCATATGGCAGCTCTATTTTTAGTTTGTTGAACCTCTATACTGTTTCCCATAGTGGCTGCACAGATTTACCTTCCCAAAATGTGGATTATTTTTATTTCACACTCCCCATCCTGCCCAAGTACCTTTAGCCATAAGAAGAAAGACTGAAATGTCTGATTTTTGTTTCTGGCATTTAATGCCCCTAGTGATATCTTTGTTCAAATACTGTGGTCAAAAAAACATTGAAATAATAATAGAAATCCAAGACCAAAGTCGGCTGTATCTCATGATCAATCTAACCAATGTCTGTGTTACCTCCTGGTTATTTCCTATATACTTAATATTTAAATGTTTATAGTAACAGTAGGAATAAAGTATTGTGTTTTGTGATGTTTCTTATGTTATCCCCTACTCCACTGCTTCTTTTAAATTTGATGAAATCTTTATTGCCCCTCCTTTACTCCTCTCTTTTAACCCTGCTGATCTTCCTCTGCCCCTCACTTCACTTCACCCCTGGGGTAATCAGTGTTAACAGGCTGGGTTGTTTTAACCAGCACACTTATGCTCATGCAAACACATACAGACTTACAGTACTTGTGTTATTTTATGCATTTAAAACTAGATTATACTATAGGTGTTTCACTTCAATGTAGTTTTTGCTGCATAAACTGTAAGGCACCTTCCAGGACTGAATTTCAGTAAAACCTGAGTCAGGCCCACCCTCGAGCTTTGCAAGGACCAGCCTCTGACAAACGAGTCCAGTTTCTATCTGCAGTGGGTCCCTAATGCCTTCAGGTGGGTCTTGGAGTCTCATTTCTGGACTGAGGCTGTCAGTGTTGAGTTACTGTAGCATTTGTTTTCCCATTTTTCTCTGAAGCCCTGTTACAGGACCTGATAGGTTAGGTTCACACACCTTTCATTTCTCAGGCTACATTTCTTGGCTTCATTGTGGCCATTTGATATATTTGTTTTTCTATTACAGAAGCCAGCGCTGCCCTTGGAGAATCCCTGTGTAGATTTCACGTGGCTTTTGTGCCTTTCTTGGGCACTTCTTTTGAGCTAGTACTCTCGGTTCTGTGTCTATATTAGGGCATGTGGCTGAATGGCATTAGGTCTAAAGAATTTTATGTGACAGTCTAGATATTTCCCAGCGTAGGTTGTGTTTTGGGAATGTCTTGTCGTTAGGTTGAAGTACCTCTTGATACACAAGATTTTCCTGATTACTGAGTATGAATGCCTGTCATTTCCCATATTCTCTAACTTATGTATGGCTTGAACATGACACTGCTTCACCAGAGGGAAGACATTAGGGTAGTGTATGGAGTTCACAACAACCCATCTTTCCACTTATAAGCAAAAATATTGTCGGGGGCAGGGAAATGGTCAGAGCCAGGAATAGAGTCTAAACAAGAAAAGAAAGTGAGGCTTGCCTTTGTTATCACCTTTCTCTCACTCTAAAAGGCATTGCAAGTAAATTCCAATGAAAGGAACTCAACAGGGACTGAGCTGCAAGGATAAAGCTAAACCACAAATCATCTTGGACCTGTTTTTAAGCCTCTCACCAGCTATGGGACTTCTGGCTTCTCGTTTAACCTGTTTGTGCTCCAGTTCTCCTGGTATAGCAAATAGAAATAACATCTTCCCTTGGTGTCTCCCAAAGGTCCTAACAGCCAGATGAGATAATATACAAGAAAGCACTTTAACGAGCAAGCATGGTAGAAATGCACAATTTTCAAAATTTATTTTTTTCTTTCTTAAATTTTCAAAATGTATTGAACAGAAAAGAATCATCTGCAAGCGCTGTGTTAGGTACTGAAGATACAGGCCTTCAGGGTACATCTCAGCCCTGTATACAAACTACCTTCATATTATCCAGCAACTCGTTTTCCTAGAGAACTGACCTTGACCGAGTGTGTCGTGGAACTTTTGTGATTGTGCCCCAGCCACTAACAGTGAGTTTAGTTCTTCCATTCCTGGCTCTATTAATACATCCTTAGCACTTAGAATCCTAAAACATCCTGGGAAAACTTTCACCATTGTGCCAAGGTGGAATAGGAATGGCATCAGCTTGTGTTCTACTGTATTCATCTTTAGATGAGTTCGCTCACAAGAAAACCTAACGTTCGACAGTCTGAACCAGTGGGCCTCAACCTTTGGTGCAGCCCAGCATCAGCTGTGGACCTTTTTCAGGCCACAGCAGGACCAAGCATCCTCCCCAGAGGTCCCGAACCAGGAGGTGGGTCTTGGATGATAACTGGACATCAGCTTTTTTTTTCTTTTAGTTTCTATAAGAGATTTTGATATCAAAGGCTGAGATTCATTGATTTCAAAACCAATAAACTATGGGAATTAATTTAGCAGGAAGGTGAATGTAATTTCCTGTTGCAACTCATATATCTATCTACCTATCATCTATCGTGAACTATGGCCTAATTGGCTTCCCAGAATATTTGGGCCTCCTTCCAGTGCATCCTCCATATTGTAGCCAGAGTGATCTTTTTGAATTAAAAATATTACCATGCCATCTTCCCCCACACCCCTGCTTCAAACACCGATGTCTTCCCATTGCTCTTAGGAGAAAGATCGAAGTCAGAAACTAGGCCGCCAAATCCTAAAATGCCATCGTCTCCTCTCCAGTCTAATTTCACATGTTCCTACTGTGCCTGTATTGTTAGCTTCCTTTAACTGTATCACCCCCTTCTGCCACAGGGCCCTTGCACACCTGGTTCCTGTTGTCCTCATTGCCTGAACTCCTCACCTCCATCTCTTTTGCTCATGTCCTTTGTTTGGTTAAATTCTTTCCTTCAGGCCTTCTCAGCTCAGATACCACTTCTTCCTGAAGCCTTTGTTTCTTTTTTTTTTTTTTAATTTATTTTATTTATTTATTTTTGGCTGCATTGGGTCTTCATTGCTGCGTGCAGGCTTTCTCTAGTTGCGGCGAGCTACTCTTCATTGCCGTGCATGGGCTTCTCACTGTGGTGGCTTCTCTTGTTGCAGAGCATGGTCTCTAGGTGCACAGGCTCAGTAGTTGTGGCTCACGGCCACAGCAGTTGTGGTGCACGGGCTTAGTTGCTCCGTTGCATGTGGGATCTTCCCGGACTAGGGCTTGAACCCGTCCGTGTCCCCTGCATTGGCAGGTGGATTCTTAACCACTGCACCACCAGGGAAGCCCCTTGAAGCCTTTCTTGAAGTTCTCAATCGGGTTAGATTTTCAGCTCTCTACTTCTCCCTGCTGTACAAGCTTACAATGCCATGGACCTCTGACATCATCCCCTAGAATAGCTTTTTATTTATTTTTGTGATTATTAAAGTCCATCTGTCTCACCAGTAGTTTTTTTGCTCAAGAAAGCCCAGACCACATCTGTTTTGTTTAGTTGGTTATAATTTACTTAACAGCATTTTCTCCATTTAGTACCTGACATATGATAGACACCTAATAAATATCTGTCACTGGTCGAATTAATGAACGACCAGAAGAAAGAAAGAATGACCCCATTAAAGCGGGGCAGGCATACCTAATCAAATGGTGACCTAGGACTTAGGAATTCTTCCCTTTGTCCTGTTTCTTATTCTGTAAAACAGTTGGTATCCTTGCCTGAGATGGTAATTGCAGCCCAAGGAAGTCAGAGGTTGATGTAGGTGAGCCCCAAAGTGATGCAGCTACAACTGTGTTAGGTTTTTCAAGCACCTGAGAGCCGCTGACGGCAAAGGCACGAGATCCGGTGTGTTCCACTTGAGTGGGCAAAGCTGCAACAAACAGGGGTGAATCTGCCGCCTTCAGCTGTCAGATACTTGGCCCCTGGATGCTCTCTTCTCCTGTGCAGAAGAACACCAAGCCCAGAGGCCTGCGCCCACATCAGGAGGCCTTGGGGATCTCACATTTGATTGGGGGATTTCATGTCTTTACCCACTGGGGCTCTCAGATGTGTGGTAAACCTGATATACATATATCTGTATATCTATATCTCCATCCCTGTACCTGACCTAATATTCTAAAAGCCTGGCTCCTCCACTCTATTGGCAGCCCTACTGATGCACTAGTCCAAATGCCGTGAGACTCCCTCCTTTCACCTGTGATGTACACAGAGAACATTGTCCACCGTGGAGAATTAGGAATGCTATCAGGCCAACAGACAGTGGACATCCAGACAGAACTTGGGAGGAGTTTCAAGTAACTGACAAGAGGTCTAAGTCCAGGGCCACACAAGGAGAGTGGTGAACACCAGACAGAAAGAGCAACGCAAGGTAGACTCAAGCAGTAGCAGCCAAAGCTGTACTTTCCCCAGTAACGGGGGTAGTAGCTGCTCTCTCTCTGTGGAGGCCGAAGTAGAATCAGCTGAGAGGCTAATCTCCCTTCTTTCTTCTTGCAAATGGTGACCCTACCTGATGTCCACTCTGTCTCTGCAAAGAACCCTATACCTCTCTTTCCCTCTCTGTCTGTCTCTCAACCTCTTTCTCAGAAACTATAGTGCTTGTTTCATTCCATAGATAACCTGGTTAATTAAGCCTAGCGACTCCTGGTATTTCCCTGAGACACTTGTCCCAAATAACGTGAGTAGATTTTAAGGTGGGTTCTTCCTCCATGCCCAAACCCAGGATTCTCTGGCAGCAACTCTGTTGAAAATACAGAAAACATGGGAGGAAACTGACCAAAAACAGAAGGAGAAATTGATCAGTCCAATCTGGTTGTCCAAATGAAGGACAAGTCAGCAAGAATGGCTGACATGTATATTTATTAGTAAAGGGAATTCAGGTAATTGCACAATGTCTGGGCTTGTGGATATTTGTTTCATAATTTTGAATGGAGTTTCTTTTTCCCACCCTAGGGGAGAATTTTTGCCCAAGTCCTTACTGAAGGTTAGCTGCTGTGTACCCCCTCACACAATGCTTGGCTGGGCACAGATCAGAAGAGTAGGTCACATAGATTCCTAAGATTTGAATTGCTTTTCCTTTCCCTATGAATTAATCTTTTAAATGTCAGCATTTTAAACTTGCCCTTTTCACAAAATATGATACCATATGAACCTTACTTAATTGAAAATACATTTCTATTTCAAAGGTTTTTTGTTTTCTTTCCCACCCCCAAAATGGGAAAAGCTAACGAAACAAGCAAAGAAACTTGTTAAAGGATGGGCTGCCTGTGAGGGATGCTGGGTTTTGTCAGTTTTTCTAAGAAACTATTCCTTAAGAATCTCAACTAATTCCACAGGCTATTTTTTTTTTTTTTTTTTTACAGGTTTGGGATTTTATAAAGCAGACTTTATCTTCTCCTGCTCACTAGTGGGAAGTTTAGAATCATATGATTCCAGTCCAGCTTTAAAAGGGATATAGCAAGTCTTTTACAGCTGCATTGTTTTTACAGTCATTCATTTTGGTATCGAATTTTACAGATGACTGATTACTCACATGTCTTCTATAACAACCTTTGAGTTAAGATGGTAAGACATTAATATGTCCATTTCACAGATTAGGTAACTGAGACCAAAGGAGACTGAATGACTTGCATGAAGTCATCCAGCCGGTTAATGGGACAACAGGATTAGAGCTGGGAGGAGCTGTCAATGCTTTACCCACCTATAATGAATGAAACCCAAGTCCAGAGCGATGAGTTCAAATCCCAAGACTGCTGCTAACTAGCTGTGGTAACCCTGAGCAAATGGTTAAAACTTTCTTCACTTCAGCTTCCTCATCTGTAAAATGAACAAACATTGCCCACTTTTCTCTAGACTGAGATCCTGTGAAGAAGAAAATGAGATCATTTTGATAGTACAAAATGCTGAAATGTAAACAAGATAACCATCATTATCTTAAACAATAATAGGGCTGAGTCCAATGTCATATCATGTGTAAGGCAAGGCGTCTCCTGTCCTTCCTCCAGCACAGTTAGGGAACCAGATATAAAGAAGGGGATTTGGGGGTCCAGGACACATGGGAAGTGGTCCTTGATTATGTCAGGGAGGCTGAAGTTTTTAAACTGTGTATGTAAGCCTTGTATTAATGTGTATGATCAGACTGTAAACAAAACCTTCAGAGAAACTGAATATCAAATTGGAGCTGATAATCAAACACTTAATTTTCCAAATCTTGAAACTTTTGGGAGTTGGTGCCCTTCAGATTTGGAGAGCATCCATCTTAGTAAACTCCCGTCTGCCAAGGAATGTCACAGGGATCCTGTCACACAGACAGATGCTCCCAGCTATAGGAGGGAACCAGGGCTGCCTTTTGAGCCCGGGGCTCACACAAGCCCCAACCCCTGGAGAAGCAGCAGTGAAGCACCTCCGACTCCCCTTCCTCTGATGTTGTCTTTCAGGGTGACGTCCAGAGGACATTCATCCAAGTGGACTTCGGGGATGGCATCGCAGTGTCTTATGTCAACCTCAGCTCCATGGAGGATGGGATCAAACACGTCTATCACAATGTGGGCATTTTCCGAGTGACCGTGCAGGTGGACAACAGTCTGGGGTCTGACAGCGCCGTCCTGTACTTACATGTAACTTGTATGTTATTACTGTTGTTGGTTTATGACATATTTTAGATATTGTGTCCTTTTAAAGATTTAATCCAAAATTCCTTATCTAGAAGAAGCTCACTAGTCACCTTTTAGCAGGAGGGGAGAGGAGAGTGAGAGAACCAAGTGGGGAGAAAGCAAGAAGAAACCAGGGTTTAGTTTTGAGTGAACTGGACTCTGGTTTGCTTCACATTGTTCTCTTGCACTGACTGCCTCTTCCAAATGCTTCTGAGAGACGATACCTGTGTCTGTGCTGGGCCTGAGCAGCTTGCTGGGCTGGTTGATTGAATATGAATTTGTTGGTGGGGGGGGGCGTTCTTTGGGGTTCTTTTTTTTTTGGTCGGAAATGTTTGAGAACAATCCCCATTAGCACAAGTAATGGAATTTCTCCCCGTCTGATTTTTTTTTTTCTCTTCCCATGTTATATCTCATTATTAATAATTCTTTTAGACTTTTGTTCCTTTTTTAAAAAAAGAATATGTTTCCTGGACTTTGATCTGTGATGATTTGGTCCTAGAAGGTGGCATAGAGGGAAAGAGGGTAAATAATGTTAAGGAAGCTACAGTTAGAAATAGTTTCAAAATGTATTAAAGCTTTTCCCCCATTGAGGAGTTCAAAGGTGTCCTAATGAGACAATGATATCTCCTAAGCTGTGTTTGGTAAAAATGTTTGCCATGAGTGCCTCTTATTCTTGGTGTATATGGGTGTCCCCAGACAGGCATAGGACTTGTTTAGATTGCTGGATAAATGGCTTACTTTTAAATGAAAGCTAGCCCCTTTATAGGAATGGTCATGTTCAGATTCCAAGTTCTAGGCCAGGAGTATTAAGGCTAGGCAGTATTCCATGCCTCTCACCTGACTTTTGTGCATTGAACCAAACTGAGCACAGAAAGTACCAAGTAGAATCTCTTTTGTTAAGCTGCTGTGATCCAGTGGGTGGATAAGACTATTTGGGGGTCCCCAAGAGATTGTTCCTTAGTGAGATTTCCTGCCCTGTCAGTCATTCTTGATCCTTATCTCCTGTACACTCAGGACCCAAGTGCTTCAAAGAAACACACCCATCCTTCTTTGAGTTTAAACAGAGTTCTGCAAGATTCCCACTATGCCAACCCCACATCCCCCTTTTCAGCTAACATTTGTTAAGCTCTTACTGTGTGCCAGGCTTTGTGCTAAACATGTTCTTTATGTATATGATCTTCCTTTTCAAAACAACCCTATGAAGTAGGCACTATTAGAAACACTAACTTACAAAGAACAGTGAGGTTCAGAAAGCTTAAATCACCCATTTGAAGTTGCAGACCTACTGTCTGGCAGAGCCAGGCTTCAGACTCAGGTCTCCCTGCCTCCAGGATCCCAGCACTTGGCCACTAGGTTATTATCAGTGCCTGTGCTGGCTTGGGGTTAGAGGATCCAAGTCTCCATCAGCCCTTACTCGCCTCCACATCTTTGCACATCATCCCAAAGGAATGTGAACATTTAGGTTAGAGGCAGTGTACTGGCTGTACAGCTACATGGGTTCCAGACGCATTTCCCAGGCTCTCTTCCGGCTGACTGCCGCTTTTCAGCTGTCCTAGATAGACTTCCCGGAGTTGCCTCTTACTAAAAGATAATCCCTCCCTATATATCAGTATCTACAAGGACAAAAGTGATAATATCCCAAGACTAATCCTAAAATATTTAAAAACTACGTCGCAAACCTTGGTTATTAGTAACAGAAATAAATGGCAACATCAATGGCAGTACATTTGCCGAGAATGGCTGCCTACCTGGCAGCTTATCATTCTGCACAGCTTATTCTATAAGGCGGGTTTTTGTAAAAGATCTTCTCTCCTGAAGAATTACAGTTATTATATTCCACATCCCATATAGGTATTAAGCATCCCTGGACTCTAAGCATGTGTCAATACTGATTTAAAATTCAGCAGCAGCTTTTGGTCTCAGTTTCTCGGGGTTTCCCATAGAGTCATCCATAGTTCCCCCTCCTGGTTGCCCTGTGGACTCTTCTTCACCTTACAAATAATCATATCCCATGAGGGAAACTTGCCTATCCTGGTTCTCTCGTGGGCTCACTGAATCCTGGGAAGGAAAACAGCACAGAGTTTGCCCCTGCTTCAGATTAAGGGTTACTGAAGCCATGACTTCTGAAAGAAACGAGCTGCTTTGTACACTTGCAATTCTTTTCATCTCATTAGCCTGATTGAACGGCTTAAGTGATTTGACCTTAACCTCAGTAGCAGGTGATTTGTATTGGAAAGTTTCGTGTTCTGATTTTAATTTTGTCAGACTCCTCTTGGGTTAAGCGGTTGGATAAGCAGGCCTCATATCGTGGGACCCCTTTCTAAGCCTGGTCTTGGGGACAAGAATTAGCTTTTTATACTAACTATATGAAAGCAGGATTATTTTTAAAGTTTTCATTAATTCACATACATATAAAGGCCTTGGCATGAGCAGTGCCAGCAAGTTCTGACATGTTTGCTAGGGCTTCTCTCCTGAAGGGCCCATCATGCTTTACCGTGCATATGAACTTCTGTGCTTATTCTCACACGTCTATCATGATGGGCAACATTTGGCCTTCCTTTCATCTGGGGAAAGCAAGGATTAGAGAAGTACTACGATTTGACACTATTTTACACTAAGAGGAAGTCATGGTAAAATCCTAATCGACTTACATTCCCCCTGCTCTCAAATACGGAGAGTAACATGGCAATTTTTAGTGCCATGGTGGCAGGATAGTGAAGGGATATATGGCTTTGTAGGAAGAACAAAAAGGAGCACTGGACTGAATTGGGAGTTGTTAGGTCCAGATGCTGGCCTGAATTCCTAGCTGAGTTACTGCATTTTCCTGAAACTAGTTTTTCTCCTCCATCATGTGAGGAATGCATGTCTTGTTTCTCAAAGGTTCTATCAAGCAACTCATGCTGTGCCCTGTCAACTGGCCAAGCTTGATTTTCCATCATCACGACGCAGCCTGTGCATTTGTATTTAGTGGGTTCTGAGCAGCAACTCAGCTCAAGCTCAACTTACCAAAGCCAGCCCTCTGCCCCTCTCATCCAACCCCCCTCCCCCTACCCAGGGCTCTTCCAGAAAACCCCACGGCCTGTCTTGAACACATACTTCCTCCACTTCCCAGTTCAAAAAGGTGCTTTGATTCTAAATCAGAAGTTCTTAAATACTGGTTTGCAAAGGTCATCGGAAGCAAATGGAGATGATGTTCCTGCTGTAATGTTTCCAGGATGGGGAGGCTCTCTCGGGGCAGCTGAGTAATCTCTTGTAGCCTGACAGTTGAGAATTCCTTGAGGAATATTCACTGTGCTCTGCTAGTTTGCAAACTAATTAGACACAGGGTGCAGCCAGGGTTGCCTTCAAGTGGATGGAACAGAGAATTTAAAGGACATGCAGATTTCTGCTCAGAAATCTGCCCTATCTCAGCCAGTCTTGCAGGAAAAAAAAAAAAAAATCTCTGAAGATTGTGCAAACTTGCAGAATAGGAGGCGATGAAAAAGATGAGGTGGATTTTCCGATACTTCCCGAACCTCTCTTCTCCACTACCCCGTTACATAGGAGCCCTTTGCAGATGTCTTTCTGTCCCCATCTTAGGGTAAGGTGATCAGTGTCTTGAAAACCTGTGTAGCTTTGTAACTATTCACACGATGATTATATTGGCCAGTGAATGTCAGACCTGGGTTTTGTAAAATGTGGTTAATGAGCCACCTGCCCCAGAATTACATGGTAAAAATACAGTGTCCTGGGCCCCTTTCCAGACCTATTGAATTAGAATTTCTGACGGTGTGACATCATAATCTGCCTTGAACAGATGAGCGTGATTCTCATGCCCACTGAAGTTTGAGGGACTCTGTTGTAGGGTCTCATCTTCACACTTTGAATTTCTTTTATTTCTTCTGGTAGATTTTTTTTAACCTTTCAGACAAACAGCAATATGATACATGCACAATATTTAATTAGATGGTCAGAGGAGGTCTTCAGAACAAATGCCAGAGGCAGGTCGCTGATCAGCACGCACAGACACACACACACACACACACACACACACACAGTGTTCAGTCACACAAACAGCACTTGTCCCCTGCAGCACAGGAAGACCAAGCAAGAGAAGGGGAACAATTCACACAAGTAATTTCTCCCCTTCTCTCAGCCGCCTTGCGAAGATTCATAAAGAGTAATGCAGCGCCCCCTGCTGTCCGTTTTGCTCATTAAAGGCACCTGTCCGAAGAAGCAGTACCTGCAAGCTTGTTCCACTCTCAGCTGAGTGCGGCCAGCCAGCTAGGGGCCTCCAGGGGCTGGAGTTTCACTTCGAAGGGTCTATTAGGGCAGATCACACCCTCTGTGCAGAAAAGCAAGGCTTGAAAGATAGGCTTTGGGGCAACAGGAACCAGGTATATTGAACACACAAAAAGTACATGAGCCCAAGAGGACTTGGCAATCTGAAAGCGAAATTCCACACATTTGTATGAATGGATGATGAATATGCATGTAAGAAGGAACTTATATAAACACACACGGACATTCTTCAGGGCCTAAAGTGATCTGCTGAGTGTCCTGAACACCTGTTAGATCTCATTGGCTTCGGCTCCTTCCCTCCATCTCTTTACTGCTGCTATTCCCTGCCATCTTGGCACCTGACAAGGCCCTCCTCCTCAAGGCCTTTGCCCCACACTCACCCTGGAGCTTCCGCAGTAGATACACGGTGCACTTCTGCACGTTATTCAGGTCGCTGCTCAAATGTCCTTGCTTCCAAGAGACTTTGCTTGACCAGCCTATCAAAATTAGCAGGCTCTCAGCCACCCCCTCTCCTTGCAGGCACTGCCTCTCTTAATGATACATAAGCTCCACCAAGGGCAAGGTGTCCCAGCACCGAGAATCATGCCCAACACGTAATAGCACTCAAAAACTACTGAGTGAAGGAGTGGCCATACTTCAGGAACAAGACTCAACTTTTGTCATTAACAGGACACACAGACATCATCCTTTGACCTTTGGACTTTAAAAGAAAAATTGTTGGATGCTCATATGTGAGAGACCAAGATGAACCCTTTTAGGATGGAACTGGCATGTCTCCCAGAGCTTATCTAGTTCTTGCATCCTAGCTGATCCATGTAACTCTAACGGGGGAGTCAGGAGGAGTGTCACAGAGGAGGGGGCCCTGGAACTGAGATTTGGAGATGACAGGTGCCATAAGAAAGGTGTGTAAGCAAAGTCCTCGGGTGGGACAGGGCACCTGCTGGAGCACATCATGTGATGGGGGAGGGACAGCAAGAGCCACGCAGTAAACAAGAGCCTGTGTAGCGAGCATTGCCCAATGCCTGCAACATGTCTAAGTCACCAGGAAGTAGTGACTCTTAATAGCTATTTTGTTAACATGGGTCTTCTCGAGCATTTGTCCGCTGGCCCAGGCTCTGAACTTGAACTGCTTTGGTTCACACCCTGGAATTGAGGAAGGTCACCTTCCTCTGTCCATCTCTGCATGGAGCTAACGGTAGTGCCCACTTCATAAGGTTGTTGTGAAGATTAAATGAGAACAAGAAGTCATTCACAGACTATGTGGCACACGGTCATTGGTCCGTAAACGATGCCCTTTTATTATCTCATTGAACCATTCTGACTTATGATCAACTACTTCTTATCATATGGCTTATAAACCAGAAAATCAATTCTACTCTGTTTGCTGGTCACCAAGCCTCTAATCTATAAAGAAAGAAAAACATGAACAAAAGCAGAAATAGGAAAGTATATGTTTCTGTTCACTTACACTGCCAATGTTCCAGTACCTGCCGCGTCTCAAGAACTGTGCACATCCTTACACATAAAGATAAATATGAAGGACTCTCGCCCTCCAAAAGTTTGCAGCCTGTGTTCTCTGTATCACAAATTTTAGATCTGTACGTGTTAGCTCTCATTATTATTATAATTAGGTAATGGGAATTTTCATCTTGATCAAGTGAGTAGCATGGCTTTCTAGAAAATTCACTCTCACAACAATTTGAAGGGTGAGAAGGTACATAGTCATCGCTATACATTGTATGAATGTATATATTATATATATATATACACGTTATACAGAATGAAGTTATGCAAACACACATATACATATTTCAGGGCCAACAAGGCCAACGTGCTCTATGTCCTGAATACCCCTGAGATCGCATCTGCTTCCACTCTTTTTCTCCATTTATTTCTCTATTTCTTGCTATTCTTTAAACATGGAGAGCCGCCTCCTCCTCAAGGTCTTTGTACTTGCTCTGCCCTCGCCCTGGAGCATATATTTTATTCTAAGCGATGGGGCCACCTGGCACTTGGTCCTACTTATGTATTATGGAGGGAGGCAGGCGTTGAATGCATAGAGCAGGAGGATGGATTAGAGTGGGGAAAGGTTAGAGGCTGGAAAACCTGTAGGAGAGTTTGTACCAGTCCACGTGAGACAGTTGTTTAGTGTATGAACCAGGGCAGGGTGAGAACAGCTCTACCTGAGAGAGAATTTATGAAACCAAATCAATGGTTTCCTCAGTGGATATGGATGGCAAAGAAATAAGGAATTGGGATTGACTGTCTGCTTCTGGGTTGTTCCCCTGGATAAACATTGGTCATTCATCAAGACTGGAGAATACAGACTGGGGGGAAACAGTGGATTTCTAGGGAACCTTTGGCTGCTAATTGAGTCTGGAGTCAAGAAGGTGGTTTTGGAGCCCTAAGCATATAGTTCGCAGTTTAAGGTCAGGGTGTGGATGGTATTACTCAGCAGAAGAGTAGATGGAGGGAGAGAAAGGCCAAAGACAGTACCCTAGGAGACACATTAAATGGTCAAGCAGAAGAGGAGGAAGTAATTAAACCAGGTGCAAAGGCCTGAGGTACCACATCCTTCTCCACCTCATGGGATAAAGATGGGGATGATGGATTTTTGTCATGTTCACCTCAAAAGAAAATGCATTTTGTCTGGTAAAAGTAACTCAAAGAGAAGGTCAGGGGTCATAGGATAGGTCTCTAGGGAGGGGATATTTGTATCTTTGTGGGTTTGTACATCTGATGAAGGTTTACGGTCTAATGGGCCTCCATAGGTAGAACCACCCTCTCTTTCAGCTGAGCGCATCCTGAGAACCTGAGGACCACAGAGCTCTCTCTGTCCCCTCGTGCCTGCCTTTGTCCTGGACAAGCTCAACTCAATACCACGCTTACCTAACCGGGTGGTTTTACACACATTCACACAAACACACACTCACAGTTACATACAAACATGCACATTTACAAACACTCACACACACATTTAAAATCCAGTAAAGAATAATTACATGTAGAATGGTTTGGGGATTTGTATAAGAACCACCACCAACCCATAACCCCCATCCCATGTGGATTCTCGGAGGTTTTCACAATCCTGGTTTACCACCGAGAATATAACTTCCTGGAAACACTTTGCATCTCCCTGTGAAATCTCATGTTATACCTGTTCCTTTAAGGACTTCTTCAATTACTTGTAAGTTTTTAAGCTTGTACACGTAAATAACTCAAGTTTTAGGCCTGGAAGAAAGATTGGTAAATGGAAAATGTTGAGACACAACTGTTCACAATATATCCTTTTCCCCAGAGTAGGGACAGCACCCGAGCACTTCCTTCAGGGAACCCGACTGATGGTTGGGAGGCTTCCAGAAGGAATGCGTATTCTCTTCATATCAGGGAAGGCAGGTGAAGCAGAGAGAGCTCTTCCCTCTCCAAGCCTCCTCTCTCCTCTTGTGCCTCAGGTCCCCTGGAGCATGTACACCTGTCTCTTCCCTTCGTCACCACGAAGAACAAAGAGGTCAACGCGACTGCTGTGTTGTGGCCCAGCCAAGTGGGCACGCTCACTTACGTGTGGTGGTACGGAAATAACACTGAGGTGGGTCGGCCTTCCACGCGGGCTTTGTGCGGCTCCACGCAAACTGGCCAAAGTGCAAAAGGGAAAGAAAGTCATGGCTTATGTGACTCAAGAGACTAGAGGTTGTCGCAGCTCCGGGGACGGTGGGCTCCGAGTGCCCCAGTCATCTCCTCAGTCTCTGTCTCTCTCACCACTGTGCCCCCACCTCTTTTTTTTTTTTAAATTTCTTTCGGAGTATAGTAGATTTACAATGTTGTATTAGTTTCAGGTGTACAGCAAAGTGAATCAGTTATACGTACGTCCACTCTTTTTTAGATTCTTTTCCCATATAGGCCATTACAGAGTATCGAGTAGAATTCCCTGTGCTATACAGTAGGTCCTTACTAGTTATCTGCTTTATATATAGTACTGTGCATGCATTACCTCTGCCTTCCTCTGAGTTAGCCTTCTCCTCCAGCTGGGCTTTGCTCTGCAGTGACCCTTAGCAGGAGCCTGAGCTTTCAGAGAAAACAAGCCGTCTTTCCCCAAAGTTCTAACAGAAGTCCCAGAACAGAGTAATGTCGGCCAGGCCTTGACCACAGTGCTGGGGACAGAAACAGAGCTGCTGAAGTCAGCCTCCCTAGATCCATCTAGACCAAGAGAAGGGAGGGAATGGCCCTCAAAAGGAAAAGAGGCCAGTGGACACCAGACAAGCAAGAGCCACAGATGTCTGTGCAACCCAGCTCCCCGCCGTGACCCCCTCACCCTGGATCAGACGCAGCCCCTTCTTTAGCTCAGCTTTCTGTTTCCCCCAAATATTCCCTGTGATCCAAAGTGGGCAGCAGTTTCAACACCAGTAGAAACCTTAGACCTCATTTACTCTGTCCTTCATTTTACAGATGAGAAAGTGAGGACAGGTGAAGTGGCTTCTTCCAATCTCATTCAGCTGCTTCACGCAGATCCAAGACCTTCTCAGCCCTGCCTAGGTTTTTCTTCCCCTCACACCAGGCTTCATGCTCTGTTTCAGTTTGGAATTCACTCCATTCTCAGAAATTAAAATTTGCTTGCAAATGTTAGTTAAAGCAGTAGAACTCAGGCCCCGAAGCCTCCCTTCCCAGAGGGCCCTGGGACCAACTGCTCTGGACTGGAAAGCGTCATCTCCTTCCAGCAGAGCTGCTTTCACTTGTGACTTTGCTCTTCAAACGCAATGCATCTTATGTGAATACAGATCTTCTTCTACTTCAGAGCTGAGTGTTGGCTTTAACTGGAGCCATAATTTTGCACAAGCCTGGGGAGGAAACCTATCCTGACACCCGACCTGCTGCATGCCTGATAGTCAAAGGAATCCCTCACCTCTACTGCTGACATAAATCAACTGAAAAGAAACTCTTTTTTATTTCTTATGAAACCATGCATGTAAATTGGGCCTAGAGTGGGCCCACTACCCATAGTAGAAGAAGAGAAATCTATTTATTTGCCTGAAAGCTAGTACTAGAAGTTGACAGTACTAAACAACTTCTTTTTTTTGGTTTTTTCTTAAGCTTTTAGAAGAAAAGCAAATTCTCAACAGATTATGTTTTAGTAGGCTTCTTTTTTTCAATTTTTAAAACATCTTTATTGGAGTATAATTGCTTTTCATTGTTGTGATAGTTGCTGCTGTATAACAAAGTGAATCAGCTATACGTATACATATATCCCCATATCCCCGCCCTCTCGCATCTCCCTCCCACCCTCCCTATCCCACCCCTCTAGGTGGTCACAAAGCACCGAGCTGATCTCCCTGTGCTATGTGGCTGCTTCCCACTAGCTATCGATTCTACATTTGGTGGTGTATATGTGTCCATGTCACTCTCTCACTTCGTCTCAGCTTACCCTTCCCCCTCCCTGTGTCCTCAAATCCATTCTCTACGTCTGCGTCTTTATTCCTGTCCTGCCTCTAGGTTCTTCAGAACCACTTTGTTTTTTTCGTTTTTTGTTTTGTTTAGATTCCATGTATATGTGTTAGCATACGGTATTTGTTTTTCTCTTTCTGACTTACTTCACACTGTATGACAGTCTCTAGGTCCATCCACCTCACTACACATAACTCAATTTCATTTCCTTTTATGGCTGAGTAATATTCCATTGTATATATGTGCCACTTCTTCTTTATCCATTCATCTGTTGATGGACACTTAGGTTGCGTCCATGTCCTGGCTATTGTAAATAGTGCTGCAGTGAACACTGTGGTACATGACTCTTTTCGAATTATGGTTTTCTCAGGGTATATGCCCAGTAGTGGGATTGCTGGGTCATATGGTAGTTCTATTTTTAGTTTTTTAAGGAACCTCCATACTATTCTCCATAGTGGCTGTATCAATTTACATTCCCACCAACAGTGCAAGAGGGTTCCCTTTTCTCCACACCCTCTTCAGCATTTATTGTTTGTAGATTTTTTGATGATGGCCATTCTAGCTGGTGTGAGGTGATACACATTGTAGTTTTGATTTGCATTTCTCTAATGATTAATGATGTTGAGCATCCTTTCATGTGTTTGTTGGCGATCTGTATATCTTCTTTGGAGAAATGTCTATTTAGGTCTTCTGCCCATTCTTGGATGTGGTACACGGGCCTCTCAGTGTTGTGGCCTCTCCCGTTGCGGAGCGCAGGCTCCAGATGCGCAGGCCCAGCGGCCATGGCTCATGGGCCCAGCTGCTCCATGGCATGTGGGATCCTCCCGGTGGGGGGCACGAATGCGTGTCCCCTGCGTCGGCAGACAGACTCTCAACCACTGCGCCACCAGGGAAGCCCTGGGTTTGTTTTTTTGAGCTGCATGAGTTGCTTGCATATTATGGAGATTAATCCTCTGTCAGTTGCTTCATTTGCAAATATTTTCTCCCATTCTGAGAGCTGTCGTTTCATCTTGTTTATGGTTTCCTTTGCTGTGCAAAAGCTTTCAAATTTCATTAGGTCCATTTTGTTTATTTTTGTTTTTATTTCCATTTCTCTACGAGGTGGGTCTAAAAGTATCTTGCTGTGATTTATGTCATAGAGTGTTCTGCCTATGTTTTCCTCTAAGAGTTTTATAGTGTCTGGCCTTACATTTAGGTCTTTAATCCATTTTGAGTTTATTTTTGTGTATGGTGTTAAGGAATGTTCTAATTTCATTCTTTAACATGTAGCTGTCCGGTTTTCCCAGCACCACTTATTTGAAGAGGCTGTCTTTTCTTCATTGTATATTCTTGCCTCCTTTATCAAAGATAAGGTGACCGTATGTGTGTGCATTTATCTCTGAGCTTTCTATCCTGTTCCATTGATCTATCTTTCTGTTTTTGTGCCAATACCATACTGTCTTGATTACTATACTATAGTATAGTCTGAAGTCAGGGAGTCTGATTCCTCCAGCTTCATTTTTTTAAATTTTTTTATTTATTTATTTTTATTTTTGGCTGTGTTGGGTCTTCGTTTCTGTGCGAGGGCTTTCTCTAGTTGCAGCAAGCGGGGCCGCTCTTCATCATGGTGTGCGGACCTCTCACTATCGTGGCCTCTCTTGTTGCGGAGCACAGGCTCCAGACGCGCAGGCTCAGTAGTTAAGGCTCACAGGCCTAGTTGATCCACGGCATGTGGGATCTTCCCAGGCCAGGGCTCGCACCCGTGTCCCCTGCGTTGGCAGGCAGATTCTCAACTACTGCACCACCAGGGAAGACCCTCCAGCTTCATTTTTCTTTCTCAAGATTGCTTTGGTTATTCGGGCTCTTTTGTGTTTCCATACAAATTGTGAAATTTTTTGTCCTAGTTCTGTAAATAATGTCACTAGTAGTTTCATAGGGATTCCACTGAATCTGTAGATTGCTTGGGTAGTATAGTCATTTTCACAATGTTGATTCTTCCAATCCAAGAACATGGTACATCTCTCCATCTGTTCTGTCATCTATAATTTCTTTCATCAGTGTCTTACAGTTTTCTGCATACAGGTCTTTCGTCTCCTTAGGTAGGTTTATTCCTAGGTATTTTGTTCTTTTTGTTACAGTGGTAAACGGGAGTGTTTCCTTAATTTCTCTTTCAGATTTCTCATCATTAGTGTACAGGAATGCAAGAGATTTCTGTGCATTTATTTTGTATGCTGCTACTTTACCAAATTCATTGATTAGCTCTAGTAGTTTTCTGGCAGCATCTTTAGGATTCTCAATGTATAGTATCATGTCATCTGCAAACAGTGACAGTTTTATGTCTTCTTTTCTGATTTGGATTCCTTTTATTTCTTTTCTCTGATTGCTGTTGAATAATAGTGGTGAGAGTGGGCACCCTTGTCTTGTTCCTCGTCTTAGTGGAAATGTTTTCAGCTTTTCACCATTGAGAATGATGTTGGCTGTGGGTTTGTAATATATGGCCTCTATTATGTTGAGGTAAGTTCCCTCTATGCTTACTTTCTGGAGAGTTTTTATCATAAATTGGTGTTGAATTTTGTCAAAAGCTTTTTCTGCCTCTGTTGAGATGATCATATGGTTTTTATCCTTCAATTTGTTAATATGGGGTATCATATTGATTGATTTGTGTATATCGAAGATTCCTTGCATTCCTGGAATAAACCCCACTTGATCATGGTGTATGATCCTTTTAATGTGCTCTTGGATTCTGTTTGCTAGTATTTTGTTGAGAATTTTTGCATCTATGTTCATCAGTGATATTGGCCTCTATTTTCCTTTTTTGGTAACATCTTTGTTTGGTTTTGGCATCAGGGTGATGGTGGCCTTGTAGAATGAGTTTGGGAGTGTTACTCCCTCTGCTATATTTTGGAAGATTTTGAGAAGGATAGGCGTTAGCTCTTCTCTAAATGTTAGACAGAATTTGCCTGTGAATACATCTGGTCCCTGGCTTTTGATTTTTGGACGATTTTTAATCACAGTGTCAATTTCAGTGCTTGGGATTGGTCTGTTTATATTTTCTATTTCTTCCTGGCTCAGTCTCGGAAGGTTGTACTTTTCTAAGAATTGGTCCATTTCTTCCAGGTTGTCCATTTTATTGGCATAGAGTTGCTTGTAGTAATCTCTCACGATCCTTTGTTTTTCTGCAGTGTCAGTTTTTACTTCTCCTTTTTCATTTCTAATTCTATTGACTTGAGTCTTCTCCCTTTTTTTCTTGATGAGTCTGGCTAATGGTTTATTGATTTTGTTTATCTTCTCAAAGAACCAGCTTTTAGTTTAATTGATCTTTGCTATCATTTCCTTCATTGCTTTTTCATTTATTTCTGATCTGATATTTATGATTTCTTTCCTTCTGCTAACTTTGGGGTATTTTTGATATCCTTTCTCTAATTGCTTTAGGTGTAAGGTTAGGTAGTTTATTAGAAATGTTTCTTGTTTCTTGAGGTAGGCTTGTACTGCTACAAACTTCCCTCTTAGAACTGCTTTTGCTGCATCCCATAGGTTTTGGGTCATCATGTTTTCATTGTCATTTGTTTCTAGGTATTTTTTTATTTCTTCTTTGATTTCTTCAGTGCTCTCTTGGTTATTTAGTAGTTTATTGTTTAGCCTACGTGTGTTTGTACTTTTTACAGATTTTTTCCTGTAATTGATATCTAGTCTCATAGCGTTGTGGTCAGAAAAGATACTTGATGCAATTTCAATTTTCTTAAATTTATCAAGGCTTGATTTGTGACCTGAGATATGATCTATCCTGGAGAATTTTCCATGAGCACTTGAGAAGAAAGTGTATTCTGTTGTTTTTGGATGGAATGTCCTATAAATATCAATTAAGTCCATCTTGTTTAAAGTATCATTTAAAGCTTGTGTTTCCTTATTTATTTTCATTTGGATGATCTGTCCATTGGTGAAAGTGGGGTGTTAAAGTCCCCTACTATTGTTGTGTTACTGTCGATTTCCCCTTTTGTGGCTCTTAGCATTTGCCCTATATACTGGGGTGCTCCGATGTTGGGTACATAAATATTTACAATTGTTATATCTTCTTCTTGGATTGCTCCCTTGATCATTATGTCGTGTTCTTCTTTGTCTCTTGTAATAGTCTTTATTTTAAAGTCTATTTTGTCTGATGTAAGAATTGCTACTGCAGCTTTTTTTGATTTCCATTTGCATGGAATATCTTTTTCCAACCCCTCACTTTCAGTCTGTATGTGTCCCTAGGTCTGAAGGGGGTCTCTTGTGGACAGCATATATTTGGGTCCTGTTTTCGGGTCCCATTCAGCCAGTCTATGTCTTTTGGTTGGAACATTTAATCCATTTACATTTAAGGTAATTATCGATGTGTATGTTCCTATAACCATTTTCTTAATTGTTTTGGGTTTGTTATTGGAGGTCTTTTCTTTCTCTTGTGTTTCCTGCCTATAGAAGTTCCTTTAGTATATGTTGTGAAGCTGGTTTGATGGTGCTGAATTCTCTTAGCTTGTGCTTGTCTGTAAAGGTTTTAATTTCTCTCTCAAGTCTGAGTGACATCCTTGCTGGGTAGAGTAATGTTGTTTTTAGGTTTTTCCCTTTTATCACTTTAAATATGTCCTGCCACTCCCTTCTGGCTTGCGGAGTTTCTACTGAAAGGTCAGCTGTTAACCTTATGGTGATTCCCTTGTATGTTATATGTTGCTTTTCCCTTGCTGCTTTCAGTATTTTTTCTTTGTATTTAATTTTTGATAGTTTGATTAATATGTGTCTTGGCATGTTTCTCCTTGGATTTATCATGTATGGGACTCTTTGTACTTCCTGGACTTGATCGACTATTTCCTTTCCCATATTAGGGAAGTTTTCGACTATAATCTCTTCAAATATTTTCTCATACCCTTTTTTTTCTCTTCTTCTTCTGGGACCCCTATAATTCGAATGTTGGTGCATTTAATGTTGTCCCAGAGGTCTCTGAGACTGTCCTCAATCTTTTCATTCTTTTTCTTTATTCTACTCTGCAGTAGTTATTTCCATGATTTTATCCTCCAGGTCACTTATCAGTTATTCTGCTATTGATTCCTTCTAGACAATTTTTAATTTCATTTATTGTGCTGTTCATCATTGTTTGTTTGCTCTTTAGTTCTTCTTGGTCCTTGTTAAATGTTTCTTTTATTTTCTCCATTCTTTTCCAAGATTTTGGATCATGTTTACTATCATTACTCTGACTTCTTTTTCAGGTAGACTGCCTATTTCCTCTTCATTTGTTTGTTCTAGTGGGTTTTTACTTTGCTCCTTTATCTGCTGCGTTTTTCTGTTTATTCATTTTGCTTAACTTACTGTGTTTGGGGTCTCCTTTTCTCAGGAGGCAGGTTCATTTTTCCCGTTGTTTTTGGTGTCTGCCCCCAGTGGCTAAGGTTGGTTCAGTGGGTTGTGTAGGCTTCCTGGTGGAAGGGACTGGTGCCTGTGTTGTGGTGGATGAGGCTGGATCGTGTCTTTCTGATGGGCAGGACTGCATCTGGTGGTGTGTTTTGGGGTGTCTGTGAACTTAGTATGGTTTTAGACAGCCTCTCTGCTAATGGATGGGGTTGTGTTTCTGTCTTGCTAGTTGTTTAGCATGGGGTGTACAGCACTGTAGCTTACTGGTCATTGAGTGGAGCTGGGTCTTAGCAGTGAGGCGGAGATCTCTTGGAGAACTGTTGCCAGTTGATGTTACATGGAGCCAGGAGATCTCTGGTGGTCCAGTGTCCTGAACTCGGCTCTCCCACCTCAGAGGCCCAGGCCTGACACCCGGCCAGAGCACCAAGACCCTGTCAGCCACGTGGCTCAGATTTCTAAGGGTTTTCCTTTCCTCAGACAGAAGTTTCCAACTTCTTTCAACCATATACATGGCCCCTTGAGTCACTGCTTTTTCACCACCTCTGGAGGTGGTGGGTAAGTTCACTCCAATCTTCCATCCATAGCTTGCATGTTAAGAACTTTCAGACTCTGCGCATGTGTTTTCCCCCTTGCCTATGTTCTGAAACTGCCTGGAGTTGCGTTGCATTGGACATAGAGCCCAGACTCAAGTAGAATTTTTATGCTGAGCTTTAGTCTACCCTCTGCTACACAGGGAGTTAAATGAATTTTGATTTGTAAATTAATTAAGGAAAGACAGGAATGAAATGTTTGTGGGGAGTTAGTCGAGGGAGGTCAGTAGGCTAATAATCTTTTTCCTCTAGGACCTGGTATCTAATTGCATTACAGGCACTGCTCCAGGTCTTTCTTTTTCTTTTTTGAGTCCTCAAACCACTGTCCAATTAGTACATGTTTCCATAGCAGCTCCTTCCAGGAAACTGCTTATAGGGCTTCTCAGAGGAAGCCGAGCCACACAGGGCCACACCTGTCTAACTAGTGTAGTTTGGTGTCCATAGTTGCTGTGTTCCACTGTAATTTTATATACATAGTATACCCTTTAGAGGAGCACTGGCACCTTGTAGACTTTCAGTGACTACTGCTTAAATCTGGATTAATATGAGCTCCCTCTTTAATATTGCCTCAGATTAAGGGATTTGCTTGATACAAGTAGGTTATCAACAAAGAGAGATACGTCCCACCAGCAAGCAAGACCCGTGGATCTCCCCAGCCCTGAATCAGGATGTTAGCAGAAAGGAGGTGTCAAATTCACAAAGAATGAATAGAGTTTCTTGGCATCATGTCTCTAATAGTCCCTTTCTGGCCTGAACTTGAGGTGATGGGGAGGCATAGGTGGAGTCAGTCACACGGGGATGCCCCAGAAAGAGCTTCCGCTGATTTAAAGAGCTTGTCAGTGGCTCAGAGCTGGTGCCTATCTCATCTGTAATTGAACAGCTGTCCCTTCACCCTGTGGCCTCATTTGTTTTAGCCCCTGATCACCTTGGAGGGAAGCATATCATTCAAGTTTACTTCCGAAGGGATGAACACCATCACAGTGCAAGTCTCAGCTGGGAATGCCATCCTGCAGGACACGAAGACCATCGCAGTATACGGTGAGTGGTCCATCTGCTGATCCATCACTGCCCTCATCCATCCCTCAGATGAGGTGGTTTGGTACCTTGGTGCCGGAAGCCATCCTGGCTTATGAATCTTCCCAGGGAACAGAGGGTAGTGGTTGAGAAAGAGCTGAGTCAAGTCTCATCTCCTCCTCTGGGGAAGATACGATTCACCAGCAACATAGTGGTCACAAAACCGCAAGAGGGTTTATTGCTTTTTTTTTCAAACTGGCTTTGGTGCTCATAGAACGACTGTACGCCCACCTACCTTAAGTAGAGAAGAGTGAGTTTCATTATGTGTAAGGCTGATTCATTCCATTTGGTATTTTGATGGTATTCAAAGAGCTAAAACCTATTATTAAAAAAAAAGTGGTTAATATTGAGGCTTTTATTTTTAAAGTTCAACTTCAAGAGTCTTGATCATTAAGAAGAATCTGCCAATGTCTAAATGCTCTGAAAAGCTCTTCTGCAAATATGTATCATTTATAAAACACTCTGCTAGTCTAAAAGTGAAGAAAGGGTCATAACAAGCACATGTGCATCATTGTAGACTAGATATTAGTTTGAACAAACAGCTGTACAGAACAATGTGGTAATCAATTGGGGAAATTGAATGTGGTCAAGGTGTTACGTGGAATGAAAATTTACTGAAATGGAAAGGTGGAAACCTTGGTGGAAAACAGTTTATACAAATTGATCTCATTTTGGTAATTTTTTTCTGCATGGAAAGATAGTCAGATGGATCTGCACTAAGTGCTTTAGTAGATGGTAAAAATATGAACTTTTATTGTTAATATGAAAGCGGTACTAATGCATCCCGGAAAATTAAAATTTAAAAAGCAAGAATTTAAAAGGAGATAGATAGGGAAATAAATGCTGTGCAGAGAGAGGGCAAGAGAGAGGCTCAAGGGAGGGAGGGAGGGAAGGTGAGATAGAGGTTGAGAGGGATGGAGAGACAGAGACAAAGACACACTAGCTCGTGGTCCGAACAATATCAATTGTTCCAGTTCCAGAATTAATTGATTCTGATGCAGGTTCTGTTTTTCGTTTCTCATCTTGCTAACTTGACCTTCAAATTCAGAAAGTAATTGGTAAGCAGCTTTGAATATGTCTGAGGACACTCTTCCTCTTGCATGGCTGCCTGTTAGATTATATAATGTTTCCTCCCTCTCCCCTTCCTGAAGAGACTTGATAAGCCCCAGCAGTTAAGTGAAAGTAAACCAGGGCTGTGGTTTTCCTACAAGGTCCCATCAGTGAGGCGACCTCTTAGCCAGGTGGCCCTAATGGAGGAGAGCTTTTGTTTCTCTTTCCTCTCCATCTCCTTTCTATGCTCTGGAAATGCATTTAATTCTCCTAACAATCGTAGTGCAGGGTAGCCAATATTATGACTCTCATTTTTTTCAGAGAGGTAAATAACTTGCCCCAGCTAGTAAGTGGTGGAGCTGAGCTTCTAGCCCACCCCTTCTAGACCCAGGGCTCATGCTCCAAAATTACCCTACGTGATTGGCTCTCATGTCTTTTCCATCGGATGCTTTCTTTCCTCTCTCCCTCCTGGATTTCACCAGTGTCACTGATGGACACTGACCCATTAGTCCAACAGCTATCTCCTCATTAGAACCACAGACAGAACTTTAAATCTAGAAGGTCTTTGGACTTACCTAGTCCAATCCATTATTTCACAGTTAGGAAATTGTGGCCCCAAAATGGGAAACTACTGGCTTAAAGTCATTCTGCTATTCAGTAACAGATCTAATAATAATAATAATGATGATGATGGTAGTGGTAGAAATTAATGTTGATGGATCCTTTATCAGCATCTGTTCTAAGCATTTGATATATATGATCTGTTTTATTGAATCCTCTGAACAGACTTATGAGAAATATGCTATGATTATCCCTGTTATACAAGTGACAAAATATGGAGATAAGTATAATCTGAATAATCTGATAAGTATAATTCTGAATCAAGTTTCATGGAAATCTTCTATCCCTTGCTATGCTTAGTTCTTCCTCTTCCTAAAATCCTTCTAAAGGCATCATCGAGAGTGGGTCATTCTCCATCATATGGGTTCTCTTCATTAAAAAGCATTTCTTAACTAAAAGTTTGAGCAGGGAGAGTGGTCTCTCCCTCCTCTAACCAAATTCCTGAGCCATCCAACATCTTAATTCATCTTCAGTCAGGTGGGTTGTACAGAGTTTCATATATATAACTAGAAAATTCTAAGGACAGGCATGACCTATTAAAGGAAAATTGCATCACAGGGTGTTAAACAGGCAAGATTGAATTCAACAGAAACAAATGGCAGGAATAGTTTTAAACTCTGGGATAAGCTAAAGGACTCTGCGGGGAGGGGATTGTCAGTGTGGTTAAGCCACAGGTGTTTGCTAATTGGTGCTTAGGGAATTTAGGCTCCTACCCTCCCAGAGGCAGGGGTGCTATCTTTCCTTTCTTCCTTTCTATATATATATATATATATATATATATATATATATATATATATATATCTTTATTGGAGTATAATTGCTTTACAGTGTTGTGTTAGTTTCTGTAGTACAACAAAGTGAATCAGCTATACGTATACATAGATCCCCATATCCCCTCCCTCTTACGTGTCCCTCCCACCCTCCCTATCCCACCCCTCTAGGTGGTCACAAAGCATCGAGCTGATCTCCCTGTGCTATGCAGCAACTTCCCACTGGCCATCCATTTTATATTTGGTAGTGTATATAGATGTCAATGCTACTCTCTCACTTCGTCCCAGCTTCCCCTTCCCACCCTGTGTCCTCAAGTCCCTTCTCTACATCTGCATCTTTATTCCTGCCCTGTAGGAATAAAGGTTCATTAGTACTGTATTTTTAGATTCCACATATGTGCATTAGCATCCGGTATTTGTTTTTCTCTTTCTGACTCTTCACTCGGCATGACAGACTCTAGGTCCATCCACCTCATTACAAATAACTGAATTTCGTTCCTTTTTATGGCTGAGTAATATTCCACATCTTCTTTGTTGGTTCATCTGTCGATGGACATTTAGGTTGCTTCCACGTCCTGGCGATTGTAAATAGTGCTGCAATGAACATTGTGGTACATGTATCTTTTTTTTTTTTTTTGCGGTACGCGGGCCTGTCACTGTTGTGGCCTCTCCCGTTGCGGAGCACAGGCTCCAGACGCGCAGGCTCAGCGGCCATGGCTCACGGGCCCAGCCACTCCGCGGCATGTGGGATCTTCCCGGACCGGGGCACGAACCCGTGTCCCCTGCATCAGCAGGCGGACTCTCAACCACTGCGCCACCAGGGAAGCCCCTATCTTTTAGAGTTATAGTTTTCTCAGGGTATATGCCCAGTAGTGGGATTGCTGGGTCATATGGTAGTTCTATTTTTAGTTTTTTAAGGAGTCTCCATACTGTTCTCCATAGTGGCTGAATTAATTTACATTCCCACCAACAGTGCAGGAGGGTTCCCTTTTCTCCATACCCTCTG
Organism: Phocoena sinus; assembly: GCF_008692025.1. Lineage (NCBI taxonomy): Eukaryota > Metazoa > Chordata > Mammalia > Artiodactyla > Phocoenidae > Phocoena > Phocoena sinus. Next base: position 62,641,869 of record NC_045778.1, on the reverse strand, counting down.
CAGCATTTATTGTCTGTAGATTTTTTGATGATGGTCATTCTGACCAGTGTGAGGTGATACCTCATTGTGGTTTTGATTTGCATTTCTCTGATAATTAGTGATGTTGAGCATCTTTTCATGTGTTTGTTGGCAATCTGTATGTCCATTTCAGAGATGGCTTCCAGGTCCTTGAGAAAGGCATTCCTGGATTGCAGAAGATTTAAATCTCAAAGGTGCAGAGGAAGAATTTATAATTGCAAGTTTCTAAAGTAGACACTCTGAGAAAAGGGAGGTCAGAGCCTGAAGTCCCGAAGAAACCTGTCTAAAGTTTAATTAAGCTGAGGGAAAGTTAAGACCATTATGGTCAGACTGAAGGAGGTATCATATTTGGGAAGTCGACAGAGGAAAGATTGTCTGCCCAAAGCCACACAAGAGACTGGAGACAAGAAAATTTAGTTTGCATGGTTTTCCTTAATTTGCTTCAGGGCTCAGGTTTGCCTTTAAATACAAAAAATAATATGTAATCGTATAGAATTCATCTCTCAGCAGCTGCAAAAAATACATATGTTACTGGTGTTTACCCTTTTCAGTCCTCCCATACGCATCCCCTATTTGTTGAATAAACTTGGGCATAACATTTCTCTGCACTGCTGTTTAGCATGCTAAGGAATTACAAAGGGAGCTGCACCATTTTTCTCATTTGTGTCTTTTTATTAAGATAAACATCTTCTTTTGAGATGAGATCTCCACAGTTTGGTTAAGAGGTTTGGGGAAAGTGAAAATGACATACACATACGTCTTCAAAGTTAGGACTCAGTGGGTGATTCCTTGGGCTGCCATTTACCGTACTACTAATTTGTATGCGTTTCATTCTTCTCCATCAGAACTGAAATGGGATATTCACCTAGGTGGCCAGTGACTCATAAAATAGTCAAACTTCGAGAAATACATGTTTGGAATAAGCTGGCTGCCATAAGTACAGGCCTGATCATGTAAGAGTCTTCAGTGCCTGCGCCTAATAAATCTTTAGCAGTGTTAGGAAACGCACGAGTGGGTTTTTGTGTTTCCTGAACGTGTCATTGGCATTGCTGATGTTGCTAAGCCCCTCGTGAAACACCAGAACATGCCTAAAACAAGAAAGAAATGTTTGTTGAATAATAAAACGCATAAATTACAGAGAGCCTCCACTGATATTTATGCATTTATTTATTCAACAAACTTATTAATTAAATGACTCCTAGTCATTGAAGATCTAACATGAACTGGGCACTGTCCCAAAGGGCCAGGAACACAGTGTCCCCATCCTCATTGAACTAATATTCTTTTGTGGGAGACAGACAGTAAAAAAACCAAATTATTTATTTATTTGTATTTTTATTGGAGTATAGTTGATTTACAGTGTTGTGTTAGTTTCAGGTGTACAGCAAAGTGAATCAGTTTTATATATATATATATATATATATATATATATATATATATATATATCTCCACTCTTTTTTAGATTCTTTTCCCATATAGGTCATTATAGAATATTGAGTAAAGTTCCCTGTGCCAGACAGTAGGTCCTTATTAGTTATCTATTGTATATATAGTAGTTTGTGTAGGTCAATCCCAGTCTCCCAATTTGTCCCTCCCCTGCTTACCCCCCAAAACAAAATAATTTTAAAGGCAAGAATAAAGAAGACAAATAGGGTCATATGGTGAAAGGTGTTAGAGTTGGTGAAAGGGAGGATACCTGAGGTTGCTGGTGGGAGGGGTTTTTCCCAGGAGAGACTGGAGGCTGAAAAGGAGCCGAGAAGGCTGTCATCTGGGACTTGGAAGTGTGCTAACATGGGAAGGAACACGGCATATTGAGGAACACAGGGAAGGACGGGGTCGTGGAGTGCAGGGCAGCCTAAGGGACATAAGACAGGAGGGAAGGTCGGCACTGGATTGTGTGAGACTATGAAGGCCATGATATGATCTGAATCTTATTCAAAATACAATGTGGAGCCTCCAGCAGATTTCAGGGGAGCGATGTGATCTGAGTATACTATGTGCTAAGACTCCCCAGGGCTGTGCTCTGAAACTCATCATCGTGCTAGGGCCAAGGCCATGCCAGCCAGCCAGTGACTGAGTGCGGCAGGAATACTAGGGCGAACCCACTCCTGGGACGTGGGGCTCCTCTGGCTGACTTTGGCTCGTGGACTTCCCATCAGCCTCGCTGAACCTTCCTCCCGCTCTTGCACTAAGTGTCATGTATGCATCACGGTCTGGCGGTGCTTCAGGCTCCTCTGACTCCCTCCCCATGTTCTCTTACAGACAAGAGAATTCTTTTATTTCTGCACAAAATCCTTGCTTTTATAATTCCATCTACTTCCTGGATGCCCAAGGTTAACTCAGGGACTACTGTGCCAACTAACAAAACCCTTGAATTAAAGACCTGAAAATTCCTTTAAATGAAACTTCCATGCCAACAGAATTTAGCAGTAGAATGACTACAATGATGGCTATAATTATGTAATCGTATAATAATTATTATGATGTAATGATAATGAAGGTATGTGCCCAACACAGCTGTACCAGAAGAAAGAAGATCAAAATATGGTGGGGGAGGTTATTCAGTCAGTAAATGCTTGAACTAGAGCTTGAATGTTGTGTGCATAGAAGGTGAGAAGGATGGGGCATTCTAGGCAAGGGGCAGTGTGTGCAAAAAGGCCCAGAGACATAAACCTGCGATGCTGTCAGGGCACTTCAGGTGTGCACAGTGTCCAGGAGTGCCGGGGCTAGAACTGGGAACAATGCACAAGGCTGTGGAGCTAAGCATGGGCCACAGACCAGGGCTTTGGTCTGGAAAAGGAGCCGAGAGGTAAGAGGGATGGGATATTGAACTTGCCTTGTAGTAAGGTCTCTCTGTTGAGTATGAAGGAAAAGGACCCTCCATTAGGGCTTTGCATAAAATATAAAGTACAACAGGCTTCTTGAGAGACCTATCTGACTTATAGTAATCCCCCTACTGTTGTATTTCCAGAGGAATTCCGATCTCTTCGCCTGTCCTTTTCTCCAAACCTGGACGACTACAACCCGGACATCCCTGAGTGGAGGAGAGACATCAGCCGAGTCATCAAAAAGTCCCTGGTGGAGGTGAGGGCAAACAGCTCCTCTGGCCCAGACCCCTTTCCTCTCTGTCTTTACCGAGCTTCATGGAGAGGGGACCCTTGCTCAAATAAATGGCAGGAAAGAGCCGGAGGCCAGGGCAAGTGGGTATCATCTGTCTGATACCTGCAAAGCTGAGCCCCATATGTGCAGACACGTTACAGGTGCTATGGGGGGAAATGAAATTGAGTAATCAGGGGGTCCTTACCCCTTGTGAAACGCTTGTTCTGCTTAGAGACGACGACCCTGGAAATATGTGATAGTCACGTGGCAGAGTTCATGATTAGCCATTGGTACATGTAAAAGTCAGCTCCTGGGCATCGTACTGGCACAGCATGGATACAATTGGTAAGAGCAGCCTGGGTTCCAGCTTCACGAATGTCCAGCACAACAGCACAATGAACACTCAGCACAGGAGGGTAGTCATCTTACTATGTCCCAATTCTTTTAACGGCATTTCTCTTCCACGACAGCCCGAAGAGGAAAGTATTATTGGGAGTTCCCTGGCCGTCTGATGGTTAGGATTCAGCGCTTTCACTTACATGGCCCAGGTTCGTTTCCTGGTTGGGGAACTGAGATCCTGCAAGCCATGCAGCACGGCCAAAAAAAAAAGGGGGGGGGGCCTAAAAGATGCTTAAAAAAAGAGAAAGTATTATTGTCTTCATTTGCAGATTAGGCAGTTGAGGTTCAGAGAAGTTAAATAACTTGTCTAAAGCCTCACAGCTAATAAGTGACAGAGCTACAAAACTGAAGTGAAGGATGTGAACCCCGTGTCTGGGTTTTCACACGTGAAGCACAGCCCCATCCAGTTCCTGGGAGAGTAACAAGGTGGTGTGGTTCATCCCTCTCTGGGCAAAGGTCACCTACAGTTTGACAGGACACCCTCTTATAGGCACATTCCCCCCTGCATACTCCACTTCCATGAACAGTCAGAGGAATGGGATATCTGCTCGCGGAGCTGCTTGGATTTGTTGCACAAACCCAGAAAATCAGAGATGACTTTTCCCTAAAGTCTATTCTTAGCGCGAAAGAAAAGTCAATTTAGGATTAGTTATACATTCTTTCCCGCACCCAACACATGCTGTCCCATGACCCAAAGGGATAAGGAGAGACAAAGGCATTCAGGTAACCCCTGCTCAGAAAACAGATCTCGCATCCAGCCTCTTGGCAAAGAGCTGGCCTTCTCCGTATTCATACCATTATCTTTGTTGATATTTATTTAGCACTTACAATATTCCAGAAACTCTTCTCAGTGTTTTGCATTTTTAAACACATTTAATCACAAACCCCCTAGCTTATGATGTACATAGAATAATTATTCCCACTTTACAAGTGAGAAAACTGAATTTAGAGGCAGATAACTTGCCCAATGCTGTATAGTTTAAAATTAGGCTCTGGAGTCGGACCATCAAGGTTTGAATCTTGATTACCACTCCACTCTGCTGCTATCCTTTGTCTTGTTACATAGAGAGACAGGAATAATGGAATAGTGGGGTGGAGAAGAGTTATCTTCTGTGCCTCTGGGTAAATGCCATCTCACCTTTATCTTTCTTAATGACTCTCAGCATCCATGATGTTATCGGTGGCTAAACATTATGGCCACCAGGGGCTGCAGCTACCAGACCACAGGCCCAACTGGAACAGGCCCTTTTGCCTTTGGAGCTGTTTGTCCCTGGTGTGACAACTGGTTTCTCTCCTCTGCTGTCCAAGAGAGATGACTTACACCCTTCAGTGAACCCACAGCTCACCTCCTTCAGTCTACGGCGTTCTAGAGATCCATGTCCCTGTAGATCTCCGAGGCAGCTGTCCAACACCCCCAGGTGATTTATCAACCAGGCATTAGCTCAGCAGTGATGTTTTCCGGGCTGATTTCTCTTCCCATTAATTGTCTAGGGATCAGATGCCCTGAGCCTCCACCTTTCCACCATCTGTCCGGTAGGCTAGAAATGGCTGCTCGTTAATATTTCTAGGCCACTGCCTAGCATAATCAGCTAAATGGAGAACAAACAGTTTGGCTCAGCATCCCTCAGGATAAGGGGTGATGGAGTGGAGGGAGCTTTAAAGGCTCCTTTGTTAGCCACTCCTAAGAGGCAGCTGAGCCAGCTCTGGTTCCTAGCGCCCCACCCTATCTTTGAGATCAGTAATTACACTTGGCCACTTCTTTAAGTTCTGAAGTACCCTATTGCCAAGTGTCCCCTAATAAGCTCTATAAGAGGTACAGCCGGCAGTCAACTTATTTATAGTTTTCTTCCTATTCATTCTGTAACAGAATTTGATATAAAATCAACTGCGTTTTCCTCATCGGTTGGGATTTTTCTTTTGACATTTTGCAATGGAATCTTTAATTGAATGTCATTCAGTAAACAGTTTTGTTGATAACGAGGATGGTTTAGACATAAGCTTTGAGTTTAAAATCTAGGACGGGGCTTCCCTGGTGGCGCAGTGGTTGAGAGTCCACTTGCCAATGCAGGAGACACGGGTTCGTGCCCCGGTCCGGGAAGATCCCACATGCCGCGGAGTGGCTGGACCCGTGAGCCATGGCCACTGAGCCTGCGCGTCCGGAGCCTGTGCTCCACAACGGGAGAGGCCACAACAGTGAGAGGCCCGCGTACCACAAAAAAAAAAAAAAAAAAAAAAAAAAAAACTAGGACGGCTGTAAAACAGTGTGATATCAGCCGGGATAGGAGCTGTTTTGTGATAAGTGTCAGGAGAAGGAAGGCAGGAGAGCGCTGGTTCAGGACAGAGGCATTATGGTCTGACCAAGGTTCCAAACTAAGTGTCACACCACTCACTACCTAGATGACCCTGAGCCAATGTTGAACTTTCTCCATCTACTGTCTGTCCTGTAGCAGAAATAGGGATGCCCCTCCCAGATCCCCATTCAGGGAAAGACTCTTATCTTAGCAGCTGGGAGTGCTGTGGGCAGAGGCTTCAGCGGCCTTCCCCATGTCATGTCCCTTTTGCAGTGGCTCATGTCCAATGACGCGGTTGTATAAAGGCCTGGCCACTCAGCTCAACCTCAGACAAATCTGAAGGGCCATTCTCACTCCTTACAGGATCTTCTGAGGCTGTTGTTGGCCTTTATCACAGCTCAGCTTCTCCCTCTGTCCATTCCTGCTTCCTGGCCTTCGCTCCTATAGATATGTTGATTCCAAGAATGTCCCCTAATAAACACCCTACGCACTAAACTCAGAGCCAGCTTCCTGAAGACTCCCAACCCGTGATCTGTCTTCACCTGTACGGAGAGGCATAATAACACTTGCTCCAAAGAGTCGCTGTGGGGTGTCGCATTACATTATATTAAGAAGTTGCTTAGCACAATGCCAGACACCTGGTAAGGACCCAATAAATGGAATTTCCTGCTACTTTGAAAAAGATATAAATGTAGATTTCAGCAACCAACAATCATCTAATTGGGAAATCATGAAAAATACTCTGAAGTAAGTGAACTTTACGAGGGCTCATGAAGGAGAAGTGATGTTCTAGCAGCAAATGTATAGAAAAGACATCCTGGGGGAGATGGCATGCACAACAACATTTGCAAGAAAAGGCTGGAATACTGAGAAATTGTACATGAGTCTATTTGGCTAAGCGTGAGATGACATTATGAGTTGTGGGTAATTAGTTTAGGAAGGAAAGGTGGGACCATATTGCAGGCTCTGAATATATATTTAACCCAGTTGGCAGTGGAAATCTGTGCATGAATTTGAACATGGACACACAAGCTGCGTTGGACTGTAGGAAGATAAATCTGGAGGTAGTAGCCTGTCCCCTGGAGATGCGAAGGCTGTTGTAAAACTTGAAGGGAGAAAGTGTAAAGGCTGAATTGAGATATTAACGGGGGGGCATTTAAACAGGAAGGAACCAATAGGATCGTTCGTGTGGAGGGTGACTTGTCGAGATCTCAGAGACTGATTAGATAGGACATGGAAAGGAGAGTGTGGTGCTGGAGATGAGATAGGGCTCCCAGCTAGGGTATCTGGGAAAGGAGTGGCTCCCGTCATCCACGCGCAGAATGAAGATTTCCGGGGTGAATATGAGAAGTTCTCATAAAACAACCAAATGACGTTCTGACTTGGCCGCTGGAGAGAGAAGCCAGGATTGTAGCCGTGGATTCTAGAACCATCTAGAGAGTGGGCTCAGGAAAGAGGAAGTTCTTGAGTGAGTGATATCTATGATTTTAATAGAAGATTCCGTACAGCAGAGTGAAGGGCTGAGAATGCTTCCTGGAACGGGCTGGTCATCAGGGTCTGATGCTGTGCAGAACTCAGCAGACGCCTGGGGGCTGTGGTCTGGGGTTAGGTTAGGTGATGGAGGTATGCCTGGTCAGTCTGGAGAATAACTCTAATGCTTCGAGGAAGAAGGAAGCTAGGTTAGAAAGTGTTAAGGCATGAGGGGCAGAAGATAAAGCTCAGTAAGTGACGGCCTTCTCACTGGCAAGGTCCACTTACTTATACAAGACAGGTACTGCTATTATTCCCACTTTTTAACTGGAGGAGATGCAAAGCGTTTCAGGTCTCACGGGGATGGAACTGGGATCAGACCTCAGAGTCTGACTTGTATCCAGTGGTGTCTCTCACATCCCTCCCCAACTGGTGCACCCAGGACCCTACTTTCCCACCCTACCTCCACACCTTTGTGTCTTCTTCCCCCCCCCAACTCTCTGCTGAACACTTGGTCCCTTTTCATCAGCTTTGCTGCAGGACTCACATGCGCCTCTGTGTCTCTCCCTCAGGCCACCGCGGTTCCGGGCCAGCACATCTTGGTGGCAGTGCTCCCTGGCTTACCCACCGCTGCTGAGCTCTTTGTGTTGCCGTATCAGGATCCCACAGGAGAAAACAAAAGGTCAGCCGAGGACCTGGAGCAGGTGAGTCCTCAGGTGACATTTCAGCTTCTCCCAGCAGTCTGAGCCACAACCTTGCTAGTGTCTGACCACGACAGCAGCTCTGGGGGAATCTCCACTTGGGAGCAAGGGTGCCAGCTGTTCATGGAGTCTTCCACTTTCCTGTCCTCTGTTGAGGAACATAATCTGGTGATTTAACTACAGCTTCACCAAAAACTATGTGCAAGAGTGTGTATTGTCAGCAGTGGCTAAATCACTCAGAGTATATCCCACGCTGTGGGATACTCTACAGTGTTTACGATGAATGAGATAAATCTTTGTGTACTGATGTGACAAACTGTCCAGGATATTAGGTGGGGGAAAAAAGCAAGAGGCTACACAAGACATAGAAGTCAAATCCATTTATATCTTAGCTCACACACTTACATCATAGGAGTACCATGAGAATCGAATGATGTATCTTTTTAAAAAGGTACAACTTTCATATAAATCATGAATCACCACCATACTAAGATGACCTGATTTGAGCTTATAATAAATGAGTGATATTGGCTCCAAGCACCTCTCCTGGCTACGTGGGGTCTACTCTCTCCTCATCTCCACCACCTCTGAAGTATTAGGGTGTCTGTGTGTGTCTGTTTCTCTCTCTTCTGCTCCCTTAGGTCTTTTTTCCTCCCTTCCTTCCTTTTAACGTCAAAAGACTATCCAATGTCTATAGTGAAGATTATCACTATGATGACGTTATCGTTCTTATTCTTCACCCATTCAGTTAAAATGATCACTCTTGGTCTGGTTCTCCTGTTAAAAACTACATGATTTTGGTTTCTCAATTCTTTCTGGCAGATAGATTAAAAATAGGATTCCTGGGGCTTCCCCGGTGGCGCAGTGGTTAAGAGTCCGCCTGCCGATGCAGGGGACACGGGTTCATGAGCCGGTCCGGGAAGATCCCACATGCCACGGAGCCGCTGGACCTGTGAGCCATGGCCGCTGAGCCTGCGCGTCCGGAGCCTGTGCTCCGCAGCGGGAGAAGCCACAACAGTGAGAGGCCTGCGTACTGCCACAAAAAAAAAAAAAAAAAAAAAAAAAAAATAGGATTCCTCTCAGACACTAAGTAAATATTGGCTTTCTCCCTTCCAGTTCTTGGAGCTTTTCAATTTACTTAGAATAAATCTATACCTGGAGCTTTTCAATTTACTTAGAATAAATCTATAATCTAGTCCCATAATCTCTAGTCTCCAAGATGGTTTGAGAACCTCCTATAATAGCCTTATTAACAACCCCAAATTATAGGCTGGCCTACCTGTGGGTACACCTGCCTTTTAACTGCGGCTTTTCCACTTGGCAAAAGACTCACCTCTCTATTGTTTTCCATGTGCAAGTAATTGAATAACTGGGCTGTCAAGGAAAGCCCCACTGAACCCCACCTCCTGGTGAACTGTAGTTAGAGGTCGGGCAGCAGGGAACCCACCAGACCTACATCTGACTTTGCTCAGCCCTAGCTCTAGACTTCCCACTGTATTTGACAAATTATGCTCTGCACCTGCAATTCGGTGGGAGAAAGAATGGATTATTTCTTATCACCACACTGCTCATGAGACCTAGAGGGGAGGTAGATTGCTATCCAAGGCATGTAGGTAAGGATGCTCATAATTATTCCTCCTCTGGAAATCTTATGGATTGTGCATGAAATCCAGAATATAGTCTTCTCGATATGGGAGAGTCCAGATTTAAAGCCAGCTAATTTCCCAGTTACCACATCATCTGTGCATCCCTATTTCTCATACTTTTCATTTTTTCTCTAAAATATATTTTCTAGATGTTTCCTTGAGAGGAAATGTGGGAAGAAGAAGGGTGTGTTCTCTGAAACTTGGTTTACTTGAGTATCTTGCTTTAACTATTTTCCCTAGAGTTCTTTTTCTTTATTCGGTCTTGTCTGCGTGGCTCCTCCAGGGATACTCTCGGAGACCTGAGTAATTGTCCCCGAGGCAGCCTGGTATCAGATATTGATGAGCCATTTAATTGGAGATCTAAAGGCAGCTGGCTTGGCTTGTGTGAAAGCTGTGGGACTTAACATTTGGTACACATGTAGGGAGTCCAGACATCTTATTAGAAAGACCACAGGTTTGGAGAAACATAAACCAGGTTTCTAGCTTCAGCTCTTATATTCATTGTGTATATCCTATAGAGGACAAATGTTCAGAAAAGTTAAGTAATTCAGCCCAAATCACATAATCTATAATACCCATCTCAGAGGGTGTTTGACAGGTCATTAAAGAAATGATACAGCAAAGCCCTTGACCTATAGTAGATACAAAGTAAGTGGTAAATAGATGGTGGTTACATTTATGGACATTTTGTGATAGGAGGAGAGTATATGAGAAATGCAAAAAAAAAAAAAAGAAAGAAAAGTAAGAGTATTAAAGACTAGTATCGTCCAGGACATGTATTGGAAGAAAGAGGATGGTGACAATAAGGAGAAAAAGATTAATGAATGAAATTGCACAAGAGAACAAGGACAACAGGAAACAGAAAGAACATGCATGAGTGAGTAAACTGGAGGGAGGATGACTCATCTAAGTTATCATGCAGATGGATGGCGTTAAGGGAAAACAGAGTACCAAGTGAGAGATTGTAACTCTGGTTAAGGGAATTGCCAGTGTAGCAGCCTTACCCAGGACTCAAACTAAATACAGTGACCAAACAAATGCCAAACCAAGTACATAAGAAATCAGTGTCTTGTGGAGAGTATCATTACCCCGATTAATAAGTGCAGTTATGAAATCAACATACAAATTAAGCCTTGTGTCGAGAACCAACAAAATAGGGGCTGCCCACAGGAATCCTACAGGCTTTGTCCTAAGAGGGGTCCTTTAATCTTTCTCTCTGACTCAGTCACTCTAAAATGAAGAACTTCAGGCCCCAACAGGGAGCTGTGAATTGCCTGAGGAGACACAACTCTTCAAGGAAAATGAGTTTCTGGTTCTGTTTCTGCAACTAACTCTCAAGCCTAGCAGTCCCCTTGCTCTGCCATGCTGCAGATGTGTCTTTGGGTACCACTTGACTTCTGCGGGCCCCCAAGATACCAAGCCTGTTGTACCAGGAAATGAACAAGAGATGTTTTGCTTTGGGTTTTTGCAGGGTTTTTTTTTCCCGATGCAGTGAACGTATATTCTATTCAAACAAATTTAAGGGGAAAATGTGAAGTCATGAGCTTCTTTAGTTGGGAAGTCCAAGGATACAGTTCAGGCGTGGATGAACTCAGAGAGGAAGTGTCACCAGGTTACTCCCCTGTCTTCCTCTCTCCCTCTTTCTCCATCTCTTTGCGTTGCTACCACATGGGAAGTCTGCCTGAGAATGAAGCCAACACATAGGAAGACAAGAATGGCCACAGGAAGCCCCAGTCTTTTACTTAGTCATCTTATCAGCCCCATTCAAAAGACATTGCCTCTCCCCTGAGTGCACCCCAAGAGCCCAGGGTGATAATTCTCACTGACTCAACTTGGCTGAAGTGGGCATGTCTTAACTAGCCTGGTAATCAGAAGACTAGAGCTCCATTAGTGACAACTCAATGTTTTATACCCTCCCTGGATCAGGAGTTTAGGGAGCCCTTCCTAAACCAAATGGGCAAAGAATAAATAAGGATATGGTTCCTTAAAGAAAAATGTGGGGGAAAGAGAAGGAACGGGAGGCAGGCAAAAGCAACTGACTTCCTCTGTCATAAATTACATAGAAATTTCAACTGAATGCAAAATAAAACCAAACAACAGAAAGGACCCCACTCCTTTAAAGGCTGCACTCTGAATCCCAGATGGAACTTGGGAAGAGCTGACTTTATCCCCCCCTGTTAATACTCTGGCCCCTTTCTTGTAAAGATACTGCACAGAACTCCCAGCAGGGGAATGAGTGGGACCCTGGCCAGATGGACCCTGAAGACTGTGAGGGCAGGGCCCCAGCAAAGGGCTCTGGGCTCTCCTCCCTCAGCTTCCTCTAATAATGTTCCCAGGGGAGGAGATATGCTGGCTTAGTTGGAGCCAGCTTGTCTGTGAAATAAATTGAAAATTCCTCACAGTGAGAAGTACATGACCTTGTTATCCGGATAACATTGGGCTGGGTTAATCAAGTGACCTCTGTCTGGGAGGGTTCCACCACTCTTTACTCCACATCTCCAGAGAGTGAGAAAAGTCTCACTTGCCCTTAGCTGGCCTCATCAGGGATAGGGCTACCCTGCAGCCAGCTGCTCAGGTGTGGAGCAAACCATACCCCCTCTACCGCTGTACTCCCAGGCATCTCTCTGAGTCCTCATATTTGTACCTACCTCTCCTGGAAGGAGGAAGGACCATCATGCCCTGGGTGTGATGCTGTGCTGGGGAGATAGGGAGCCTACGTGGTGTTGTCTTGCTGAATCCTTAAAGGGCATGAGCACATTTAAAAGGAACAAAAAGACTAAGGACAAAATGTCAACCACCAACAAGCAATTTCCTCTTCGGTTGTTTGTGTTACCATGTACATTTGACAGATGCAGAATCCAAAAGACAGGGAAAGGAAAGGTGCCTCTGGAAATGGAGCAGTCTATTGGCAACATTTTTAGAAATTAAAGATTCATTATGAAAGGTAATACGTCATCTCAGACTATTTTCTTTATACTCAGTCTGCCCTGTTCAGATTTTTTAAAGCAAGGAATTGAAGAAATATTTTGGAGTTCACAAGGAAGGTCACTAAAACAGGAAACTGTAATTGAAAGAATAGGTAAGAGTTGAGCCAAAGGAATATGGCAAAAGGAGAAAAAGAGAAGCTTAGAGCTGGTGTTGGAGAATCCAAGGGAAAGGAGTGAATATGGACAAATTATTTCTTCATTATGTCATCCAGGAAAAACTTCTTAGGCACTTTAATCAAGATGATTCTGTCGTGCTAACAAAACAGAGAATTGTTAAATAGAATTCATGTTTGGCTCCATTGCTTACTCCAAGTTTGATTCCAGAAATCATGCTATATGAATTGAGAAAGATCTTTCTCTGTTGATTGCAAAAGTAATATCATTCAACTACTCTTTGAGGGGGCCTTCATAACTTAACATGATCAGGATTGACTGACCGGGTCAGTCGCAAGGTCATCCCAAGCAAGTCTCCCTCTAAACATGGCACCAGAACGCTATTTATGTCCAGTAGGGTTTGCATCCCTCCTCCCAACTTCAGAGATAAGCGTTAGTTGTTTGGCCCAATGTAGCTTTGCCATGGATAAATCTGCCAAGGACCATTTTGAATCTGTAGTTTCACTTTGTACCACTTCTTTGGGTTTCATGTTTCATAAATTACCAACTTCTGTGTTGTCCTTAAACTTCTCTTTCTTCGTGTTTCAATGTTTGACACTCCATTCTAATGATCTGAGAGTCTGTTTTCCTCTACTGGTCTCATTAAACGTTGTTTAGATGTTGAATGTGTTCTTCGCATGGTAACCATCCCTTCCGTTGACTAAACATCTCTAGCTCATCACTTCTGGGTACCAGTAGGGTTGTACCCACGAGTCTCTTCTGTAGACAGAGCCATGTAACTCATTCTGGCCAATGAGGTGGGAGCAGAAGTGATAAGCGTCACTTCCAAGCTGAAGTATTCAAATGCCAGTTAGAGAACCTTAAGAATGCTTTTTCCCTCCTACGGTGTTGTGTACATTTGAGGGGGCTGATCTACCAGCCTTTGTCTCTGTGTGACTGTAATGAGCCCAGCATCATTGCCTACCTGCAGTGGATATGGAGTGTAAGAAGAAATATACTTCCTTTGTTTCAAGTCCCCACAATTTTAGCATTGTTACCTCAGCCTGACCTAACCTATTCTGATTACCACACTTAAACATCATACTTTGTGAAGAAGATGAGGAAGAGAATTGGTATTTTCCCTCTACCAGGTCCCTTCCACTACACCCTTTTGATGGTGTCTTTCCAAGTATTTTTATTGAGTTCCCACTGTCTTTTTAAGTGGTAGTTTAAACGAAGAGTGGATTGCATTTGAATCATAGGCATGTTCCACCAAACAGGCAGATACTAAGGATAATATGTTGTTTCTTTGGTCATGATTAGAGAACAGAAGATGGAGAGCAGCAGAAGAGGGATGCTAGTGGAAAGGATGAATGAAATTTGCTAAGACTACACACTTCGGACAGCAAAAGAAAAATGAGTAGATTCAACTTGCTTTAGGAGGACCGAGCTCCCAGCAATTACGCATTATTTCACTTGAGTCTTTATCATGCAAACTTGCGTGCTTTCCATTTAGGCTGTCACCACACTGTTCTATAGTCGCAGTTTATTCTGCTCCTTTCATAGCCAAAGACTCTCCTAAACATTATAAAGTAACTGGTGAACAGAGTGTGGCAATCCTGAGGCTGAGGTTAGGAGTTGCCTGTAGCTCATCTTGGTCAACTGACACAGGACTGGTGTTGTAAGTTGTGCGCTTCACAGTTGGACGAGAGATAGAAGCATAATTAATGAAATGCTGCAATTTTTATCTCCTAAATCTGCTCAGCTGGACCTCCTTCCAAATATCTTTTGCGTCTTTGTCAGCTGGCTCAAGGAAAATGTTTTTCATGGAAATGTCCTAAGATTAGGAGTCGAGCAAAACTGAATTCTCGTCTCAATTCTTCAAATATTAACTGGGTAAACTTAGTAGTGTCCTTTAAGCTCCATGTTCCTTTCAGTGGAGGTAGCAACACTAAAACCTGAGATATGTTGTGTTAGAAAAAAATAGTAAGAAATATGCAACTTCGCCCATACAGAGTGTTCAATGCATAGATAATATATGTACAAACGTATATAACAACTCATGAACTGATGAAGACAATACAGAATAAACATTTCTGCAGATGGGGTGGAAAACATTTAAAGTAATGTCAAAATCTGTCAACAGTTTCATACTCATTTGAGTAGAGAAATATGTGATTCTAACTGAGATTATTCTTGTAAGCAGTGTAAATGTTATTTAGTTTTGTTTCTGTGCATAAGTTCTTTCCCACAAAGTATTGAAGAAACATCCTCAGGGAGAGGAAAGAAGTATCACTTCAGCTGGTTGAAAGAAAGAAGCCTTTCTCATGCAAATACATAGTCCCCTTTTGTCTACGTGATGGACTCTGCAAAACAGGATACTTCCTTAATTACTTTTGATAAGTTTTTCCTATTTGAGTTAAAATATTTTTTTCTCCAAATATAAGTATGTATGTACGTGCACACATGTATGTGTATGTATATAAGCATATGAATTTCATGCATACTTAATTATATATATTTCACACATATATACACACATTTCTGTGTGTATATGTTTATTTCATAGCCAAAACCTTTCTGATAACCTCTACTAAAAAATCCACTGTTGGGCTTCCGTGGTGGCGCAGTGGTTGAGAGTCCGCCTGCCAATGCAGGGGACGCGGGTTCGTGCCCCGGTCCGGGAAGATCCCACATGCCGCGGAGCAGCTGGGCCCGTGAGCCATGGCTGCTGGGCCTGCGCGTCTGGAGCCTGTGCTCCACAACGGGAGAGGCCACAACAGTGAGAGGCCCGCGTACCACAATAAAAAAATAAATAAATCCACTGTCAGATTCTTAGAAAGGCCTTGCCAGTTGAATGATAAGAATAAGATAGAATGGGAACTTGTACATTGTAATACTTTACAGGACACAAAGGAAAACCATTCTACACAGTCCGTGTTAGAAATCCACTCTTCCTGTAAACCTGGAACATTTTGGAAGCTTCTCAGTACCCAGGAGAAAGAGTAGCTTATAGAGAGAGAATAAAGTTGTTTTCAACATAAGTTTATCACAACCTTGTTCTTCTGCGTGGGTTGCCAGGTGGAAACATTTGAGAGGCTGAACTTGACCTGGATCCCAGGTGCTCAACCACGGGTCACTGACAGTCATCCCAAGTTCCTGTTAAGCAAAGAAGTTCATCTTCAGGGCAGTTCAGTTCCATTACTGGACAGGGGGCTCTGCAGGAGACTCTGTGCTTGAAAACAAAGCCATCAGGCCCTGCTTCATTGATTAAAGGACCCAAGCTGTCATTTTGGCAACTCAGTAGACTAAGTGAAACTTAATAAATATAAAAGGAAAAATAATTTAAGAATTTAACTAGCAGAACGATGTTCAGAAAGCATCTAACCAGACTTAAATTGCATATAAATAAAATACTACACTGTGATTAGAATGTTAAAAATGAGGCAAAGAGACCAGATAATAGGAGTGTGGTTTTGTCTGATAGCTTTCCACAAATGACTCGAAAGGCTGAATGAAACAGAGCAAATTGAGCTGGTTTTCTACTTTAAACATGTGAACAGCGTTTTACCTTGTCTAGAAAACCTTACCTTATGCTGTTACTACCCAAAACAAGGTCCTTTGTCCCTTGCGGGGGTTATTTCATGGCCCAGAACTCCATCCGTCTACCCAGTACACGTGTGTCAGCCTAAGGAGTGATTTTAGGTTCATAAGCACGAAACAAGAGTCAGCCAATGCATTAAGTTGTGATTTACACTTTGTTGCAAATGTATAATTTCCTATTTTAGCAGAACAATGTTTATCATCAATAAATATCCATGAAATATCCATTCTGGGAAAGCCACAGGGTATGTTTTGGGGAAGAGAAGGGAAGCAAAGAAAGGAATAAGGTAGAGTCCACTATCAGGGAGTAAAATAAATGGATATGAATCTCACCAGAATTTGTAAATTGTATATATTTACTTCTTTTAAATCCTTGTGTATAACAAATGCCCTCTCAGAAAACCAGGGGTGATTTCTCCAAGCTGGTAACAGGATAATTTTATAAGAGTAGAAATATCTGATTTACTAATAGTTTGTCCTATTTTGTAACAATTCGGATGTAAAGTCAAGTCATGCTTAGAAAATAATTCTGTCAGCATATTGTGGACTAAAAACTCAAAATCATATAAAAGTCCTTCGTATCATTCACAGATATAATACTGGGATGCCTTGGTCAGTGCGGTGAATATTGCTCAGCACATTTGTATATAGTTGGTGTGACAGTTTGGGTGGCACTCACTCTGACACTTCTTCTTTCAGATATCAGAGCTGCTGATTCACAAGCTCAACCTGAACTCCGTGCACTTTGAGCTGAAGCCTGGAGTCCAAGTCCTTGTCCATGCGGCTCACTTAACAGCAGGTCAGTGTTCCCGTCCCTGGGTTCTGGCTAGTGGCTCTAGCAGAGGGGGTCCCAATTTGTTGTTTCAGCAAAACAAGTCTAAATGGTGCCACTGATAATCAGAAATAGGGCATCAGTCTTTGGAGGTTCCCTTGCCGGGCATTTTTGCCTTAATGGGGACCCAAAAGGCAACAGAATAAGGTGATTTTCCCACTTAGTCCCTGGCAAAAACCATCAGTGAATCACTAAAAGACCCCTCAAGTGATAGCATGCTTCATCTTACAGAAATCTTGAAAATAAAGTTAACCTTACAAATAACTTTTTTCTGGTCTTTCTGCAAAACTTTATTTTTAAATCATTCATGTTACAAAGAATTTTCTTGCTTTCAGTCTTGGGATAAAATCGTACAGTAGAAATAGCTGGGACTTAGGAGCTGTCCAGGGTCATAGCCAGAAGCTGAACCCCACGTTGGTCAGGATCTTACAAATGAATTCATATCATTGAACTTCTGTCTCTTCACCTGTAAAAGATGATGGGGAAAACCTTCTTCTTAAGGCTATATAGAAGTGTCAATAATAATTCAGGTTATCCCAAGCATATAGAAATAGATGTTATTGTTTTATATTAATAATAAATTAAATTAACACTATTTATTGAGCACTTATTTTTGCAGAGTACTGTATTGACGCTGCATAAAGGCCAGTAGGAGATGGTCTTTGCCCTCAAAAAACATATCATCTGGTTGTGGTGTTTCAAAGTTTGGTGGTAGCAGTGGTGGCAGTACTGTGGGATGGGGGAAATGGTCAATGCTGGGATCTCTGAACAAGTAAAATGCATAAATGCCTTTATAGAGAGACAATAGAACGTTTCTAAGTGCTTGGACTTTGCAGTTGTGTAGCCAGACTATTGGTTTCAGTCTTGCTCCATCACTTGATTACTATGTGGACTTTGAGAGGAGACTTAACTAACTTCTCTGTTGCATCTATGACAATGGGATTGCGTGAGGATTAAGTTAATTTAGGTAATGCACTTAGAGAAGGGCCTGGTGCATAGTAAGGTATTATTTTTCTTTTTATTCTTTTTATTCCTAACAATCAGAGTTTTATAAGAAATTTAAAGTAGGGATAAATTGTACCCAGTCAAAATGACCCAGGGAAGCTTCATGGAGGAGGCAGTCTTTGGGAAGGACCTTGAAAGGTGGAAAGGACTGAACTCAAGAGATTATTCCAAGTACTGAAGCACCAAGGAAGGAACACGAAAGCCTTGAGGGCTTTGGGATGCTGAATAAGTGGGAACAAAGATCAGGCGTTTCCAAGTCCATTCTCTGGTTTCCTGGAGGTGTGCCTAGGTCTAGAGGAGAGGATGGCCAAACAGGTTGGCCATTGGCCTCTTTTCTGCTTGGATTCCATCTTTTTTCTTTATTAGGGTTTCATAAAATGTTTTTTCTTAAAAAAAAAAAAAAAAAAAGCACTGCTTTAAAAAATACAGATATTTGAAAGTCAGTGTCCTGAACATAGGATACGGAGGTGGGAGGGTGGAAATATGCCAGGCTGAGCCGTTTGTACTTCCTTTGGTGGGCTCTGGGAAGCCGTGGAGACCTAGGAGCAGAGGTGTGATGGATTCAGTGTCACTTGAGAAAGGTGTCTCTTAAGAGGAAGGATTGAGTAGGGCCGATTAGCTATTCTGCAGCTTGTCCTCCTAATTCATCTGTCGAACAGACATTTACCGAATTCCTGGCTACTCTGAGCCAAGAAGTGTTCTCAGCATTTGATAAAGTCTCTGCCTTCATGAAGCTTCCATCATTGGGGAAAGCCAGGGAGGAAGTGCATTAACAAATGCCACCTTCTGAATGATGAAAAGGTCCTGAAGAAAACAAGAAAGTGTAAGAGAAAAGCAAACTATGAAGTACCTAGGAGGGCAGCCCTTAAGCCTGAGACCTGAACGAAGGCTGCCAACTTATCTCAGAGTATTTGATGACCAAGACTGGCTCTTTCCTACCAAGAAGGTTGGCCTTTGGTCTTCGGTGAATGGTGGTGACACGTGGCAGTTACACATTAGCTGGTTGAACTGGAAAACAAAGTCCAGAAACATCCCTTGTAGTCATGCTGATGGCCAAGCCACTGACAGATGTTGTCAAATGAGCAGAAAGTAACTACTTGAAATTGGTTGAAATAAGTTTACTGATTATTTCATCGAACTACACAGTCCAGCCTGTTGGTTGGCATCCTGAACTTCATCATCTTCTCCTACGACAGCTAAAGTGACTTGTTCCCTTTGAGTTTAGAGGTTCAAAACAGCTATGCCTGATACTCCATACTGAACTCTGGGTTTGAGGGGATGTGGCCAACTAGTTCATCCCTTTACAGCGTACTCTGCTTCTAAAGGAATGCTATCTTCAGGCAGTGTATTTTGCTGTAGTGTAGCCTGATTTATTAGAAAACACTCCCCAGGGACTTTGTTAGAAAGGGGAACATCATAGACCAAGATAGCCAGAGAACTAACCCCACTCTCAAATTCTGGAGGCAACTTGCATTTCATACCTTTTCTTCCCCATACCTCTCTCTCTTCCAACAGTTATTTAGTATGCCTGGTTTTTATTTAACGGATGGTCACATCACACGCCAAAGGTGGTTCAGATTAGCTTCCTGAATTTGAATCTTATTTTAAGTGGTACTTAAGGATGCCTTCCTGTGATGACATCTGGTTTAGAGCTGGGATCCAGCTGAAAAATAAGGATAAAAAAAGTGGCTAATTAGCTGAAACTGATCTGGCCAGCGGCTTGGCCAGGGAAACTGATATAGCAAAGGCATCCATGAATCCATAGTTCCATGTGGGAAAGAAAGGCCATTCCTGATAACCACAAAAAATTAATCCCACCAGTGTAAGTTCCAGATGGCAAGGACAAATGCAAAGTTGGGAAGATCTGGAAAATTTATCCAATTAGTGTTCATACTTCATTTCACAGCTGGGAATTTGGGGAGCAGTACGCAGATCCCTGGGAGGAAGGGCTGGCATGTGTTACTGGGAACACACTGAGATTTGAAGGAGAGACCTCTGCAGCATAGATATATACTACGCAGAGTTACCAAGGGAACAAAACAAAACTGCAGTTTGAGGCAAAAGCCCAGACTTAGGCTGGGCCAATTTGGAGAGTGTGAGAAAATTCTTTGGCTCCCAACCATTGGGGCTGTCCCTGATTCTTCCCTGTTAGATCTGATAGTATCTCTCCTACATCTTTTGGCAGTGTAATTCGAAACCTGATCACCTGGCATTATTGAGCTTCCTAGGGTGCCTGGCTAGGTGACTGGAGTAAATGTAGACTTATATGTGGATAATCAACTCCAGTTGGAAGAGTAAAGGAAGAGAATGCCAAGGGCTGACACAATAACTGAGCCTTGGAAACTTTCTCTGTATTGATTTTAGCCATATTTGTCATAATAGTGTTAGGACTGGCAGAATCTAAGGGTACAAAGTCACTGTCAGCCAGACTTTCATATGCAAAAGGCAAGGCTTGTGTTAAGGCTGGCACTCTTCAATGACTGTGATGAGGAAGTAAAATATAGGAGGGATCAGTTTCCCATTGGCGATTGTTCCTAAGTTATAGCTCTAACTGCCCAATTTTTTTTTTTTTTAACTATTAGGACAGGGTGGTAGACTATGAGGGAATTCTCCTTTCACTCATAGAAAACTTGGCACATTGGGTAGGGGATCAGTTGGATTGAGACATTGCTGCAGTTTCTTTGATTAAGTTGAAATTAACACATCATATTGGGATGGCTAGAAGAGAAGGAGAAAGATACCTGGGGGAAAAAAGACACAGTGAGGAAGAGAATTTGACGCAGAACTTCCACCTCAGCTTCCTTTCCCTTCCTCTCAACCCCCCTGGCAGAAAATAAAAATAAACTACAATTTAAAAAAGGAAAAAAGGACCACTGCTTGCAACATTTCATGTTTCGTAAGCAGGATTGCTAATACCTTTCCAGGGACCATTCCAGCACACTGCTGCATTCCATTAATTGCTTAGCAGATGTTCAGCAGCCTTCTTTTAAAAATATTTGAGCCAGAGTATGTTGCTGGTGGGAGAGGCAATGCATACTTTGGTTCATCTCCAAGGAAAAAGAGCTGTCTCCTTTCAGGAATTACTAGCCTTCTTTTGTTTTTCAAACTCAGTTCCCTGTTTGCTTTTATGGGAACACAAGGTAAGCATTTCCAGATATCTGGATGTCATTAGAGACTGGATTTCATTTCTTTCCCCCACATGTTCTATTCAGGAATTCATTAACTTGGTGCCTAAGTGGAGCTAAACATTGAACGCAGTCCTTGTTTTGTTTTTAGCTATTCCTTTGCTTCTCGGTTTCTGTGCAGTTCCTCTTGAGGGCCTAATCACTCCTGACAGCTAGGTTTCTAAAACTCTCTGTAGAAAGGAAAGATTTCAGACTGTATGGGAATAAGGAGAGGACGAAGAGCTGTTATCAAGAAGTTTTGAGGGAGGGCCATACCCTGAGTGGCTCTCTTTGGCTTTTTAGGACCTCGTGGCAGCTGGCGCCGTGTTGAGCAGGCAAAGGGAGAAGCGCTCAATCAAGCTGGGGGCTGGACTGGCAATGCTGGTGTTTTGACTGAAGTGTACCTTGCTCGTGGTATTCCCAATTGGAATATTTCTCCCCCTTCTCAACTTTTCTCCATCTCTCGTGTCTCTGTATTTAAGGCTCAGCTCAGTGCCAACATTTGCATATAGCATCTTTCCGGAGATCTTTACCTGGATGCCATCTATCCCTTGTCCAGAACTCACGTGGACTTTTTTAAGCTGTATCTGTCTGATCATCATCATCACCTCTCCTATTTAATTTCCCGAGGATACAGTTCGCCATATCTTTATAGTGTCTCCGTCATTGTACCTAGAAGAGAACTTGCCCATAGCATGTGCTCAATAAATACTGCTTTCATAAATAATTAGATATATAATTAATTTATAACCTGTAGAGATGCATTAAAAATTCCATCCCCCCACCCCGGTTAACCTTTGGAGTCAGTGTGTTCAACTGTGAACCTGTCTCCATGTCATGTTACTTCTTACCATGAGTGAGTGGAGCCTTGCACTCATTTATCCAGTAAGCATCCAAGGAAAACCCATCTCTGTGCTTTCTTTATGTCAGGTATCCTCTTAAGATGTAGGATAGTTGTTGATATACACATTGTGGGAAACGGGTGGGTGGAAGGAAATTAGAACTCTGTGTCCCAGAACGAGAGGTCCTAAAGACAATGGAGACGGACTGGCAAGAGGAATGTTCCTGAAAGAGAGGGAAGCAAGTTTAACTTATTGGCCCTTATTTCACTTCTCGGATCTCTGATACCGTTTCCAGAGCAGCCTCACTTCATGACAGAGCTCAGGGTCTCACGCCTTAGATTACACTATGCTTTACCCGATCAAACAAACCAGACCTTCTTCACATCATTTGTAACGTCTCCCTTGAGTTCTGTCTTATGCATGCTTTTACCCTGGCCTGCCTTTACTTATTTATTTATTTTCTCCTGTATTTTAAAAGCTGTGATATAGGGATGACTTGGGGAGAGTTTTTCCTGCAAGGCTCACAGGAAGGTTCAGAATCTGTTTGCAGAGCATTTGATCTCTGTAGGTACTTAACAGCAGAACAAACCTGATCCCTTAAGAAAATATCCCTAAAATGCCACTAGTTTTCTCATTGCCCCTGGTAACTTGGAATTTACTCAAGGGCACAGTCCATTTCAGATGTATCATCTTACTTCTCACGTGACTCTGTGCCTCGTTTTGCAGGGATTCCTTTAAAGCTATGGTTTGTCCAGGGATATGAAATGAACTAGGACCCTCATTCAGTGCACACTGGCTAGACCTGAGGCCCAAATACTAGTGGCCCCCGATTCTAGATGACGAGGATGAAAAACATTCCATGCAGAAAGTTCAAATAAATGAACTATTCATATTGAATAGCAATTCACCCAAATGAGAGGAAATAAGCCTGCCAGGTTGAGGGGCGGTGCTGAGCAGAAGCACAGCCAAGTGACATCGTATGGTTTATACTTGGTTTGGGCATCTAGACACATACCCTCAAATATTCCTAATTGGTATATTAACTGAAAGTAAAATTATGAGCAGAGGAAAGAGAGAAGGATAAAATTCAGGGGAATCAAATATGCCATTACTTGATATGTCATTTATGTCACGCACTTTGTTCCTCATCCATGCATGATGTGAGAAAACTCTCATTAATGCATGTTTAATATTGCAAAGTAGGATACACATGGAAAAGGAAAGAAGGGGCAGATGAAAGGATTTTCAAAGACAATAGGTTTGGACAACAGTCAGTAATCCTTTCTCTTTTCACAAAGTATTTACTCATTTTATAAGAATTTTTCAACCCAGGTAACAAGAGATGGTAATTTATTTGATAGAGTTGGAATCCCAGGAGGTGGAATCTCTTTTTTAGTTGTCAAAGAAGCTAAGTTTCATGGCCATGTCGGGTTGGGTGCCGTAAAACATACAAGTGAAAAACCTTCAGAGGAAGCTAGGAATAGGGGATTGACACTCATGTGAGGAGACCAGGACGCCAGACTGCTTTAAACTGCGAGCTTTATTTTATCATCTTTTAGTAGATTGCCAGGTGAAGGGAATCTGCTGACAGGTAATAAATTAAAGACCTAATTGCTGAAACAAATCTTTCAAGCTACATCAAACGCTATATCTTTGTTCCTATGAGCGCACATGATCAGGAGTAAATTCAGTGATTATACTTTGGAGTGGGGGTGTGGGGACAGGGGGAAGGGGGCTGGGGAGGAAGCAGCTTAAAAAATGTGTTGATTCAGGCTTCCCTGGTGGCGCAGTGGTTGAGAGTCTGCCTGCTGATGCAGGGGACACGGGTTCGTGCCCCGGTCCGGGAAGATCCCACATGCCGCGGAGCGGCTGGGCCCGTGAGCCATGGCCGCTGAGCCTGCACGTACAGAGCCTGTGCTCCGCAACGGGAGAGGCCGCAACAGTGAGAGGCCCGCGTACCACAAAAAAAAAAGTGTTGATTCTTCTTTGGTAGAATAGATGATGGCAATAAGAATAGAAATTAAAGACTGAGCAAGCGAGGGACAACACTACATCTTATTTGAGGACACAGACCCTAACTAGATGGATTCATACTGAATGACGAACAACAGCACTTAGAGATTTTTTGCATTTCTCAGGGGTTATTTATTGGGTAAATCAACCAAAACTTGGCTACTGAGACTTCTACACAGAGACTGGAAGAGCTGGTGCTGACTGGTTCCCTCAAAATATTTGGGATAAATGTCAGCCTGTTCTGTGGTTGGAAAATCTCTTTATAACCCAGGGTAGGCAATCCCTGCTATAAAGCAGTTGTTCTTAAATTTGACTGTACGTCAAATTACCGAGGATACTTCATAAAAGTAGAGATTCTTCAGGCCTCACTGCACATCCCTGGAATCAGAATCCCAGGGAGAGATATCCACTAATCTGCGTCTGTAACAAGTTCCCCAAGGGATGCTTATGCAGCCAGGCCTTTCACCAGGCTCAACCACTGCTCTTAAAGAGCACTCCACAGACAGAAATCCATCTGCATAACAAGGAAAGGTGCTGAGCTATCTCTAGCAATAAATCTGATTTACAACTCAGGGCATCCACTAAAACAGAGACATGCACTAAAAGGGAAGAACCCTTGATATTTAGTGTAGGAGGAAATTAGTAATAAACATTAAAATCTAATTCCTCCGATATTTGGAGCTTACTTAATTGGCAGAATGGGTGGATGACAGTGGGCGTAGGGAAAAAATGAAGCCTGTCTCTGAATGTGGGATATACTGTATCCATAATCTAGATGAATGGCAAAGGCCAGCCAAGAGCTGTGGCCGTGAAGCAGTTGAAAAATGATTAAAGTGTGAACCAGAATGTTAGTGGCAGATGTAATTGAATAGCCATGAGTTCTATGAAAGTTAAACAAATGATATTATCTCGATGTTATTAATGTGCTACAGTGAGCAGAAAATGATACATCCGCATCTCACTGTTATTTCTGCACATATTAGAGAATCGGGGTGTTCTTCTACTCTTAGCTTTCCAGTGGGGTCACTGCTCTTCTGGAGTTTTGGATACTGATGATAAAAAATTTGAAACGTTAATACTTCTCAAAGGAAGAGCCTCAAATCTCAGGTTGAATTTAAAACATTTTTAACACCCAGTAACTGCTCTCAACCCCTCATGGGTGTCTAGCAGTTGCCTTGTTTAAGCTATTATGTTTAGGAAAACTGTCCTTTGTCAAGGGTATGTGTGGGTTTTTAATAAAACCGTTATCTTGTATTATCTTGGCCTCCGTGGTTGCTGCTGACTGGTTCAATTTCTTTTTCAGGTGTAATAAAAAGATATTATCACAGACATATTAGAGAATTAATATTCCCCAGCTTCAGTTGCTACCTCTGGATATGTTACGAGTCAACGTGAGAGGGGATAAGGTACTCAGAATTTCAGTCTAGGTCAAGATACATCATGAATTCTGCCCGACAGTTTACATTGAGAAACCCCTTCCACTTGAAGGCAGAATTAGCACGCGTCCAGAAGCTTTAGAAAATTCACTATAATCTAAGCCACATCGTTATGGATGCAGATGCCAAATCGTAGAGTTGTGGAGCTCGGAACTGTAAAGTAAAATAAATTGTTGCAATAACATTTGCCATTTAGGGATGAAATTAGTACTAGTGGAATTCTTCCCCAGCCAAATACATTTTTCTGTCTCTTTAGTCTCTGGTTGCCTTATTACCTACACGGTTATCACTTACAAGTCTTTTGCGAGTAAAGTCATGCTAGTAATATTTTTCCTTCCTTCTGTTTTTCCCCCCAAATCATTTTTTTCCTCTACAAATAATTAAGCTGTTTCACAGACACGTGTACCCAGTGGTTTTTAACAGGTATTAAGCTTTTATGGTATTATGATAACTAATAACAGGTGCTGAGATGTTAAACATGACATCCAATGTGACTAAACCAAATGTGATACTTTCATAAATATACCAGCAATGAAGTTGCTCTGTAGATTCTAAAGATTCTTTCTTCACCATTTTTTTCTAAGATTTCCTGGGCCCATAAAAAGGCGTGAAATGACTATAGGGTAATTGGCCTGAGGGTGCACCTAGAATCTCTTGGGCAGAGAATGGTCAGGAAAGAGTGATCAGATGAACAGTTCAGAAATGGGGTACAAGCGTGCATCAAATTGGAAAGCAGCAGTAGTTAGGATGCAGGAGGTACAGTTCCCCATGGGAAAGGCAAGGCAGATAGTCCAGAGAAATCGGCAGGGGAAAATGAAGGCAGGAGAACACATACATAATACAGAGAAGATACCAGAATCTAGGACAAGCTACCTTTTAGACACCAAGTTTCTTACACCTACAGTGACCAAGACTGTCAGGCCATATCTGTTGTGTCTACATCAGTTTTCATAGCATTTCTTTTCATTCTTAAAGTGTCCTGGTTTGGAAAAGAACATTTATGGTCATGTTACTTACACCCGGGCACCCTGCCAGTGGGGACAGACGTCCATACCAAGAATTTGATAATATAGAGCCCAATAGTAAGAATTACTAATTGGATGTTTAATCAGTTGGAAGAGAAGAGTTTCGAAGAGAGAAGATGTTAATAAGCTATTGCTATGTAACAAACCACCCCGAAATTCAGTGGCTTAACAATAAGCATTTATTATTATGTATGAGTCTGTGGATCAGCTCGGTGTTTCTTCTGGATTTATCTGTGCTCATTGTGTGTCTGCAGTCAGCTATGGATTCTTGGGTAGGGAGCTCTGCTGATCTCGACTGAGCTGTCCCCGTGTTGGGGGTCAGCCGGCTGTAGGCTGGCTCTAGAACAGCCTCAGTTGGGATAATTAAGCTCTGCTCCACATGGTCTCTCATCTCCTTCAGTGGGCTTCCCTGGGCTTGCTCACACGTGGCCATGATAGGATTCCAAGAGAGAGAGCAAAGGTGCGCAAGGCCTTGAAGCTCACAACTGGAGCACCATCACTTGTGTTGCATGCCATTGCCAAATCAAGTCCCAGTGCTAGCCCGGATTCAAGGGGGTGAGGAAACAGATTTCACCTCTTTGTAGGAGAAGCTTCAAATTCAAGGTGCTCGAGGCATGGGTCCAGAAAGAAGCAGAGAATTGATCCAGTAACGCAATTAATCTAGATGGGGCTGAGCAGTCTCTTAGGGGAGATTTGAGATGCCTTTTAGGTAGTTTAGAAAATTCTCCTGAAGTCGTAATGGGATTGAAGTACTATTAGCAATCAAGGGATGTGGGGTTTTGTTTTGTTTTGTTTTGTTTTGTTTTAGTGACCCAGGGTGTATAAAGGTCAGGCAGACTCTAAAGATAAGAACTGGATGTTTTATGAGTGACAGTAGGAGGGGCTTACCACACAGTACTCTCAAGCTGGTACACATAATAATGACCTGTGTAGCGTGTTCCACACGTAGATTTCTGGGACTCACTCTCAGAGACTGATATGTTTTTTCTCAAGTGAAGCCTAGGAAGCTGCGTCTTCACAAGTTCTCCAGGTGATTCTGATTCACGTGGTCGGGAAATTATACTCTGAGAAACGCTTTACATAGTAAACAGGATACCTCACTGACTTGCCACCCTAGAAAACCAAAAGGCATCCTTCTCTTCCTGTCTGTCAATTACAGTGATAAGTTTGGTCTTTGAGGTATCCACGGTTGTCATTATTTGGCCAAGTGACCTCAACCTGAGGTGACTAGGTGTTCCTGAAGACCCATGTTCAGCTTAAAACTAGTAGCCATGCTTCACTAGTCATTAGAGCCTTGCCTGGGAATTCCCATCCAATCTGGCCTGCAGGATCATGGCTTTATGATCAAGGCTATAGCAATCCTTAAGACTGTTATGATTGGGTTTGGACTTGAACTGGAAGGAAGGGCTATTAGACAAATGAGGGTGCTCTGTCATAAAGGCCTGTCAACCCTTTCTATGGTCTAGATAAACGTTCTCCGTGCCATTCCCATATAACCTTAATTTCTGAAAAAGAGATTTCAGCCACATGGATTTTATGATATTCAAGGCATGTGAGTAAAGGCTGGCTTGGGTCTGGTTTGGAGACAGGAGAGGAAAAATAAAAGCAAGTTATGACAAAGTTGAACTTGCTTTTGTAACTTCTTGACAGCACTCACTTCTGGATTAGAAATGCAGTACGAGTTCAAAGTTCCAAGGTCACAGAGCAGGTAGAAGTCCTCCAAGAAAGTCCCTTTGATAGAATGAGAGTCAATAGAGACAGCAGTAAGGGTATTTGTGGGGCTTCACCAGGTGATGCTGCCATATTGTTGACTTTAAAACTTAGAAATAACCCAAAGGGGCAAGGCTGCAGCAAAAGGGCTTAGTGATGCTCCAGGTGAGGCATTCCCTAAAGTGTGTTATGTGGGACCTAAGTCTGTAAAGGGTCTGTGCTCTAATGACTTTGTGAAACTCTGTGGTGGAGTCTTATGAGTTTCTTTCCTGAAGGACTGCTATCAACTTTCATATACTGAATCTTCATGATGGGGAATGCCATATATACCATTTCCCAAAATTATCTGACCATGGACTCTAGTCATTTTTCAGGGCTTGTTCTCTGTCGAATACACTTTCAGAAATATGATAGCAGTGATATGACAGTTTTAAAACTATTGGGCATGTGCCAGACCCCCTGTCAGTGCTTTATAAATTTCATCTTATTTTATTCTCACAACTTGCTAAAACAGGCACTAGTTTTATCTCCATTCTGCAGACGAGAAAACTGAGGTTCAGTGTAAGTCATTTAGCTTGTCAGCAAGCGGCCAGGTAAGAATCTATTTCAAAAAGGGACCATATCAGTTACCTCACCCCACACATGGCGTTTTAAGTTCACTCTTCTCTCATACACGTTAGCTGTGACTTTGTATCTAGCACTCACTGTGTATCGATCACTTTTCACAAGAAGACTTGTTATTCCTGTAAGCAGCACTATTATTATAATCCATCTGGGTCCTCTTGAATAGAATATAATAACGCAGTGCATTTCTGCAGGATTGTAGAAACGATGTGTGCCAGCCCCAGACTTAGAATCGTTTAAGTCGCGTGCTGTACCCCATGACCATGCTTTACTGTGTTCGTGAACAGTGGCAAATAAACCACTCAGCACTTGCCCCTTCTACCTTGTTTAGGCTGCAGTTGGAGAGGGATTCATTTATGCTTATTGCACACAGCAAGCTAAAACCCATTTATCACAAGTTTTCATTCCCCAGCAAAACACACACAAACCCACCTACTAGTGCTGGGCAAACTAAGCCATGCATCTGAGGCTGTGTGGAGCAATGGCAGATCAGCCAGCAGAAGCCACCCCCGGGACCCAGAGGGCAGTGGTACTCAACTTCTCACCGCTGCTGCCTGCTTGCCTGCTTCTTGCCGCTAAGCAGTGACTAAGTGATGCAGCGATAGGGGTGGGGCTGGGAGCGGAGAGCACACATGTTAGAACTCAGGATACAGAAGCTCATTTTCCCAAAGTAATATGCTAATTATTTAACACTGTTAACGCCACCTGTTTATGAATGATGATTTGAGTGGGAGTGGTTTAGAATTGAAAGACCTCAGCTTGTGATGGGTAGAGACAGGAGGGGGAACGGAAGAGAAGGGAAATAGTGTCCATTTGCGTGTTTGCTTTCTGTGTCAGTGAGAGCCTGGCTAGAGCAATTTCCTCTCTTTAGTTTTCCGTTCATTTCAAATGCCAACCCTTTCAAGCAGCCTCGGTATTCTTCCTGGTTGCTCCGTAACACTGAGATTCTTCTGCGTCTTCTGCAAGAGCGTTTGGCTGGGAATCAGAAACTCAGCTAAACAAACTAACCTGCCTCGAACCATCCTTACAATCTGGAGCTCCTCCCTGAGCCTCCCTTTGTTCCCTGTCACATTAGGGTTTGCATTAGAAGATTACCTTTAAAATAGCTTTCTGGTATTATTTCCATAAGTATGATGACGGTGTTGTGATAATGTCCAGAGAAAGAGAGTGAGAGAGACCTTATCTTTTAGACTTACAGGTGAATTGTACGAGCACTGAGATTTGCTTCAACATAATCCAGTGTTGGGGTTTGTGGACACTGGACGGGGGTAGAAATAACATTATCTGCGGGTTGTTGAAGGGTGGTGGGTGCGTGAGGCTCCATTTCTCTATGCACAACTACCACCCATAAATACACACATATGCATATATATGTGCATATACGTGTCATCAGTGTTGAAAAGTGAATGACCTAGGATTCTAACTGGTCCTTTGAAAACTTAATAATATTTTGACTTTGTCACTTGTTAAGTTGCTTCTTGTGATCTACTTTTACCCTTCATCCCCATTCTCAGAAATACCTTTTTAAATTTTAGATATCTCCTGCTGAAATTAGCCCAGGGTTGAAGTATATAGAAAATTGTGTGTGTGTGTGTGTGTGTGTGTGTGTGTGTGTGAGTGTGTGAGAGAGAGAGAGAGAAATAGAGACTTGGTTTAAGTCATAGTTCTTCCATTCACTGTTTCTGAGTCCTTTGGAATGACACTAACCATTGAGGCCCTCACTGTTCGTGTCTGCTCAGTGACGATCACTGCCCCACCTTCCATTGGTGAAAGTCAATTGCAATAATGTCTATGATAAATGGAAGGTGTTCTTTCCCTCCTGACTTCCTGCCAATAGTGGTATGAGTTCTGAAGCATTTCTGGACTCCTTTGCACTGTGTTTGCCTAAGTAAATGAAAGAGACCTTAATTTTTCAATTTCGAGCTGGAAGCACATTTGCCTTGGGTGTTCCATTCAGTGAACCGCTCCTGTCTCGTCACACACTCATACCTCACAGCTTAAGCTCTGCTTGACTCACAGAGGAGAGAGAATCACAGAGGTTGCTTCGTTTTAGTGCTTCCTAAAGGCTGATCCTACTAAAATAACTAAGCCTGTTTTCTGAGAAAAAGGGCTTGACTTGTGTTTTTCACCCAAACTGGTACATGGGATAGGCTTTCCAGTAGTGGTTACTGCGTGGCTGGGAAGTAATTCTTCAACAACCAGACAGAGCAGAAGCAGTCTCGGGTCTTGTCTGAAATCATCAACATTACAGTCACCTATTCTTGAATTTTTTACCTGGGTAACCAGAATGTTGTGCTTTTGGCTTTCAACAGAGAAAAGCCACGGAAAATGGTGCTTAAAGGTCACCTGAATTTCTGGGTATCAGGCTTTGCTTAGATTGATGGAAGGTAAAGGTCCGCATCCAGGCTTCTAAGGGGTACGTGTGGCTTTGCCTTTTATGCTGGAGCTATGCTATGTTTGCAAAATATCACTTTTCTAGAGGGTAAAAATTAATTGCAAACAAAGTCATTAAAGTAGGGCAGGCTTGACCCTGAGATACAGGAGCAGGGTTTGGAGGCAGAGAGACATGTTGCCCAGAGCTGCACGCTACAAGCAAAGTTAAGGAGGGAGAATCTTTTATGGCTGCCAAGGCACCTCTTTGGCCCAAGTGGAGAACTCACTGCCTCTGAGAGGCTGGCACCTCCTGGCGTGAGCTGTCAGGACTTGGGCAAGTTATGGAGACGACCCTGGACTGCACATTCCTCCTCCAGCATCAGAGCAGCTGCCCTTGTAAAATATTCACTTAGCCATCAGTTTCTAAGTGCAAAAAATGTAAACAACCAGTCCTTTCTCTCATATGGCAGCTGCTGGGATAGGTGTTAGAGGGGTTGGATAATTCATAAAAATATTCCTGTTGATTTTTTTTCTGGTTTTCTGCATTGCTTAGTGGGAAAAGCTTTCATTCAGAGTATAGGAAAATGTAATACTTATATTATTATAAATATTGATTCAAAGTAATAATAGCAGTAGCAATAAAAGCTAAGATTTATATAAAGGTCTTACTATGTGCCTAGCACTGTTGCCAGTGCTTTCCATACATCAATTCATTTGATCCTCACAAACACCTAATGAGATGTGCACTTTTATTCTCATGTCACCCTATCAGCCACATGAAGGTGAAGTAATTTGCCCAGGAGCTCACAGCCAGCACGTGATAGAGCAGGCCTTGAATCCAAGCAGTCTGGCTCCAGAGTCTGTGCTTTAAATTTTCCACTGCGCTTCTTGAACGGGCCTGCTGGAGCCTTCTGGGGGCTGGGACAGGCTCAGATGCATCTTCATGTCAAGCCGTGTGACGTGCGTCTTGTGTGTACGTCCCACGTGGTTTTCCGGGACTCACTCTGCCTCTGTGTGAACAGTGCAAGCCTGTCGCAGAGTCACGCCTACCCACCTGCCTGCTCGTGACCATGACCATGCCTTGCTTTCTCCCCTAGCCCCGCTGGTGGACCTCACTCCAACCCATAGTGGCTCCGCCATGCTGATGCTGCTGTCCGTGGTGTTTGTGGGGCTGGCGGTGTTCGTCATCTACAAGTTCAAAAGGTGCGTGTCCCTCCGTCCGTGTCTCCCCCCTTCCCCCTTCTCCCACGACAGGTTCAGAAGCATTTGTCGCAGCGATGTCCGTGTCCCGTGCACAGCAGTGATGGTTTCTGTTAATGTTTTAGGAAGATCCCGGGGATTAATGTTTATGCCCAGATGCAGAATGAGAAAGAACAAGAGATGGTCAGTCAAGTCAGTCACCCTGAAAGCAGGCCCTGTATCCCTCAGACTGAGCTCAGGCGGCCTGGCCAGCTGATAGATGAGAAGGTGGAGTCCCAGCTCATAGGTAAATGATTCCTGGCAGCCCTCAGCCGTTCAGCCTGAGTAGTCAATGGCTGGCTCTCTCTCTAACCCCTTCCTGGCTTGAAGTAACCACTTTTTCTGCTCTAACACCCTTGAGAGAAACAGCTAAGATGCCTCTTTCCCTGCTTCTTTCCATTAGAGAGAGAAAAAAAAAAAAAACCTTTCTTGCTCCTATTGTTTTTTTTTTTTTCTCTTATGAGTGTATTCCTTTTTTTTCAAAAACCCTTGCTGAAACATTGGGCTTCAAGTGTTCATGGTCAAAGAGCAAAGTGTTTGTTATAACAGTATACAAGAAGGGCAGGCCTCAGAGGCTGGATCTGCTGGTCTGGAGGGCTGGGCATGGTTTGAGGGTGTATAATGACCAGAGCAAGCTGTGGCAGCATCACCTGGAGACGGCTCTAAGGAGGGCACGCGGCTCCAGAACATGCATAGAAGAAAGACAGACTGATCACCCTGGGATTTTTAAAAATCTAGCAGTAATCAAAAACTGCCCCCCAGGAAACATGGAACCTGAGAATTCAAGAGCCGTGAAGTTGGCAGAACTTATCTCAGGAGTGGGGTTTCCTGAGAGAGAGTGCTGGAGGGTTAGACTGTGACAGAGCAGATTGGCAGATTTCTTCCTCCTTTTCACCTGTGCCCTACCAGGAGTCTTAAAACTGGATTTCAGCGTAATTCGGTAGGGCTCACTCTGTCTGGGGAGGAAGCATGGGAAGCTAACAGCTAGGTATAGAGAGTCTCAGGGTCATTGCTAAGTTCTACTATTTATTGTGGAGGGAATTTCCCAGGAAATTAGATAAACCCATGAGGCCACCATTGTGATCCATTTCTCTCCTTGTTTCCTCCTGTCTGATGACTCTAGGACTTGAAGCTGTAAATGTTCCCATCTAGACCCTGCATTGCTGACTCTGATGGATAAAATTATATAAGCATTCATGCTTCACTCTGATGTGATAATGCCAAATCACCTAGAATGTCCTATGACTGTTAATCTGGTACCTGGGGAAAAAAATGAGTACTTAAAGGGAAGCAGAGCCTTCTCTTTAAGTGAACATGGGAACGTTCTGTGGCTGTATTAAGGCGAAATTTAAATGTGCTGCCAGGCTCATATCAGAGGTAATAATAACAATGGCCCCGCATCTGGTGTCCAGTTTCCACAGTGTGCTTCCTCTTATTTGGGGAGACGGTGAGAAATGCGTAATTACTTTGGGTTAAAAAGAAAAAGGCTTTTCTGTCTTCAAGTCCAGAGAAGCGTTCACCCTATTTACTTCTAAAGCTTCTAAGTGCATTTTTGTGGGTCATTTGGTTTTCAGTCCCATTTCCATGGGGTATGAAGCACAGCCGCTGTTTGCTTTATTAAAGTAGCAATCCCTCCTTCGCCAGGAAGAGCTCCCAGCACGTTACACCGTCTCTGACACCTTTCCATTGCCAGTGTCATTAAATGAGTAAGTGTTACACGTTTTCTCTTAGGAGAGTAGCTTTACCCTCCCCTTCCTCCCCTTCTACTCAACCTGGTGACTCATCTCTCCGATTGCAAAGAGCAAGACACGCCACTCCACCTTCAACGCCAAAGCGGGGATCTGCTGGGGCTCAATTTGCCATTTAAGGAAAACCCCCAAAGGCTACAGGCGACCTGCTGATCAGGAAAGAATTTCGCTCTTGTCAAGTGCATCCTTCTCCATGACCACTAACTTTGTGTTTTTTTTCTTTGTTGTTCTGTTTCCTATTTTGCCAGGAAGTATTTCCATAGTTGCTGAGAATCAAAGCACAAAAGAAATCCCTACCTATGTAAATGTTTGACTGGAGGACGCCAGTAAAAACAAAAACAAACAAATAAAATAAAAACAGTCAAAATCTAAACAAACAAACAAACAAACACTCACTGCATCGGGACTTTTTAATTCTTCAGACACAGACAACAAGGGTTTTTAGCTTTAAGCCTGTGCATGTGGACAGTACCTTGAGAACATGCTTGGAGGGGCAGTGTACAGGTGCTCTATTTTAATGGAAAAAACACCCCTCCCCCTTTCTTCTCCCTCTCTTTTTTCTGATTGGTTGTGTTTGTAGAATATTCCTAACATATATAGGCCAAGGAAATCTGCATGTATTTTTGGAAATATTCTTGGCTCTAGACTTAACAGCTATTTTAGCACTACAGGCGGATGGGTGGATTAGCTACCCCAGCCCTCTTCACAAGACACAAAGACATGCACAGGAGTTTGAAACCCTGGGCTGTTTCTCTGTTCCACTTTACTTGTTGCCATTTTTCCCTTCTAAGTTATCTTTGGGAGCTCTGTTGGCCGGCAGGGGCCACAGGTTGCCTTCTCCATTCTGTACGGCCACAGGGACGAAGAAGCAAGTTCAAGTTCCATGGATGCAGGCAGAATAGGGAAAGAAGGAAGGCAGTCCGGCAGGAGTGTCAAAAGTGGACCTGTGTTTCCTGTTCCCCCTTCCCATCACGATAGCTTCCCCTTGTAGCTTTCCCTACTCCTGCCCTGTGTAGAAAACAGAATCCCAGTTACCCGCATTCTTACCTTCCTATTTGTGTGCTCTCCACGTGTGGTCGTGATCTGTCAATGTCTTTGTGTCTCTTCCTTCCAGTCCCCAAGTTATCCTTCAACTGCTCCTGCCTTTTCTTCCCAAACATGTTGCTAGATTCTGGGCATTCATCCTGATGTTCTTTAAATACCGCCCTCGCCTCTGGCAACCCTGCCTCCACCACCCAAAGCTAATGATCTCTCTGTCAACTTTGCACACGCCCATGCATGCAGCCTCCACACACACTGACCAAGCAGCATCCTGCCCTGCAGGGTTTACCTTCACGTATTATTATTATTATTTTTTTGTATCCTCCTGTAGACCTGCCTCTTCCTAATATCCTTGCCTTTCCCCCCTGGAAACATATAATGTGTGTGAAAGAGTTGAGATATGCAAAGCAATTCAAACCTGGCCCATGTACCTTAGAAAAGAAAGCATACAGATGAATAGTGGTTTTGTCACACCTTAACAAAAGTCTCCTGCAGTCAGATTCCAGAAGATTCTTGTGAGAAATGTTTTGAACGTGTTACTATGTGGCAGGGCAATTTCCTCCTGTGAGGGTTGCCGTTACCCAGTATTTCCCCTCTCACAGTGGAGTGAAAGTATTTGTAAAATGGAACCGATGTTAGGCAGAAGAAGAAGCAGGTTAATGGATCTGATGTTTGAGTGTCAAAAAGTCTTGAGATTATACGGAGGTCTTGTCTTATATTAGGATGGGATTGTGATTATTGTAAGATGACCCTAGACTTCTTACATGTGTGCTCTCTGATCTCTGAACATAGTATCAGCAAAGGAAAATTTAATAAGCATAAAGGGGAGGAGTTATCAGACTCAAGCAGATGGGCTCAAAGCATGAAGAAATCCCAGTTCTCCCAGGGCCATCATGAAAGAAGGTTCAGAGAAAGAGGGAAACAAAAGTATGTGAAGCAGGAGCCCTTGGAGTATTATGGATTGGATAAAGCCCACTCTAAAATGTAGGAGAGAGTGGTTTAAAAAGACCTCTCAGAGTGTAGCCTCCTACTTGGCCATGTCCCCAGGCCAGCGTCAGGGTATAACAGGGCCCTGGGGACAATGGGGGTGCCCTAAAGATCCTGACAACCACTGCCCTTGTGTAGCTCAAGTAGGGGAAGAGTAGCAACACTTCAGTCAGAAGTTAATCAAGCAGAAGATTTTATGGCTGAAGATGCTCGGTATGAATGTGGGAAACGGATTATGCCTAAGGCAGCCGGTCTATTTGTAGAAACGCAATGATCCCCGACCTGCCAGGCTTCCATCCCATGGGAAACAGCCTCACTGAATCTCTTCAGTTGGAGCATCCCAAATTTTATCTGGAAAACAGAGTGTTTGGAAACCAAAGAGGCTCATTCACAACAGTAACAGGGAGTCCTCAGAGTTGCAGTTCAATAATTTTCATTGTTAAACTATGAAAAAGGGAATAACACTCAATCTAGCACAGTGCCTTGCCTAGAGTAGGTATTAAGAAAGTTATTTGTTGAAAGAAGAAATGAATGAATACATGAGAAGACATAGCGAAGAAGGCTTGTAAGTCCTAACCTAAAATAGAGGTGGACGTGAGATGCCTGGCGTTTTGGAAAGTGATCAGAGATGGCTGGTTCTAGATTCAGCATCTCCAGGGTCCTCATGTGCCTCTCCTCAGAGCTCCCTCCCACCTGTAGGAGACTAGTGAGGCAAAGTACTGCTCAGAGGGACCTTATTATTCTTATGATCTAGCTCCATGTTTCTCAAGGCGTGGTACCCAGACCAGCAGTATCAGCATCACCTCGGACTTGTTAGAAACACACAGATTTTGGGTCCCACTGACCCCAGACCTACTGAATTAGAAACTCCAGGGTTGGGGCCCAGCAATCTGTTTTTACAAGCTCTTCGGATGATTGTGAAATACACTAAAGTTGGAGAACCACTGTACTAGGCCATGCCAGCTCAATCCGAAGAGAAGGTAGTAATGAGAAGCTGCCAATGGGAGGGACCCAAGTGCCTACCTACTCAACAACAGCAGGTGCAGACACAATGAGGAGTTTGGTAGGCTTGAGGCCAGAGGAATGGGTGGGGAGGGATGGATGGGGAAGGTAAGATTCAGGGCAAGCTACAAATCTGATATTGCAATGTTTTCCAAAATCCCGGAAGGCAAACTGTGCGTGCTCTACCCTGAACTACCCAACCAACATTTTCTCCTTTTCTCCTTTGCCTTATTTTAACTGGAGTCACTGTCCAAAATGCAGAGGTTTGCTTTGCTTTTTTTCAGAAGTTCCAAACAGCAACTTTGAGAGGAATGGGGTGCTTGGCAGCTGTTCTGTGTTTTCCAGGATTCCAACTGAGCATTGAAATTCCCTCATTTGCCAACTTATTTTTATAGGAAGCCAATTTAAAAAAAAAAAAAAAAAAAAAAAAAAAAGAAAGTTTTCTTATAGTATTGAACTACTTCTAATTTTAAAATGACTTTTTTGATGTATTTTTTGTTAATACTATGTAGTGTAATGTATAATTGCTCTTGTTTATTGCTTTTACAGTCATATTTATTAAACAGATAATGTCTCTGAAGTCTATGCCTCAAGGTGTTTATTTTATTCCAAACTTTGGTGTTCGGTCCAGATATAGAAGCGATGCATCTATAGGGTTTCGTAAAGACTAATTGCATGAGAATTTAGTAAACACTACAGGTTTGAGGGGTTTGGTTTTTGGGGAGTTTTGGGTTTTTTGTTATCAACGTAGGATATATATTCTGCCACCTAAATTCTAACCTGCATTTCAGGTGACTGTATAATATCTGTTGCTTTACTGTTACTTTATTCTATAGTATTTAAAAAAATCACTCCAAGCTGGTTACATTGGAATGAGTAACATTCTCACTATTGTTCATTCAAAATGAGAAATTATTGATATGGAACAAACCCATTCAAATTTGTTCAGAAGCTTGTAGTTGCTGAAGGACCAAACCTGCGTGTAATGAACTGAAACTTGGGGAGTGGAAAGAGCTCAAATGCTAGAGTAATAATGGCTTTGACACTGGAATCAGGACAGTGGAGTTCTCCTTCCAGCTCTACCAGCTGTGTGACCTTGAGCAAAGCTTTAGTGTCCTCATGCATAAAATTTGAAGGAAAAGGACACCTTCCAGCTCTGGTATTCTGAGTGGGTGAGTCATTTCCAAGAGTCCCAAATAGCTGATTTAAACTTGGTGGAAAATAAAGAGGTGGACTGGATCCAAATCCTTTTGGCCTTGTGGTATCTTTTCTTGGTCAACATTTTGTCCTTGTATTTGGTTGAAACATTCGTGCAGGCACAAAACCCTCCTTAGCCTTTTCAAAGACCTGCCAGGCTTGGAATGGCATTGCCTCATTAGGACGGTCTCAGCACGCAATTGGAATTTCTGTTGTTTTTTAGGTGGCCTTCCACCTTTCCTTTCCCACAGACTAAGTCTTCCTTCCAACCCATCGTTATTTTCCAGGCCAGAGCCTATACTGCTTTTCTCCATCAAGGGCAGCTTATCTCCTGTGTCACTGACGGTACAGGCAGTCAAACAAAAGTCATTCCTAGGGATTTCAGACAGAGGGGATTTAATTCAGGCAATTTGTTGCTTGAGTAACTGAAGAGCCAAGATGCCAAATAGGGGAAGGTGAAGTGACTCCAAGATGGGCATCAAGAGGAAGGCTCTATCTTCCCTGGGCTGGAAGGACAAAGGGATCCCTAGAGCCCAGGACCCAGGACCACCAGATGGAAGCTGAAGTCAGGGAGGATGTGTCTGGCAGAAGCTGGAGCCACAGAGGAGACATGGCCATTGCCAGCAGTGCTGCCCAAGCAGAGAAGAGGGGGAAGGGGAGCTTGCTCCAGGCCTCCCATCTGCAGCCAATGTTTCCCAGCCCAAGCCAGTGGGCAGTGGAGCCTGGGAGATGTAGTTTTCTGAATTACTAAGTAGAACAAGGAGGAGTGGGAAGTGGACTTGAGAACACAGATGGGTGACTGGCACAGCACCTCTCTCAAGTTGTGCCCACGTCAAGTCCAACAAATCTCCTTCAACCCAAAGGTACTTATTAAATAGTTGGCGTTCCTTTCTTGGTGCCATTCTTTCACGTATCCCCCTTTAAACAACGCATATTTAAAATGTGGCATTAAATGTAAAATAGATAGCTAGTGGGAAGCAGCCACACAGCACAGGGAGATCAGCTCGGTGCTTTGTGACCACCCAGAGGGGTGGGATAGGGAGGGTGGGAGGGAGGGAGACGCAAGAGGGAGGAGATATGGGGACATATGTATATGTATAGCTGATTCACTTTGTTACAAAGCAGAAACTAACACACCATTGTAAAGCAATTATACTCCAATAAAGATGTTAAAAGATAAATAAAATGTGGCATTATGTTTACGTATGTCCTTTTACACCTTTCTCACCAAATTCTATGCTCTCCTATTTTTCATTTCACTCCTTCAGCCTCCAGCTGACAGCACTGGACATCACCATTACGAGGCACTAGATAAATGTTTGCTGAAACTCAGCCCTTTTCAGTTTAGTGTGATTTTCAGTTTAGTGTGGTGAGCAAGTCCACTTCATTTAGCAAAGACCTCTGAGGTGGCCTCTTGGTCCGACTCCCCTTACCTAGCTAGCACCTCTAATTACATGTTCAGTTGGTCATTTGCCAAGAATCAGCATGTCCTTGCCCTTCCTCTCTGTTGCCACTCAAGCTGCTGTATTCAGGGAGCTATTCTTAGATATTAATTTAAGTGAAATAATTGCAGTTTAGAAAAAAAACTGGCTAGCAAGTAGCATGAGAAACAAAGGCCTAAGTTTGGTTTCTGAATCATGATGTAATTTGTTTTCCTATTTCTTAGAGGTTAAGAGTATTTTGAAAATACATGTTAGGCTCACACTTTCAGAATGGGGGAATCCCAAATTAATTCCAGATGGACATATATAAAGAAATAACTGTTATGGTTTCCATGTTAAATACATGAGAAGGGATCTTTGGTTTATAAAATACAAATAATTATTAATCCATATGTGGTGCAAACATTTTAGGTGATGATAATACAACTCTGAACAAGGCTGATATCTGCCTTCGTGGGCATATATTCTAATAGGGACAAATAATAAAATTTAAGGTAACATATACAATGGTATCCTACTTACAATTTTAGGATATTTATAGGTAAAAAGAAAAATATAAGACGTAACAGGGAGCAGAGTAACTGGGGATGGGAGAGGGGAGAGTTGGTCCCTGGCTTCTCTGAGATCTGAAAATGTTACCGAACCAAACTTGGGTCCACTTGCCCGCGTGCAGGAAAGCTAATCTACTGACACCAGCTTGTGAAGGAAAGTGCAGTGTTTATTGCAGGGCTCTAAGCGAGGAGTCCAGCCAGCTAGTGCCTAAAAGGCCTGAACTCCCTGAAGGCTTTCAGGGAAATGTTTTTAAAGACGGGGGGTGGGGGGGGGGGGGGGGCGGTTGTGGGGCATGTGATCAGCTCGTGGACATTCTTCTGATTGGTTGGTGGTGAGGTAATCGGGAGTCAACATCATCAACTTTCTGGTTGATGGGTCTGGGGTCTACGTGCTTGTGGGCAGCATGCAGTTAAAGTCCTCCACCTGGTGGAGGTTTCATTATCTGCAGAACAGCTCAAAGGACGTGGCTCAGAATGTCTATAGCCCTTGAGAAGGCACTAAAAGTCCTTGACTTTGTTGAATGGCTGAACTGTTACTATTTTGTCTTGCTTCACAGTTTCCCTTTCTTTCTGCATTTTCTCACGTCTCTGATTAAACTTATTCTTTGACTAAAGTTTTTCTACACGCAAAAGGCAAGTAGAAGACATGGGAGGAGGGGTCCTGCTGGGTTGCAAAAGCTGAAAAGGAACCAGCCATTCAGAGACATATACACTGTTCAGTGGTTAAGAAATACACAAATGAAATACTTATCTTGAAGAGGACCTGACATTTGCTTGTGAAAGTGAGCCCTGACTACTTACAGCTTGTGGTTATTTTAAAGGGGTAGAAGGAGTGATCTGAAATCTGGCAGAAGGTTGTGCTACTAAATGGATGGTGTGGCTCTTAACACAGAGGCAAATGGAGATCACTGGTGGATGTTCGCGTGGTGTGTGTGTGTGTGTGCGCACGCGCGAGCGTGTGTGTGCGTGTTCTGTGTATTTTTACACAGCTGAATTCATTTGGGTATAGTATTATGTGTTCACCTAATGTTTCTCATTGGCAAAATCACACATAAGCAACACAAAATTTGCATTATCCTGAAATCTTTTCCTAATATATCAATCACATTAGAAAAAATATTTACATCTTCAAAAAAAGTTTTATAGCAGAACTGACAGTAATTCAAATGTTAGTTTAAAAGTAGTTTGAGGGCCTCCCTGGTGGCGCAGTGGTTGAGAGTCCGCCTGCTGATGCAGGGGACACGGGTTCGTGCCCCGGTACGGGAAGATCCCACATGCCGCGGAGCGGCTGGGCCCGTGAGCCCAAGTAGTTCGGACGTACTGGTAGAAGAAAGAAGTCTCACTTGATAGCAGAGGTAAAAGATAAGAAAATAGTACCAATCCTCCCCTTCCTCACCATCATCATTAGCCTGAGGACTTCTGCAGTGGAGACTGGCAGCCACCTCACTCTACAAACCTTAGAGCATCATTCAATTTCCACCAACCACAACAAATGACGTTTAGAAATACGACTTTGGCCCAAAGAATGTTCAACTGTGGCCAAAACTCTTTGTTAAAGAAGATGACAGTATGAAAAGGTATGAAGGGTATTTATAAGGTATTCCATGAAAAGTGAACCAGTAAAGAAAGCTTTAAAATATTTAAAATAAGCTTAATTTATCTAGATAATGAAGCCACTCTATGAACAATACTAAGATATTTCAGTAGATGCATGTATATTGATAAAAGCTTCTTGCCAATGTAAACATTGGAAAGAATTCAGTAAACAGTATAAATTTATTAGTTAATCATAATATATCTATATTTATCTATATGATAAAGTAGAGTGCTTCCAGTAAAACTATTTTTCTAAGGAATATTTAATGGCCTGAGAAAAGTCTCATGTGATGCCAAGAGAAAGCAGAATTTAAGACTTCACATAGTATGAAAATAATTCTTACAGAAAATAAATAGGGACAGACTGAGAGATTAAAATATAGTAACACTGGTTACTTCTAGCTTGTAAAATGTCAGGTTTTTAAAAATTCTCATATTTGGATATTTTCTATATTTTTTCTAAAATGAACATGTATGGTCAGAAAAAAATGCTATTTTAAAACGAAATATGCTATGGAGTAAATCTAAAATATGTTTGTTTATTATGCTAATTATATAATTATGAATAGTTCTATGTTTAATATATGTCAAGTTCATAGAAAAGTTCAAAATTGTTGATGGTATATACTTAAATATCTTTAGTAAATTAAAGGTAGCTTCTCTAGAGCAAGACAATTTTCATCTCATTTTTATCAATTTATATTTATATTGAGATGAAAACATTTTGCTATTATGGTACCTGCAATTTAATTCACAAAATTTCAAATGTTTAAAATTTTTAAACTGTATAAGTTTGCTAACTGTGTTTATATGTATTGTACAAGTATACACACATACACATGATTAATAAAATTTTACAGTATAAATATAAATACGTACATTATTCAGATGTGTGCACATAGGTAACTATTGAAAAAAATTTTTTTTTTAATATGGCAGAGAAACAATCAGAACGTTATTTGGTCTACCTACTATAGCATTCCCAATTGCTAGATGTATTTTCAAATGTCTTGTAAGTATTGTTTCTTCTTTTTAGCCTCTTAACTGTATGCAACATGTTACAAGGGAGTTCGAGCTGTGGGATAAGAGGATGGGAAGCATTTGATACAAGTAGGGGACAGTGAGCTACAAAAGGAGAGGAGACACAGGTGGTGATGGATGGTACATCTGCTGTGTTATAAGGAATAAATGATTTAAAACATGTAAATACCTCAAGGTAGTATGTTCATTAAATCATGCAGAAACCTTGGTCTGGGAAGGTTAAGTCCCATGTCCGAGGTCACCATAGCCAGTAGGGTAGTCAAGTCAGAATTTCAACCCAGGACTCCTAATGGATATGACCACTCCTCTTTCCACTCTACCACCCTCCCCTCCAGCCCTCCTCCAGGTAAGCCACAAATAGGAGATGGTTTTAAAACAGAAAAATTGCACGTTCCTGCAGTTCCCTACTGCAAATATAGTTGTGGGAAAGAGTTTACACAAGGAAAAGAGTTATCATTCTTTTGAAAGCACACAACAAATCCTGCCTCAGCCCTTACTACTGAGTTACACAAATAGTGTAACCTACTATTTTCACCCTACTTGACGTGGTACATGGGGAAGTTAGGCCACCTAAGCCCCTCCCAGAGGAAAGAACTGATATTTGCTACTAACTTTGTTAAACAAGTGGATATAGAGGAAGTGTTTTCCAAATA
This sequence comes from Phocoena sinus, assembly GCF_008692025.1. Classification (NCBI taxonomy): domain Eukaryota; kingdom Metazoa; phylum Chordata; class Mammalia; order Artiodactyla; family Phocoenidae; genus Phocoena; species Phocoena sinus. Next base: position 62,598,041 of record NC_045778.1, on the reverse strand, counting down.
CCAGCACGGAGTAATCTGAAACCCAGCAGCTCATACAGCACTCAGAGGGCTGCATGTAAACTGTAGATACAGACATGGCTCAGTCCATTGGAGATCAGCTTCCTTACTGATTCTCATGCCTCTGAATGAAGTTTCTTCCCAGTGCCCTCATTGCAGGGCAAGATCTTCCATCCTCACTTTGGCCCATGGTGTGAAAAGTAATAACACAGAATGAAGCCTTGTGGTTCTGTTATATACAAGCACACTTGACCAAGCGTCTTTTTGTTTTTGTTTTTGATGAGAGTCCACAGTATTATTGCAAATAGGAAAATACTGCTTGGTTTGGGATGTCCTGCTCAGTCCATGATGCATCATGAACTTAAGTGGGAAGGAAGAAGAAAGCAAGCCTGGAAAGGACTGGTGAGGCAGGACTGACACAGGTGAGTGGCTGCTTCTTGAATTTAATGTAGTATCTAAAGAGGCATAAAAAATCTAGATTGTGTTTGGGCCCAATCCCATAGGTTAAACGTGTAACCTAAAGATTCCAATCAGTGATTATATCAGAAGTCAGTCTTTTTATTGTTTTTAATTATAAATGCTTTATTTATTTTTTTTTTTCACAGAGGAAGCTTGGTGGTGGATATGTAGCCATTTGATGCTTTTATGACTAAGAGTTAAAGTTCAGGCTCTCTTTCTTATAGAATGTAAATGTGCACCAACACATGTATATGTAATTGTTATCAAAATTAAGCTTAGTCACTAAAAGAAGATTCGCTGTCTGAACTTTCTTCTGTATTTTTTTTCACCTTCTACATCAGGCACTGGGGCATCTGGCCTCTCAGGAAGATCTGGGTCTAGTCCTTCCGATATCATTTTGTTTCTTATTGCCATCACTGGAACACCCACTTGAACCATTTTGAGATATCTGGTGTATCTTATGTCCTTGGCTACAGTTAAGATATTTTCTGGTGTTACTTCACTTTCCCATGGTCCAGAGTCTTGTAAACTGTTCCGTGATTGCTCTGAAGTGGTTTCAGAAAGTGTTTCATTTGTGATCCTAGTGACACTTACAGGAGATACTTCAAATATGACATCATCTAGCCCAGGGATAGATGACAACTTTGCACCTAAAATATTGAGAGTTGTTTCAATTTGCTGGATACGAAGAGAAAGGTCTGCCAGTTTCTCCTCACAAACTGTAGAAAGGGGGGTTGAGTAACTGTACAGTGTACACCAATAATTGGTTTAGAAATGCCACCATTCTTTTCTGTTGAATAGCTGGCCCCTTAGCCAGGTCTATGTCTGACCCCATGAGAGGAAGCCCATCATCATCCGTCCTCCTCAGCGTGCGGGGGACCCAAGGCTCACCCACAAACCTCTCCCCCGACCGGGCCCGCCCAACCCTGTAATAGCATCCTAGTGCTTTTTCTTTTTTAACATCTTTATTGGAGTATAATTGCTTTACAATGGTGTGTTAGTTTCTGCTTTATAACAAAGTGAATCAGTTATACATATACATATGTTCCCAAATCTCTTCCCTCTTGCGTCTCCCTCCCTCCCACCCTCCCTATCCCACCCATCCAGGTGGTCAAAAACCACCGAGCTGGATCTCCCTGTGCTATGCGGCTGCTTCCCACTACCTATCTGTTTTACATTTGGTAGTGTATATATGTCCATGCCACTCTCTCACTTTCTCCCAGCTATACCCTTCCCCCCTCCGCATATCCTCAAGTCCATTCTCTAGGAGGTCTGTGTCTTTATTCCCGTCTTACCCATAGATTCTTCATGATCTTTGTTTTTTTTTTCTTAGATTCCATATATACATGTTGGCATACGGTATTTGTTTTTCTCTTTCTGACTTACTTCACTCTGTATGACAGACTCTAGGTCCATCCACCTCACTACAAATATCTCAATTTTGTTTCTTTTATGGCTGAGTAATATTCCATTGTATATATGTGCCATATCTTCTTTATCCATTCATCCAATGATGGACACTTAGGTTGCTTCCATGTCCTGGCTATTGTAAATAGAGCTGCAATGAACATTTGGTACATGACTCTTTTTGAATTTTGGTTTTCTCAGGGTATATGCCCAGTAGTGGGATTGCTGGGTTGTATGGTAGTTCTATTTGTAGTTTTTTAAGGAAACCTCCATACTGTTCTCCATAGGGGCTGTATCAATTTAACATTCCAACCAACAGTGCAAGAGGGTTCCCTTTTCTCCAACACCCTCTCCAGCATTTATTGTTTCAAGATTTTTTGATGATGGCCATTCTGACTGGTGTGAGATGATATCTCATTGTAGTTTTGATTTGCATTTCTCTAATGATTAAAGATGTTGAGCATTCTTTCATGTGGTTTGTTGGCAATCTGTATATCTTCTTTGGAGAACTGTCTATTTAGGTCTTCGGCCTGTTTTTGGATTAGGTTGTTTGTTTTTTTGTTATTGAGCTGCATGAGCTGCTTGTAAATCTTGGAGAGTAATCCTTTGTCAGTTGCTTCATTTGCAAATGTTTTCTCCCATTCTGAGGGTTGTCTTTTGGTCTTGTTTATGGTTTCCTTTGTTGTGCAAAGCTTTTACGTTTCATTAGGTCCTATTTGTTTATTTTTGTTTTTATTTCCCTTTCTCTGGGAGGTGGGTCCAAAAATCTTGCTGTGATTTATGTCATATAGTGTTCTGCCTATGTTTTCCTCTAAGAGTTTGATAGTGTCTGGCCTTACATTTAGGTCTTTAATCACTTTGAGTTTAGTTTGTGTGTAGGGAGGGTTATAACTTCATACTTTTACATGTACCTGTTCAGTTTCCCAGAACCACTTATTGAAGAGGCTGTCTTTTCTCCACTGTATATTCTTGCCTCCTTTATCAAAGATAAGGTGGACCATATGTGTGTGGGATTATCTCTGGGCTTTCTATCCTGTTCCATTGATCTATATTTCTGTTTTTTGTGCCAGTATCATATTGTCTTGATTACTGTAGCTTTGTAGTATAGTCTGAAGTCAGAGAGTCTGATTCCTCCAGCTCCATTTTTCGTTCTCAAGATTGCTTTGTCTGTTCGGGGTCTTTTGTGTTTCCATACAAATTGTGAAATTTTTTGTTCTAGGTCTGTGAAAATATGCCAGTGGTAGTGTGATAGAGATTGCATTGAATCTGTAGATTGCTTTGGATAGTAGAGTCATTTTCACAATCTTGATTCTTCCAATCCAAGAACGTTGTATATATCTCATCTATTTGTATCATCTTTAATTGTTTCATCAGTGTGTTTATAATTTTCTGCATAAGGTCTTTTTGTCTCCTTAGGTAGGTTTATTCCTAGATATGTTATTCCTCTTGTGTTGCAATGGTAAATGGGAGTGTTTGCTTAATTTCATTTTCAGATTTTTCATCATTAGTGTATAGGAATGCCAGAGATTTTCTGTGCATTAATTTTTGTATGCTGCTACTTTACCAAATTCATCGATTAGCTTCTGTAGTTTTCTGGTAGCATCTTAGGATTCTCTATGTATAGTATCATGTCATCTGCAAACAGTGGCACTTTACTTCTTTTCTGATTTGGATTCCTTTTATTTCTTTTTCTTCTCTGATTGCTGTGGCTAAAACTTCCAAAAACTATGTTTATAGTGGTGAGAGAGGGCAACCTTGTCTTGTGCCTGATCTTAGTGGAAATGGTTTCAGTTTTTCACCATTGAGGATGATGTTGGCTGTGGGTTTTGTCTATATGGCCTTTATTATGTTGAGGGAAAGTTCCCTCTAATGCGCTACTTTCTGCAGGGATTTTATCATAAATGGGTGTTGAATTTGTCAAAAGCTTCTCTGCATCTACTGAATCGACTGTCATATCGGTTTTCGTCCCCCTCCTTCAATTTTTTACTCATAGTGTATCTCACGTTGATTGATTTTGCATATAATCGACAGAATCCTTCGCCTTCTTGGGATGAACCCCACTTGATCATGGGTTGTATTGATCCTCGAATGTGCTTTTGATTCTGTTTCAGCTCAGTGATATGTTGAGGATTTTTTGCATCCTATGTTCATCAAGTGGATATTGGCCCCTGTCGTGTTTTCTTCTTTGTGACATCTTTGTCTGCTTTTGGTATCAGGCTGCATGGTGGCCTCGTAGAATAAATTGGAAGTGTTCCTCCCTCTGCTATATTTTGGAAGAAGGTTGAGAAGGATAGGTTTTAGCTCTTCTCTAAATGTTTGATAGAATTCACCTGTGAAACCAATCTGGTCCTGGGCTTTTGTTTGTTGGAAGATTTTTAATCACAGTTTCAACTTCAGTGCTTGTGATTGGTCTGTTCATATATTTCTATTTCTTCCTGCGTTCAGTCTCGGCAGGTTGTGCATTTCTAAGAATTTGTCCCTTTCTTCCAGGTTGTCCATTTTATTGGCATAGAGTTGCTTGTAGTAATCTCTCATGATCCTTTGTATTTCTGCAGTGTCAGTTGTTACTTCTCCTTTTTCATTTCTAATTCTATTGATTTGAGTCTTCTCCCTCCTTTTTTTTCTTGATGAGTCTGGCTAATGGTTTATCGATTTTGTTTATCTTCTCAAAGAACCAGCTTTTAGTTTTATTGATCTTTGCTATTGTTTCCTTCATTGTCTTTTTCATTTATTTCTGCTCTGATGTTTATGATTTCTTTCCTTCTGCTAACTTAGGGGTTTTTTTTGGTTCTTCTTTCTCTAATTGCTTTAGGTGCAAGGTTAGGTTGTTTATTTGAGATGTTTTCCTGTTCTTAAGGTAGGATTGTATTGCTGTAAGTTTCCCTCTTAGAACTGCTTTTAGCTGCATCCCATAGGTTTTGGGTCGTCGTGTCTCCATTGTCATCGTTTCTCGGTATTTTTTGATTTCTTCAGTGATCACTTCGTTATTAAGTAGTGTATGGTTTAGCCTCCATGTGTTTGTATTTTTTACAGATCTTTTCCTGTAATTGATATCTAGTCTCATAGTGTTGTGGTCGGAAAAGATACTTGATACGATTTCAATTTTCTTCAATTTACCAAGGCCTGATTTGTGACCCCAAGATATGATGTATCCTGGAGAACGTTCCATGAACACTTGAGAAAAATGTGTATTTTGTTGTTTTTGGATGAATGTCCTATAAATGTCAATTAAGTCCATCTTGCTTAATGTAACATTTAAAGCTTGTGTTTCCTTATTTATTCTTCATTATGGATGATCTGTTCAATTGGTGAAAGTGGGGTGTTAAAGTCCCCTACTATGATTGTGTTACTGTTGATTTCCCCTTTTATGGCTGTAGTATTTGCCTTATGTATTGAGGTGCTCCTATGTTGCGTGCATAAATATTTACAATTGTTATATCTTCTTTCTTGGATCAGATCCCTTGATCATTACTGTAGTGTCACTTTTTGTCTCTTCTAATAGTCTTTTATTTTAAAGTTCTACTTTGCCTGATATGAGAATTGCTATTCCAGCTTTCTTTTGATTTCCATTTGCATGAATATCTTTTTCCATCCCCATCACTTTCACTCTGTATGTGTCCCAAGGTCTGAAGTGGGTCTCTTGTAGACAGGCATATATATGGGTCTTGTTTTTGTATCCATCAGCCAGTCTGTGTCTTTTGGTAGGAGCATTTAATCCGTTTACATTTAAAGTAATTATAGATATTGTATGTTCCTATTTCCATTTTGTTAATTGTTTTGGGTTTGTTATTGTAGTTCTTTTCCTTCTTTTGTGTTTCTTGCCTAGAGAAGTTCCTTTACCAGTTGTTGTAAAGCTGGTTTGGTGGCTGCTGAACTCTCTCAGCTTTTGCTTGTCTGTAAACGTTTTAATTTCTCCATCAAATCTGAATGTAGATCCTTGCTGGGTAGAGTAATCTTGGTTGTAGGTTTTTCTCCTTCATACACTTTAAATATGTCCTACCACTCCCTTCTGGCTTTGTAGGGTTTCTGCTGAGAGATCAGCTGTTAACCTTATGGGGATTCCCTTGTGTGTTATTTGTTGTATTTCTCTTGCTGCTTTTTAATATGTTTTCTTTGTATTTAATTTTTGATAGTTTGATTAATATGTGTCTTGCCGTGTTTCTCCTTGGATTTACCCTGTATGGGACTCTCTGTGCTTCCTGGACTTGATTAACTATTCCTTTACCATATTAGGGAAGTTTTCAACTATAATCTCTTCAAATATTTTCTCAGTCCCTTTCTTTTCTCTTCTTCTTCTGGGACCCCATATAATTCGAATTGTTGGGTGGCATTTAATGTTCTCACAGAGGGTCTCATAGAGACGTGTTCCTCAAGTTCTTTTCATTCTTTTTCTTTATTACTGCTCTGCAGTAGTTATTTCCACTACTTCTTATGCTTTCCCAGGTCCAACTTATACCATATCTCTGCCTCAGTTATTCTGGTTGATGACATCCCATTGGATAGAGTATTTTTAATTTAATTTGTTGTGTATTGTATCACTCCGTTTACTGTTTCCTCTTTAGTTTCTTCTCAGGTCCTTTGTTAAGTGATTTCTTGCATTTTGATCTATTCTATCTATTATCAAGATTTTGAGATCATTCTTTGCTATCATTATTCTGAATTCTTATTTCCAGGCTAGACTGCCTCTTTACCTCTATCATTGTTTAGGTCTGGTGAGGTTTTTACCTTGCTCTTCATGCTGCTGTGTTTATATCTGTCTTCCTCATTTTTCTTATTCTTACTAGTGGTTGGGGTCTCACTTATTATGCAGGCTGCAAGGTTCGTGAGTTCCCGTTGTTTTTGGTGCTCTGTCCCAGTGGCTAAGGTGGTTCAGGTGGGTTGTGTAGGCTTCCTGGTGGAGGGGACTAGTGCATGTGTTCTGGTGGATGAGGCTGTATCTTGTCTTTTCTGGTGGGCAGCAGGTCTCACGTCTGGTGGTGTGATTTCGGTGGTTGTCTGTGGCCTTATTATAGATTTTAGGCCAGCCTCTCTGCTAATGGATGGTGTTGTGTTCCTGTCTTGCTAGTTGTTTGGCATAGGGTGTCCAGCACTGTAACCTTGCTGGTATTGAGTTGAAGCTGGCGTGTCTGGTCTTGAGAGGAGATCTCTGGGAGATTTTTGCCATTTGATATTACTTGGAGCGTGGGATGGTCTCATGTGGACCAGTGTCCTGAACTTAGCTCTCGCACCTCGGAGGTACAGCATTGACTCCTGGCTGGAGCACCAAGAGCCTTTCACTCCACACGGCTCAGAATAAAAGGGAAGAAAAATAGAAAGAAACGAAAGAGGATAAATAAATAAAGTAAGATAAACGTAAAGTTCTATCAAATAAAAGATACAAAAAATAATTATTACAGAAAAAAATTTTTTTAAGTAAAAAAAAAAAAAATACGGACGGACAGAACCCTAGGACAAATGGTGAAAGCAAAGCTATAAAGACTAAATCTCACACAGAAGCATACACATACACTCACAAAAAGAGGAAAAGGGGGAAAAAATCATAATCTATTCCTCTCAGAGTCCACCTCCTCAGTTTGGGATGATTCGTTGTCTATTCATGTATTCCACAGATGCAGGGTACATCAAATTGATTGTGGAGCTTTAATCCGCTGCTCCTGAGGCTGCTGGGAGAGGTTTCCCTTTCTCTTCTTTGTTCTCACAGCTCCCGGGGCTCAGCTTTGGGTTTGGCCCCTCCTCTGCGTGTAGGTCGCCTGAGGGCGTCTGTTCTTCGCTCAGACAGGACAGGGTTAAAGGAGCCGCTGATTCGGGGCCTCTGGCTCACTCAGGCTGGGGGGAGGGAGGGGCACGGAGTGCGGGGCGGGCCTGCGGCGCCAGAGGCCGGCGTGACGTTGCACCAGCGTGAGGCGCGCCGTGCGTTCTCCCGGGGAAGTTGTCCCTGGATCCCGGGACCCTGGCAGTGGCGGGCTGCACAGGCTCCCCGGAAGCGGGGTGTGGATAGTGACCTGTGCTCGCACACAGGCCCCTTGGTGGCGGCAGCAGCAGCCTTAGCGTCTTATGCCCGTCTTTGGGGTCCGCGCTTTTAGCCGCGGCTTGCGCCCGTCTCTGGAGCTCCTTTAAGCAGCGCTCTTAATCCCCTCTCCTCGAGCACCAGGAAACAAAGAGGGAAGAAAAAGTCTCTTGCCTCTTCGGCAGGTCCAGGCTCTTCCCCGGACTACCTCCCGGCCAGCTGTGTTCACGCCACCAGTCATCTCCCTGCTCTCTGACCGAAGCCGAGGCCTCAGCTCCCAGCCTCCGCCCGCCCCGGTGGGGAGCAGACAAGCCTCTCGGGCTGGTGAGTGTTGGTCGGGAATCTCTCCTCTTTGCCCTCCGCACCCCTGTTGCTGTGCTGTCCTCCGCGGCCCCGAAGCTTCCCCCCTCCGCCACCCTTAGTCTCCGCCCGCGAAGGGGCTTCCTAGTGTGTGGAAACGTTTCCTCCAGTGCAGCTCCCTGGTGTACAGGTGAAGGTCCCATCCCTATTCTTTTGTCTCTGTTTTTTCTTTTTTCTTTTGCCCTACCCAGGTAGGTGGGGAGTTTCTTGCGTTTTGGGAGGTCTGAGGTCTTCTGCCAATGTTCAGTGGGTGCTGTATAGGAGCAGTTCCATGTGTAGATGTATTTCTGATGTATCTGTGGGGAGGAAGATGATCTCCGCATCTTACTCTTCCGCCATCTTCCTCAACTCCCCCAGAAGTCAGTCTTGTGTCCATAATCCAGGCAGCCCCTGGATGTCCTCAATCATCAGTATCAGTTTCTTATGAATAAGGCTCTCCTGAGGCTCCTGGGGTTGGGAGGTCAGTAAGGGCTGACCCTGCAGGACAGGGGATGGCAGAAACAAATCAGGGCGTCTGGCTTCAGTTTAAGTGGGATTGTTAGCAGGACAGAGTAGGGGTCTGGAGTCCATGCAAAAAACTGAAGAAAAGGCCAAACACCTAGGTCTGAGCCATATGATGGAGAGAAGAGAATAACTGGGACTTGGTACAATACTCCCAAGCACATTGGACCCACAATTAAAAGCATCCCAACTTCTCCCAGACTGAGGAAGTGAGCTGGTGACTCCTAATATAGTCTTCAATCCTGGAAGCACTGGTTCTAGGACAATGTGGGTTCCACTTCCCATTCCTCTGGGAATGGATCATCTGATCATCTCAGAGCTTCTTGGACAGTCTCTTAGAAAGTGACAGGAAGAAAGAGCCAATTGAGAGTAACTGCCCATTAGTTATCAGACTCAAATAGATTTTGTCTGCACTTTCTTTCACCCCACTTTCTCCACACTATTTCTGTTCCTTTGGCATCAGCACTGATACAGGTCCCAGCTCTGTATAGTTTTAGGAGACAACAAATAAAGCCAGTGTACATATAACCAACTCACCTTGACCTCTTTTGCAGGGAAAACTTTTCAGTGAACAAGCAGGTTTGTGTGGTCTGTATATATGCAGACGCACTCTTTTTGGTATAATGTGTGGTAGGCAGTTTCTGGGAAAAACAAAAGCAATGCCAGATGGTTTATTAGGTATATTATAGTGGTCCACTCTGCATGATTTTCTAGGCATTACAAATGGGACTGCCATCCATCCTCTCGAGGGAAGCACAGGCAGAAAGTATCTCAGCCTGAGTCCAAATTTTCTGTGCTCAGGGGATGTCTCTATTAAGAATCAAATTTGCCAAAACTGCTTTCCTAGAATTATAGACTCAGAATTTTAAAGCTGGGGGTGTGTGGGGGGGGAAATAAGAAATCATTCTGAGTATTTCTTAAGCGCTGATTAGGTACTGGGCCTCATGCTAGAGTGTTGACTTAGCCAATCACCTCCTTTGACTGAGGTATTTTCTCATGGACACCTAGCAAGTTAGAGCAGAGCAAAGACTTCTGCATCCAGATTAAATCCTCTTTTCTGTACCACATTGTTAGCCTCTGTTCTTTTATCTGTGATAAATTCCCTCATCCCCACCCTTGAAGAACACAGACAAGACCCTTGAAATGAATAAAAAAGGATGTAGGAGAAGTGAGAAAAATGACTGCCAAAAACCCAGGATTTGAGGGTGTAGAATGGCCCTCAATCCATGAAAAAGCATGCGTTTAGTCATTTACTCAGTCATTTATTCAACAAACACAATCTGAATAGCTACTAAGTCACAGGACAGTCTCTGAGGTGGGTAACTTTGAAGAAGCAGTCTAGTCATCAACTAGTAATTAAAAAAAAAAAAGAAATTCTAGCCTTTATTTTCATTTTCCAAAGAATATTATTGGGCATGTGAATCGTAACCCTAGCAACCCTTTTTACATGTCCCAATTTTTCTTACAGCCACTAGCAACTCCTTTACTTTTTCTTTCTTCTCCATTCCTGCAGGTACCCAACACCCAGGGGTCTTTATTATGAAAATCGATTTAGATTGAAGCTTAAATCCAATCTCTGACCACATCTCGATCCCTTCACTTGATTCTGCATTCCACAGTATCTCGTTTAAAAGACAGTTTAGAGAAAGGGAGGAGAACACTTACACTTGAATAAATCTTGTCTGAGAATTATGTGTATTAGTAAGTCACCTAAGAATTCATAGGAAGTAGATTCAATCTAATTCTGCAATAAGTTAAACATGAGAAACAAGAGATAAGGAGAAGTTAAACATTAATATGAAATTTAGGGCCTGAATGCTATTTGAAAAAGAGGGTCTTGGCAAAGATAATGATTTCTGATTTAAATACCTTGCATACAAGAGACAATAAAGATGCACTGAAGGCAGTGGTGAGGGGTACCAGCAGATGGTATAAGGCAATTGAAACATTATAAGAAGTAGACAAGAATATAAAATCCCAGACATCCAGTTCTCTTTAGTGCAGGGAAAAAAAAAAAAGCTTCATCCATCACTAGGTCTGGAAGGTGTTTCTATGAACAAAAAGGTATGGTAGTAATGGTCATCCTATGTCAGAAGATGCGTTTGAGTTATGTTCAGTCTCTTTTTCGAGGGAAGGGGGTGGCAAATGTAGTTTATTTTAGAAAAATTCATTGATAATTATTTTAAAAGAATTTGGCATTTAAAGAGGTATGGTTCTCTTACTTTAAAATGAAAATAAGAAAACTTCTCTTATGTGTATTCCTAATGCCCAAGGATGCCATGTAAATAAACTAAATGGAGTGTAAACCTTCTATATTTCAATTATTCTAAAGAAACCAGCAAATCTGGAGGTTTATTTATAGATTGGCTTTTGATAATGACTGATCAGCCTTAGTTTTTAAGTTCAGGTTTAACCCATTTCTCAGCAGGGTCAGCTACTTAGGAACTGCCCTAGTAATGCTGGTGAATAGGATTACTAAACTGTATTTCTGTTGGTGAACTTGGAGCCCCTAATACCAGAGCCTCAATTCACAAGTTACTAGTGGATTTTCCTGTACTTAAGATCAGTGTACTGGTATGAATGTGACTTTTGGAGTTAGATCTGGGTCAATGTCCTGGATTTTCCTCTTACTGATTGTGTGGGCATAGGCAAGTGTTAACCTTTCTTTCCCACTCCTCTATTTTCTTTACCCTTTTTCTCCCTAAATCCAGCTGCATAAAATAAAATATACAGCAACATCACATGGTTAACGTATAGCTTAAAACCATGATCTATGGAACATACTTAGTGCAGAGTCTGATGTGTACTAAGTACTCAGTAAATGCTAGACAGGAATTCTAGCAGCAGTTAGGAATAATAGTACGGTACAATGGTACAAATGTTCCTGTATCTGGTTATTTGAGGTATCAGCTGATAAGCATGGCTTAATTGCAGTTCGTCTCATATTAGTTAAGGTTCCAGAGAAACAGAACAAATAGGATAGATTCATAGATTTATTTTAAATAACTCGTGGTAATGGCAGCTGGCAAGTCTGAAATCCGCAGAACAGACCAGCAGGCTGGAAATTCTCATGAGTAGATGTTACAATCTTGATTCATAAGGCAATCTGGAGGCACGATTCCTTCCTCCACTGGGAAGCTCAGTCTCTTTTCTAAATGCTTTCAGTTTATCAGATGAAGAGCACGCACATTATGGCATTATAATCTGCTGTACTCACAGTCTACCGATTTAAATATTCATCACATCTAAAAAATATTTTCACAGAGACTTTGAGACTGTGTTTGGCCAAACAACTGGGCACTATAGCCAAACGGACAGTCATTAATTACCACTTGGCATCAGTGTAAGTCCCCAGAATATGCGCTAGTCTGACAGTTAGGTTACTGACCTGTCCCTTCGATTCTTCTTTCTCTCTTAGTGTCCTGGTCAAGTCATTTATTTCTTTGAGACTCAGATTTATCCTGTAGAAGATATTGTCCTTCCAATTTCTCATATCCCTTTCTAGATGGCCAGTGGGACGTCTCCATGTAGGAATGTTGGTAGGTGGTCACTGTCTAAGAAATATATGACAAATATATGACAGTCTTGTAGAAGCAAATGCGACCTTTCTTTTTGGTTCTTCCAGATATAAAACTAGTGCAGTTTGGCACCTAAGGAGGTTAGAAGTATTTACAAGTCACTACCCACTTTAAGGGCATATCAGATGGCTGACTCATGCCTGACCACTCTGTTCTCATGGGACATTTGAGCAAAAATAGGTTTTAATTCATTCTTATAAATAAATTAAGATAATTTAAATGGACAGTGTACATCAGGACTTGAGACGTCCCCATTGTGAACTCAGAGGCATCAGGCAGGAGAAATCAAAAGTCTGCCCTTCCTACAGCAGCTGCTGATACATGAGGACTGAACTAGAGTTTGTTTGGTTTTTTTCACTAAAATTTAAAATATTGACTGTTTTTACACAAGCACATTATCCACAGGGCGAAAGCATGAAGAATAGCGCTTAAGTGTAGAGAAAAGGAAAAGACAGAGAATAAAGATGAAAAAATTGAAAGCAAGAACAAGGAAAAAGAGAAGAAAAGAGAAAGAAAAGGAGTAGAGAGAAATTTTTCTGGGCACACGATGCATGAAATCATCCTGTCATCAACTCCACAAAGGTATGGCTCCACATATGGTAAGAAACATTCAGAGGACTGGAGGGGCCACCCACTACTGCTTCATGGCCCTCCAGACAGGGTGGAGATGGCTGGGTGACCCTCTGAGAAGGAGGGGGGTGTGTGTTTGGTATTTTGCTTTCTAAGAAACCAAGATGCTGAAATGAATTTAATTATAAGGCTAAGTGGAGGAGCCATAGAATTAGAAAATGGCTAACTGAAGACAAAAGATACTCATATCTATGATCAAACTGGGAACAGAGCACTTCTCTAATATTAAGGAGATTGGAATAAATGTCATGAGCTAGCAGGAGGCAGAGGGGTAAAAATTCAGACAGGGAGCTCCAGAAAGCAGCAATCTTGCAGGGACTGGGCCCAAGCCAAAGGCAACAGAGGCTAAGAGCGGAGAAAAGAGGACAGAGTCACACCCCTGACCAAACAAAACCGTCTTTAACTGCAGAAAAACCAGGTGACCTGAAGTATATTCTAATCCTCATCTTCCTTCTGCTGTACTTAAGAGAAGCATTAATGTCTGGATTTCTTTAAGGAAGAGGGTTTGAAAGATGGTAAGCTAAAAGTCTCTGTGCTCACCATAACAAAGCCACAACATTCCTTTCTAAGAATAGGAATGGGATAGAAAGCACAGCATATTATACATGAGAATGGATAACATTCTCAACTGGCTCAACATAAACTGTAATAGATAGTGTCTGGGTATAAAGCTGAAGAGATGCCTGGTGATATATTGTAGAGTGCCTTGAATACCAGACTAAAAAGACAGGACTTTATCTAGTGGAGAGTTTATTTCCAAAGCCTTTGGAAATTTTTTTAGCACTGACATGGCATCATCAGAACTCCCCCTTTAAAGCTGACCTTGGAGCAAGGTGAAAGATGGTCTATATTAGTTATCTGTTGCTGCCTAAGACATGACCCCAAAATTACCAGTTTAAAACAATGAACATTTTAAATTTTTATTTATTTATTTATTTAATTTGTGTGTGTGTGTGTGTGGTACGCAGGCCTCTCACTGTTGTGGCCTCTCCACCGCGGAGCACAGGTTCCAGACGCGCAGGCCCAGCGGCCATGGCCCACAGGCCCAGCTGCTCCGCGGCATGTGGGATCTTTCCGGACCGGGGCACGAACCCGTGTCCCCTGCATCAACAGGCGGACTCTCAACCACTGCTCCACCAGGGAAGCCCCTGAGCATTTTTTATCTCACAGTTTCCAAGGGGCAAGTATCCAGGATTAAGTTAGCGAGATGATCCTGACTCAGGGTTCCGTAGCGGGTGGCAGTCAAGCCGTTGACCAAGACTGTAATCACAGGAGTGGGCTGGAGGACCGACAAAGATAGCTCGGTCTCATGGCACTCACAGAAATCCTTAGATTCTCAGCACGTATTCGTCTCTACAGGGCTGCCTGACATCCTCATGGCATCGCAGCTGGCTTCCCCTGGAGTGAATGATCCAAAGGCAAGGGAGAGAGGAGGAAGCCTGGTGCTTTTAATGACTTAGCTTCTGAAGGCTCACACTGTCACATTCTGCTCTATTCTATTTATTAGAATTGGGTCAGCTAAGTCCAGCCTACACTCAAGGGGAGGGTAATTAGTCTCCACTTCTTGAAGGGAGAGATGGCAAAGAATTTAAGTAAAACCAACCTAGATTAGCATCTGAACGTTTTTGCGATTTTCTGCTTTTCACCTGGTACCTCCCATATCAATAGGTATTCAGGACAACAAATTAGAAGTCTAGTGCAATGGTGAAGAGGATCAAACAAGCAGGTTTTAGCTAAAGCAGTGTGATGAAAGAGGACTCTTAGGGGCAACATATGTGAGATACATTAGGAAGAAGTATTTTAGGAAGATGTGCTATAAATTAGAAGTAAACAATAAGGAAGGAAAAACAAAGATTCTTTTAAAATTTCTTATTTATAAATTCCCTGTGATCATCAGACAGGGTAGAGAGAACTGTTCTAATGATGTCACTGGCAAACATAAGGAAGTCAGAGCAAGAGCTGAGGAAAGATGAGAGATAATGAGTTTGCTTTTGGAAAGGATGAGTTTATGATACTGTGGGGCCTACCACGTGCTAACACTAGCAGGCTGGTAAAATACTAACCTGGAACTGAACCATGAGTCTGGGAAGTAGGGGTTGGCATGGCCCTCGTCTGCACTGCACAATATGATAAAGCAGACAGTGAATGGGTTGGCCTGAGGGAGAAAGAGTGAAGAAGGCTCAGTTCCAACGCAGGAGAAATAGTGACATTGAGGGAAGGAGGGAAGAAACAGAACTGTTGAAACTGACCTAAAAGAGAGTTTGAAATCTCCTGGGACCCATGAGATAGCAGTATTGTGGGAGGAAAGGGAAGGTGGACTCCACTGACACTGTCAAATGCTGAGAGGTCAGGAAGAATGTGGATTGTGGGGATAACTGTATTTGGAAAGGATGCCATCTGTGACCTCTAATGGTAATAAGTGGGATGGAAAGTGAAGCAAAAATCACATGATATAGTGTTGAGTAGTGAGTAGAAAACTTCAGTGGTGTGCTGAAAAAGGTTTAAAACCTGGCTGTCTGGGATGGGGACTGATTTGTAGCATTGCTGCATTTCGTGGTGTAATACTTTCCATCATAGCCATTTACAACTATCAGTGATTTAACAATTGCCCCCAACATTCCTAAAAATTTAACAATTGGTTCTCATGAGTCTGTATGCGCTGGTTGCAGGACATCACTGGAGGACTGAAAGATGAATAGGTGTATAAGGCATTTTTTGAACATTTTTTGGAAGCAGACATGGTAACTTACACTTATGCTTCCACAAACGTGGGAAGGGAAGACATCCTCTCAGAAAGCTTTCAGAAATCCTCATCGTATCCAGAGGCCAGAGGAAATCTTCTTTGGCTTCACCCTTTGTGCCACATTGTGTGAGTGTTCCCTGGGCACCTGGAGTGCACAGGGCCACCTGGAGTTCACTTTCCCTTAGTCTTCTCCCTCCTTCCTCATCCTCTAGGACCTCACAGCAGCTACATTTTTCCATTACAAATCTTCTGCCTTTAACACTCACATCTTCATGGATGAAGTACATAAAAATACAAGCAAACTTCTTATTTTCTAACATCTGTCACCTCTTGTAGTAGAATTTTGGTATGTCGTGCTTAAAGCCATCTTCAAGCCCAGTGAGGAATAAAGGGACGAAGGAAGGAGGAGAATCAGGTCCTCCCACACTTAGAATATGTAAAATGAGACTTCAGAGTAAAATACTAGCTAAACCACTACCTCCCTCTGCCAGAACCCTCGTATCTCTCACTGTCATTGTGATTTTGGTCAGCAGTGCCCTTGATCCTGAGCTGCCACCCCTCCAGCGAAAAAAACCAACAAAGACAATACAAAGTCTCTCTTCTAATCTGTAAGCACTTCTTCTGTGCCAGAGGATAATGTGCTTACTGGAGAGTTTTGAAGAAACTCAGTGCCAACATTTATTCACAATGTATGTTCTTCCGAGCCTAAAGTTACCAGATCTGAAAGCTGTGTGATTTTAAAGCAAATTGATCAAGACCACAAATGTTAATAAGATGCGTGACTACAGTCTGTATATTAACTATGATCTTGGAGGAAATACTCTTGGGAATCCTATACCAGTGTTTTGCATTTGAGCTTAGAATTCTCATTTTTAAATGAAACTTTATTGTGATTATTAACCTGCAGAAATTTTAATTACCCTTTCAATGCTTGAAGGTTCGTAAAGGAGAGGTGCCCGAAAAATCCCACTGCTAATTAAATCCAACTGAATATTTCCTTCACCCGAAGATACAGAAGTACTTCTTGTTTGTCAAATCCCTTTCAGCCAAATAACCACTTAACTAATCTCAAATTGAATATCTTGTTTAAGATCCTTTCTCTCCAGGGAGCTGCTGTTGAATATTATAAAAGCATCATCCAGGGAAATATCTCTTAGCTTCCTGACTGGAGGAAAGGGGAAAAAAACATGTCTCCTTATATCACTGAGTAGATTGAAATCTGGGAGAATGAATAAGCTGACATTTTGAAGCAAAAGCATTAGTAGAAGGTGGGAGTGGCGTCTGTCACTGTAGGACAAATCCTAGTCCTGAGTTCACAAGAAAGGCAAGAGGAATTGGATCTTTTCATCTTTGGATTAATGTGACTCTTCTTTCTAAGAAGGCTAAATTGTGGCTTCAGTAATCATGACTGTAAATCACCAAATAGTGACCTGGAGACCCTGTAGGCCATAGGAAGGGCAGAGTGACCTGGAGGTCAGCATGTCACATGAGGGAAAAGAGAATCAGATCTGGCTCTGTCACTTGCCAGCTTTGTGACTTTCAATCATTCACTTAAATGCTTTGAACTCCAGTTCAAATGACATCTGAGACATGTCTGAAATAGTGCCTGCCTTTCTACCATTTAGGCCTATTGAATCGAAATAGTATCAATAAAAGCATATTCTAAAATTAGCTCATGTTATCCCTCTGCTCATACCATGGAACGGCTGCTGTGTCATCTAGCTTAAAACCCCGTGTGCCTTCAGTGGTCTGCATCTGACTTCGCGTTGCTGCTCTGGCCTCAGCTCCTGCTCCTCTCTCCTCTGCCCTTGCTGCCGCAGCCATGCTGGTCTCCCCTGTTCCTTAGAGAAATACTCTCCTAACCATAGCCCTCTGTACTCACCAGTTTCTCTTCTTGGAATGTTCTTCCCCTAGTTTTCTACAGGACTTGTCCTTTCACTTAAATCTCAGTGGAGTCTTTTGAAGTTTTGACACTTCACTACTGCTAGCCCTTGCCGTGTCTCTGGTAAACATCTGTGATGATTCATTTTATGTGTTAATTTGGAGGGTGTTTTGGGAGGAGATTAACATTGAAATTGCTGAATTCTGAATAAACAGATTACCCTCCATAATATGGGTGGGCCTCTTCCAATAAGCTGAAGGCCTGAATCGAATAAAAAGATTGATGAAAATACAACTTACTGAATGGGAGAAAATATTTGCAAATGATATGACCAATAAGGGATTAACATCCAACAGATATAAAGAGCTCATGCAACTCAACATCAAGAAACACAGAACCCAATTAAAAAACGGGCAGAAGAACTGAATAGATATTTTTCCAAAGAGGACATGCAGATAGCCAACAGGCACATGAAAAGATGCTCAACATCGCTAATCATCAGGGAAATGGGGATCAAAACCACAATGAGATATCACGTCCCACCTGTCAGAATGGCTATCATCAAAAAGAATACAAATAGCAAATGTTGGTGAGGATGCAGAGAAAAGGGAACCCTCCTACACTGTTGGTGGGAATGTAAATTGGTGCTGCCACTGTGGAAAACAATATGGAGATTTCTCAGAAAACTAAAAATAGAACTACCATATAACCCACCAAGTCCACTCCTGGGTAAATATCTGAAAAAAACCCCAAAAACACTAATTCAAAAAGATAACACATACTCCAATGTTCATAGCAGCATTATTTACAATTGCCAAGATGTGGAAACCACCTAAGGGTCCATCAACAGATGAATGGATAAAGAGTGGTATATATATATATGTACCTATATATACATATATATAGGTACATATATATATATGTAAAATGGAAAACTACTCATCCATAAAAAAGAATAAAATTTTGCCATTTGCCGCAACATGGATGGACTTGGAGGGCACTATGCTAAGTGAAAAAAGTCAGAGAAAGAATAATACCATATGATATCACTTATATGTGGAATCTAAAAAATACAACAAACTACTGAGTAAAACAAAAAAGAAGCAGACTCACAGATATAGAGAACAGACTAGTAGTTACCGGTTTGGGGTGGGGGACAATATGGGGGGGGGAAATGGGAGGTACAAACTATTGGGTATAAGATAGGCTCAAGGATGTATTATACAACACAGGGAATTTAGCCAATATTTTGTAATAACTATAAATGTAAACTAACCTTTACTTTAATAATTGTATAAACGCACACACAGACACACACACACACACACACACACACAGGCAAAAATACGATTAAGCAAGAGAGACTTCTCCAGCAGACTGCCTTTGGAGAGAAATTGCAACTTTCCTGGGTCTCCAAGCTGCCTTTGTTCAGACTGGAATTGAACCATCAGCTCTCCTTAGATCTCCAGCCAGCTGGCCCACACTTCAGATTTTACACTTCCAAGTTCAAGTCAAGGTGTTTTTAATCCAATGTAAAAACCTCTAAATCGCTGGCCACTATAGTAGCAACAGTAGAGTTTGCATTTTTGGTTCTGCAGACCTAGTTCTCTCAGACTGATGGCTAAACTATAGCTTCATTCTTGGAGCCCCTACTATAGTCCAAATTCCTTTTTTGCCCCCAGTATCCCACTCAACAGAGCTCTGAAACAAGGTTGGATTTGATGTATTCATTGATGAGAAGATCTAGCAATGAAGCCAAAAGTATGAAAACATTGTTATAAGATCAGGAAGAGACCTCCATTTTTGCTTACTGTATCAACTGCCTTTATTACATGCATCTATTGTCACTTAAAAAATTTTTTGGTGAAAAACATAATGTTTACATCTTAACTATTTTTAAGTGTACAGTATAGCAGTATAACTGTTCTCAAAAACTTTTTTATCCTGCAAAACTGAAACTCTATAAACATTGAATAACATCTCTCCTTTTCCCGCTTCCCCCAGGCTCTGGAAACCACCATTCTACTTTCTTGTGTCTTTTCTTATAAGGGAACTAATCCCTAATCATATGAGAAATAATTGAGGGACAAGGAATGCTTAATTTAGAATAGGGTATGCCTAGGGGACTTGAGAGACGTTGGTATGCATCACACATTTGCCATGCGTGTCTTCTGAATAGACTGCCTCAAATCTGATTTGGAAGCAGGTGGGAGATGAGTGATTTAAAAAAATAAATAAATTCTGGATTATTCCTCCTCTCAGTGGCTGGCATATGAATCAGATATTGGAAAGAACAAGAAGAAAGAATTTAAGCCAACATAAGAAGGTTTTTTGTAACAGAACTGTCTTATCATGGGATAAGATTCCTTTGGGAGGACAGAGTTCCACACTGCTACAGACGTTCAAATATAAGCTGTTAATAAAACAAAAGAATTTCATAAAAGGTCATCAGGCACCATACAAGGATTAACTGAAATGTCCCCTTTATTCTCTTCTAAGGATGAAATTTCTGTGTGGCTTTGGAAAAGATAAAGACTATAGGTTATTAGCTATCTGACATGACATAAATGCAAAATTCAGTGTTTTATATGAGATCTAGAAAGTGGAAAATTCAAACTGTCTCATGAACATATTCAACCATAGTTTACTTTACCAAAATTTAAAATCCAGGGAATTCTCCAGCAGTCCTGTGGTTAGAACTCAGTGCTTTCACTCCAGGGCCCAGGTTCAACCCCTGGTCAGGAATATAAGATCCTGCAAAGCCGTGTGGCATGGCCAAAAAAAAAGGGTGGGGGGAGCTAAGGGGCTTTATTCCATTCCTGGCCATAACACAGTATAAAGAACCACCATAAACAACTATACAACTAGGCAAAAATATTAACAGACTGTATTCATACATTGAACACTAGGAAATCCTGGAATGTGATACATGAGAGAAGGGAAATAAACGAAATAAGTGCTACAACTTCCTTGGCTAAATGCATAGGGACAGTTTTTGAACCATGGGTGCAGGGAAGGGCAAATAAACAGGGCCTAGTGATCTTGCTGTATGGAGGAGATAGAGACCAAAATTCAAGGAGACAGAGGCATCTGGAAGTGCATGTAGAACTCTGGAAAAGAGAACAATGTAGAGAAATAAAAATCTAGAAATCTGCTTAAGTATCCTCTGGAGTTATTGCTGAGTAATAAGCAACCCTTATATAGGGTGAAACTACAGGGATGAACAAATAAGAATCACAGAGTAATAAGGTGAAGTAGACTCAAATCTCACAGTGGATAAAGAGATGTTCAAGCTTCAACCGGCCAGAATGGATACTTCATTGTGATGCCCCAGAGTAATGAGTGAATTCCCCCAAATTTCATACTGTAGAAGCAAGGCTGAACAATCCTAGAAAGAAGGCTATTCTAGCTCTGTACTCTCTTAAAAAAATGTTTAAATCACACCATGAAGGGCTCATATGAATCCACAAATAATCTAACTGCCTGACGGAACAAAGCTCTTTAATGGAAGACAAGCCAATCTAGACACTCTTCAATGTAACATTCACAAAGTCAAATTATAACTAGACATGCCAAAGACAGATAAATGCATTCCATAACTAGGAGAAAGATCAGTCACTAAAAACAGATCCATCAACAAAGAACTAAATAAATGGAGAGATATTCCATGTTCATGGATAAGAAGACTCATTATTATCAAGATGTCAGTTCTTCTCAACTTGATCTATAGATTCAAAGCAATCCCAATAAAAATCTCATCAAGTTATTTAGCGGATACTGACAAAATTATTCTAAAGTTTGTATGTAGAGGCAAAAGACCCAAAATAGCCAACATAACATTGAAGGAGAAGGAAAAAGTTGGAGCACTGACACTACCTGACTTCAAGACTTACTGTAAAGCTATAATAATCAAGCCAGTGTGATATTGGTAAAAGAATTGGCAAATAGATCAATGGAACAGAATAGAGAGCTAAAAAGAACATTGCCTCAGTGACCTATGGAATAATACCAATGTACAAGATACATATAGTTTGTGTCATAGAAGAAAAAGTCAAGCAGCAGAAAACTATTTGAAGAAATAATGGCCAAATTTTTCCAAATGTGATGAAAACTATAAATCCACGGATTTATAGAAAACCACATCAAGGGACATCATAATTAAATGGATTAAAAAAAACAGTGACAAAGGAAAAATAATGTAAAAGGACCAGGAGATTAAAAGATATGAAATACTGAGGAACAAAGATTAGAATTACCACAGAGAAAAAGGACACATCAAATGCAAATCAAGAATAAGAATTATTGAAGATGTCTTATCATAAATTATGCAAGTCAGAAGATAATGGAGCATAATTGTAAAGTAGTTGTGAGGAAAATCTAATAACCTAGAATTCTATATCCAGCAAAAAAAAATTCTTCAAAAATTAAGGTGAGATGAAAAATTTTCAGACAACAAATGCTGAGAGAATTTTATGCCAGCAGATTAATTCTATGGGGAATGTTTAAAAAGTTCTTCAAGTTAACACAGAGGGACACCTAGATTTACATAAATAAATGAAGATCATCACGAATGATAAATTTTCCCACATTTTAAGTGTCTTTAAAAGAAACTTAACTGCTTAAAACAATATCAATTTATTATGGGGTTTATTAATACATAGAGAATAATATACAACAAAAATAGCATGAAGGACAAATGAAAGGAGGAAAATGAAAGAACGCTGTTGTCAGGCTTATACATTTTTACATTGAGGAGGCATATTGCAAACACTAAGCAACCACTAAACCCATAGATGAGATCAAATAGAATAAATTAATCCAATAAAATTCAAGTTAAAAGGGGGAAAAAAGCAAACACAGGTATGGTAAATAGGAAAAAACAAAACTGTAGCTTTAAACCTATTCATATTTGAAGATCATGAATTTCAATGATGTAGATATCCCAGTTAAAAGTCAGAGATTTTTCCAGGCTGGAAGAAAGGCAATACCAACTGTATACTGTCTACAACAAAACCATTTAAAATAGAAATACACGGATAAGTTTTCATAGGGAGAGGAACCTGGTGTGATTGATACATTTTTGATCCTGATTGTGATGTGAGTTTCACAAGTATATACCTTGTGAAAGTATAAATGGGTGCAAGTACAAAATGGGTGCATTTCATTGCATGTAATTTATGTTACATTATGTATATTACATTATAATATGTGATATATTTCATTAAATTTTAAATAGTAAAGTTGATTTTTAAAAATCAAAACAAAACAAAATCCAGATTAAAAGAAAAAGTTATGTTCAAAGATATTCTGCTTCCATGCAGCCAAAGCTCATCCAAGTCTTTGCAGTAAAATTTGGGTCATATGGCTTAGTGGTCTCAAGTACTTTAAAGAATAAGGTTTTTCTGTTTCCTCTCTGATCCTAGAGAAAGAGTACTGACTTTTCCCAGGCTTAAAGCTAAATTGAACTGAACCATCCATTCCCCCTCTGCTCTGCTTATGGCATAGAGTTCCCATTTACATAGGGCTAGTTATGACATGGGCTGATGGAGCCTGATCAAGCTACTCACCTGCCTGTCCAGGACTTTGGTCTCCCTCCAAGGTCAGTACAATTAGCAGGGTAAATGGTTAGAGTTCAGGAGCTCCTAGAGACCTAGAGAGCCAGAGTACCCAAAGCATGATACCCAAGTATAAGGTCAGGCCTTGATCCTTTCCACTGAAGCTTTAACTCTGAACAAGATCTGTACCAGTAAGCCAAGCCTTTTCCACCGTGAAAAATCAAAGTGAAAGTCATGCAGTTAATGAAATGAAGTCAATATCGTGTGGTTTAGAAAGTCCATCACAGCCCAATTTTGGTCCAAGACTTGTTTGCAACACTGTTGTTAACTTTCAGTCTCTCTCTCCCAAAGGGAAAAGAACTTCCACTGAGCTAAATTCTCTTAATATTCTAAAACCATTCATTGATAACATTGCTCTGTGTTGGTATATTGCCTTTCCGATTGTAAAGCATTTTCTTTCCAATTAACTAATGTACACTAGTTATGTTGCCGAAATCTGGCCTCGGTACATCAGCGCCAGATTAAATCTGGGACATAGAGTTTGGGGTGAAGTAGAAAGAAATAGCTTTATTGCTTTGCCAGGCAAACAGGGTCACAGCAGGCTAATGCCCTCAAGACTGTGTGTCTGGCCCTGGAGCGGGTAGCGAGGAGTCTTACAGTGTTCAAGGAGCAGGGTGTGGTCATGGACCTTCTTCTGACCGGGTGGTGAGGTAATCAGGAGTCAGCATCAACCTTCTGGTTCCAACCAGTCTGGGGTCTACGTGCTGGTGAGCAGCACACAGTTACCTTCTTCCACCTGGTGGGGGTTTCAGTATCTGCAAAACAGCTCAAAGGACATGGCTCAGAATATTATCTATAGTCCTTGAGGAAGAATTAAAGGTCCTTGACTTTGTTTAATGGCTAAATTATTATTATTTCGTCTTGCTTGACTCTTTTCCTTTCTTTCTGCATTTTCTCACTTCTCTGATTAAATTTATTCTTGGACTAAAGTTTTTCTACACACAAAAGGCAGGTGGAAGACATGGGTGGGAGCCTATTCTGGGAAGGGTCCTGCTCCGTTACAGTTGTCTCATGTATTAATGTATTTCCCAGCTGGATTTTAAGTTCCCAGAGGCCCCTTGCAAGTTTGAATTCTGCAGCATATCCCGCAGCAGAGCTCCATTCGGTCTTAGAAGCATAATAGGCAAAAACTTTCTCATCAAGAACTTAGCTTTTTCATACTAGTTCTCTGACCTTTAATATCACTGATGGTGAATCTTCTAGAGCAATTTTCCAAGGTGTAGTATACAGTGTATTTACCAATGATAAATGCACAGTATCAGATGTTACATAGGTCACTTTTTAAAACCTTCATAGTTCTGTATTTATTTTAGTAGGCATTATAATATATATAAGCAGAACATAAATCTTATATTTTCACAGGTGATATTTGTAAAGACAAGGCTTGAGATGGATACCGGGTTGAAAATAGAGGTGTAAGTAAAATTTTTAATTAATATATGGGGAATACAGATATAGCAAAAGTCATCAAGGTGGTATGGAAATGCTTGGATTTTGTGGGTGGTAGAAACTACTTTCAGACACACACTGGGATGATTTATTACCCTGACTTAAGCACTCTGAATTTTAGTGTTATATTACTTAGCCATCCTCTGTACCTCCATCCACCCCTCCCCCTTACAAACACAAACAACCCCCAGCGCATTGGCTAGGACCACAGACACGCACACACATACATTTCTAATGGTAGATCTTCCAGCTAGCCAGTGTTTTAATGACTGAAACGACTTACACCTGAACCTAATGGGCTCCACTCCTGGAGCCCAGATCTTGCAGCTGATCCCCTGACCTCTTCTAGGTACCAAACTCTGCGGCTTATCAAGAGGAGGCCCCAGGAAATGGGTTTCAGGGTGTTTGGGGTGATTTATGAGCTTACAAACTAGGTCATGAGTAGGAAATAAGTGCAATTTATCAGCTCTTTGGAGTCAATGGCAGAGCTGGAAGAAGAGTGGGCTCCAAGGCCTAATAAGGAAATAGCTCTCACCTACCTAGGAGGGACGGGGATCGCAGCTCACCTATGGCCAGAAGCGGGGGGCTTCATCTTATTTCGCACCAAGTACTCCTCTTGCCAGGTAATGTTTCAGTTCCAGTTGGAAATCTTAACAGAAAAAGAACATGTCAAAATTAATGTTGAGAATTGATGTTCTGAATAAAAAATTGTACCAAATTAGCATTTCAGATTTAGTTCGATGCGTAGCACGCTGCCCAGGAACTTGGACCATTTGCAGGTTGTTGGGAAATAGTTCCAAGTGGCAAACAACTTCCTTCGCCACCCTCTCCACCTCTCCTCCCCACTCCCCTCTACCATCTCCTCTGGGAGGTATGGGTCCTGATCTGTGTGTGGGTTGGAGGAGGTGGGGATGATGATAGATACCAAAAGGGCCTGGGGTGACTGTAGGAAATTGTTCGATTGTTTGTAATTTGCATGTCACATGAAGGATTCTTGGGTCCCAGATTTTAAACAATAGGAACTGCTTAAACTCGGATCCCTATATTTGAATTCACATTCCTTGGGACAGAAACAATTTTTTAAAAATCAGCCTGTCTTCATAACCTCCTCTATCCAAGAACATGGCACAGTGTTTCTCTCAGTTAAAATTTTTTTTAACTCTTTAAACTTAAAAAAAAAAAATCAAGAAATAAGTTAACTTTTGCTTTTCGTTTATGTTGAGCACTATTCTGAAATTGGCTGATTTGTGTCACTTCTTTTCCTCTGTCCCCCACATTCTGATGCCAAATCAAATGTTTGTTTGATGTCAGATCTGGACTGAATTGTATAAACTTGATCCATCAAAATGAGGCTTTTATTTTTCTACTGTGGGTGTCAAAATACTTCTATTTTTAACCATCCCCTTCTTCATGCAGAACTGGTTCATTTTGCTATGCATTATTATATGTATTTTTCATTTTCTATTCACATAAGTGTACATTTTGGAAGAATCTGAGGGGGCATCGGTCTACCCCCTTTTGTCTGAGGTTCACAGAGAAGTCGTTTCCCCAAGTTCACATACACAGTGACTGTTAGGAATTCTGGTTCTTCCTGGTTTCGCTCTCAGGCCCGGATATTTTCCATGACACTCCTATCTCCTATAGCAGGGGTGGAGTCTGCATTCCAGAGAAGACTCTGGTTTGTTCCCTCTAGAAAGAATTTCTTGAGTGTTTGGTGAGTGCATTTGGCTTCAGAGCTACTCTTGAAATTTTAATGCGTTTTCTTGTCAATCAACCATATTTTCAGACTCCTGTTCTGCTTCTGTGCCCTGAGCCTAACTGCCTTCAGCACTGCCAGTGTGAGATTGTCCTGTCTTAATGGGCCACGGTGGAGTGAGAGCTGAATCCTGGCTGCCTAGTGCATGCAGCAGAATATAAAAAGGGAAGGAGCTGTCCACAGGCTGGGAGATAATGCAAATATCAGACTCTCATGGGGGCAGAAGTTCTAACAAGTGAAATATTCAGAGGAAGCTTAGCCAGAGGCCACACCCCAGGAGCCAAGTAAGTCACCTGTTTATTCTTTTATTTATACAACACATATTATTGACCACCTTTTTATGAATGCACTCTACTAGATGCTATGGAGAATGTAAAAATAAGTAGCCCATATATTCCTATCCTATAAATTGAATTAGAAAGCCTCACCTAAGAAATTCCAGAAGAGGAGCTGTCACAAATAGAAAAAGTTAATGCTAAGAACCAAATGAGAGGCCCAGGTAAAAAATGTTGTATGATTTCCACATCATGCAAGAGTTTATTAGGACTTTGGTTATGACAAGTTACAACACTAATTGACATTTCTTGTTCACTTTATTGTGTGTCAAGCACGTGTATGTGCTTATTTAAATCCTTACAGTGGACTCTATATTGCCCTTTTTAAGGATGAGGGTACTAAGCCTTGGTAAGTTTTTACTAACCAGCCCAAACTCACACAGCTGTGAATTATTGGAGCCAGGCGTCAACTCCAGGGATTTTAATGAACAGCCAAACTCTGATAAAGGAAGGCTGCATGGAAGGCGTAACAGTGAAACAAAGATCGTTTGAGATTTGAGTCGATGAGGATGAGAGAGAAGGGCAAATCACTGAAGGGAGTAAGAAGGGGCAGAGAACTCCATGGTTGAGGAAGCTTGGGATTTATGCCCAGATCACATCTATTGGGATCATATAATTGGCATGCTGATGGTATACTGCAGCAGGGCCCAACAGGGTGGTTGTTTGGTATAGTATGAACTAGACTGGATGCACGGAAATAGATTGTGTCCCACATCAAGACAGATGACTTACAGAGTTACTCTCTATTGCTATTTCAATTAGAACAAAAGAGAGACAAGCCTGTTGAATCGTTATGTTATTTGTTTTTTATTCCTCTGCCCTGGGTTCTGGGTAATATCACTGATCAGACCCTCTCCACCTAAGGAAAATCAGCGTGAAAGGAAAAAAAGGAAAAAACTTAGATCTTTCCTCCAAAAAAATACTCTTCATCAAAAAGCAGCACAAAGCAAATCAGTGTTGCAGTTTTTTAAGAGTAATTCTTGCGCTGTACAGTGGAAGACAGAGATGAAGTGAGTCACATAGCTGAAAATAGAGAAAATATCACCTTACAAGTGACTAGTGCTCTCTTCTTTTTCTAAGTGGTGTTGGAGATATTTTATTTTAAAATTTGATCTAGTAATCTAGCCCCCTCTACAAAGATGAGGAATCTGGGTCAAGAGAGTCAAAGATTTTGCCAAGGTAATGAGGATGTTAGTGTCAAAAATAAGCTGGACTAGGGGTTTTCTGGATTCTGCCTGATCAAACTAGATGGTGGGGGCTCTTGCTATTAATTTTCTTCCCTTTACATTATTGGGTGTCTCTTATCTTAAAGAAAAAGAAGTTTTCTTCAAGATGACCACTTCCATTCTTTACAATCAAAATGTATATTTGTTAAGTATTTCTGTCTTCTTACGTTAGGAGTTTCTTGAGCATTGGGACCATGTCTTAACCATCTTAATATTTTTCACAGCCTCCAGCACACACCAGGGTCCTATGCAAGGATGTGTTCTGCTTTAGGAGTTGAATGAATAACTAAATGTTACGTGTGCCACTGAAGCAGAGAGGTAGCGGGATATAGTCAATCATATTTAGGGTTGAAAGGCACACAGACCTAAGTCTGTTATTTACCATTTATAGAATTTAGGACAAATGGCTTCACTTTTTGAATTTTTAAAAAATTTGTAAAATGGAGGTACTAAAAGAACTTAATCTCACAAGATTCTCTGAGAATTGAAATGGATTAATGCATGTGAAATACTTAGCACCATTTGTGGCATCGGTAGGTTTTTAATTAATTGATATTATTATCTAACTCTTCTCATGTTTAAGAAAATAAGAGTCAAAAAGTCTTGTATTGCCCTGGTTGGTTACTAAGAAGTTTGAATATTTAATGTTTCCATTGAGTCAAAAGCCAACTTCCCTCGAAAACAGCCAG